>NC_053392.1:435217657-435824534 GCF_905171765.1 Bufo bufo | reverse complement strand
TCACTATCAGTGAAGCAAGCCATCATTAGGCTGAAAAAAATAAATAAAAAAAACATCAGATAGATAGCAAAAACATTAGGAGTGGCCAAAACAACTGTTTGGAACATTATTAAAAAGAAGGTGAGCTCAAAGTTTATCTACTTGTGGTGATCAACACCACGTGATTGAACACGTTACCCAAAGATTGATTCTGTCCGAAATGTGTGTTTACAGGAATATTGACAATATCATAGAGATATCCTTGATATACGTCTTTTCATCTTGTATTTGTATCTTATATGATCTGAACGGATATATTTATGTATCTACTGTATTAAACAGTCAATATGTTTGTTTTATTGGCTGACAAAACAATAAAAAGAGTTTTAAAACAAAAAAAGGTGAGCTCAGCAACACCAAAAGCCCCGGAAGACCATGGAAAACAACTGTGGTGGATGACCGAATAATTCTTTCCCTGGTGAAGAAAACACCCTTCACAACAGTTGGCCAGATCAAGAACACTCTTCAGGAGTTAGGTGTATGTGTGTTAAAGTCAACCATCAAGAGAAGACTTCACCAGAGTGAATACAGAGGGTTCACAACAAGATGTAAACCATTGGTGAGCCTCAAAAACAGGAAGGCCAGATTAGAGTTTACCAAACGACATCTAAAAAAGTCTTCACAGTTCTGGAACAACATCCTATGGACAGATGAGACCAAGATCAACTTGTACCAGAATGATGGGAAGAGAAGAGTATGGAGAAGGAAAGGAACTGCTCATAATCCTAAGCATACCACCTCATCAGTGAAGCATGGTGGTGGTAGTGTCATGGCATGGGCATGTATGGCTGCCAATGGAACTGGTTCTCTTGTATTTATTGATGATGTGACTGCTGACAAAAGCAGCAGGATGAATTCTGAAGTGTTTCAGGCAATATTATCTGCTCATATTCAGCCAAATGCTTCAGAACTCATTGGACGGCGCTTCACAGTGCAGATGGACAATGACCCAAAGCATACTGCAAAAGCAACCAAAGAGTTTTTTAAGGGAAAGAAGTGGAATGTTAAGCAATGGCCAAGTCAATCACCTGACCTGAATCCGATTGAGCATGGATTTCACTTGCTGAAGACAAAACTGAAGGGAAAATGCCCCAAGAACAAGCAGGAACTGAAGACAGTTGCAATAGAGGCCTGGCAGAGCATCACCAGGGATGGAACCCAGCGTCTGTTGATGCCGATGCGTTCCAGACTTTGTGCTGTAATTGACTGCAAATAATTTGCAACCAAGTATTAAAAAGTGACAGTTTGATTTATGATTATTATTCTGTCCCATTACTTTTAGGTCCTTAACAAGTGGGAGGCACATATGCAAACTGTTGTGATTCCTACATCGTTCACCTGATTTGGATGTAAATACCCTCAAATTGAGGCTGACAGTCTGTAGTTAAAGCACATCTTGTTCATTTCATTTCAAATCCATGGTGGTGGTGTATAGAGCCAAAAATGTTAGAATTGTGTCGATGTCCCAATATTTATGGACCTGACTGTGTATACCGGCGGAATTTTTTGCACATTTTGTTGGTTGATTGATGCGGTTTTTAATATAAAACGCACACCTTTCTGGATTATATGTGAATATTCCCCTATTTATTGCTATGCTAGGATATAAAGTTATATATACGGAGAAATAACTATTTTCTCCATCGATAGGGGCCAGCGCATCAGAATAACCTTCATTTGTATTTTTATATAACCTTTATTTTGTTTTGTTTTATGCATATGTTTTAATTTTTTTTTTAAATTATCCACATACAGTACAGACCAAAAGTTTGGACACACCTTCTCATTCAAAGAGTTTTCTTTATTTTCATGACTATGAAGGCATCAAAACTATGAATTAACACATGTGGAATTATATACATAACAAACAAGTGTGAAACAACAGAAAATATGTCATATTCTAGGTTCTTCAAAGTAGCCACCTTTTGCTTTGATTACTGCTTTGCACACTCTTGGCATTCTCTTGATGAGCTTCAAGAGGTAGTCCCCTGAAATGGTCTTCCAACAGTCTTGAAGGAGTTCCCAGAGATGCTTAGCACTTGTTGGCCCTTTTGCCTTCACTCTGCGGTCCAGCTCACCCCAAACCATCTCGATTGGGTTCAGGTCCGGTGACTGTGGAGGCCAGGTCATCTGGCGCAGCACCCCATCACTCTCCTTCATGGTCAAATAGCCCTTACTTTCAAAGTTTTCCCAATTTTTCAGCTGACTGACTGACCTTCATTTCTTAAAGTAATGATGGCCACTCGTTTTTCTTTACTTAGCTGCTTTTTTCTTGCCATAATACAAATTCTAACCGTCTATTCAGTAGGACTATCAGCTGTGTATTCACCTGACTTCTCCTCAACGCCACTGAGGGTCCCAACCCCATTTATAAGGCAAGAAATCCCACTTATTAAACCTGACAGGGCACACCTGTGAAGTGAAAACCATTTCAGGGGACTACCTCTTGAAGCTCATCAAGAGAATGCCAAGAGTGTGCAAAGCAGTAATCAAAGCAAAAGGTGGCTACTTTGAAGAACCTAGAATATGACATATTTTCAGTTGTTTCCCACTTTTTTGTTATGTATATAATTCCACATGTGTTAATTCATAGTTTTGATGCCTTCAGTGTGAATCTACAATTTTCATAGTCATGAAAATAAAGAAAACTCTTTGAATGAGAAGGTGTGTTCAAACTTTTGGTCTGTACTGTACGTCCAAGTGAGGGAGTGCCTGTCAAAACTTATTCTATGTTAGTGAGTTGCATGTCTTAATGTCTTCTCTAGGGGGCACTACATTCATAAATATAGTCCTACAACATGCTTAAGTACTGAAGATGTTAAATGACCTGGAATTCATTTTGTTGTCCGTTTAAGCTAGTCATAAATTCCACTTCATGTGATTACAACGTTTAGTTGTTCTACATGACTTTCTCCTATGACTAGTGTTCACATTACTAAATATCAGATTCCAAGCAATATATCTAATTTCCCAGCTCCTGGGGTCTATTTATTATTTCACTGCCTTAGTTAATGACAGTCAACCAATTCCAAAAAATTAGCTTGCTGGACACTGCCGTGATTAAAGTTGAAATGGTAACTGTGCGACATTTTAATAAAATTTAAGCAAAAGACAGAATAGTGCTTACTGTGAAGTATTTACCCCCTGCCGCAGAAGCCATTTCCAAGTACCTCCTAATAACACAAATTTTCTCTATTGCAAATATTTAAAGTGCTCATGTGGTGCTCACCAGATTTCCTATTTGGATTGCACATTAACCCTGTTGATCCTGGAAGTCCTTTAGGAGAATGTATTTTTACCAAACCAAAATGGTTTCCTCATTGCTAAAATCAATTGATTTTATCCTTTCACCCATATAAATTCTAGACAGTCTGAAGATAAGGACTGCAGAGGCTAAAATATGCAGAACTGCACTTAAACATGCTACTTTCCCTTTTTAAAGACTATACTAGCCATTTAGGAGCTTTTAATGCGTCATGACCAGAAGAATTTCACAGGTGCAAAAACAGTTTTCTTTATAGATTTTTTACACATTTATTATTTTTTTGTTACTAATAACTAGAGTTGAGCGAACACCTGGATGTTCGGGTTCGAGAAGTTCGGCCGAACTTCCCGGAAATGTTCGGGTTCGGGATCCGAACCCGATCCGAACTTCGTCCCGAACCCGAACCCCATTGAAGTCAATGGGGACCCGAACTTTTGGGCACTAAAAAAGCTGTAAAACAGCCCAGGAAAGAGCTAGAGGGCTGCAAAAGGCAGCAACATGTAGGTAAATCCCCTGCAAACAAATGTGGATAGGGAAATTAATTAAAATAAAAATAAAAAAAATAAAAATGAACCAATATCAATTGGACAGAGGTCCCATAGCAGAGATTCTGGCTTCACGTCAGCAGAGAATCAGTCTCTTCATGCCATAGCAAAGAATCTGGCTTCATGTCAGCAGAGAATCAGTCTCTTCATGCCATAGCAGAGAATCTGGCTTCATGTCAGCGCAGAATCAGTCTTCATGTCATAGCAGAGAATCAGGCTTCACGTCACCCACCACTGGAACAGGCCACTGTCACACATTTAGGCCCCGGCACCCAGGCAGAGGAGAGAGGTCCCGTAACAGAGAATCTGGCCTTATGTCAGCGCAGAATCTGTATTCATGTCATAGCAGAGAATCAGGCTTCACGTCACCCACCACTGGAACAGGCCACTGTCACACATTTAGGCCCAGGCACCCAGGCAGAGGAGAGAGGTCCCGTAACAGAGAATCTGGCCTTATGTCAGCGCAGAATCTGTCTTCATGTCATAGCAGAGAATCAGGCTTCACGTCACCCACCACTGGAACAGGCCACTGTCACACATTTAGGCCCAGGCACCCAGGCAGAGGAGAGAGGTCCAGTAACAGAGAATCTGGCCTTATGTCAGCGCAGAATCTGTCTTCATGTCATAGCAGAGAATCAGGCTTCACGTCACCCACCACTGGAACAGGCCACTGTCACACATTTAGGCCCAGGCACCCAGGCAGAGGAGAGAGGTCCCGTAACAGAGAATCTGGCCTTATGTCAGCGCAGAATCTGTATTCATGTCATAGCAGAGAATCAGGCTTCACGTCACCCACCACTGGAACAGGCCACTGTCACACATTTAGGCCCCGGCACCCAGACAGAGGAGAGCGGTCCCGTAACAGAGAATCTGGCCTTATGTCAGCGCAGAATCTGTCTTCATGTCATAGCAGAGAATCAGGCTTCACGTCAAACACCACTGGAACAGGCCACTGTCACACATTTAGGACCAGGCACCCAGGCAGAGGAGAGAGGTCCCGTAACAGAGAATCTGGCCTTATGTCAGCGCAGAATCTGTATTCATGTCATAGCAGAGAATCAGGCTTTACGTCCCCCACCACTGGAACAGGCCACTGTCACACATTTAGGCCCAGGCACCCAGGCAGAGGAGAGAGGTCCCGTAACAGAGAATCTGGCCTTATGTCAGCGCAGAATCTGTCTTCATGTCATAGCAGAGAATCAGGCTTCACGTCACCCTCCACTGGAACAGGCCACTGTCACACATTTAGGCCCAGGCACCCAGGCAGAGGAGAGAGGTCCCGTAACAGATAATCTGGCCTTATGTCAGCGCAGAATCTGTCTTCATGTCATAGCAGAGAATCAGGCTTCACGTCACCCACCACTGGAACAGGCCACTGTCACACATTTAGGCCCAGGCACCCAGGCAGAGGAGAGAGGTCCCGTAACAGAGAATCTGGCCTTATGTCAGCGCAGAATCTGTCTTCATGTCATAGCAGAGAATCAGGCTTCACGTCACCCACCACTGGAACAGGCCACTGTCACACATTTAGGCCCAGGCACCCAGGCAGAGGAGAGAGGTCCCGTAACAGAGAATCTGGCCTTATGTCAGCGCAGAATCTGTCTTCATGTCATAGCAGAGAATCAGGCTTCACGTCACCCACCACTGGAACAGGCCACTGTCACACATTTAGACCCAGGCAGAGGAGAGAGGTCCCGTAACAGAGAATCTGGCCTTATGTCAGCGCAGAATCTGTATTCATGTCATAGCAGAGAATCAGGCTTCACGTCACCCACCACTGGAACAGGCCACTGTCACACATTTAGGCCCCGGCACCCAGACAGAGGAGAGCGGTCCCGTAACAGAGAATCTGGCCTTATGTCAGCGCAGAATCTGTCTTCATGTCAAAGCAGAGAATCAGGCTTCACGTCACCCACCACTGGAACAGGCCACTGTCACACATTTAGGCCCCGGCACCCAGACAGAGGAGAGGTTCATTCAACTTTGGGTTGCCCCGCAATATAATGGTAAAATGAAATCAAAAATAGTATTGAATGAGGAAGTGCCCTGGAGTAGAATAATATATTGTTAAGGGGAGGTAGTTAATATCTAATCTGCACAAGGGATGGACAGGTCCTGTGGGATCCATGCCTGGTTCATTTTTATGAACGTCAGCTTGTCCACATTGGCTGTAGACAGGCGGCTGCGTTTGTCTGTAATGACGCCCCCTGCCGTGCTGAATACACGTTCAGACAAAACGCTGGCCGCCGGGCAGGCCAGCACCTCCAAGGCATAAAATGCTAGCTCTGGCCACGTGGACAATTTGGAGACCCAGAAGTTGCATGGGGCCGAACCATCAGTCAGTACGTAGAGGGGTGTGCACAGGTACTGTTCCACCATGTTAGTGAAATGTTGCCTCCTGCTAACACGTTCCGTATCAGGTGGTGGTGCAGTTAGCTGTGGCGTGGTGACAAAACTTTTCCACATCTCTGCCATGCTAACCCTGCCCTCAGAGGAGCTGGCCGTGACACAGCTGCGTTGGCGACCTCTTGCTCCTCCTCTGCCTTCGCCTTGGGCTTCCACTGGTTCCCCTGTGACATTTGGGAATGCTCTCAGTAGCGCGTCTACCAACGTGCGCTTGTACTCGCGCATCTTCCTATCACGCTCCAGTGTAGGAAGTAAGGTGGGCACATTGTCTTTGTACCGGGGATCCAGCAGGGTGGCAACCCAGTATTCCGCACACGTTAAAATGTGGGTAACTCTGCTGTCGTTGCGCAGGCACTGCAGCATGTAGTCGCTCATGTGTGCCAGGCTGCCCAGAGGTAAGGACAAGCTGTCCTCTGTGGGAGGCGTATCGTCATCGTCCTGTGTTTCCCCCCAACCACGCACCAGTGATGGGCCCGAGCTGCTTTGGGTGCCACCCCGCTGTGAACATGCTTCATCCTCATCCTCCTCCACCTCCTCCACATCCTCGTCCTCCTCGTCCTCCAGTAGTGGGCCCTGTCTGGCCACATTTGTACCTGGCCTCTGGTGTTGCAAAAAACCTCCCTCTGAGTCACTTTGAAGAGACTGGCCTGAAAGTGCTAAAAATGACCCCTCTTCCTCCTCTTCCTCCTGGGCCACCTCCTCTTCCATCATCGCCCTAAGTGTTTTCTCAAGGAGACATAGAAGTGGTATTGTAACGCTGATAACGGCGTCATCGCCACTGGCCATGTTGGTGGAGTACTCGAAACAGCACAACAGGGCACACAGGTCTCGCATGGAGGCCCAGTCATTGGTGGTGAAGTGTGTCTGATCCGCAGTGCGACTGACCCGTGCGTGCTGCAGCTGAAACTCCACTATGGCCTGCTGCTGCTCGCACAGTCTGTCCAGCATATGCAAGGTGGAGTTCCACCTGGTGGGTACGTCGCATATGAGGCGGTGAGCGGGAAGGCCGAAGTTACGCTGTAGCGCAGAAAGGCGAGCAGCGGCAGGGTGTGAACGCCGGAAGCGCGAACAGACGGCCCGCACTTTATGCAGCAGCTCTGACATGTCGGGGTAGTTGCGAATGAACTTCTGCACCACCAAATTCAGCACATGCGCCAGGCAAGGGATGTGCATCAAACCGGCTAGTCCCAGAGCTGCAACGAGATTTCGCCCATTATCGCACACCACCAGGCCGGGCTTGAGGCTCACCGGCAGCAACCGCTCGTCGGTCTGTTGTTCTATACCCCGCCACAACTCCTGTGCGGTGTGGGGCCTGTCCCCCAAACATATGAGTTTCAGAATGGCCTGCTGACGTTTACCCCGTGCTGTGCTGAAGTTGGTGGTGAAGGTGTGTGGCTGACTGGATGAGCAGGTGGAAGAAGAGGAGGAGGAAGCTGAGTAGGAGGAGGAGGAGACAGGAGGCAAAGAATGTTGCCCTGCGATCCTTGGTGGCGGAAGGACGTGCGCCAAACAGCTCTCTGCCTGGGGCCCAGCCGCCACTACATTTACCCAGTGTGCAGTTAGGGAGATATAGCGTCCCTGGCCGTGCTTACTGGTCCACGTATCTGTGGTTAGGTGGACCTTGCCACAGATGGCGTTGCGCAGTGCACACTTGATTTTATCGGACACTTGTTTGTGCAGGGAAGGCACGGCTCTCTTGGAGAAGTAGTGGCGGCTGGGAACAACATACTGTGGGACAGCAAGTGACATGAGCTGTTTGAAGCTGTGTGTGTCCACCAGCCTAAATGACAGCATTTCATAGGCCAGTAGTTTAGAAATGCTGGCATTCAGGGCCAGGGATCGAGGGTGGCTAGGTGGGAATTTACGCTTTCTCTCAAATGTTTGTGAGATGGAGAGCTGAACGCTGCCGTGTGACATGGTTGAGATGCTTGGTGACGCAGGTGGTGGTGTTGGTGGTACATCCCATGTTTGCTGGGCGGCAGGTGCCAACGTTCCTCCAGAGGCGGAGGAAGAGGCCGAGGCGGCGGCAGCAGCAGAAGAGGCCGAGGCAGCAGCAGCAGAAGAGGTAGCAGGGGGAGCCTGAGTGACTTCTTTGTTTTTAAGGTGTTTACTCCACTGCAGTTCATGCCAGGTGCCTGGTCATGCAGGTTGTGCTAAGGTTCAGAACGTTAATGCCTCGCTTCAGGCTCTGATGGCACAGCGTGCAAACCACTCGGGTCTTCTCGTCAGCACATTGTTTGAAAAAGTGCCATGCCAGGGAACTCCTTGAAGCTGCCTTTGGGGTGCTCGGACCCAGATGGCGGCGGTCAGTAGCAGGCGGAGTCTCTTGGCGGCGGGTGTTCTGATTTTGCCCACTGCTCCCTCTTTTGCTACGCTGTTGGCTCGGTCTCACCACTGCCTCTTCCTCCGAACTGTGAATGTCAGTGGTACGACCTTCATTCCATGTGGGGTCTAGGACCTCATCGTCCCCTGCATCGTCTTCCACCCAGTTTTGATCCCTGACCTCCTGTTCAGTCTGCCCACTGCAGAAAGACGCAGCAGTTGGCACCTGTGTTTCGTCATCATCAGAGACGTGCTGAGGTGGTATTCCCATGTCCTCATCATCAGGAAAAATAAGTGGTTGTGTGTTAGTGCATTCTATCTCTTCCACCCCTGGGGAAAGGGCTAGGTGGATGCCCTTGGGAAACCCTGGCAGCAGAGTCTTCAAACAGCATAAGAGACTGCTGCATAACTTGAGGCTCAGACAGTTTCCCTGATATGCATGGGGGTGATGTGACAGACCGATGGGCTTGGTTTTCATGCGCCATCTGTGCGCTTTCTGCAGAAGACTGGGTGGGAGATAATGTGAACGTGCTGGATCCACTGTCGGCCACCCAATTGACTAATGCCTGCACCTGCTCAGGCCTTACCATCCTTAGAACGGCATTGGGCCCCACCAAATATCGCTATAAATTCTGCTGGCTACTGGGACCTGAGGTAGTTGGTTCACTAGGACGTGTGGCTGTGGCAGAACGGCCACGTCCTCTCCCAGCACCAGAGGGTCCACTAACACCACCACGACCATGTCCACGTCCGCGACACCTTATTAGATGTTTTCCTCATTGTTCCCGTTCACCACAATTTTGAGAATGTCAAATTTGGGAATGGTTTTTCAACCCAGAAAAAAAAGTGTGCTTTTACGGTCACTACAAATAACTTGACCAGCTAAAACAGTAGAGATTTGGTTAAATAGAGATGTGAGGCCTGTTTTTTTTTGCGCTGTGTGACAGGTATAGGTTTAATCACAGAATCAGATTTCTATCAGCACGCTAGCGTGTGTCTTAGGTATTTCTGAATGACACTATCACTAGCTTCAATGTAAGATATTCTTTTTGGGATAGATTTCAAGTAGGCCTCAAATACCAGAAACTAGTTATTTTGCGAATGGCAAATTTGGGAATGGTTTTTCAACCCAGAAAAAAAAGTGTGCCTTTATGGTCACTACAAATAACTTGACCAGCTAAAACAGTAGAGATTTGGTTAAATAGAGATGTGAGGCCTGTTTTTTTTTTGCGCTGTGTGACAGGTATAGGTTTAATCACAGAATCAGATTTCTATCAGCACGCTAGCGTGTGTCTTAGGTTTTTCTGAATGACACTATCACTAGCTTCAATGTAAGATATTCTTTTTGGGATAGATTTCAAGTAGGCCTCAAATACCAGAAACTAGTTATTTTGAGAATGGCAAATTTGGGAATGGTTTTTCAACCCAGAAAAAAAAGTGTGCTTTTACGGTCACTACAAATAACTTGACCAGCTAAAACAGTAGAGATTTGGTTAAATAGAGATGTGAGGCCTGTTTTTTTTTGCGCTGTGTGACAGGTATAGGTTTAATCACAGAATCAGATTTCTATCAGCACGCTAGCGTGTGTCTTAGGTTTTTCTGAATGACACTATCACTAGCTTCAATGTAAGATATTCTTTTTGGGATAGATTTCAAGTAGGCCTCAAATACCAGAAACTAGTTATTTTGAGAATGGCAAATTTGGGAATGGTTTTTCAACCCAGAAAAAAAAGTGTGCTTTTACGGTCACTACAAATAACTTGACCAGCTAAAACAGTACAGATTTGGTTAAATAGAGATGTGAGGCCTGTTTTTTTTTGCGCTGTGTGACAGGTATAGGTTTAATCACAGAATCAGATTTCTATCAGCACGCTAGCGTGTGTCTTAGGTTTTTCTGAATGACACTATCACTAGCTTCAATGTAAGATATTCTTTTTGGGATAGATTTCAAGTAGGTCTCAAATACCAGAAACTAGTTATTTTGAGAATGGCAAATTTGGGAATGGTTTTTCAACCCAGAAAAAAAAGTGTGCTTTTACGGTCACTACAAATAACTTGACCAGCTAAAACAGTAGAGATTTGGTTAAATAGAGATGTGAGGCCTGTTTTTTTTTGCGCTGTGTGACAGGTATAGGTTTAATCACAGAATCAGATTTCTATCAGCACGCTAGCGTGTGTCTTAGGTTTTTCTGAATTACACTATCACTAGCTTCAATGTAAGATATTCTTTTTGGGATAGATTTCAAGTAGGCCTCAAATACCAGAAACTAGTTATTTTGAGAATGGCAAATTTGGGAATGGTTTTTCAACCCAGAAAAAAAAAGTGTGCTTTTACGGTCACTACAAATAACTTGACCAGCTAAAACAGCACAGATTTGGTTAAATAGAGATGTGAGGCCTGTTTTTTTTTGCGCTGTGTGACAGGTATAGGTTTAATCACAGAATCAGATTTCTATCAGCACGCTAGCGTGTGTCTTAGGTTTTTCTGAATGACACTATCACTAGCTTCAATGTAAGATATTCTTTTTGGGATAGATTTCAAGTAGGCCTCAAATACCAGAAACTAGTTATTTTGCGAATGGCAAATTTGGGAATGGTTTTTCAACCCAGAAAAAAAAGTGTGCCTTTATGGTCACTACAAATAACTTGACCAGCTAAAACAGTAGAGATTTGGTTAAATAGAGATGTGAGGCCTGTTTTTTTTTTGCGCTGTGTGACAGGTATAGGTTTAATCACAGAATCAGATTTCTATCAGCACGCTAGCGTGTGTCTTAGGTTTTTCTGAATGACACTATCACTAGCTTCAATGTAAGATATTCTTTTTGGGATAGATTTCAAGTAGGCCTCAAATACCAGAAACTAGTTATTTTGAGAATGGCAAATTTGGGAATGGTTTTTTAACCCAGAAAAAAAAGTGTGCTTTTACGGTCACTACAAATAACTTGACCAGCTAAAACAGTACAGATTTGGTTAAATAGAGATGTGAGGCCTGTTTTTTTTTGCGCTGTGTGACAGGTATAGGTTTAATCACAGAATCAGATTTCTATCAGCACGCTAGCGTGTGTCTTAGGTTTTTCTGAATGACACTATCACTAGCTTCAATGTAAGATATTCTTTTTGGGATAGATTTCAAGTAGGTCTCAAAACCAGAAACTAGTTATTTTGAGAATGGCAAATTTGGGAATGGTTTTTCAACGCAGAAAAAAAAAGTGTGCTTTTACGGTCACTACAAATAACTTGACCAGCTAAAACAGTAGAGATTTGGTTAAATAGAGATGTGAGGCCTGTTTTTTTTTGCGCTGTGTGACAGGTATAGGTTTAATCACAGAATCAGATTTCTATCAGCACGCTAGCGTGTGTCTTAGGTTTTTCTGAATGACACTATCACTAGCTTCAATGTAAGATATTCTTTTTGGGATAGATTTCAAGTAGGCCTCAAATACCAGAAACTAGTTATTTTGAGAATGGCAAATTTGGGAATGGTTTTTCAACCCAGAAAAAAAAGTGTGCTTTTACGGTCACTACAAATAACTTGACCAGCTAAAACAGTACAGATTTGGTTGAATAGAAATGTCAGATCTATTTTTTAGGCGCTGGGTGACAGGCTCAACTTGCCCCTGATGTAATAAATGGCCAAAAAATAACCACACTGTTGATGGTTAAATGCACTTGGGTGACACAGGCTCAGCCTGCACCAGATGTAGTATATGGCCAAAAAATAATCAGACTGTCGATGGTTAAATGCACTTCGGTGACACAGGCTCAGCCTGCAGCTGATGTAGTATATGGCCAAAAAATAACCAGACTGTTGATGGTTAAATGCACTTCGGTGACACAGGCTCAGCCTGCAGCTGATGTAGGATATAGCACAAAATAACCACACTATCGATGGTTAAATACACTTGGTGATAGCTTGTGCTGGCGCACCACAAGTCACAAAATGGCCGCCGATCACCCCAGAAAAAAAGTGATCTAAAAACGCTCTGGGCAGCCTCAAAAAAGTGAGCAAGTCAATAATAGCACTTCAATGATCCACAGCTGCAGATCGATCACAGAATGAAGTCTTTTGGAGGAGTTAATCTGCCTAATCTCGCCCTAACGTCGCAGCTGCAACCTCTCCCTATACTGATCATAGTAGAGTGACGTGCGGCGCTACGTGACTCCAGCTTAAATAGAGGCTGGGTCACATGCTGCACTGGCCAATCACAGCCATGCCAATAGTAGGCATGGCTGTGATGGCCTCTTGGGGCAAGTAGTATGACGCTTGTTGATTGGCTGCTTTGCAGCCTTTCAAAAAGCGCCAAGAAAGAGCCGAACACCGAACCCGAACCCGGACTTTTACAAAAATGTTCGGGTTCGTGTCCGTGTCACGGACACCCCAAAATTCGGTACGAACCCGAACTATACAGTTCGGGTTCGCTCATCCCTACTAATAACAAATCCAGTTTAGTGCTGACTGATTTGGCATTTTGTGTTATCATTATATTATGTTTGAACACATGAAGGGAACCTGAAAATGATAAGTAAGGGCTCATTCACTCTTGCATATAAAAATATACTTGTTTTTCATCCCCATTTATTCAATTTTTTTATTAACTTTTTTATTTATTTTTGTAATGTTGCTGAAAAATGGATGATAAAAATGCAACAAATATGCAAAAATGGATATGCCATAAACAGGTGTGGATCCTGTTTATGGCATAGAACGAGGCCCTGTCTCACGCAGCCATGAATGCACACATAATTGCATCTCTCTATTCACTTACCGTATTTTTCACCCTATAAGATGCACTCCCCCCCAAAGAGGGGTAAAAATGTCAGTGTATCTCATAGGGTGAATACTAATGAGCGCTTTTATTATGGAAGCGCTCATTAGTACCAGAGGACCAGAAATCGGGGAATGCGATGCTCCCTGGGCTCTGTACTCACCACTTCCTAGTCCTCGGCTGCTTGCTGTGCTGTGACTGCACACAGTGTGAGGATGCTCTGTGACCTCACAATATGCTCTTTGGGTCACAGCACAGCACGCAGCAGAGAGCTATATCCTAGAAGCGGTGGTGTCTAGAGCAGGAGAGGTAAATTGATTTTTTTTATTATATTCGCTCTGACGCATGGGGTCTGATCTGAGACATAGGGGTTTGATCTGAGGCATGGGGGGTCTGTTCTGAGGTCTCAATGGGGAGGTCTTATTTATATTGGGGCTCTTATCTGAGGTCTGATTGGGGTCTTATTTACATCAGGGTCTGATCTGAGGTCTGTTTGGGGGTCATTTACATTGGGGTCTGAACTGAGGTCCGATTGGGGCTCTGATCTGAGTTATTATTGGGGTGTGATTAACATTGGGGGTATGATTGGTGGTCTGATCTGAGGCCTAATGAAAAATATATTTTTTTATTGTCCAACTCAAAAACCTAGGTGCGTCTTGAAGGGAATCCATGTTATACAACATGTAGAAGCTTCTTTGTTTGTGTATCAGTTTCTGTTCTCTGTAACATGAATCTTATCTCTTTGGCACTGCGCCCAGATGTTTCCCCCAAATATGGAAGTTCCGCTCTTTGCCCTATTTGCCTGTAGAATAGAACATGTTGATTTATGATAGGTTGAATAAATAACTTACGTTGATATGCTAATATGGCAGCGTAAACCCCTCTATATAATCTGTGTGTACTAATAAACTTTAGAGCGTTCATTCAGTACATCATTGTTGTGTCTGTTATTCCCTACTGAGTGAAGCGCTCTCCTGACGTCAGAACAAGACTCAAACCAAGCCGATACTAGAAGTTCGGTACCAGGGGTACCAAGTGGGACGTTGAGATTTCCTATCAGTTTGGGGGCTCGTGTCTGGGATCGAGAAGGTCATCCTCGGGTCCGGTAAGAAAGACATCTGTTATTGTCCTCTGGCCAATCCGAGGACCACGTCTCGATCTAGTAAGTAGAACCCAAAACTTCTAGTATAACTACTGTATCAGGGATACAGGGAACAGACTCCGGGAGTCTGGGGAGAAGTGACCCGGGGACTCCGGGAGTCTGCTGTGAGGATCACTCAGAGAAAATATAGTGCGCACTAGAAAATATTGTCTCAGGGAGACAAGGACGGAGCTTGGTTTGACTCTTTTTTTAAATTGTTTAGAGTATAAGAATATTAGAGTTGATATAAGGATACTGATGTCCGGATGGTAAGTGTACGGACTGAAGTTGACTATTTGCATAGAGTTATAAGAACATTGTATTGTTGTTTTACTGTGTTGCGGAGGTCTGCAAGACGCCCACCCCCCCCCCCCCCCCCCTTCCCCGGCTAGGAGCATTCCGTTGACCCGGGAATAGGTGAACGCAAGTGGCGGACCAAAACAACAAATTATATGTTTGATGAAACTCTCTGATATTTTGTGATCAGACCTGTGTCCTTCGTCTAAGTTGACAGGATTTGTCGGAGCATTCACGGGTCAGTACAGCCAGTCCTAGAGAAGTGGCATCATTAACCACCTCAGCCCCCAGTGCTTAAACACCCTGAAAGACCAGGCCACTTTTTACACTTCTGACCTACACTACTTTCACCGTTTATTGCTCGGTCATGCAACTTACCACCCAAATGAATTTTACCTCCTTTTCTTCTCACTAATAGAGCTTTCATTTGGTGGTATTTCATTGCTGCTGCCATTTTTACTTTTTTTGTTATTAATCGAAATTTAACTTTCACTTTCAGTTGTAAAATTTTGCAAAAAAAACGACATCCATATATAAATTTTGCTCTAAATTTATTGTTCTACATGTCTTTGATAAAAAAAAATGTTTGGGTAAAAAAAAAATGGTTTGGGTAAAAGTTATAGCGTTTACAAACTATGGTACAAAAATGTGAATTTCCGCTTTTTGAAGCAGCTCTGACTTTCTGAGCACCTGTCATGTTTCCTGAGGTTCTACAATGGCCAGACAGTACAAACACCCCACAAATGACCCCATTTCGGAAAGTAGACACCCTAAGGTATTCACTGATGGGCATAGTGAGTTCATAGAACTTTTTATTTTTTGTCACAAGTTAGTGGAAAATTATGTTTTTTTTTTTTTTTCTTACAAAGTCTCATATTCCACTAACTTGTGACAAAAAATAAAAAGTTCTATGAACTCACTATGCCCATCAGCGAATACCTTGGGGTGTCTTCTTTCCAAAATGGGGTCACTTGTGGGGTAGCTATACTGCCCTGGCATTCTAGGGGCCCAAATGTGTGGTAAGGAGTTTGAAATCAAATTCTGTGATAAATGGCCGGTGAAATCCGAAAGGTGCTCTTTGGAATGTGGGCCCCTTTGCCCACCTAGGCTGCAAAAAAGTGTCACACATGTGGTATCTCCGTATTCAGGAGAAGTTGGGGAATGTGTTTTGGGGTGTCATTTTACATATACCCATGCTGGGTGAGATAAATATCTTGGTCAAATGCCAACTTTGTATAACAAAATGGGAAAAGTTGTCTTTTGCCAAGATATTTCTCTCACCCAGCATGGGTAGATGTAAAATGACACCCCAAAACACATTCCCCAACTTCTCCTGAATACGGAGATACCACATGTGTGACACTTTTTTGCAGCCTAGGTGGGCAAAGGGGCCCATATTCCAAAGAGCACCTTTCGGATTTCACTGGTCATTTTTACAGAATTTGATTTCAAACTCCTTACCACACATTTGGGCCCCTAGAATGCCAGGGCAGTATAACTACCCCACAAGTGACCCCATTTTGGAAAGAAGACACCCCAAGGTATTCGCTGATGGGCATAGTGAGTTCATGGAAGTTTTTATTTTTTGTCACAAGTTAGTGGAATATGAGACTTTGTAAGAAAAAAAAAAATCATCACTTTCCACTAACTTGTGACAAAAAATAAAAAATTCTAGGAACTCGCCATGCCCCTCACGGAATACCTTGGGGTGTCTTCTTTCCAAAATGGGGTCACTTGTGGGGAAGTTATACTGCCCTGGCATTCTAGGGGCCCAAATGTGTGGTAAGGAGTTTGAAATCAAATTCTGTAAAAAATGGCCAGTGAAATCCGAAAGGTGCTCTTTGGAATGTGGGCCCCTTTGCCCACCTAGGCTGCAAAAAAGTGTCACACATGTGGTATCTCCGTATTCAGGAGAAGTTGGGGAATGTGTTTTTGGGTGTCATTTTACATATACCCATGCTGGGTGAGAGAAATATCTTGGTCAAATGCCAACTTTGTATAAAAAAAATGGGAAAAGTTGTCTTTTGCCAAGATATTTCTCTCACCCAGCATGGGTATATGTAAAATGACACCCCAAAACACATTCCCCAACTTCTCCTGAGTACGGAGATACCAGATGTGTGACACTTTTTTGCAGCCTAGATGCGCAAAGGGGCCCACATTCCTTTTATGAGGGCATTTTTAGACATTTGGATCCCAGACTTCTTCTCACACTTTAGGGCCCCTAGAATGCCAGGGCAGTATAAATACCCCACATGTGACCCCATTTTGGAAATAAGACACCCCAAGGTATTCAATGAGGGGCATGGCGAGTTCATAGAAAAAAAATTTTTGGGCACAAGTTAGCGGAAATTGATTTTATTTATTTTTTTCTCACAAAGTCTCCCTTTCCGCTAACTTGGGACAAAAATTTCAATCTTTCATGGACTCAATATGCCCCTCACGGAATACCTGGGGGTGTCTTATTTCCGAAATGGGGTCACATGTGGGGTATTTATACTGCCCTGGCATTCTAGGGGCCCTAAAGCGTGAGAAGAAGTCTGGAATATAAATGTCTAAAAATTTTTACGCATTTGGATTCCGTGAGGGGTATGGTGAGTTCATGTGAGATTTTATTTTTTGACACAAGTTAGTGGAATATGAGACTTTGTAAGAAAAAAATAATAATTTCCGCTAACTTGGGCCAAAAAAATGTCTGAATGGAGCCTTACAGAGGGGTGATCAATGACAGGGGGGTGATCAATGACAGGGGGGTGATCAATGACAGGGGGGTGATCAGGGAGTCTATATGGGGTGATCACCCCCCTGTCATTGATCACCCCCCTATAAGGCTCCATTCAGATGTCCGTATGTGTTTTGCGGATCCGATCCATGTATCCGTGGATCCGTAAAAATCATACGGACATCTGAATGCAGCCTGACAGGGGGGGTGATCAATGACAGGGGGGGTGATCAATGACAGGGGGGTGATCAATGACAGGGGGGTAATCAATGACAGGGGGGTAATCAATGACAGGGGGGTGATCAGGGAGTCTATATGGGGTGATCACCACAGTCATTGATCACGCCCCTGTAAGGCTCCATTCAGACGTCCGTATGCGTTTTGCGGATCCGATCCATCTATCAGTGGATCCGTAAAAATCATGCGGACATCTGAATGGAGCTGTACAGGGGGGTGATCAATGACAGGGGGGTAATCAATGACAGGGGGGTGATCAGGGAGTCTATATGGGGTGATCACCACAGTCATTGATCACGCCCCTGTAAGGCTCCATTCAGACGTCCATGTGCGTTTTTCGGATCCGATCCATCTATCAGTGGATTCGTAAAAATCATGCGGACATCTGAATGGAGCTTTACAGGGGGGTGATCAATGACAGGGGGGTAATCAATGACAGGGGGGTGATTAGGGAGTCTATATGGGGTGATCACCACAGTCATTGATCACGCCCCTGTAAGGGTCCATTCAGACGTCTGTATGCGTTTTGCGGATCCGATCCATCTATCAGTGGATCCGTAAAAATCATGCGGACATCTGAATGGATCTTACAGGGGGGTAATCAATGACAGGGGGGTGATCAGGGAGTCTATATGGGGTGATCACCACAGTCATTGATCACGCCCCTGTAAGGCTCCATTCAGACGTCCGTATGCGTTTTGCGGATCCGATCCATCTATCAGTGGATCCGTAAAAATCATGCGGACATCTGAATGGAGCTTTACAGGGGGGTGATCAATGACAGGGGGGTAATCAATGACAGGGGGGGTGATCAGGGAGTCTATATGGGGTGATCACCACAGTCATTGATCACGCCCCTGTAAGGCTCCATTCAGACGTCCGTATGCGTTTTGCAGATCCGATCCATCTATCAGTGGATCCGTAAAAATCATGCGGACATCTGAATGGATCTTACAGGGGGGTGATCAATGACAGGGGGGTGATCAGGGAGTCTATATGGGGTGATCACCACAGTCATTGATCATGCCCCTGTAAGGCTCCATTCAGACGTCCGTATGCGTTTTGCGGATCCGATCCATCTATCAGTGGATCCGTAAAAATCATGCGGACATCTGAATGGAGCTTTACAGGGGGGTGATCAATGACAGGGGGGTAATCAATGACAGGGGGGTGATCAGGGAGTCTATATGGGGTGATCACCACAGTCATTGATCACGCCCCTGTAAGGCTCCATTCAGACGTCCATATGCGTTTTGCGAATCCGATCCATCTATCAGTGGATCCGTAAAAATCATGCGGACATCTGAATGGAGCTTTACAGGGGGGTAATCAATGACAGGGGGGTGATCAGGGAGTCTATATGGGGTGATCACCACAGTCATTGATCACGCCCCTGTAAGGGTCCATTCAGACGTCCGTATGCGTTTTGCGGATCCGATCCATCTATCAGTGGATCCGTAAAAATCATGCGGACATCTGACTGGAGCTTTACAGGGGGGTGATCAATGACAGGGGGGTAATCAATGACAGGGGGGTGATCAGGGAGTCTATATGGGGTGATCAGGGGTGATCAAGGGTGATCAAGGGTGAATAAGGGGTTAATAAGTGACAGGGGGGGTGTAGTGTAGTGTAGTGGTGCTTGGTGCAACATATTACTGAGCTGCCTGTGTCCTCTGGTGGTCGATCCAAACAAAGGGGACCACCAGAGGACCAGGTAGCAGGTATATTAGACGCTGTTATCAAAACAGCGTCTAATATACCTGTTAGGGGTTAAAAAAATCACATCTCCAGCCTGCCAGCAAACGATCGCCGCTGGCAGGCTGGAGATCCACTCTCTTACCTTCCATTCCTGTGAGCGCACGCGCCTGTGTGCGCGCGTTCACAGGAAATCTCGGCCATCGCGAGATGACGCGTATATGCGTCGCTGAGCGCAGGGCTGCCACCTCCGGAACGCGAATCTGCGTTAGGCGGTCCGGAGGTGGTTAAAATATCAGACGGAATGGGGGCACAAGGGTCAAAAACAGATTACCCCAAACCTGAGACGGGAGAAACATGTAAAGTTTATGTTGCACGGTGTAGTCCCACAAATTACTTCCTAGTAAACCCATGGTTAGACAGTTTGGCAGGATGTGATATTAATGGAGAATTGAAGGTTAAAATGTGAAAAAGAATGTTACAGAGAAAGTGTGGCCCCGGACAGCAGGTCGCCTGGCTGCAACAGGGATGAAAATCTGTAAGAATCTGTGAAGTTACAGACTGTGGACATCAGAACTCCTGTGATGGTGAAGGGGGGGTTCTAATGAGTGAGAAAACAGAGCAGTGTCAGGAAGTTAATTGATGGCACTAGCAAGAAAGAAAGTGCCCCAGTGTCTGCAATCAGAAAGGCGCTTGTGTTAAATGTTCAGAAATGAACTGGTTAAGTTTTGTTACCCTAATGATATGTGTGTGTTTAAATAGGGAAGATCCATAGCCCTAACATTAGAGATTAGAGCAGTAAAAGATGGTCAGTTAATGGATAAGTATTGTACCTAGTGTGAGCCACAGAACACGAAGGTGTTAGAAAGATATCTCTGTTGAAGTAGTTCTACTTTACAGAGTGTGAGAAAACACAGTATTGTCTGTTGCAGTATCTGTAAAAGTTTGAGGAATATTTAAGACGGTTGAACGTTCTGTGGTGGGCTGATTCACTTTCCCTGCCTTAACAGAGAAATATTTCTGAGATAAGAGAAACAGGCAAAGAAAAGGGGGGAGGGAATCATGCAGAGTAAGTGATGTTATATGTGTAATAACATTATACAAGACGAAGAATTGTTTAATAATTTTCTTTCTTCTTTCCCAAGCAGTGTAATGTGGGAATCCAGCTTTTAACAAAAATTATTATATATGTGCAACACTAACTAAGACCACCTGGCATATAAGATGATTTGGGTTTAACAAAATTACTGTAGGATTATAACATATATACTGTCTTATTGTCATGGTCTTACCTTCTTGCTGTTCTCCTTCGTTTGACATGTGCTGGCGGCCATCTTGGTTTCTGGGTTTCTTATAGCCTTCCACCCTGCGGCTCCTCCTTCCCACTGGGAGGAGCTGGATGCCTAGCTCATATATATAGGAGGTCTGTGGCTTCAGTTCCTTGCTTGGTCCTCTTGTGTTCACATGCTTCTAAGACTGCTGCTGCTTCTGGTTCCTGATCCTGGCTTCGTCTGACTACCCTGCTGGTTCCTGATCCTGGCTTCGTCTGACTACCCTGCTGGTTCCTGATCCTGGCTTCGTCTGACTACCCTTCTGGTTCCTGACCTCTGGCTTCGCAAAGACTCTGCTCGGTTTCACCATCCGTTTGGACTTTGCTTTACAGCTTTATTTTCAATAAAGCCTTCTTATTTTCACTTATCTCTTGTTGTACGTCTGGTTCATGGTTCCGTGACATTAGGACCAAGCCATGAATTCTGACGGTACAGGGCCATCCTCGCTACCCACGCTGGTTGCCAGACTTGATCAGCAGGATCACCTGTTGGGTCGGTTCGCTGTGGCGTTGCAAACCCTGCTTGAACGCACGGCTCATTTCGCTCCCGTTGCCGATGGGTCGGTTGTCGCTCCTGGGCTCGCTCCTACTGCCGCTCCGGTTGTTGCGCCAGAGTCTACCCCGACACCTGTTGTTGCGCCTGCGGTGTTTCGGGGTATGACCGGTTCTGCCCCTCTTCCACAGCGCTTTGGGGGAGAGCCAACTCAGTGCCGAGGTTTCCTTAACCAGGTGGGCATTTATTTCAAGTTGCTGCCACATGCCTTTCCCACTGAGAGATCAAAGGTGGGCTTCTTGATCTCGCTGCTCTCGGACAAGGCCTTGGCCTGGGCCAGCCCTTTATGGGAGAACAACAATCCGGTGGTTGCCGAGTTTTCCGGTTTTGTTGCTTCTCTTCGGAAGGTATTCGATGTGCCGGCTCGTGCTGCCTCTGCTGCGAAGCTCCTTATGTCCATCAGACAGGGTTCACGATCCGTAGCTGAATACGCCATTGAGTTTCGTACCCTGGCAGCAGAGGTGGGCTGGAATAATGAGGCTCTGGTCGCTGCTTTCTCTCATGGTCTCTCGGATGCCTTGAAGGATGAGGTTGCAGCTAAGGACCTACCAGTTGAGCTCGAGTCTCTTATTTCTTTCCTGATTTTGATTGACACCAGACTCAGGGAGAGACCTTCCTTTAAGGAGAACCTGCGGAGGTCTTCTAACAGATTGGTGCCTACGTTTGCTGTCCCACCCGTGCCTCCCTCTCCTCCCACGCCTCCTGGGGATGACTTGTCTGGGGGTGAACCCATGCAGCTGGGGTTTGCTCGCCTGTCCGAGGGGGAGAGGGCACTCCGGAGACGTGAGGGCCGATGCATGTACTGTGGTCTCGGTGGGCATTTTCGGTTGGCATGTCCGAACCGTCCGGGAAAACGCTCGTACCTGAGATCCTGTCGGGGGCAGATCTTGGGTGGAGTCTCCTCGTCCCCGGTTTCCCGTGTTGACAAACCACTGATCACTGTTGTCCTCTCCTGGGTCGGGGGCTCGGTGACGACCCAGGCGTTGGTGGACTCTGGTGCTGGTGGTTTGTTCATTGATAGTGTGTTCGCTGCCGCCAATTCCATTCCTCTGCAGGCTCGAGGTTCCCCACTGGCTCTTGAGGCGATAGACGGCAGACCCCTTCTGCCGCCACACGTGACTCATGAGACCCTTCCAGTGGGGATAGCCATTGGTGCCGTTCACAGAGAGTCGGTCTGCCTCCAGGTTATTTCGTCTCCACACTACTCGGTGGTCTTGGGGTACCCCTGGCTCCAGAAGCATAATCCGACTTTCGATTGGAGATCGGTCGAGATCCTCTCGTGGTCACCGCAGTGTGGGGCTAGTTGCATCCATGGGTCTGTCAAGTTGCTGTGTACTTCCTCGGACTCTCTGTTGCCTCCTGAATACGAGGAGTACCGGGATGTATTCGATAAGGTGCGCGCGGTTGCCCTACCTCCGCACCGCCCATACGATTGTGCCATAGAGTTACAATCTGGTGCCGTTCCTCCTCGTGGCAAAGTCTATCCACTGTCGGTAGCGGAGAATGAGGCCATGGAGGAGTACGTGAGGGAGGCGCTTTCACGCGGACACATTCGCAAATCTTCGTCCCCGGCAGGGGCTGGATTTTTCTTTGTGAAAAAGAAGGGCGGTGAGTTGAGGCCTTGCATCGATTACAGGGGTCTCAATTGCATCACGATCAAGAACGCTTACCCGATACCCTTGATTTCCGAGCTGTTCGATCGCCTTAAAGGGGCCACGGTCTTTACCAAACTCGACCTGAGGGCGGCATATAACCTGGTAAGGATCAAGGCGGGCGATGAGTGGAAGACCGCGTTTAACACCAGGACCGGTCATTACGAATCCTTGGTTATGCCCTTTGGGTTGTGCAATGCGCCCGCAGTCTTTCAGGAATTCATCAACGATGTTTTCCGTGACCTGTTGCAGCAGTGTGTGGTGGTCTATTTGGATGACATCTTGGTATATTCTGAATCCATGGAGGCCCACATTCTGGATGTCAGACGAGTGTTGCAACGGTTACGAGAGAACAAGCTGTTCGGTAAGCTTGAGAAATGCGAATTTCACCGATCCCAGGTAACCTTCTTAGGTTACATCATTTCCGCTGAGGGGTTCTCCATGGATCCTGAAAAGGTTTCGGCTGTCTTACAGTGGCCCCAGCCCAGTGGTCTTCGTTCCCTGCAGCGCTTTTTGGGCTTCGCCAATTATTATCGGAAGTTCATCAGGGACTTTTCCATGCTGGCCAAGCCTCTCACGGATCTGACCAGGAAGGGCAGTAATTCCCAGGTCTGGCCGCTCGAGGCCATCCGAGCTTTTGAGGCCCTAAAGTCCGCCTTTGTGTCGGCTCCGATTCTGTCGCATCCCAACCCTGGGTTGCCCTTTGTCCTCGAGGTGGACGCGTCTGAGACGGGAGTAGGCGCCCTTCTGTCTCAGCGTAGAACACCAGAGGGTCCTCTGCTTCCTTGTGGGTTTTACTCCCGGAAACTGTCTTCCGCGGAGTGCAACTATCAGATTGGTGACAGGGAGTTATTGGCCATCGTGCAGGCCCTTAAAGAATAGAGGCACTTGCTCGAGGGTTCGGTGGTTCCGGTTCTCATCCTGACGGACCACAAGAATCTGACCTACCTTTCTGAGGCCAAGAGATTGACACCACGTCAGGCCAGATGGGCTCTGTTCTTGTCACGTTTTAATTACGTGGTCTCCTACCTACCCGGTTCCAAGAACATCAGGGCGGATGCCTTATCACGGCAGTACTCCGAGCTGTCCAGGGAGGAGTCGATTCCGACTTCGGTCATACCTCCGAATCAGATCCTGGCCGCCATTCGCACCAGCCTGACCTCTCCCCTGGGTGAGCAGATTTTGGCGGCTCAATCTGGTGCTCCCTCTGGGAGACCCAACGGCAGATGTTTTGTGCCTGAGGAGTTGCGCACTCGGTTGTTGCGAACCTACCATAACTCCAAGACCGCGGGGCATCCTGGAAAGAATCAGCTGTCCTGGGCTGTTTCACGTCTGTTCTGGTGGCCTTCCCTACATTCCGACATCGCCGCATATGTAGCGGCATGCTCCGTTTGTGCCCAGAGTAAGTCCCCTCGGCACCTTCTGTTAGGCCTTCTGCAACCCATAGCCACCGGGGAGCGCCCATGGTCACACCTGGGGATGGATTTCATTGTGGACCTCCCTGCATCCCGAGGCCATACGGTCATTCTCATGATTGTGGATCGGTTTTCCAAAATGTGCCACTGTGTTCCTCTCAAGAAGTTACCCTCTGCACAAGAGTTGGCCACGATTTTTGCCAGGGAGGTCTTCCGGTTGCACGGTTTGCCCAAGGAGATTGTGTCGGATCGGGGGAGTCAGTTTGTGTCCAGGTTCTGGCGCGCCTTTTGCTCCCAGTTGGGGATTCATCTCTCCTTCTCCTCGGCCTACCACCCTCAGTCCAATGGGGCCGCAGAACGATCCAATCAGGCCTTGGAGCAATTCCTTCGTTGCTATGTCTCCGATCACCAAGACAATTGGGTTGACCTCCTGCCTTGGGCTGAGTTTGCCAGGAACACGGCGGTGAACTCTTCCTCTGGGACGTCTCCCTTCATGGCCAATTATGGGTTCCAACCTGCCGTGTTACCGGAGGTATTCTCTCCCCAGGATATTCCGGCTGTGGAGGATCACCTTTCCGTCCTACGTGCTTCTTGGGTACAGATCCAGAAGTCCCTTGAGGTCTCTGCGCAGCGCCAGAGACTCCAGGCTGATCGCAGACGAGCGCCTGCTCCTTCCTACCAGGTCGGAGACCGTATATGGTTGTCCACCCGCAACCTCAACCTTCGAGTGCCCACTCCCAAGCTGGCGCCTCGCTTTGTTGGTCCCTTCCGAGTGCTTCGCAGGGTAAACCCGGTAGCCTATGCCCTTGCGCTTCCTCCTGGCATGCGGATCTCCAACGTGTTTCATGTCTCCCTGTTGAAGCCACTGGTGTGTAATCGTTTCACTTCCTCGGTTCCTCGGCCTCGTCCGGTCCAAGTGGGCAATCGTGAGGAATATGAGGTGAGCAATATCCTGGACTCACGCCTGGTCCGCGGTCGGTTGCAGTTTTTGGTCCATTGGCGTGGTTATGGTCCAGAGGAGCGTTCCTGGGTTCCCTCCGCAGATGTCCATGCTCCTGCCTTGCTCCGAGCCTTCCACGCACGCTTCCCTCAGAAACCGTTTTGTGCTCCGCGGAGGAGGGGCCCTTGAGGGGGAGGTACTGTCATGGTCTTACCTTCTTGCTGTTCTCCTTCGTTTGACATGTGCTGGCGGCCATCTTGGTTTCTGGGTTTCTTGTAGCCTTCCACCCTGCGGCTCCTCCTTCCCACTGGGAGGAGCTGGATGCCTAGCTCATATATATAGGAGGTCTGTGGCTTCAGTTCCTTGCTTGGTCCTCTTGTGTTCACATGCTTCTAAGACTGCTGCTGCTTCTGGTTCCTGATCCTGGCTTCGTCTGACTACCCTGCTGGTTCCTGATCCTGGCTTCGTCTGACTACCCTGCTGGTTCCTGATCCTGGCTTCGTCTGACTACCCTTCTGGTTCCTGACCTCTGGCTTCGCAAAGACTCTGCTCGGTTTCACCATCCGTTTGGACTTTTGCTTTACAGCTTTATTTTCAATAAAGCCTTCTTATTTTCACTTATCTCTTGTTGTACGTCTGGTTCATGGTTCCGTGACACTTATTCTAAGATTTGATTAATCACAGAGTGAAGACCAGAAGACATTGGAAAACACAGCACAACAGCAATATAGACCATCATCAATTCTGGGTGTGGTGTGGCTATCTGTTTCCAGGAAAGCTGTGTTTGTCTGTGCTGCAAGTTTTGGGATGAAACAAAGTAAACTGTGTGGCTGGGTTGGAAGACATAAATGATTCAGTGGAATGTGAATGGGTGTGGCTTTGAGTTGTTGTTGAGTCGAAAATGTGTGAAGACTGATGGATGTTTTAAGCAGAGCTGTGTATGCAATTCATATTTTATGTATAAGGGCGTGGTTATGAGCTGTTTGTGAAAAGGAGTACATGAAAATGTGAATGTGTATGGAGTACAATATTTGTTTTCATATAATATGCGCATTGAGAATTTAACTAAATTTTTCTTGGAAGATTTGTTTTTTTTATTGGTGCCAACAGTGTTGATTGAGCTGTACATTTTTTTTTTTAAATTGAAGTCAATGAAAAGTTTCTTATGGGCCCTTTGTGTGTTCATGTCTGTATTGTCAGATCTGTTTGTTTCAATGTTTCAAATTACGTGTTACATGTTAAGTGTTAACTTAACATCAGAGCTCTGTTCTCATGGACAGCTGGGACACTACTGACGGACAGAAGGAGGACCACAGCGTCCGACTAAAAGTGGTGGACTTAGATGACTGAGAGTGGGAGGAAGGAGAGTAGGATTCATTGTAGATAGCGGTGCAATCTCAAGTGTGTTAAGTAAGGATTTGTACAAAGGACCATTGAGAAAATCTGAGCCCTCTATGGGAATTAATGGGGTATTGACAAAAACTTACAAAACTGACTAACTACCACTCGAGACCATGGACAGGTAATACATCACAGATCATGTATTCAGCATTATACCAGATTGCCCAGTCAGCCTGTTAGGGAGAGATTTGTTCATTAAGCTTGACTTGCAGGTATCAGCAAATAATCAGGGCATAAAAGTACACTCAGACCTCATTCCAATCTCTACACCCATGCCACTGATTCTTGCAAACATACAGGACCACCCAGAACTTAACAACATTAACCCTGCATTATGGTCCTCAAAGGAATATGACACGGGGCTCATAGATTGCACACCTTAAAAAGCTACTGTAGAACCAGGTGTCATCTCAGTGTTCCAGAAACAATACACGTTGTCCACAGAGAAAATTGAGGGCTTAAGGCCAATGAACGAGAATTTTTAAAGAAGGGCATTTTAGAAGAGGTGATTTCACCCTTCAGCACTCCCATAAATCCTGTGGCAAAAGCAGATGGTTCAGTTCGCTTTGTACAGGATTTAGGGGCCATCAACAACATCATTGTGCCTAAAGCCCCTGTTGTACCTGACATCACTCAACTACTGTCTGCCATCCGAGCAAACTCTGTTTGTTTCAGTGTGATAGATCTGAAAAATGCATTCTTTTCTATCCCAGTTGATAAGTCGACCAGACTACTTTTTGCTTTTTCCTTCGAAGGGCGACAATTGACCTGGGGCAGGATGCCCCAAGGATATGCTGATTCACCTGTAGTGTTCAACATCGTCCTCTAAATGACTTTAAAACTATGGCACCCCCCCTTCCCCCCAAGGTTCCGTGTTGTTGCAATATGTGGATGATTTACTGTTATGCAGTATGTCAGTGGAGGCCAATATTTAGGACAATGGTTGATGGAATGTGAACACAAAGTGTCATTAGGGAAAATGCAATGGTGTAAAAAGCAAGTTGAATACTTGGGATTTGTCCTCGCAAAGGGAGAAAGAAGGATCAGTCCGGAGAGAGTCCAGTCTGTAGCGGGCCTGGTTACCCCGCACTCCAAGAAGGAAATGCTGTCCTTCCTTGGTATGATTAACTATTGCAGACAATGGATCCCCGACTGTTCCTACTCAACACTGGAGGACAAACCAGAATTGATAAGGTGGTCTTCAGAAATGTACAATGCATTTGATTATTTGAAATGTTCATTACTGTCAAGTCCATGATTGGGCCTCCCTGACTACAAACTGCCCTTCCACATGTTTGCACGACAAAATTGTAAAACCATGACAGGCGTACTGACACAAGAACATGGAGGCAAGTTGCGCCCATGTGCATTTTTCTTGAAGGTAATGCCCACTTCTGTCCAAGGGATGCCGGCATGTCTGCGTTCTCTTGCAGCCTGTGCTATGATGGTAGAGTTGGTAGAGTTGGCAACTCCTTTCACAATGGGACATTACACCATTTTGCACACCACTCATGATGTTGTAGGCCTACTCAAGACCAAATGACACCAAATACTGTACAGGCTACGCCATTGTTATGCTTCCAGATGTCGTCCTAGAGGCTAAAACCATAAAATTCCAGTCTGCACAGGCAGCTGAGCTCATTGCACTCACTAGAGCATGTATTCTACATGCTGACAGACCTGTCACCATATATACTGATAGTAGGTACACACATGGGGTAGTGTGGGACCATGGTATGATTTGGCAGAGAAGAGGATTCACGGCAGCAGATGGTAAGCGCATCTCACACTCACAGTTGGTCACAGATCTACTTTAAGCCATCAGACTACCCTCACAATTAGCAATTGTCCACTGCAAGGCACACACCAATGGCAAGGATCATGTCTCACAGGGCAATGCGCTGGCAGATAAGGTGGCAAAACAAGTGGCCAAATGCAACCCCACAGGTCCGTGTAACCATTGGGAGATGCCATGTCTGGCACCTCCAACCCCTGAGATTTTGCAAATGCTTACTGATCTTCAAAGGTATGCCACTGAACAGGAACAGCAAGACTGGTATTATCCAGTATTGCAGAAAAATCCTAAGACAGGATTAGTCTGCAAAGAGGGGAAGCCATGCATTACCTAACACAGTGCTTCCATCTTTATAGCACATTTCCACGGAGTAGGACATAACAGCATTCACCTCTAAACTCAATAAGGAAATTGCTAAATTACTACAGATAGAATGAAAATTTCACATTCCATATCACCCACAGAGCTTAGGAATTGTGGAACGCATGAATAGGACAAATAAAGATAAATTGAGGAAGGCCACTGCAGGTACCTTTGAAAAATGGAAAGAGACCCTACCCATAATACTTGCAGAAATAAGGATGACACCTAATAAGAAGTTAGTGTTATCACCATTTGAGATACTCATGGGAAGACCTTTCCCCACCCCCTGGGCCAGACGCCCAATGATAGTACAGGAAGGGGACCTTGATTTAATAAGAGAGGAATATGTCAGCAAATTGATACAGGTACTTAATAAAACTGAGGAAAAAGTTGCTTGTAAGTCTCCCTCTCTTCCACAGGAACCCACCCACCCATACAGGGTGGGGGATGAGGTGGTGGTCGAAACACTTAAGAAAGGAAGAGCTCAAGGTGATTTCGTATATGGCCCACCTACTACCGTGGTCGCAGTGCTGACTGAACAATCTCCAGCGTGGATCCACGTCACCCGAGTGAAGCTTGTGAGAGCAAGAGAGGAGGCTGAAACGGGGGCAGACAGCCCTGACCTCCAACGAGGCCCTGAGGTACTAATGGGGGCAGACAGCCCTGACCTCCAACGAGGCCCAGAGGTACTAACGGGGGCAGACAGCCCTGACCTCCAACATGAAGATCCTCTCCCCCTGTTTTATGCAATGGCCTCGATGACTTTATTGAGTTTACTAACCAACAGTAATAGGTGTAGTAGCATTATGTGTTATTCCTTGTGTGAGACGAATGCTTGAAAAGGGGCTCTCTAATATGTCATTATATCAAACTCTCTTATCCCAGGAGGATCGAAGCCCAGAAGGGTATAAAAATGATCTAACATCATATAGAGAAAAAAAGGGACAAGAAAGAAAAGAACCATGTAGTATGATACACTAAAGGTTCTAAGAGGGGATTTGAAGGGAATCCATGTTATACAACATGTAGAAGCTTCTTTGTTTGTGTATCAGTTTCTGTTCTCTGTAACATGAATCTTATCTCTTTGGCACTACGCCCAGATGTTTCCCCCAAATATGGAAGTTCCGCTCTTTGCTCTATTTGCCTGTAGAATAGAACATGTTGATTTATGATAGGTTGAATAAATAACTTACGTTAATATGCTAATATGGGGGCGTAAACCCCTCTATATAATCTGTGTATACTAATAATAAACTTTAGAGCGTTCATTCAGTACATCATTGTTGTGTCTGTTATTCCCTACTGAGTGAAGCGCTCCCCTGACGTCAGAACAAGACTCAAACCAAGCCGATACTAGAAGTTCGGTACCAGGGGTACCAAGTGGGACGTTGAGATTTCCTATCACGTCTTATGGACAGAGTAAAAGGATGTTAACATCTTATTTTTGTTGTAGATCCAACATACTGTATATGTTAAGATATTTATGAAAAAAGTTAGCAATTTTGTGGTTTTCTTTACTTTTTTTTTAACATTTGTTTGCCGAATGTGCGTATGTTTTAATATAATTGTGACTAGAATATGGATGGCCTATTTTTAGGAATGTGTAAAAGAAGAAGCAAATGGAGAAACATATTGGGGATGCAGTAGCTATGTAGTCTGCATTTACTTTCCTTGACCACTTGGACTATTTCTTAAAGGGTTTCTGTCACTAGAATTTTCACTATTAAACTGGCTGACATTAGTGATGTGCTAATGTCAGCTGCACCTAAATATGCTATTCTTGTGATTATTCATGCCCCCGTTACTGCAGAATTCTTACTTTTATAGTATGCAAATTAGCCTCTAGCAACAGGGGGGCGTTGCCCCTGCACCTAGAGGCTCCGTTCTCCCACCTCATTACACGCCCTCCAAGTCTTGATTGACAGGGCCAGGCAGCATTTACATCCTCCTGCCGGCCCTGTGCGCTGGGGAAATCTCGCGTTGTTCAATATTTGGCGCAGGCGCAGTGAGGAAGCTGGCAACCGGCGAGCGTCCTTCCCTCACCGTGCCTGCTCTGAATACTGAATGGCGCGAGATTTCCCCAGCGCACAGGGCAGGCAGGAGGATGCGAATGCTGCCTGGCCCTGTGAATCAAGACTTGTAGGGCGTGTAATTAGGTGGGAGAATGGAGCCTTTAGGTGCAGGGGCAACGCCCCCCCCCCCCCTTCCCTGCTCCTAGAGGCTAATTTTCATACTAAAAATGTAAGAATTCTGCAGTAACGGGGGCATGAATAATCACAATTGACAGAAACCCTTTAAGCCTTTACACAAAGTGTTCCTTGTATTGTCCAAACCGATTCGAAACTGTCATTGCTTCTCTAAAATCTTACATCATAGCATAGCATTGGCTTTCCTGCACAGCCTTCTTCTAGTTTTAATGGTTATTATTGCTGCATATTTTAAATGAAAATTCTTTACATGTTTTGGTCATATTTGCTTATTTATAGCTGTCAGCTTTGAATTTGGTGCCACATACAACATTACTGTATATGTATGTCCACATTATAGGTTCTTTATTCTCTGCATTTCAGTGAACAGTCATAAAGACTGCCTATTCCACAAGAAGGCTGTTCTATTCCACTGCAGCTAGTTTTAGGGTACTTTCACACTTGCGTTTTTCTTTTCCGGCATAGAGTTTCATCCTAGGGGCTCAATACCAGAAAAGAACTGATCAGTTTTATCCCCATGCATTCTAAATGGAGAGCAATCCGTTCAGGATGCATCAGGATGTCTTCAGTTCAGTCTTTTTGACTGATCAGGCAAAAGATAAAACCGTAGCATGCTACAGTTTTATCTCCGGCCCAAAAAACTGAACACTTGCCTGAATGCCGGATCATGCGCAGACCGAAAAAAAGGTGAAAAAAAATAAATGCAATAGCACTCTGCAACCAGCACTCTGCCCTGCCTCTATGCTGGATGTTGAATGAGGCATTAGTGTACATTTTGGCCAAAGCGTAATAAGCCACTCACCACGTCAAGGTCGCCTCTATGAGTGGTCCCTAACACTAGTTCCTACCTGTTATGGGCCATGATAGCCACACAAAGTCCAGGGAGCACAGGTACAGCATGCACGCCAGGCACACTCTGCTTTTAACCCTATCCGGTGCCGTGACAGCTTTCATCGGATTCAGGGATGCAAGTACCAACATGCATGGTGAGCCCACTATATACTTCTCCTGGAGCCAAATGGCTACTGGTAGGCGCTGTAAAAGCAGACTCAGTTTTATACTGACTTTAAAACCAGCCTCCAGGGCAGACTAACTGGTCAGGTGTGCATGACTGCATGGAGATCGCCACGCCTCCAATACATACTACAAAGAAAAAAATGTGGGGGTTCAGTCAGCACAACCCTGTATGCAGGTGCACATCGCTATGGCCAAATACACATACAAATGCAAAAACACAAATGCAATAGCACTCTGCAACCAGCCCTCTGCCCTGCCTCTATGCTGGATGTTGAATGAGGCATTAGTGTACATTTTGGCCAAAGCATAATAAGCCACTCACCACGACAAGGTCGCCTCTATGAGTGGTCCCTAACACTAGTTCCTACCTGTTATGGGCCATGATAGCCACACAAAGTCCAGGGAGCGCAGGTACAGCATGCACGCCAGGCACACTCTGCTTTTAACCCCGTCCGGTGCCGTGACAACTTTCATCGGATCCAGGGATGCAAGTACCAACATGCATGGTGAGCCCACTAAGCTTTGGCCAAAATGTACACTAATGCCTCATTCAACATCCAGCATAGAGGCAGGGCAGAGTGCTGGTTGCAGAGTGCTATTGCGGAAGTACCACTAGAGTATAGGAGCGCCATGTCTGCTGGTGAGCCGGGCGGGTAAAAATACCTGCGCGGTCTGTCTGCGTGTTCCGCCCCACCGGAAGCCAGAAGTGCGTCACGTGGAACACACAATGCTACAGCGATGCGTTCCACCAACCGGAAATACGTTGGTGGAGTGCAGCGCTGTATGGCAGAATCATGGGATCGAAGGAAGAGATAGGTAGATAGAGGAACATATAGGAAACAAATATAAGAAAGGTTAACGGGACTAAGGTAAAACTAAAAGGGGGATATAATTAATAAGAAGTATGATATAGGATAAGAAGATGCCGGTAAATATTGAGAGTGGGTGTGATAGCGGGTCTCCTAATGGATACGCAGTGTCTCAGGTAACTACAGTCATGGCCAAAAGTTTTGAGAATTACATAAATATTGGAAATTGGAAAAGTTGCTGCTTAAGTTTTTATAATAGCAATTTGCATATACTCCAGAATGTTATGAAGAGTGATCAGGTGAATTGCATAGTCCTTGTTTGCCATGAAAATTAACTTAATCCCCCAAAAAAATTTCCACTTCATTTCATTGCTGTCATTAAAGGACCTGCTGAGATCATTTCAGTAATCGTCTTGTTAACTCAGGTGAGAATGCTGACGAGCACAAGGCTGGAGATCATTATGTCAGGCAGACTTGACATTTTAAAATGAGGGTGATGCTTGAAATCATTGTTCTTCCATTGTTAACAATGGTCACCAAAGGCTGCAAAGAAACGCGTGTAGCCATCATTGCGTTGCATAAAAATGGCTTCACAGGCAAAGATATTGTGGCTACTAAGATTGCACCTCAATCAACAATTTATAGGATCATCAAGAACTTCAAGGAAAGAGGTTCAATTCTTATTAAGAAGGCTTCAGGGCGTCCAAGAAAGTCCAGCAAGCGCCAGGATCGTCTCCTAAAGAGGATTCAGCTGCGGGATCGGAGTGCCACCAGTGCAGAGCTTACTCAGGAATGGCAGCAGGCAGGTGTGAGCGCATCTGCACGCACAGTGAGGCGAAGACTTTTGGAAGATGGCCTGGTGTCAAGAAGGGCAGCAAAGAAGCCACTTCTCTCAAAAAAAAACATCAGGGACAGATTGATCTTCTGCAGAAAGTATGGTGAATGGACTGCTGAGGACTGGGGCAAAGTCATATTCTCCGATGAAGCCTCTTTCCGATTGTTTGGGGCATCTGGAAAAAGGCTTGTCCGGAGAAGAAAAGGTGAGCGCTACCATCAGTCCTGTGTCATGCCAACAGTAAAGCATCCTGAGACCATTCATGTGTGGGGTTGCTTCTCACCCAAGGGAGTGGGCTCACTCACAATTTTGGCTAAAAACACAGCCATGAATAAAGAATGATACCAAAACACCCTCCAACAGCAACTTCTTCCAACAATCCAACAACAGTTTGGTGAAGAACAATGCATTTTCCAGCACGATGGAAGGCATAAGGCAAAAGTGATAACTAAGTGGCTTGGGGACCAAAACGTTGACATTTCGGGTCCATGGCCTGGAAACTCCCCAGATCTTAATCCCATTGAGAACTTGTGGTCAATCCTCAAGAGGCGGGTGGACAAACAAAAACCCACTAATTATGACAAACTCCAAGAAGTGATTATGAAAGAATGGATTGCTATCAGTCAGGAATTGGCCCAGAAGTTGATTGAGAGCATGCCCAGTCGAATTGCAGAGGTCCTGTGTCATTCTCACAAAACTTTTGGCCACGACTGTACATAAGGATCACGTGGATATCAAAACTGACGTCATGAGAACAGTGGATATTCTTGAAAGGAAAATCTAATACATGGTGAAAACAGATATAAACAGAAGATATGGACAAAACACAATACGGAAAGGATACAGTGTGGCACTAGAGTGGTCCTGATGCGTCAGTGGGCCTGTGGAGAAAAAACAGAGAAAGAAAGGAATTAATCATCATACTATAAACATTTATAATAAAGTTTGGATCTCGTACTCTCTATTGAGCCCCCTTGGTTCCATACTTTCCAATTTATGAATCCAGAAGGCTTCTCTCAGTTTGAGTTGCTTCACTCTGTCTCCCCCCCGTCTTAGTACTGGGATGTGTTCTATCACCTGGAATTTCAGTTGAGAAATGGAGTGTGAAGCTTGTTTGAAATGATATGGGACAGGGAGGAGGAGGTTTTGTTTTCGAATTGAAGATTTATGTTAGCATATTCTATTACGGATTGTTTGTGTAGTTTCACCCACATAGATTAGACCACATGGGCATTTGAGTGTGTAGATCACGAAGTCAGAATCACACGTAAAGAAATCATTGATCTGAAATTGTTTGCCTGAGTATGGATGAGAAATGCTGTTGCCTTTTTGTACATGTGAACACTGTATGCAGTGATGGCACGGAAAAGTGCCCTTCTTAGGTGTCCTTAGAAATGACTGGTGTTCTTTGAAATGAATGGCTGAGCCTATATCTGCTCGGACCAGTAGGTCACGTAAGTTCTTTGGGCTTCTGTTGCACATGAGGATAGGATTTTTGAACTCCTCAATTTCCGGATAAGCCCTAGTTAGTAGGTGCCAATGGGATCTAATACTGTTTTCGATCTTTCTGGCGCATGGGTGATATGTATGAACGAAGGGAATACATTTCCCCGTTTGTCGATTACGGTCTTGGGGATGTATCGGGTATTTTATCAGGTGTGGGGGATAACCTCTCTCCCTGAATTGTTCCTGCATTTCTTCAATCCTTTTTGTCTGTGTGGGTTCGGTTTGTACAATTCTACGTATTCTTTGAAATTGCGACGTTGGGAGTGATTTTTTTGTGTTAGTCGAATGGAAACTGGAAAAGTGCAATAGGTTGTTGCGGTCTGTGGGTTTCCTATAAAGGTCAGTTGTAAGACTGCCATTAGGATTTTTGAATACTAATGTATCCAGGAAGTTGATAGATATTGGGTCAAAATGGATAGTAAATTGGAGTTCTGGAGTGATGTTATTAATGTAATTGTGGAAATCAAGTAGAGTTTCTGTGGTGCCCCTCCAGATCCAGATATCGTCAATACATCGTTTCCACAGTTGTATGTGTGTCCTAAAATTGCTGTCTAGGTATAAGTGGGTTTCTTCAAAATCCGACATGAAGCTATTAGCATAAGGGAGCACCACATTGGACCCCATTGCCGTCCCCTGTTTCTGTAGGTAGAACTGGTCTTGAAACAGAAAGAAGTTGTGGTAGAGGACTATTGGAAGTAAGTCCTTGCACAAGGAGATCACATTAGGGTGTTTGTCTGTTTTTTGGAGTATTTTGTCTACCGCTAGTCCTTTTGTATCTTAGATTGAGGTGTATAGACTACATACATCCCAGGTAACCAGGATGGTGTCTTTTTGTAATGGTTCCAGATTCTTGAGAATGTTAAGAAAGGCAGATGTGTCAAGTAGGAATGATTTGGTCTTTTTGATCTCTGGGGTAAGTATTTTTTCAAGGAAAATGAAGAGGGGTGAGAGAATGGAATCAGTGGAGGCTACAATGGGACGTCCAGGTGGGTTGTGCAGATTCTTGTGAATTTTGGGTAGTGTGTAGAAAACTGGAATGATCGGGTATCTATTGGTCAAAAAGGTTGCTGTGTCTTGGTCTATAGTGCCTTTGTCTATGTGTAAGGTCCGGGTGTCTTGGATTTTACGGGCTATGTCTAGTGTCGGATTATGGGTTAGTTTCTCATAGACATCCTGATCATTAAGTTGTCTCAGAATTTCTGCAGTGTAGTGGTCCTTGTCCATTATCACCAATGCTCCACCTTTGTCAGCTGGTTTGAAAATTAAGTTTTTCTGTTTTGATAGATTTTTGAGGGCTTGTTTGTCTACTTGGGTGAGGTTATTTGTGAACTTCAGTTCACATTTTTCTATGCTCTTCCTGAAAGAATACATGTCTTTTTGTACTAATGATATAAATGTTTCAACTGGTAGTTGGGTTTTGGGGGGCATATATGAACTGTTGTTCCAAGTTTTTGAACTCCAATATCATTTTTTCTTATTTTTATTGATTTTTTGCACTTTTTCCTTTTTTTCTATATGTAATTGATTATAACACAAACAAATGTCTGCTGTCATATTGATTCATGTAGATACATTTTATTTTATTTTGCTGCAGTCTGATGAAGGCACATAGTTGCCAAAACGTTACCCCGCCGCAGCAATCTACACTGAACAAAATAAACAAGTTGCATCCGATATTGTTGAACTGGAGTCTTTGTATTTATTGATGTGAAGGGGTGGGAACCCTACTCCAGCAAAATACCCACTGAGTGCTACAAGGTCTCTGCTCGTGATTATAAGTGATCCCTAACCTGGTAAAGCACCGTGGCCTAAATATGACAAGCGACTCGCTTTTGTTCCAAGAGGATGAAATCAACTCTATCCTGTCTAAAGTCACCCTAACAAGTGACTTCCTGCAAACCCCTAGCTCGGAGTTCAAAGCTAGAGACCTGGAGAGAGAATCCAGAAAACTAATGAGCTTTGAGTTACATTGCATAACCATGGCCGAATACCTGAAGGTTAAACGTATCCCCCGAGGTCTAAGGATACGAACAAGACCGACATTTTTCAAAGATAACCCAGACTGTTGTACCAGATTTGAACAAATGTTCTTTTGACATCATGACTCTAACTTTATCTTTTCTACAACAAGCTATCTCAGATACAAAAGAACTAATTAAGACCACAGAGGATCAATTAAAGGCGATACTCTCACAGGAAGACTATGAGAAACTACTAGAAAAAATTAAGACGCATCTGACAACTCAACGAAAAGAAATTGAGGATACCAAAAGAAGCAAATTCCATAGAGACGCGGAGGACTATCGGTTGAACCGAGTCTACCGTTGGCCGGATACCTCAACTACAAACACCAGATGGAGATCCTCCTCAACGGACTCTTTCAACTCCGGGTCCAATCGGGATCCACACTATCGTCCAAGACAACCGGAATATCGTCCCACAAGAGGTTTGAGAAGAACTTATAGAGGAACACACCCCCAAGGATTACAGCCGACATCAGTGACCACAAGATCGCAGGTAAGGACATAGTCACTAGTAGTCAATATATCCTCTCAATCACTGAGCCCAGCAGACATGTTACTACTAGAAAAAAGACTCTCTTTTTGCCCCTCTCATATGTTGAACACCTTTCAACTAGAACTAGATCTACATAGACTATACAGGCGCATCAGGCTTACTACATACTTCAGCACAATAAAAAGAAAAATTGACCTTCAATCCCCAAAAGCCCTCATTTCAGCTAAAGACCTATCACTACGGAACAAAAGTTCATATATGCCCCCCAAAACCTAACCACCAGTTGAAACATTTATATCATTAGTACAAAAAGACTACCCAAAATTCACAAGAATCTGCACAACCCACCTGGACGTCCCATTGTAGCCTCCACTGATTCCATTCTCTCACCTCTCTCCATTTTCCTTGAAAAAAAAACTTACCCCAGAGATCAAAAAGACCAAATCATTCCTACTTGACACATCTGCCTTTCTTAACATTCTCAAGAATCTGGAACCATTACAAAAAGACACCATCCTGGTTACCTGGGATGTATGTAGTCTATACACCTCAATCTAACATACAAAAGGACTAGCAGCGGTAGACAAAATACTCCAAAAAACTGATAAACACCCCAATCTGATCTCCTTGTGCAAGGACTTACTTCCAATAGTCCTCTACCACAACTTCTTTCTGTTTCAAGACCAGTTCTACCTACAGAAACAGGGGACGGCAATGGGGTCCAATGTGGTGCCCCCTTATGCCAATAGCTTCATGTCGGATTTTGAAGAAACCCACTTATACCCAGACAGCAATTTTAGGACACACATACAACTGTGGAAACGATAAATTGACGATATCTTTTGTATCTGGAGGGGCTCCACAGAAACTCTACTTGATTTCCACAATTACATTAATAACATTACTCCAGAACTCCAATTTACTATCCATTTTGACCCAATATCTATCAACTTCCTGGATACATTAGTTTTCAAAAATCCTGATGGCAATCTCACAACTGACCTTTATAGGAAACCCACAGACCGCAACAACCTATTGCACTTTTCCAGTTTCCATTCGACTAACACAAAAAAATCACACCTAACATCGCAATTTCAAAGAATACGTAGAATTGTACAAACCGAACCCACACAGACAAAAAGAATTGAAGAAATGCAGGAACGATTCAGGGAGAGAGGTTATCCCCCACACCTGATAAAATACCCGATACATCCCCAAGACCGTAATCGACAATCGGGGAAACATATTCCCTTCGTTCATACATATCACCCATGCGCCAGAAAGATCGAAAACAGTATTAGATCCCATTGGCACCTACTAACTAGGGCTTATCCGGAAATTGAGGAGTTCAAAAATCCTATCCTCATGTGCAACAGATGCCCAAAGAACTTACGTGACCTACTGGTCCGAGCAGATATAGGCTCAGCCATTAACAGTCATTTCTAAGGACACCTAAGAAGGGCACTTTTCCGTGCCATCACTGCATACAGTGTTCACATGTACAAAAAGGCAACAGCATTTCTCATCCATACTCAGGCAAACAATTTCAGATCAATGATTTCTTTACGTGTGATTCTGACTTCGTGATCTACACACTCAAATGTCCATGCGGTCTAATCTATGTGGGTGAAACTACACAAACCATCCGTAATAGAATATGCCAACATAAATCTTCAATTCGAAAACAAAACCTCCTCCTCCCTGTCCCATATCATTTCAAACAAGCTTCACACTCCATTTCTCAACTGAAATTCCAGGTGATAGAACACATCCCAGTACTAAGACGGGGGGGGGAGACAGAGTGAAGCAACTCAAACTGAGAGAAGCCTTCTGGATTCATAAATACGGAAAGGATACAGTGCGGCACTAGGGTGGTCCTGATGCATCAGTGGGCCTGTGGAGAAAAAATGGAGAAAGAAATGAATTAATCATCATCTCTATGGAACCAAGGGGGCTCAATAGAGAGTACGAGATCCAAACTTTATTATAAATGTTTATAGTATGATGATTAATTCATTTCTTTCTCCATTTTTTCTCCACAGGCCCACTGACGCATCAGGACCACTCTAGTGCCGCACTGTATCCTTTCCGTATTGTGTTTTGTCCATATCTTCTGTTTATATCTGTTTTCACCATGTATTAGATTTTCCTTTCAAGAATATCCACTGTTCTCATGACGTCAGTTTTGATATCCACGTGATCCTTATGTAGTTACCTGAGACACTGCGTATCCATTAGGAGACCCTCTATCACACCCACTCTCAATATTTACCGGCATCTTCTTATCCTATATCATACTTCTTATTAATTATATCCCCTTTTAGTTTTACCTTAGTCCCTTTAACCTTTCTTATATTTGTTTCCTATATGTTCCTCTATCTACCTATCTCTTCCTTCGATCCCATGATTCTGCCATACAGCGCTGCACTCCACCGACATATTTCCAGTTGGTGGAATGCATCGCTGTAGCATTGTGCGTTCCACGTGACGCACTTCCGGCTTCCGGTGGGGCAGAACACGCCGACAGATTGCGCGGGTATTTTTACCCGCCCAGCTCACTAGCAGACATGGCGCTCCTATACTCTAGCGGTATATCCGCATGTTATCTTCTTCACCTCCTCGTGGCTTTCTTCTACAGCGGCATTAGGTAAGTTGATTCTGGGGCTCTGGGCCGGTAATTTCTACAAGCATCTCCAGTGCTCTTGTACTTCCTTAAATATGCTGCCTGAGACACAGGCAGGGATACATACTATTATATACACGTGTTTATTATAATTGAGCCCTATAAGCGAGATTACGACGGATAAATACACCTTGTTCACCAGCTTTGGCTAACTTTTTCCTTAACCTACTGATATAGTTTTTCTACATATAAGAGGATGACTCTAGTCGACTGTGTACTTGCTGGGACAGGATCCCAAGTTTTTGAACTCCAATTTTTTTATTTATTTTTTTTATTGATTTTTTGCACTTTTCCTTTTTTTCTATATGTACACTCAGGTCCATGAATATTAGGACATCGACACAATTCTAATATTTTGGGCTCTATACACCATCACAATAGATTTGAAATGAAACAAATAAGATGTGCTTTAACTGCAGACTGTCAGCTTTAATTTGAGGGAATTTACATCCAAATCAGATGAACGGTGTAGGAATTACAACAGTTTGCATATGTGCCTCCCACTTGTTAAGGGACCAAAAGTAATGGGACAATTGGCTTCTCAGCTGTTCCATGGCCAGGTGTGTGTTATTCCCTCATTATCCCAAATACAATGAGCAGATAAAAGGTCCAGAGTTTATTTCAAGTGTGCTATTTGCATTTGGAATCTATTGCTGTCAACTCTCAAGATGAGATCCAAAGAGCTGTCACTATCAGTAAAGCAAGCCATCATTAGGCTGAAAAAACACAACAAACCCATCAAAGAGATAACATAAACATTAGGCGTGGCCAAAACAACTGTTTGGAATATTATTAAAAAGAAGGAACGCACCAGTGAGCTCAGCAACACCAAAAGACCTGGAAGACCACGGAAAACAACTGTGGTGGATGACCAAAGAATTCTTTCCCTGGTGAAGAGAAATACCATTCACAACAGTTGGCCAGATCAAGAACACTCTCCAGGAGGTAGGTGTATGTGTGTCAAAGTCAACAATCAAGAGAAGACTTCACCAGAGTGAATACAGTGGGTTCACCACAAGATGTAAACCATTGGTGAGCCTCAAAAACAGGAAGGCCAGATTAGAGTTTGCCAAACGACATCTAAAAAAGCGTTCACAGTTCTGGAACAACATCCTATGGACAGATGAGACCAAGATCAACTTGTACCAGAGTGATGGGAAGAGAAGAGTATGGAGAAGGAAAGGAACTGCTATTGATCCTAAGCATACCAGCTCATCAGTGAAGCATGGTGGTGGTAGTGTCATGGCGTGGGCATGTATGGCTGCTAATGGAACTGGTTCTCTGTATTTATTGATGATGTGACTGCTGACAAAAGCAGCAGGATGAATTCTGAAGTGTTTCGGGCAATATTATCTGCTCATATTCAGCCAAATGCTTCAGAACACATTGGACGGCGCTTCATAGTGCAGATGGACAATGACCCTGTCACGGAACCATGAACCAGACGTACAACAAGAGATAAGTGAAAATAAGAAGGCTTTATTGAAAATAAAGCTGTAAAGCAAAAGTCCAAACGAATGGTGAAACCGAAGCAGAGTCTTTGAGAGGCCAGAGATCAGGAACCAGAAGGGTAGTCAGACGAAGCCAGGATCAGGAACCAGCAGGGTAGTCAGACGAAGCCAGGATCAGGAACCAGCAGGGTAGTCAGACGAAGCCAGGATCAGGAACCAGAAGGGTAGTCAGACGAAGCCAGGATCAGGAACCAGCAGGGTAGTCAGACGAAGCCAGGATCAGGAACCAGAAGCAGCAGCAGTCTTAGAAGCATGTGAACACAGGAGGACCAAGCAAGGAACTGAAGCCACAGACCTCCTATATATATGAGCTAGGCATCCAGCTCCTCCCAGTGGGAAGGAGGAGCCGCAGGGTGGAAGGCTACAAGAAACCCAGAAACCAAGATGGCCGCCAGCACATGTCAAACGAAGGAGAACAGCAAGAAGGTAAGACCATGACAGTACCTCCCCCTCAAAGGCCCCTCCTCCGTGGAGCAAAAAACGGTTTCTGAGGGAAGCGTGCGTGGAAGGCTCGGAGCAAGGCAGGAGCATGGACATCTGCAGAGGAAACCCAGGAACGCTCCTCTGGACCATAACCACGCCAATGGACCAAAAACTGCACCCGACCGCGGACCAGGCGTGAGTCCAGGATATTGCTCACCTCATACTCCTCATGATTGCCCACTCGGACCGGACGAGGCCGAGGAACCGAGGAAGTGAAACGATTGCACACCAGTGGCTTCAACAGGGAGACATGAAACACGTTAGAGATCCGCATGCCAGGAGGAAGTGCAAGGGCATAGGCTACCGGGTTTACCCTGCGAAGCACTCGGAAGGGACCAACAAAGCGAGGCGCCAGCTTGGGAGTGGGCACTCGAAGGTTGAGGTTGCGGGTGGACAACCATACACGGTCTCCGACCTGGTAGGAAGGAGCAGGCGCTCGTCTGCGATCAGCCTGGAGTCTCTGGCGCTGCGCAGAGACCTCAAGGGACTTCTGGATCTGTACCCAAGAAGCACGTAGGACGGAAAGGTGATCCTCCACAGCCGGAATATCCTGGGGAGAGAATACCTCCGGTAACACGGCAGGTTGGAACCCATAATTGGCCATGAAGGGAGACGTCCCAGAGGAAGAGTTCACCGCCGTGTTCCTGGCAAACTCAGCCCAAGGCAGAAGGTCAACCCAATTGTCTTGGTGATCGGAGACATAGCAACGAAGGAATTGCTCCAAGGCCTGATTGGATCGTTCTGCGGCCCCATTGGACTGAGGGTGGTAGGCCGAGGAGAAGGAGAGATGAATCCCCAACTGGGAGCAAAAGGCGCGCCAGAACCTGGACACAAACTGACTCCCCCGATCCGACACAATCTCCTTGGGCAAACCGTGCAACCGGAAGACCTCCCTGGCAAAAATCGTGGCCAACTCTTGTGCAGAGGGTAACTTCTTGAGAGGAACACAGTGGCACATTTTGGAAAACCGATCCACAATCATGAGAATGACCGTATGGCCTCGGGATGCAGGGAGGTCCACAATGAAATCCATCCCCAGGTGTGACCATGGGCGCTCCCCGGTGGCTATGGGTTGCAGAAGACCCAACGGAAGGTGCCGAGGGGACTTACTCTGGGCACAAACGGAGCATGCCGCTACATATGCGGCGATGTCGGAACGTAGGGAAGGCCACCAGAACAGACGTGAAACAGCCCAGGACAGCTGATTCTTTCCAGGATGCCCCGCGGTCTTGGAGTTATGGTAGGTTCGCAACAACCGAGTGCGCAACTCCTCAGGCACAAAACATCTGCCGTGGGGTCTCCCAGAGGGAGCACCAGATTGAGCCGCCAAAATCTGCTCACCCAGGGGAGAGGTCAGGCTGGTGCGAATGGCGGCCAGGATCTGATTCGGAGGTATGACCGAAGTCGGAATCGACTCCTCCCTGGACAGCTCGGAGTACTGCCGTGATAGGGCATCCGCCCTGATGTTCTTGGAACCGGGTAGGTAGGAGACCACGTAATTAAAACGTGACAAGAACAGAGCCCATCTGGCCTGACGTGGTGTCAATCTCTTGGCCTCAGAAAGGTAGGTCAGATTCTTATGGTCCGTCAGGATGAGAACCGGAACCACCGAACCCTCGAGCAAGTGCCTCCATTCTTTAAGGGCCTGCACGATGGCCAATAACTCCCTGTCACCAATCTGATAGTTGCACTCCGCGGAAGACAGTTTCCGGGAGTAAAACCCACAAGGAAGCAGAGGACCCTCTGGTGTTCTACGCTGAGACAGAAGGGCGCCTACTCCCGTCTCAGACGCGTCCACCTCGAGGACAAAGGGCAACCCAGGGTTGGGATGCGACAGAATCGGAGCCGACACAAAAGCGGACTTTAGGGCCTCAAAAGCTCGGATGGCCTCGAGCGGCCAGACCTGGGAATTACTGCCCTTCCTGGTCAGATCCGTGAGAGGCTTGGCCAGCATGGAAAAGTCCCTGATGAACTTCCGATAATAATTGGCGAAGCCCAAAAAGCGCTGCAGGGAACGAAGACCACTGGGCTGGGGCCACTGTAAGACAGCCGAAACCTTCTCAGGATCCATGGAGAACCCCTCAGCGGAAATGATGTAACCTAAGAAGGTTACCTGGGATCGGTGAAATTCGCATTTCTCAAGCTTACCGAACAGCTTGTTCTCTCGTAACCGTTGCAACACTCGTCTGACATCCAGAATGTGGGCCTCCATGGATTCAGAATATACCAAGATGTCATCCAAATAGACCACCACACACTGCTGCAACAGGTCACGGAAAACATCGTTGATGAATTCCTGAAAGACTGCGGGCGCATTGCACAACCCAAAGGGCATAACCAAGGATTCATAATGACCGGTCCTGGTGTTAAACGCGGTCTTCCACTCATCGCCCGCCTTGATCCTTACCAGGTTATATGCCGCCCTCAGGTCGAGTTTGGTAAAGACCGTGGCCCCTTTAAGGCGATCGAACAGCTCGGAAATCAAGGGTATCGGGTAAGCGTTCTTGATCGTGATGCGATTGAGACCCCTGTAATCGATGCAAGGCCTCAACTCACCGCCCTTCTTTTTCACAAAGAAAAATCCAGCCCCTGCCGGGGACGAGGATTTGCGAATGTGTCCGCGTGAAAGCGCCTCCCTCACGTACTCCTCCATGGCCTCATTCTCCGCTACCGACAGTGGATAGACTTTGCCACGAGGAGGAACGGCACCAGGTTGTAACTCTATGGCACAATCGTATGGGCGGTGCGGAGGTAGGGCAACCGCGCGCACCTTATCGAATACATCCCGGTACTCCTCGTATTCAGGGGGCAACAGAGAGTCCGAGGAAGTACACAGCAACTTGACAGACCCATGGATGCAACTAGCCCCACACTGCGGTGACCACGAGAGGATCTTGGCCGATCTCCAATCGAAAGTCGGATTATGCTTCTGGAGCCAGGGGTACCCCAAGACCACCGAGTAGTGTGGAGACGAAATAACCTGGAGGCAGACCGACTCTCTGTGAACGGCACCAATGGCTATCCCCACTGGAAGGGTCTCATGAGTCACGTGTGACGACAGAAGGGGTCTGCCGTCTATCGCCTCAAGAGCCAGTGGGGAACCTCGAGCCTGCAGAGGAATGGAATTGGCGGCCGCGAACACACTATCAATGAACAAACCACCAGCACCAGAGTCCACCAACGCCTGGGTCGTCACCGAGCCCCCGACCCAGGAGAGGACAACAGTGATCAGTGGTTTGTCAACACGGGAAACCGGGGACGAGGAGACTCCACCCAAGATCTGCCCCCGACAGGATCTCAGGTACGAGCGTTTCCCGGACGGTTCGGACATGCCAACCGAAAATGCCCACCGAGACCACAGTACATGCATCGACCCTCGCGTCTCCGGAGTACCCTCTCCCCCTCGGACAGGCGAGCAAACCCCAGCTGCATGGGTTCACCCCCAGACAAGTCATCCCCAGGAGGCGTGGGAGGAGAGGGAGGCACGGGTGGGACAGCAAACGTAGGCGCCAATCTGTTAGAAGACCTCCGCAGGCTCTCCTTAAAGGAAGGTCTCTCCCTGAGTCTGGTGTCAATCAAAATCAGGAAAGAAATAAGAGACTCGAGCTCCACTGGTAGGTCCTTAGCTGCAACCTCATCCTTCAAGGCATCCGAGAGACCATGAGAGAAAGCAGCGACCAGAGCCTCATTATTCCAGCCCACCTCTGCTGCCAGGGTACGAAACTCAATGGCGTATTCAGCTACGGATCGTGAACCCTGTCTGATGGACATAAGGAGCTTCGCGGCAGAGGCAGCACGAGCCGGCACATCGAATACCTTCCGAAGAGAAGCAACAAAACCGGAAAACTCGGCAACCACCGGATTGTTGTTCTCCCATAAAGGGCTGGCCCAGGCCAAGGCCTTGTCCGAGAGCAGCGAGATCAAGAAGCCCACCTTTGATCTCTCAGTAGGAAAGGCATGTGGCAGCAACTCGAAATAAATGCCCACCTGGTTAAGGAAACCTCGGCACAGAGTTGGCTCTCCCCCAAAGCGCTGTGGAAGAGGGGCAGAACCGGTCATACCCCGAAACACCGCAGGCGCAACAACAGGTGTCGGGGTAGACTCTGGCGCAACAACCGGAGCGGCAGTAGGAGCGACAACCGACCCATCGGCAACGGGAGCGAAATGAGCCGTGCGTTCAAGCAGGGTTTGCAACGCCACAGCGAACCGACCCAACAGGTGATCCTGCTGATCAAGTCTGGCAACCAGCATGGGTAGCGAGGATGGCCCTGTACCGTCAGAACTCATGGCTTGGTCCTAATGTCACGGAACCATGAACCAGACGTACAACAAGAGATAAGTGAAAATAAGAAGGCTTTATTGAAAATAAAGCTGTAAAGCAAAAGTCCAAACGAATGGTGAAACCGAAGCAGAGTCTTTGAGAGGCCAGAGATCAGGAACCAGAAGGGTAGTCAGACGAAGCCAGGATCAGGAACCAGCAGGGTAGTCAGACGAAGCCAGGATCAGGAACCAGCAGGGTAGTCAGACGAAGCCAGGATCAGGAACCAGAAGGGTAGTCAGACGAAGCCAGGATCAGGAACCAGCAGGGTAGTCAGACGAAGCCAGGATCAGGAACCAGAAGCAGCAGCAGTCTTAGAAGCATGTGAACACAGGAGGACCAAGCAAGGAACTGAAGCCACAGACCTCCTATATATATGAGCTAGGCATCCAGCTCCTACCAGTGGGAAGGAGGAGCCGCAGGGTGGAAGGCTACAAGAAACCCAGAAACCAAGATGGCCGCCAGCACATGTCAAACGAAGGAGAACAGCAAGAAGTTAAGACCATGACAGACCCAAAGCATACTGCAAAAGCAACCAAAAAGTTTTTTAAGGGAAAGAAGTGGAATGTTATGCAATGGCCAAGTCAATCACCTGACCTGAATCCGATTAAGCATGCATTTCACTTGCTGAAGACAAAACTGAAGGTAAAATGCTCAAAGAACAAGCAGGAACTGAAGACAGTTGCAGTAGAGGCCTGGCAGAGCATCACCAGGGATGAAACCCAGCGTCTGGTGATGTCTATGTGTTCCCGACTTCAGGCTGTAATTTGACTGCAAAGGATTTGCAACCAAGTATTAAAAAGTGAAATTTTGATTTATGATTATTATGTCCCATTATTTTTGGTCCCTTAACAAGTGGGAGGCACATATGCAAACTGTTCTAATTCCTACACCGTTCACCCGATTTGGATGTAAATACCCTCAAATTAAAGCTGACAGTCTGCAGTTAAAGCACATCTTGTTTGTTTCATTTCAAATCCATTGTGGTGGTGTATAGAGCCAAAAATGTTAGAATTGTGTCGATGTCCCAATATTTATGGACTTGGCTGTAATTGATTATAACTTGTACAAAAAAAGAGCAAGGATTTAACAAGGTAAAAAAATCTAACTTTATTAATTATAAATCACATGGACATTACAGGTGAGACTCAAAAGGGACAGAACATGGAGACTGGGCCACAAAAGGGCTCTGCAATGTGGAGAATCACAATGGGGGATAATGTGACCATATACAGCAGGTAACAGACAATTAACAGAAGCTGTGAATATTGGAGTAGTTGCGGGTGCAATTGCTGTCCCCTAGTGTTGAACAACTTTACCTAGCTCTTATTCACAGCGTCCCAGCAATGGATGCTGTAGGGTGTAATTAGACGGTGCAATACTATTCATAAAGATGGCATATAACAATAACTGTAAATCACTAGTCCCACCCTAATCTATGGATTAGGGTGGGACTAGTGATTTACAGTTATTGTTATATGCCATCTTTATGAATAGTATTGCACCGTCCAATTACACCCTACAGTATCCATTGCTGGGACGCTGTGAATAAGAGCTAGGTAGTTGTTCAACACTAGAGGACAGCAATTGCACCCGCAACTACTCCAATATTCACAGCTTCTGTTAATTGTCTGTTACCTGCTGTATATGGTCACATTATCCCCCATTGTGATTCTCCACATTGCAGAGCCCTTTTGTGGCCCAGTCTCCATGTTCTGTCCCTTTTGAGTCTCACCTGTAATGTCCATGTGATTTATAATTAATAAAATGAGATTTTTTTACCTTGTTAAATCCTTGCTCTTTTTTTGTACAAGTTGCAGTAAGTTGGGGAGTGAGGTTCGGTTTTTGGGTTATTGTAGGCTCTAACTGTATAACACAAACAAATGTCTGCTGTCATATTGATTCATGTAGATACATTTTATTTTATTTTGCTGCAGTCTGATGAAGGCACATAGTTGCCGAAACGTTACCCCGCCGCAGCAATCTACAGTCGTGGCCAAAAGTTTTGAGAATTACATAAATATTGGAAATTGGAAAAGTTGCTGCTTAAGTTTTTATAATAGCAATTTGCATATACTCCAGAATGTTATGAAGAGTGATAAGAGGAATTGCATAGTCCTTCTTTGCCATGAAAATTAACTTAATCCCAAAAAAACCTTTCCACTGCATTTCATTGCTGTCATTAACCACTTCAGCCCCCAGTGCTTAAACACCCTGAAAGACCAGGCCACTTTTTACACTTCTGACCTACACTACTTTCACCATTTATTGCTCGGTCATGCAACTTACCACCCAAATGAATTTTACCTCCTTTTCTTCTCACTAATAGAGCTTTCATTTGGTGGTATTTCATTGCTGCTGACATTTTTACTTTTTTTGTTATTAATCGAAATTTAACGATTTTTTTGCAAAAAAATGACATTTTTCACTTTCAGTTGTAAAATTTTGCAAAAAAAACTTCATCCATATATAAATTTTGCTCTAACTTTATTGTTCTACATGTCTTTGATAAAAAAAAAAATGTTTGGGTAAAAAAAAAAATGGTTTGGGTAAAAGTTATAGCGTTTACAAACTATGGTACAAAAATGTGAATTTCCGCTTTTTGAAGCAGCTCTGACTTTCTGAGCACCTGTCATGTTTCCTGAGGTTCTACAATGCCCAGACAGTACAAACACCCCACAAATGACCCCATTTCGGAAAGTACACACCCTAAGGTATTCGCTGATGGGCATAGTGAGTTCATAGAACTTTTTATTTTTTGTCACAAGTTAGCGGAAAATGATGATTTTTTTTTTTTTTTTTCTTACAAAGTCTCATATTCCACTAACTTGTGACAAAAAATAAAAAGTTCTATGAACTCACTATGCCCATCAGCGAATACCTTGGGGTCTCTTCTTTCCAAAATGGGGTCACTTGTGGGGTAGTTATACTGCCCTGGCATTCTAGGGGCCCAAATGTGTGGTAAGGAGTTTGAAATCAAATTCTGTAAAAAATGACGAGTGAAATCCGAAAGGTGCTCTTTGGATTATGGGCCCCTTTGCCCACCTAGGCTGCAAAAAAGTGTCACACATCTGGTATCTCTGTATTCAGGAGAAGTTGAGGAATGTGTTTTGGGGTGTCTTTTTACATATTCCCATGCTGGGTGAGATAAATATCTTGGTCAAATGCCAACTTTGTATAAAAAAATGGGAAAAGTTGTCTTTTGCCAAGATATTTCTCTCACCCAGCATGGGTATATGTAAAATGACACCCCAAAACACATTCCCCAACTTCTCCTGAGTACGGAGATACCAGATGTGTGACACTTTTTTGCAGCCTAGGTGGGCAAAGGGGCCCATATTCCAAAGAGCACCTTTCGGATTTCACATGTCATTTTTTACAGAATTTGATTTCAAACTCCTTACCACACATTTGGGCCCCTAGAATGCCAGGGCAGTATAACTACCCCACAAGTGACCCCATTTTGGAAAGAAGACACCCCAAGGTATTCCGTGAGGGGCATGGCAAGTTCCTAGAATATTTTATTTTTTGTCACAAGTTAGTGGAAAATGATGATTTTTTTATTTTATTTTTTTCATACAAAGTCTCATATTCCACTAACTTGTGACAAAAAATAAAAACTTCCATGAACTCACTATGCCCATCAGCGAATACCTTGGGGTCTCTTCTTTCCAAAATTGGGTCACTTGTGGGGTAGTTATACTGCCCTGGCATTCTAGGGGCCCAAATGTGTGGTAAGGAGTTTGAAATCAAATTCTGTAAAAAATGACCTGTGAAATCCGAAAGGTGCTCTTTGGAATATGGGCCCCTTTGCCCACCTAGGCTGCAAAAAATGTCACACATCTGGTATCTCTGTATTCAGGAGAAGTTGAGGAATGTGTTTTGGGGTGTCTTTTTACATATACCCATGCTGGGTGAGATAAATATCTTGGTCAAATGCCAACTTTGTATAAAAAATGGGAAAAGTTGTCTTTTGCCAAGATATTTCTCTCACCCAGCATGGGTATATGTAAAATGACACCCCAAAACACATTCCCCAACTTCTCCTGAGTACGGAGATACCAGATGTGTGACACTTTTTTGCAGCCTAGGTGGGCAAAGGGGCCCATATTCCAAAGAGCACCTTTCGGATTTCACAGGTCATTTTTTACAGAATTTGATTTCAAACTCCTTACCACACATTTGGGCCCCTAGAATGCCAGGGCAGTATAAATACCCCACAAGTGACCCCATTTTGGAAAGAAGAGACCCCAAGGTATTCGCTGATGGGCATAGTGAGTTCATGGAAGTTTTTATTTTTTGTCACAAGTTAGTGGAATATGAGACTTTGTATGAAAAAATAAATAAAAAATCAGCATTTTCCACTAACTTGTGACAAAAAATAAAAAATTCTAGGAACTCGCCATGCCCCTCACGGAATACCTTGGGGTGTCTTCTTTCCAAAATGGGGTCACTTGTGGGGTAGTTATACTGCCCTGGCATTTTCCAGGGGCCCTAATGTGTGGTAAGTAGGTAAATGACCTGTGAAATCCTAAAGGTACTCTTTGGAATATGGGCCCCTTTGCCCACCTAGGCTGCAAAAAAGTGTCACACATGTGGTATCGCCGTATTCAGGAGAAGTTGGGGAATGTGTTTTGGGGTGTCATTTTACATATACCCTTGCTGGGTGAGAGAAATATCTTGGCAAAAGACAACTTTTCCCATTTTTTTATACAAAGTTGGCATTTGACCAAGATATTTATCTCACCCAGCATGGGTATATGTAAAATGACACCCCAAAACACATTCCCCAACTTCTCCTGAGTACGGCGATACCAGATGTGTGACACTTTTTTGCAGCCTAGATGCGCAAAGGTGCCCAAATTCCTTTTAGGAGGGCATTTTTAGACATTTGGATACCAGACTTCTTCTCACGCTTTGGGGCCCCTAGAATGCCAGGGCAGTATAAATACCCCACATGTGACCCCATTTTGGAAAGAAGACACCCCAAGGTATTCAATGAGGGGCATGGCGAGTTCATAGAAATTATTTTTTTTTGGCACAAGTTAGCGGAAATTGATATTTTTAATTTTTTTCTCACAAAGTCTCCCGTTCCGCTAACTTGGGACAAAAATTTCAATCTTTCATGGACTCAATATGCCCCTCACGGAATACCTGGGGGTGTCTTCTTTCCGAAATGGGGTCACATGTGGGGTATTTATACTGCCCTGGCATTCTAGGGGCCCTAAAGCGTGAGAAGAAGTCTGGAATATAAATGTCTAAAAAATTTTACGCATTTGGATTCCGTGAGGGGTATGGTGAGTTCATGTGAGATTTTATTTTTTGACACAAGTTAGTGGAATATGAGACTTTGTAAGAAAAAAAATAATAATTCCGCTAACTTGGGCCAAAAAAATGTCTGAATGGAGCCTTACAGAGGGTGATCAATGACAGGGGGGGGTGATCAATGACAGGGGGGTGATCAATGACAGGGGGGTGATCAATGACAGGGGGGTGATCAATGACAGGGGGGTGATCAGGGAGTCTATATGGGGTGATAACCACAGTCATTGATCACGCCCGTGTAAGGCTTCATTCAGACGTCCGTATGCGTTTTGCGGATCCGATCCATCTATCAGTGCATCCGTAAAAATCATGCGGACATCTGAATGGAGCTTTACAGGGGGGTAATCAATGACAGGGGGGGTGATCAATGACAGGGGGGTGATCAGGGAGTCTATATGGGGTGATAACCACAGTCATTGATCATGCCCCTGTAAGGCTTTATTCAGACGTCCGGATGCGTTTTGCGGATCCGATCCATCTATCAGTGCATCCGTAAAAATCATGCAGACATCTGAATGGAGCTTGACAGGGGGGTGATCAGGGAGTCTATATGGGGTGATAACCACAGTCATTGATCATGCCCCTGTAAGGCTTCATTCAGACGTCCGGATGCGTTTTGCGGATCCGATCCATCTATCAGTGCATCCGTAAAAATCATGCGGACATCTGAATGGAGCTTTACAGGGGGGTAATCAATGACAGGGGGGGTGATCAATGACAGGGGGGTGATCAGGGAGTCTATATGGGGTGATAACCACAGTCATTGATCATGCCCCTGTAAGGCTTCATTCAGACGTCCGGATGCGTTTTGCGGATCCGATCCATCTATCAGTGCATCCGTAAAAATCATGCGGACATCTGAATGGAGCTTTACAGGGGGGTAATCAATGACAGGGGGGTGATCAGGGAGTCTATATGGGGTGATAACCACAGTCATTGATCATGCCCCTGTAAGGCTTCATTCAGACGTCCGGATGCGTTTTGCGGATCCGATCCATCTATCAGTGCATCCGTAAAAATCATGCGGACGTCTGAATGGAGCTTTACAGGGGGGTAATCAATGACAGGGGGGGTGATCAATGACAAGGGGGTGATCAGGGAGTCTATATGGGGTGATAACCACAGTCATTGATCATGCCCCTGTAAGGCTTCATTCAGACGTCCGGATGCGTTTTGCGGATCCGATCCATCTATCAGTGGATCCGTAAAAATCATGCGGACATCTGAATGGAGCTTTACAGGGGGTTGATCAATGACAGGGGTGTAATCAATGACAGGGGGGTGATCAGGGAGTCTATATGGGGTGATAACCACAGTCATTGATCATGCCCCTGTAAGGCTTCATTCAGACGTCCGGATGCGTTTTGCGGATCCGATCCATCTATCAGTGCATCCGTAAAAATCATGCGGACATCTGAATGGAGCTTTACAGGGGGTTGATCAATGACAGGGGGGTAATCAATGACAGGGGGGTAATCAATGACAGGGGGGTGATCAGGGAGTCTATATGGGGTGATCACCACAGTCATTGATCACGCCCGTGTAAGGCTTCATTCAGACGTCCGGATGCGTTTTGCGGATCCGATCCATCTATCAGTGGATCCGTAAAAATCATGCGGACGTCTGAATGGAACTTTACAGGGGGTTGATCAATGACAGGGGGCTAATCAATGACAGGGGGGTAATCAATGACAGGGGGTGATCAGGGAGTCTATATGGGGTGATCAGGGGTGATCAGGGGCTAATAAGGGGTTAATAAGTGACGGGGGGGGGTGTAGTGTAGTGTAGTGGTGCTTGGTGCTACTTTACTGAGCTACCTGTGTCCTCTGGTGGTCGATCCAAACAAAGGGGACCACCAGAGGACCAGGTAGCAGGTATATTAGACGCTGTTATCAAAACAGCGTCTAATATACCTGTTAGGGGTTAAAAAAAACACATCTCCAGCCTGCCAGCGAACGATCGCCGCTGGCAGGCTGGAGATCAACTCTCTTACCTTCCGTTCCTGTGAGCGCGCGCGCCTGTGTGCGCGCGTTCACAGGAAATCTCGCGTCTCGCGAGATGACGCATATATGCGTGACTCTGCGCAGGGCTGCCACCTCCGGAACGCGATCCTGCGTTAGGCGGTCCGGAGGTGGTTAAAGGACCTGCTGAGATAATTTCAGTAATCGTCTTGTTAACTCAGGTGAGAATGTTGACGAGCACAAGGCTGGAGATCATTATGTCAGGCTGATTGGGTTAAAATGGCAGACTTGACATGTTAAAAGGAGGGTGATGCTTGAAATCATTGTTCTTCCATTGTTAACCATGGTGACCTGCAAAGAAACGCGTGCAGCCATCATTGCGTTGCATAAAAATGGCTTCACAGGCAAGGATATTGTGGCTACTAAGATTGCACCTCAATCAACAATTTATAGGATCATCAAGAACTTCAAGAAAAGAGGTTCAATTCTTGTTAAGAAGGCTTCAGGGCGTCCAAGAAAGTCCAGCAAGTGCCAGGATTGTCTCCTAAAGAGGATTCAGCTGCGGGATCGGAGTGCCACCAGTGCAGAGCTTACTCAGGAATGGCAGCAGGCAGGTGTGAGCGCATCTGCACGCACAGTGAGGCAAAGACTTTTGGAAGATGGCCTGGTGTCAAGAAGGGCAGCAAAGAAGCCACTTCTCTCCAAAAAAAACATCAGGGACAGATTGATCTTCTGCAGAAAGTATGGTGAATGGACTGCTGAGGACTGGGGCAAAGTCATATTCTCCGATGAAGCCTCTTTCCGATTGTTTGGGGCATCTGGAAAAAGGCTTGTCCGGAGAAGAAAAGGTGAGCGCTACCATCAGTCCTGTGTCATGCCAACAGTAAAGCATCCTGAGACCATTCATGTGTGGGGTTGCTTCTCATCCAAGGGAGTGGGCTCACTCACAATTTTGCCCAAAAACACAGCCATGAATAAAGAATGGTACCAAAACACCCTCCAACAGCAACTTCTTCCAACAATCCAACAACAGTTTGGAGAAGAACAATGCATTTTCCAGCACGATGGAGCACCGTGCCATAAGGCAAAAGTGATAACTAAGTGGCCTGGGGACCAAAACGTTGACATTTTGGGTCCGTGGCCTGGAAACTCCCCAGATCTTAATCCATTGAGAACTTGTGGTCAATCCTCAAGAGGCAGGTGGACAAACAAAAACCCACTAATTCTGACAAACTCCAAGAAGTGATTATGAAAGAATGGGTTGCTATCAGTCAGGAATTCGCCCAGAAATTGATTGAGAGCATGCCCAGTCGAATTGCAGAGGTCCTGAAAAACAAGGGCCAACACTGCAAATACTGACTCTTTGCATAAATGTCAATTAATTGTCGATAAAAGCCTTTGAAACGTATGAAGTGCGTGTAATTATATTTCACTACATCACAGAAACAACTGAAACAAAGATCTAAAAGCAGTTTAGCAGCAAACTTTGTGAAAACTAATATTTGTGTCATTCTCAAAACTTTTGGCCACGACTGTACACTGAACAAAATAAACAAGTTGCATCCGATTTTTGTTGAACTGGAGTCTTTGTATTTATTGATGAAATGCATTGAGGCGCTATGCTTCCCATATACACTCACCTAAAGAATTATTAGGAACACCTGTTCTATTTCTCATTAATGCAATTATCTAGTCAACCAATCACATGGCAGTTGCTTCAATGCATTTAGGGGTGTGGTCCTGGTCAAGACAATCTCCTGATCTCCAAACTGAATGTCAAAATGGGAAAGAAAGGTGATTTAAGCAATTTTAAGCGTGGCATGGTTGTTGGTGCCAGACGGGCCAGTCTGAGTATTTCACAATCTGCTCAGTTACTGGGATTTTCACGCACAACCATTTCTAGGGTTTACAAAGAATGGTGTGAAAAGGGAAAAACATCCAGTATGCGGCAGTCCTGCAAAAATGCCTTGTGGATGCTAGAGGTCAGAGGAGAATGGGCCGACTGATTCAAGCTGATAGAAGAGCAACGTTGACTGAAATAACCACTCGTTACAACCGAGGTATGCAGCAAAGCATTTGTGAAGCCACAACACGCACAACCTTGAGGCGGATGGGCTACAACAGCAGAAGACCCCACCAGGTACCACTCATCTCCACTACAAATAGGAAAAGAGGCTACAATTTGCACGAGCTCACCAAAATTGGACTGTTGAAGACTGGAAAAATATTGCCTGGTCTGATGAGTCTCGATTTCTGTTGAGACATTCAAATGATCCGAATTTGGCGTAAACAGAATGAGAACATGTATCCATCCTCTGATGGCTACTTCCAGCAGGATAATGCACTATGTCACAAAGCTCGAATCATTTCAAATTGGTTTCTTGAACATGACAAGGAGTTCACTGTACTAAAATGGCCCCCACAGTCACCAGATCTCAACCCAATAGAGCAGGGCTGGCCAACCTGCGGCTCTCCTGCTGTTATAAAACTACAACTCCCACCATTCCCTGCTGTAGGCTGATAGCTGTAGGCAGACTGGGCATGCTGGGAGTTGTAGTTTTGCAACAGCTGGAGAGCCGCAGGTTGGCCAGCCCTGCAATAGAGCATCTTTGGGATGTGGTGGAACGGGAGCTTTGTGCCCTGAATGTGCATCCCTCAAATCTCCATCAACTGCAAGATGCTATCCTATCAATATGGGCCAACATTTCTAAAGAATGCTATCAGCACCTTGTTGAATCAATGCCACGTAGAATTAAGGCAGTTCTGAAGGCAAAAGGGGGTCCAACACCGTATTAGTATGGTGTTCCTAATAATTCTTTAGGTGAGTGTATATAGCGGTGCTTAAAAGTTTGTGAACCCTTCAGAGTTTTCTATATTTATGTATAAATTTGACCTAAAACGACATCAGCTTTTCACACAAATCCTAAAAGTATATAAAGATAACCAAATCAAACAAATGAGACTTTGTAATTTATTATATAAAAGTACATAAACCTTTAGTATTAGCAGATAATGTGAAGGTGAAACTAGAGGTAACTGTTTTTAACTAGAGATGAGCGAACCCGAACTGTATAGTTCGGGTTCGTACCGAATTTTGGGGTGTCCGTGACACGGACCCGAACCCGAACATTTTCGCAAAAGTCCAGGTTCGGGTTCGGTGTTCGGCCCTTTCTTGGCGCTTTTTGAAAGGCTGCAAAGCAGCCAATCAATAAGCGTCATACTACTTGCCCCAAGAGGCCATCACAGCCATGCCTACTATTGGCATGGCTGTGATTGGCCAGTGCAGCATGTGACCCAGCCTCTATTTAAGCTGGAGTCACGTAGCGCCGCACGTCACTCTGCTCTGATCAGTGTAGGGATAGGATGCAGCTGCTGCTGTTAGGGCGAGATTAGGCAGTGATTTATGTACTGAAGTGATCGATATACAGCTGTGTGTCATACAACCTCTGCTATTCAATTGCTCACTGTTTTAAGGCTGCACAGAGCGTTTTTCAGTCACTTTTTTCTGGGGTGATCGGCGGCCATTTTGTGTCTTGTGGTGCGCCAGTCCATTTTTAACCATCAATAGTGTGTTTTTTTTTTTGATATATCCTACATCAGGGGCTTGGCTGTGCTTGCTATTTTATTGAGGGGTAAAATACAATTGCCAAAATAGCAGTACCCTAAATCTGGTGTTTCAGCTGTGGCTAGCCAATTGTAATACTGTCTGCTGTCTGCCGAAGCACAGTTTTTGTTCTCGGTTGAATACAATTCCCAACTTAGCAATTCCCTAAATAATTGTTTTCTGCTGTATCAGGCCAAGTTTAAATCTATCCATAAAAGGGTATATTAGATTGAAGGTGCTGATAGGGTCATCCTCAATAACTTCACACGCTACCGTGCATTTCCAAGTCTAATTCTGTCCGTAAAAGGGATACCTGTCATCCAGGGCCTAAATACTAGGCCTACAATTTATATTCAGCTAAATCTGTCGTTACTGCTGTGCCTGTATTAGTGTAATACGATACCTAAATAGATAGCCAGATAGTGTTAGGAGCCTGTAAAAAAAAGGCCTGAATTTGAATTCAATACATTGGGCCAAATAATTTTTTTCTTATTGTGGTGAACGGTAACAATGAGGAAAACATCTCGTAAGGGACGCGGACATGGTCGTGGTGGTGTTAGTGGACCCTCTGGTGCTAAGAGAGGACGTGGCCGTTCTGCCACAGCCACACGTCCTAGTGAACCAACTACCTCAGGTCCCAGTAGCCACCAGAATTTACAGCGATATTTGGTGGGGCCCAATGCCGTTCTAAGGATGGTAAGGCCTGAGCAGGCACATGCATTAGTCAATTGGGTGGCCGACAGTGGATCCAGCACGTTCACATTATCTCCCACCCAGTCTTCTGCAGAAAGCGCACAGATGGCGCATGAAAACCAAGCCCATCAGTCTGTCACATCACCCCCATGCATATCAGGGAAACTGTCTGAGCCTCAAGTTATGCAGCAGTCTCTTATGCTGTTTGAAGACTCTGCTGGCAGGGTTTCCCAAGGGCATCCACCTAGCCCTTCCCCAGCGGTGGAAGACATAGAATGCACTGACGCACAACCACTTATGTTTCCTGATGATGAGGACATGGGAATACCACCTCAGCACGTCTCTGATGATGACGAAACACAGGTGCCAACTGCTGCGTCTTTCTGCAGTGTGCAGACTGAACAGGAGGTCAGGGAGGAAGATTGGGTGGAAGACGATGCAGGGGACGATGAGGTCCTAGACCCCACATGGAATGAAGGTCGTGCCACTGACTTTCAGAATTCGGAGGAAGAGGCAGTAGTGAGACCGAGCCAACAGCGTAGCAAAAGAGGGAGCAGTGGGCAAAATCAGAACACCCGCCGCCAATAGAGTCCGTCTGCTACTGGCCACCGCCATCTGGGACCGAGCACCCCAAAGGCAGCTTCAAGGAGTTCCTGTCACGGAACCATGAACCAGACGTACAACAAGAGATAAGTGAAAATAAGAAGGCTTTATTGAAAATAAAGCTGTAAAGCAAAGTCCAAACGGATGGTGAAACCGAGCAGAGTCTTTGCGAAGCCAGAGGTCAGGAACCAGAAGGGTAGTCAGACGAAGCCAGGATCAGGAACCAGAAGGGTAGTCAGACGAAGCCAGGATCAGGAACCAGCAGGGTAGTCAGACGAAGCCAGGATCAGGAACCAGAAGCAGCAGCAGTCTTAGAAGCATGTGAACACAAGAGGACCAAGCAAGGAACTGAAGCCACAGACCTCCTATATATATGAGCTAGGCATCCAGCTCCTCCCAGTGGGAAGGAGGAGCCGCAGGGTGGAAGGCTACAAGAAACCCAGAAACCAAGATGGCCGCCAGCACATGTCAAACGAAGGAGAACAGCAAGAAGGTAAGACCATGACAGTACCTCCCCCTCAAGGGCCCCTCCTCCGCGGAGCACAAAACGGTTTCTGAGGGAAGCGTGCGTGGAAGGCTCGGAGCAAGGCAGGAGCATGGACATCTGCGGAGGGAACCCAGGAACGCTCCTCTGGACCATAACCACGCCAATAGACCAAAAACTGCAACCGACCGCGGACCAGGCGTGAGTCCAGGATATTGCTCACCTCATATTCCTCACGATTGCCCACTTGGACCGGACGAGGCCAAGGAACCGAGGAAGTGAAACGATTACACACCAGTGGCTTCAACAGGGAGACATGAAACACGTTGGAGATCCGCATGCCAGGAGGAAGCGCAAGGGCATAGGCTACCGGGTTTACCCTGCGAAGCACTCGGAAGGGACCAACAAAGCGAGGCGCCAGCTTGGGAGTGGGCACTCGAAGGTTGAGGTTGCGGGTGGACAACCATACACGGTCTCCGACCTGGTAGGAAGGAGCAGGCGCTCGTCTGCGATCAGCCTGGAGTCTCTGGCGCTGCGCAGAGACCTCAAGGGACTTCTGGATCTGTACCCAAGAAGCACGTAGGACGGAAAGGTGATCATCCACAGCCGGAATATCCTGGGGAGAGAATACCTCCGGTAGCACGGCAGGTTGGAACCCATAATTGGCCATGAAGGGAGACGTCCCAGAGGAAGAGTTCACCGCCGTGTTCCTGGCAAACTCAGCCCAAGGCAGGAGGTCAACCCAATTGTCTTGGTGATCGGAGACATAGCAACGAAGGAATTGCTCCAAGGCCTGATTGGATCGTTCTGCGGCCCCATTGGACTGAGGGTGGTAGGCCGAGGAGAAGGAGAGATGAATCCCCAACTGGGAGCAAAAGGCGCGCCAGAACCTGGACACAAACTGACTCCCCCGATCCGACACAATCTCCTTGGGCAAACCGTGCAACCGGAAGACCTCCCTGGCAAAAATCGTGGCCAACTCTTGTGCAGAGGGTAACTTCTTGAGAGGAACACAGTGGCACATTTTGGAAAACCGATCCACAATCATGAGAATGACCGTATGGCCTCGGGATGCAGGGAGGTCCACAATGAAATCCATCCCCAGGTGTGACCATGGGCGCTCCCCGGTGGCTATGGGTTGCAGAAGGCCCAACGGAAGGTGCCGAGGGGACTTACTCTGGGCACAAACGGAGCATGCCGCTACATATGCGGCGATGTCGGAACGTAGGGAAGGCCACCAGAACAGACGTGAAACAGCCCAGGACAGCTGATTCTTTCCAGGATGCCCCGCGGTCTTGGAGTTATGGTAGGTTCGCAACAACCGAGTGCGCAACTCCTCAGGCACAAAACATCTGCCGTTGGGTCTCCCAGAGGGAGCACCAGATTGAGCCGCCAAAATCTGCTCACCCAGGGGAGAGGTCAGGCTGGTGCGAATGGCGGCCAGGATCTGATTCGGAGGTATGACCGAAGTCGGAATCGACTCCTCCCTGGACAGCTCGGAGTACTGCCGTGATAAGGCATCCGCCCTGATGTTCTTGGAACCGGGTAGGTAGGAGACCACGTAATTAAAACGTGACAAGAACAGAGCCCATCTGGCCTGACGTGGTGTCAATCTCTTGGCCTCAGAAAGGTAGGTCAGATTCTTGTGGTCCGTCAGGATGAGAACCGGAACCACCGAACCCTCGAGCAAGTGCCTCTATTCTTTAAGGGCCTGCACGATGGCCAATAACTCCCTGTCACCAATCTGATAGTTGCACTCCGCGGAAGACAGTTTCCGGGAGTAAAACCCACAAGGAAGCAGAGGACCCTCTGGTGTTCTACGCTGAGACAGAAGGGCGCCTACTCCCGTCTCAGACGCGTCCACCTCGAGGACAAAGGGCAACCCAGGGTTGGGATGCGACAGAATCGGAGCCGACACAAAGGCGGACTTTAGGGCCTCAAAAGCTCGGATGGCCTCGAGCGGCCAGACCTGGGAATTACTGCCCTTCCTGGTCAGATCCGTGAGAGGCTTGGCCAGCATGGAAAAGTCCCTGATGAACTTCCGATAATAATTGGCGAAGCCCAAAAAGCGCTGCAGGGAACGAAGACCACTGGGCTGGGGCCACTGTAAGACAGCCGAAACCTTCTCAGGATCCATGGAGAACCCCTCAGCGGAAATGATGTAACCTAAGAAGGTTACCTGGGATCGGTGAAATTCGCATTTCTCAAGCTTACCGAACAGCTTGTTCTCTCGTAACCGTTGCAACACTCGTCTGACATCCAGAATGTGGGCCTCCATGGATTCAGAATATACCAAGATGTCATCCAAATAGACCACCACACACTGCTGCAACAGGTCACGGAAAACATCGTTGATGAATTCCTGAAAGACTGCGGGCGCATTGCACAACCCAAAGGGCATAACCAAGGATTCGTAATGACCGGTCCTGGTGTTAAACGCGGTCTTCCACTCATCGCCCGCCTTGATCCTTACCAGGTTATATGCCGCCCTCAGGTCGAGTTTGGTAAAGACCGTGGCCCCTTTAAGGCGATCGAACAGCTCGGAAATCAAGGGTATCGGGTAAGCGTTCTTGATCGTGATGCGATTGAGACCCCTGTAATCGATGCAAGGCCTCAACTCACCGCCCTTCTTTTTCACAAAGAAAAATCCAGCCCCTGCCGGGGACGAAGATTTGCGAATGTGTCCGCGTGAAAGCGCCTCCCTCACGTACTCCTCCATGGCCTCATTCTCCGCTACCGACAGTGGATAGACTTTGCCACGAGGAGGAACGGCACCAGATTGTAACTCTATGGCACAATCGTATGGGCGGTGCGGAGGTAGGGCAACCGCGCGCACCTTATCGAATACATCCCGGTACTCCTCGTATTCAGGAGGCAACAGAGAGTCCGAGGAAGTACACAGCAACTTGACAGACCCATGGATGCAACTAGCCCCACACTGCGGTGACCACGAGAGGATCTCGACCGATCTCCAATCGAAAGTCGGATTATGCTTCTGGAGCCAGGGGTACCCCAAGACCACCGAGTAGTGTGGAGACGAAATAACCTGGAGGCAGACCGACTCTCTGTGAACGGCACCAATGGCTATCCCCACTGGAAGGGTCTCATGAGTCACGTGTGGCGGCAGAAGGGGTCTGCCGTCTATCGTCTCAAGAGCCAGTGGGGAACCTCGAGCCTGCAGAGGAATGGAATTGGCGGCAGCGAACACACTATCAATGAACAAACCACCAGCACCAGAGTCCACCAACGCCTGGGTCGTCACCGAGCCCCCGACCCAGGAGAGGACAACAGTGATCAGTGGTTTGTCAACACGGGAAACCGGGGACGAGGAGACTCCACCCAAGATCTGCCCCCGACAGGATCTCAGGTACGAGCGTTTTCCCGGACGGTTCGGACATGCCAACCGAAAATGCCCACCGAGACCACAGTACATGCATCGGCCCTCACGTCTCCGGAGTGCCCTCTCCCCCTCGGACAGGCGAGCAAACCCCAGCTGCATGGGTTCACCCCCAGACAAGTCATCCCCAGGAGGCGTGGGAGGAGAGGGAGGCACGGGTGGGACAGCAAACGTAGGCACCAATCTGTTAGAAGACCTCCGCAGGTTCTCCTTAAAGGAAGGTCTCTCCCTGAGTCTGGTGTCAATCAAAATCAGGAAAGAAATAAGAGACTCGAGCTCAACTGGTAGGTCCTTAGCTGCAACCTCATCCTTCAAGGCATCCGAGAGACCATGAGAGAAAGCAGCGACCAGAGCCTCATTATTCCAGCCCACCTCTGCTGCCAGGGTACGAAACTCAATGGCGTATTCAGCTACGGATCGTGAACCCTGTCTGATGGACATAAGGAGCTTCGCAGCAGAGGCAGCACGAGCCGGCACATCGAATACCTTCCGAAGAGAAGCAACAAAACCGGAAAACTCGGCAACCACCGGATTGTTGTTCTCCCATAAAGGGCTGGCCCAGGCCAAGGCCTTGTCCGAGAGCAGCGAGATCAAGAAGCCCACCTTTGATCTCTCAGTGGGAAAGGCATGTGGCAGCAACTCGAAATAAATGCCCACCTGGTTAAGGAAACCTCGGCACTGAGTTGGCTCTCCCCCAAAGCGCTGTGGAAGAGGGGCAGAACCGGTCATACCCCGAAACACCGCAGGCGCAACAACAGGTGTCGGGGTAGACTCTGGCGCAACAACCGGAGCGGCAGTAGGAGCGAGCCCAGGAGCGACAACCGACCCATCGGCAACGGGAGCGAAATGAGCCGTGCGTTCAAGCAGGGTTTGCAAAGCCACAGCGAACCGACCCAACAGGTGATCCTGCTGATCAAGTCTGGCAACCAGCGTGGGTAGCGAGGATGGCCCTGTACCGTCAGAATTCATGGCTTGGTCCTAATGTCACGGAACCATGAACCAGACGTACAACAAGAGATAAGTGAAAATAAGAAGGCTTTATTGAAAATAAAGCTGTAAAGCAAAGTCCAAACGGATGGTGAAACCGAGCAGAGTCTTTGCGAAGCCAGAGGTCAGGAACCAGAAGGGTAGTCAGACGAAGCCAGGATCAGGAACCAGCAGGGTAGTCAGACGAAGCCAGGATCAGGAACCAGCAGGGTAGTCAGACGAAGCCAGGATCAGGAACCAGAAGCAGCAGCAGTCTTAGAAGCATGTGAACACAAGAGGACCAAGCAAGGAACTGAAGCCACAGACCTCCTATATATATGAGCTAGGCATCCAGCTCCTCCCAGTGGGAAGGAGGAGCCGCAGGGTGGAAGGCTACAAGAAACCCAGAAACCAAGATGGCCGCCAGCACATGTCAAACGAAGGAGAACAGCAAGAAGGTAAGACCATGACAGTTCCCTGGCGTGGCAGTTCTTCAAACAATGTGCTGACGACAAGACCCGAGTGGTTTGCACGTTGTGCCATCAGAGCCTGAAGCGAGGCATTAACGTTCTGAACCTTAGCACAACCTGCATGACCAGGCACCTGCATGCAAAGCATGAACTGCAGTGGAGTAAACAACTTAAAAACAAGGAACTCACTCAGGCTCCCCCTGCTACCTCTTCTGCTGCTGCCGCCTCGGCCTCTTCCTCCGCCTCTGGAGGAACGTTGGCACCTGCCGCCCAGCAAACAGAGGATGTACCACCAACACCACCACCTCCGTCACCAAGCATCTCAACCATGTCACACGGCAGCGTTCAGCTCTCCATCTCACAAACATTTGAGAGAAAGCGTAAATTCCCACCTAGCCACCCTCGATCCCTGGCCCTGAATGCCAGCATTTCTAAACTACTGGCCTATGAAATGCTGTCATTCAGGCTGGTGGACACAGACAGCTTTAAACAGCTCATGTCGCTTGCTGTTCCACAGTATGTTGTTCCAGCCGCCACTACTTCTCCAAGAGAGCCGTGCCTTCCCTGCACAACCAAGTATCCGATAAAATCAAGTGTGCACTGCGCAACGCCATCTGTGGCAAGGTCCACCTAACCACAGATACGTGGACCAGTAAGCACGGCCAGGGACGCTATATCTCCCTAACTGCACACTGGGTAAATGTAGTGGCGGCTGGGCCCCAGGCGGAGAGCTGTTTGGCGCACGTCCTTCAGCCGCCAAGGATCGCAGGGCAACATTTTTTGCCTCCTGGTGCCTCCTCCTCCTACTCGGCTTCCTCCTCCTCTTCTTCCACCTGCTCATCCAGTCAGCCACACACCTTCACCACCAACTTCAGCACAGCACGGGGTAAACGTCAGCAGGCCATTCTGAAACTCATATGTTTGGGGGACAGGCCCCACACCGCACAGGAGTTGTGGCGGGGTATAGAACAACAGACCGAAGAGTGGTTGCTGCCGGTGAGCCTCAAGCCCGGCCTGGTGGTGTGTGATAATGGGCGAAATCTCGTTGCAGCTCTGGGACTAGCCGGTTTGACGCACATCCCTTGCCTGGCGCATGTGCTGAATTTGGTGGTGCAGAAGTTCATTCACAACTACCCCAACATGTCAGAGCTGCTGCATAAAGTGCGGGCCGTCTGTGCGCGCTTCCGGCGTTCACATCCTGCCGCTGCTCGCCTGTCTGTGCTACAGCGTAACTTCGGCCTTCCCGCTCACCGCCTCATATGCGACGTGCCCACCAGGTGGAACTCCACCTTGCACATGCTGGACAGACTGTGCGAGCAGCAGCAGGCCATAGTGGAGTTTCAGCTGCAGCACTCACGGGTCAGTTGCACTGCAGAACAGCACCACTTCACCACCAATGACTGGGCCTCCATGCGAGACCTGTGTGCCCTGTTGCGCTGTTTCGAGTACTCCACCAACATGGCCAGTGGCGATGACGCCGTTATCAGCGTTACAATACCACTTCTATGTCTCCTTGAGAAAACACTTAGGGTGATGATGGAAGAGGAGGTGGCCCAGGAGGAGGAGGAGGAGGAGGAGGAGGAGGAAGAGGGGTCATTTTTAGCACTTTCAGGCCAGTCTCTTAGAAGTGACTCAGAGGGAGTTTTTTTGCAACAGCAGAGGCCAGGTACAAATGTGGCCAGACAGGGCCCACTACTGGAGGACGAGGAGGACGAGGATGAGGAGGAAGTGGAGGAGGATGAAGATGAAGCATGTTCACAGCGGGGTGGCACCCAATGCAGCTCGGGCCCATCACTGGTGCGTGGCTGGGGGAAACGCAGGACGATGACGATACGCCTCCCACAGAGGACAACTTGTCCTTACCTCTGGGCAGCCTGGCACACATGAGCGACTACATGCTGCAATGCCTGCGCAACGACAGCAGAGTTGCCCACATTTTAACGTGTGCGGACTACTGGGTTGCCACCCTGCTGGATCCCCGGTACAAAGACAATGTGCCCACCTTACTTCCTGCACTGGAGCGTGATAGGAAGATGCGCGAGTACAAGCGCACGTTGGTAGACGCGCTACTGAGAGCATTCCCAAATGTCACAGGGGAACAAGCGGAAGCCCAAGGCGAAGGCAGGGTGAGGGCAGGGTTAGCATGGCAGAGATGTGGAAAAGTTTTGTCACCACGCCACAGCTAACTGCACCACCACCTGATACGGAACGTGTTAGCAGGAGGCAACATTTCACTAACATGGTGGAACAGTACGTGTGCACACCCCTCCACGTACTGACTGATGGTTCGGCCCCATTCAACTTCTGGGTCTCCAAATTGTCCACGTGGCCAGAGCTAGCCTTTTATGCCTTGGAGGTGCTGGCCTGCCCGGTGGCCAGCGTTTTGTCTGAACGTGTATTCAGCACGGCAGGGGGCGTCATTACAGACAAACGCAGCCGCCTGTCTACAGCCAATGTGGACAAGCTGACGTTCATAAAAATGAACCAAGCATGGATCCCACAGGACCTGTCCATCCCTTGTGCAGATTAGACATTTATAACTACCTCCCCTTAACCATATATTATTGTACTCCAGGGCACTTCCTCATTCAATCCTTTTTTTATTTTCATTTTACCATTATATTGCGGGGCAACCCAAAGTTGAATGAACCTCTCCTCTGTCTGGGTGCCGGGGCCTAAAAATATCTGACAGTGGCCTGTTCCAGTGTTGGGTGACATGAAGCCTGATTCTCTGCTATTGTCGGGATTCGAACCAGTGACCAGCCATGTCCCAGGCAGTAGCTCTAGCCACTAGACTACCAACCCTTCTGGACATTTCCTTCTACTGAACTCTTTGATCTACCTTGTTCCAGCCTTGCCTTGTTAATCTCTGTGATTCCTTGCACCTGCTACTTCCTCTTTATAAGCCCAGCCTCTTGCACCAGATCCCTGCTGGTTATTGTTCTTCTGGACTTGATCCTGCTGCATCTACTGCTGTTCCTCTGCTGCTACTGCTACCAACTTGACTGCTGCCGACCTTGGAATTGTCCCCGACTACTCTTCTGCTTGTCCCCACCAACTGACCTGCTTCCACCGTTCCCGATCCGGATTGTCTGACCACGCTCACTGCTGCCTGCCCTGACCCACCGCCTGCTAACCGATTACGCCTCTGTCTGACTACGCTGCAACTACAACCTGCCTGCGGTCCTTGCCACTGGGCTCCACCTCCAGCCAGCTATCCTCTGACTCAGGTGAGCCTGTAGGATTGTAACAGAATAACCAGCCAGAAAATGGAGTCCGCGATGGCCACCCTGCGCAAACAAGTCTCCGAACTTCAGGAGTTTGGCACCTCTGCCCAAAAGGAAATGACTCAACTTCAAGGCGCAATCCAGAGCCAACAGAGAGAAATTATCGATTTACAGCGTCAACTACTGGACGTACGCAGCGCGGTCACAGACTCCCGCATGCCTCTCCCGTCAAAGTTTAACGGCGATCGGAGCCAGTTTCGGGGGTTCCTCAACCAGTGCCGTATCTACTTTCAGATGCAGCCGGGCTCCTTTTCCTCGGACAGAAAGAAGATCCTGTTCATCATTAACCTTCTAACTGACGAGGCCCTGGCATGGGCATCCCCATATGTGGAGTCCCACAGTCTCTTATTAAATAATCTAGACAACTTCACCACAGCCATGAGCCAAGTCTTCGACGACCCTAACCGCTGCGCGACTGCCGAGGCTAGGCTGCACAGTCTACGGCAGGGAAGACGCTCTGTAGCCGAGTATTCCTCCGAGTTCCGCCGCTGGGTCACGGACACCACCTGGAACCCCGCTGCTCAGAAAAGTCAATTTCGCCGCGGACTCTCCGAACTTATAAAGGATGAGCTCGCCAGGGTAGACGCCCCAGACGATCTGGATGACTTCGTCCAACTGTGCATCCGAATTGACCGGAGACTCGCGGAAAGAAGGAGAGAAAGACTCTGGTCCTTAGATAACAGGCCCGCGTACCCTTTCACTCCAATGACTCAGCCGGCTCACCAACCCTCCACCGAACCGATGCAGGTCGACACACTGCGCAAGACTCTATCGGCTGCTGAAAAGGAGAGACGACTGGCCGCGGGCCTCTGCCTTTACTGTGGCGAGCCAGGGCACTTCGCTATTAGGTGCCCCAATAAGACTTGCCGAACGATTGCTGTCACTGAATTACGGGAATTACAACAAGCTACAATTTCACCCTTGGCCTCTGAAACCATGGACACTACAGGTACCGGGTCCCACTTCATTGTTCCCATCCTTATCACCATTGGGGAACAACAGCTTCCCTGCTCCGCAATGCTTGACTCGGGGGCCGGCGGAAATTTCATGGACTTGACCTTCGCCCATGAGAACAACATACCACTGGTAACCAGGGCAGCCCCCATCGATCTGGAAACCGTCGATGGGACCCCGCTCTCTTCTGGGCCGGTTACGCACCAGACCGCTGATCTTCAACTTCTCGTCGAACCCGATCATCAGGAAACCATTCACTTCTCCCTGATCACCTCCCCTAAGTTTCCGGTGATCCTAGGCATCCCTTGGTTGGAAACTCACAACCCCTCGGTGGACTGGGATGCCCGCTGCATACGGTTCCGCTCGGACTTTTGTTCTCAGAACTGTTTACGTAAATCCGTCCCTTCTCCGCCCGAAGAACCTACCATATTCGGACTATCCACCAAGGAGCTTTTACCCCCTCAATATCTGGAGTTCCAGGATGTCTGTGACAAAAGAAATGCAGACAAACTGCCCCCGCATCGGCCTTATGACTGCCCGATTGAGCTGCTACCTGGAGCCGAAATACCCTTCGGCAGTATATACTCCCTCTCCGAGCCGGAACTAAAGGCCCTGAAGGAGTACTTAGACGAAAATCTAAAAAAAGGTTTTATCCGACCTTCCACATCCCCTGCAGGGGCCCCTTTCTTCTTCGTGGAGAAAAAAGACTCTTCTCTACGCCCTTGCATAGATTATCGAAAGCTCAACAACGTTACTGTGAAGAACCGGTACCCTCTCCCCCTGATTTCTGAACTCCTTGAGAGACTTCGGGCGGCAAAAGTCTTCACTAAGCTCGATCTCCGAGGAGCCTACAACCTGGTCCGAATTCGCCCGGGGGACGAGTGGAAAACCGCCTTCCGAACCCGCTATGGTCACTTTGAGTATCTGGTCATGCCTTTCGGCCTCTGCAATGCCCCTGCTACCTTCCAACATTTTATCAACGACGTCCTCAGGGACATGCTTGACCAATTTGTGGTAGCATATCTGGACGATATTTTGATTTTCTCAGAAGACCCTGAACAACATCGTGGGCATGTCCGCAGGGTGCTACAGAAACTCCGTGAACAGTCTCTCTATATTAAGCTGGAGAAGTGCGAATTTGAACAGACTTCCACCCAATTCCTCGGCTATATTATTTCACCGGAGGGCTTAAGTATGGATCCCCGGAAGATCCAGGCCGTGACTGAGTGGCCTGCCCCGAAGAACGAAAAGGAGGTCCAGAGGTTTGTAGGTTTTGCAAACTTTTATCGGAAGTTCATCAGGAACTTTTCAAAAATCATCGCCCCAATCACTCAACTAACAAAAAAGACTGTCCCCTTCGGGTGGACTCCGGAGGCACAGGAGGCCTTTGCTAAACTGAAGTCCCTCTTCACCTCTGCCCCGATCCTGGCCCACCCAAACCCTGAATTACCATTTACGGTCGAGGTGGACGCCTCCGACGCTGCGGTGGGCGCAATTCTGTCTCAACGTTCAGGGGAAAAGATGCTCCTACACCCTTGCGCTTTCTTCTCCCGCCAGATGTCCCCCGCTGAACGGAATTACGACATCGGGAATAAGGAACTGCTGGCAATCAAGGACGCTTTCACCGAGTGGAGACACTTGCTGGAGGGGGCCCATAATCCCATCTCTGTATACACTGACCACCGGAACCTAGAGTTTATCCGCAGCGCCAAGAGACTCACCGCCAGACAGGCCAGGTGGAGTCTGTTTTTCTCCAGATTCAATTTTGTTATCTCCTATCGCCCTGGGTCGAAGAACGGCAAAGCGGATGCTCTCTCAAGGATGTTCTCTGAAACCTCTCAGATCAATGAGGCTCCGGCCGGTATCCTTCCCGACAGAAGCATCATAGGAGCCACCTACTTGAGGGAACTTCTGGGTTCCCTCAAGGAAGGGTATGAGAACGATCACCTCCTCACCTACCCACCTGGAGCTGTAAACCTTACTCTCAAGGGTGGCTACTGGTTGTACCGGGATCAGCAGTTGTACGTACCAGAATCTGCACGACTTGACGTACTTAAACTCAACCACGATTCCAAACCGGCCGGCCATCTGGGTATCAGAAGGACCCAGGAGCTCCTCTCCCGTTTCTTCTGGTGGCCAACTTACAGAAAAGATACCGAGAGGTTTGTCTCCTCATGCACGACGTGCGCCCGCAACAAGACCCCCCGCTCCTCCCCCGTGGGCTTGCTATGTCCACTCCCGGTTCCCTCCCGCCCCTGGGGTTCAATCTCCATGGACTATATTGTGGAACTTCCTCCCTCCAAAGGCATGAACACCGTTCTGGTCGTCGTCGACCGTCTCACCAAAATGGCCCACTTCATCCCCTGCAAGGGCCTACCTACCGCCAAACAGACGGCCGATCTCGTACTCCGAGAGGTTTTTAGGCTACATGGGGCCCCGGACGATGTTGTTTCGGATCGGGGAGTACAGTTCACTTCCAGGTTCTGGAGAAACTTCTGTCAAGCCCTTGGGATCAAGGTGAACCTGTCTTCTGCGTTCCACCCCCAATCCAATGGGCAGACCGAGAGAACGAATCAAACCCTCGAGCAGTATTTGCGCTGTTTCGTCACCCATCTGCAGGACGACTGGCTGGACCACCTCTCTACGGCCGAGTTCGCCTATAACAATGCGGAGCACAGTTCTACCCAATACAGCCCGTTCTACGCTAACACCGGCCTACACCCAACCTTCATCCCTCACTTGCCCATTTCCACCACAGTCCCAGCTGTGGCCGAACGTCTTGCAAGTCTACAACAGGCACAGGAAAATATTCGGGACAATCTACATCGAGCCCAGAGCCGCTTCAAGCAGGCAGCAGATAAACACCGCAAACCCGCTCCGGAATTCCAGGTAGGGGACAAGGTGTGGCTCTCCACCAGAAACCTAAGCCCAAAGGTTCCCTCCCGGAAGTTGGGCCAAAAATACATGGGTCCTTTCCGGATCACGGCTCGAATCAACGAAGTCACCTTCCGACTCGACCTTCCCGACTCCATCCGAGTGCACCCGGTTTTCCACTGCTCTCTCCTGAAACCACATGTTGAGAACACTTTCCCAGGCCGCCACCCCCCTCCTCCTCCTCCGGTAAGAGTACAAGACCAGGAGGAATACACTGTGGCCAAGATCCTTGACTCCAGACTCCACCGTGGAAGGCTGCAGTATCTAGTTGGGTGGAAAGGCTATTCCCCCGAGGATAACTCCTGGGAGCCGGAGGAAAATGTCCATGCCCCCAGACTGGTAAAATCTTTCCACCAAAGACATCCCGATAAACCATCATCTGCGGTGCCCGGAGGTCACCTTGGAAGGGGGGGGAGTACTGTCGGGATTCGAACCAGTGACCAGCCATGTCCCAGGCAGTAGCTCTAGCCACTAGACTACCAACCCTTCTGGACATTTCCTTCTACTGAACTCTTTGATCTACCTTGTTCCAGCCTTGCCTTGTTAATCTCTGTGATTCCTTGCACCTGCTACTTCCTCTTTATAAGCCCAGCCTCTTGCACCAGATCCCTGCTGGTTATTGTTCTTCTGGACTTGATCCTGCTGCATCTACTGCTGTTCCTCTGCTGCTACTGCTACCAACTTGACTGCTGCCGACCTTGGAATTGTCCCCGACTACTCTTCTGCTTGTCCCTACCAACTGACCTGCTTCCACCGTTCCCGATCCGGATTGTCTGACCACGCTCACTGCTGCCTGCCCTGACCCACCGCCTGCTAACCGATTACGCCTCTGTCTGACTACGCTGCAACTACAACCTGCCTGCGGTCCTTGCCACTGGGCTCCACCTCCAGCCAGCTATCCTCTGACTCAGGTGAGCCTGTAGGATTGTAACAGCTATGACATGAAGCCTGAATCTCTGCTATGGGACCTCTCTCCTCTGTCTGGGTGTCGGGGCCTAAAAATATCTGACAGTGGCCTGTTCCAGTGTTGGGTGACATGAAGCCTGATTCTCTGCTATGACATGAAGCCTGAATCTCTGCTATGGGACCTCTCTCTGTCTGGGTGCCGGGGCCTAAAAATATCTGACAGTGGCCTGTTCCAGTGTTGGGTGACATGAAGCCTGATTCTCTGCTATGACATGAAGCCTGAATCTCTGTGTCACGAGTTGGAGGTTCCAGGAGAGACCACCGCATCGTCATGCAATAAACAAACAGAAATCAGGTACAGACACATAAGAGTTTATTGCACAAACAAAACAGGGAAGGCAGCACAGACAAAACAAGAGCTCTATGTACCGTCAGCACAGTGGGAGAAACCCCCACTGCGCCACTGTCTAGTAATACTCCAGAGGGGCGTGACTAAGCAACTCCTGGTTTTCACTAGGGCCTCAGAAGGTAAGGTTAGGCTTTGCCGCAGGAAGTTGCCAGGGTCCACTCTGGAGCGTGAACTAGACAGTGACAGCAGGAGCGAATGGACAACAGGTACCAGAAGGTACAGACGGCACATAGGCATACATAACATACAGGCAAATACAAAACAGGGCAACTAATAATACAAGCAGGAGTTCACGCAAGGGAGCAGGAGTGGCAATGAGCAGAGAAGGACTTGCTCCACCAGTATTAAACTGCATGGCCTTGTCATGCCACTCTGCTGCAAAGGCTTGCTGAACACAGACATCAGAATAAACACAAAGTAACTAAAACATAACTGGCAGAACAGATAACAGAAAGACAGGAAAGAGGACGGGAAAGGACGTAAATGAACAAGTAGGGAAACCCACAGAGCACAGGCAGGCAGACACGGATCCCATGGGTCAGCAGCATGGGAGAGAGAGTACAAACCAGGAGCAGGACAGGACAAGACAACACACACCAGGAGAGCTGACACAGAACTGAGGAAATCTCAGCCTTATATACAGGTTCCATGGGTGCAGCAGAGAGACCACACCCATGGAGCAGACAGAGGATTAACTCCTAATAAGAACACAGGGGAGTTAACCCATAAAGAACAACAAATGACACACAGGAACGAAGCTGCAGCGAGAGCATAGACAGAAGGTCACAGCCAGAGGTAACGACTGTGACACTCTGCTATGGGACCTCTTTCCTCTGTCTGGGTGCCGGGGCCTAAAACTATCTGACAGTGGCCTGTTCCAGTGTTGGGTGACGTGAAGCCTGATTCTCTGCTATGACATGAAGCCTGATTCTCTGCTATGGGACATCTCTCCTCTGTCTGGGTGCCGGGGCCTACAAATATCTGACAATGGCCTGTTCCAGTGTTGGGTAACATGAAGCCTGATTCTCTGCTATGACATGAAGCCTGATTCTCTGCTATGGGACCTCTCTCCTCTGTCTGGGTGCCGGGGCCTAAATATCTGACAATGGCCTGTTCCAGTGGTGGGTGACGTGAAGCCTGATTCTCTGCTATGACATGAAGCCTGATTCTCTGCTATGGGACCTCTCTCCTCTGTCTGGGTGTCGGGGCCTAAATATCTGACAATGGTCTGTTCCAGTGGTGGGTGACGTGAAGCCTGATTCTCTGCTATGACATGAAGCCTGATTCTCTGCTATGACTTGAAGCCTGATTCTCTGCTATGACATGAAGCCTGATTCTCTGCTATGGGACCTCTCTCCTCTGTCTGGGTGTCGGGGCCTAAATATCTGACAATGGCCTGTTCCAGTGGTGGGTGACGTGAAGCCTGATTCTCTGCTATGACATGAAGCCTGATTCTCTGCCATGAGACCTCTCTCCAATTGATATTGGTTAATTTTAATTTATTTTATTTTTATTTTAATTCATTTCCCTATCCTCATTTGTTTGCAGGGGATTTACCTACATTTTGCTGCATTTTGTAGCCCTCTAGCCCTTTCCTGGGCTATTTTACAGCCTTTTTAGTGCCGAAAAGTTCGGGTCCCCATTGACTTCAATGGGGTCCGGGGCGAAGTTCGGGTCGAGTTCGGATCCCGAACCCGAACATTTCTGGGAAGTTCGGCCGAACTTCTCAAACCCGAATATCCAGGTGTTCGCTCAACTCTATTTTTAACCAATGGGATAACAATCAAATGTGAGTGGGGGACCTGTTTTATGTAAAGAATAGGGATCTATCAAAGTCTGATCTTCACAACATATTTGTAGGAGTGTATCATGGCACGAACAAAAGACATTTCTGAAGACCTGGAATAGGTTCCAAAATTTCTCTAATGGACTCCACCAATCCACAGTAGACAGATTGTGCACAAATGGAGGAAATTCAAGACCATTATTACCCTCCCCAGGAGTGGTGGACCAACAGAAATCACTCTAAGAGCAATGTGTGTAATAGTATGCAAGGTCACAAAGGAACCCAGGGCAACCTCTAAGCAACTAAAGGCCCTTTTCATGAGTCCACCATCAGGACACTGATTGCCACTATTCCGATAACAACACTGCTGCCTGTCTGCATTTTGCTGAAGATCCCCTGGAATATCCAGACGGCTACCTTTTGGACGGATGAGACCAAAAGAGAACTTTTTGGTTTAAATGAGTAGTGTTATGTTTGGGTTAAGGAAAACACTGCATCCCATTATAAAAACCTCATCCCATGTGTGAAACATGGTGGTAGAATCATGATTTGGGCCCTTTTTTGTTGCATCTGGGCCAGGACGGCTTTCCATCATTGATGGAACACTATATTCTGAATTATAACAGAAAGTTGTCAGGACATCTGTCTGTGAGCTGGGTCATGCAGCAAGACATCGACCTTAAAGGGTTGTGCATTTTTAGGGAGGTGGGGTGCTTGGCTCCCTAGAAGTAAAGTTCCTGTTTGACGCCGCTATAGCCAAACTCTGGTAGTGAGATTTAGTGAGTACAAATATATTAGTACACTCCTTTATATACTATACTTCTGTACATACTGCATGTATTATACCTCGTACCTCACATATTAATACATTGCTGGATATACTATATACCGGTACCTGTACACACTGCATGTATTATACCTCGTACCTCACATATCAGTACACTGCTGGATATACTATATATCTGTACCCACTGCATCTTTTATATTTCGTACCTGACACAGTATACACACACAGAGTACTGATACATCAGAAACAAGGTATAATAGATGCAGTTTGTACAGATTTATAGTATATAAAGCAGTGTATTAATACATCAGATGCAAGGTATAAAAGATGAAGTGGGTACGGATATATCAGTACAGTGCTGTATATACTATATATCTGTACACACTGCATTTATTATATCTTGTACCTCATATATTAGTACACTGCTGCATATACCTGTACACACTGCATGTATTATACCTAATACCTCACATATCGGTACACTGCTGTATATATTATATATCTGTACACACTGCATCTATTATACCTCATGCATCACATATCAGTACACTGCTGTATATACTATATATCTGTAAACACTGCATCTATTATACCTCATACCTCACATAGAACACTGCTGGGTATACCATATATCTGTACACATTTCATCTATTATACCTCATACATCACATATCAGTACACTGCTGGATATACTATATATCTGCACCCAATGCATCTATTATATCAGAATACATCCAGTGTGTACAGATATGTGAAGTATGTGGTATAATAGATGCAGTGTGTACAGATATATGGTATATAAAGCAGTGCACCGACATGTGAAATACAAGTGGCAATTTATACCTCGTACTGCACATATCAGTACACTGCTGTGTATTCTGTAAATACCCACTGCATCTATTATACCTCTTATCACGTGACCATCAGCAACATGTAACCTGTGATGTCACATCTTCTGTTACCCACTGCATTCTAACTTCTACCGAGTATTATAATACAGTGTGTGTACACTGTATTCATGGGGCACATATAAGAGGCACTATACATGAGAGGCAAAAAGGAGGCTTGGTTCTGGTGCTGTATTCATAAAGCGGGGACATATAAGAGGCATTATATTCATAAAGTGGCACATATAAGAGACACAATACATAAAGGGGGCATATATAAGGGGCACTATAAATTAGGGGGGCACATATAAGAGGTGCTATACATAAAAGTGCCACTATTTATAAGGGGCACAGAGCATGTGGTACTAGCATTAGGGGCACTGTGTGTCACACTATATACAGAAGCCACAGAGTGTGTGGCAGTATATACAGAAGACAAGGCATGTTGCACTATAAACAGAGGGCATATGTCACTATATACAGAGGGCATAGAGCATGTGGCATTATATACAGAGGACACAAAGTGTGTGGAACTACAATTAGGGACTCTGTGTGTAGCACTAATGCTGCTATTATATTCAGGGCATGGCATGTGGCACTATGATGAGTTTGTGTTAGTATGCAGGTTGACAATGTTTTGGTAAAGAGAGAAGCTGAACACATGTTCTCTGTAAAGTCTGCAGAGCCGAATAGTGGCCGGGAGATGTCATCATGGTGGTCTGAACCAGATGGAGAAGAGCTCAGGAGGAGACGTCACCTGTAAGTTACTAAATGGAAATGATTATTCTGCTACTGACTGTGTATGATGAGTGCTGTAGTCACCTGGATGATCTACACCTGATGATGGGTGGTAGCATGCTGTTTTGTGAAACAACTCCCAGCATCCCTTTACTGGTGTTCAGGCCATATTGGGAGCTGTAGTTTAACACTGTACAAGCTTATATAGTGAAGGCTGACTCGACTACTCAAATGGTATCTTTATTGAACGTTTAAAATCTGGTGATGTATAGATGTTCTGCACATGGTTCTGGTGCTGTTTTTATGTAGTGAACTTGGTTCTGGTGCTATATATGATTATGGGTTTGGTTCTGGTGCTGTATTTACATAGCTGATTCTGGTACTGTATTTGACTTATAGGCTTGGTTCTGGTGCTCTATTTGACTTATGGGTTTGGTTCTGGTGCTGTATTTATGTTGTTGATTCTGTTGCTGTATTTGTCTTATGGGTGTGGTTCTGGTGCTGCATTGAACTTGGTTCTAGTGCTGTAGTTGACTTATAGGCTTGATTCTGGTGCTGTATTTATGTAGGGAACTTGGTTCTGATGCTGTATTTATGAAGTGAACATAGTTCTGGTGCTGTTTTTGTGTTTTGATTGAGGTTCTGGTGCTGTATTCATGCAGGGAACTTGGTTCTGGTGCTGTATTTGACTTATAGGCTTGGTTTTGGTACTGTATTTATAAAGTGAACTTGGTTCTGGTTCTGTATTTGACCTATATGCCTTGTTCTGGTGCATTATTCATGCAGTGAATGTGGTTTTGGTGCTGTATTTGACTTATTGGCTTGGTTCTGGTGATGTATTCATGCAGTGAACTTGGTTCTGGTGCTGTATTTATGCATTGAACATGGGTCTGGTGCTGTGTTTGACTTATAGGCTTGGTTCTGGTGCTGTATTCATGATGTGAATGTGGTTCTGGTGCTGTATTCATGCAGTGAACTTGGTTGTGGTGCTGTATTCATGCAATGAACTTGGTTCTGGTGCTGTGTTTGACTTAGAAGCTTGGTTCTGTACTGTGTGTATATAGTATTCTTGGTTCTGGCACTGTATTTGTGTGTTAAACGTGCAGCTGATGCTATACTGTGATCTAATACTATCCATTCACATCTAAGTTCGGGCCACTGTCACAGATTCTGTCAAAAAGACCAGACAAAAAGTTGTGCATGCAAGGCTTTTTTTGTCCAGTAAAGAAGCAGCACCCTGAGTAGACCCCATTATAGTCAATGTAGTCTCTTCAGTTCAGCAGTTGGTAAATCTGGTTCCTCTAATGATCAAGCTGTTGCTATGAACTCAGTTATGTACTGTATTTTGAACATGTGTGTGCTATCCCAACAAGAAAACACAAACATATGTCGCATTTTATTGATTTAAAGCCCATTTACTTATACTGCCTTTATATAGTAAGCGGAGTTAAACAGGTTAAGGATGGGCTGCTACACATGGGCCAGTGCTGTGTGCTTGCACCCCAGGCTAAAATTTGCAAGACAGCCCCTGCCTGCTCCTTTTGTGTCATGAAAAATGTTTATGTGATGCAAGGAGAGGAGGTCACTGTTGTAGCCACCGATTGGCTGCAGTGGTGTCACACAGGAAGTTTACATTCAATGAGCCCTGCAGAGCATCTGAGGCAATAGATCAAAGAAGAAAGTATGCTTCCCTTCACAGGTCTGCTCAGGAGGGCCAAAAGGTGGACAACCCCTTTAACCACACAAGTTTTTCAACCAAAGAACGGTTAGAGAAGAATAAAGTTAAAGTTTTGGAATGTCCGAGTCAAAGTCCTGACCTTAAAGTGAAAGTATGGGGGGGAAGGGGGGTTGGTATCCCTCCTACTTGGCCGGACTTGTAAAGGAAAGATTACTTACCCGGTTTCCAGTACTGGCTCCTTCTCCTCCAGGCCTGCTATGCTGCACTGGGCTCCATCAATGTCATCAACTGGTTTGGCATTGCCACAGCCAATCACGATGGAGACTGGACCCTCTTGCGTCATGTGACCATTTGTCATGATGTAAGGGAGCCCCATTCATGCATAGCCTCATTAATCCAATAGAAATGTTGTGGAAGGGCCTAAAGAGAGCAATTCATAGGAGGAAATCCACCAACATAATATAAAGATATGGAAATGAGGGGGCACTCTCAAAGGGGATCAGTTGATATAATCAGATATTTATTATATTATTAAGAACAAACCCTTAAAAATCATTAAAATATACATAAAACAAATGTGCAAAACGTCATTGGTGATGCTCCTACCACCAACTCTGGATGTGGATAGGAAAATGCCAACAATATGTGACAATATGATGGCTAAATGAATGTCCCAATAAACGTTCTGTTCCACACAGGTGTAGGAAAAGCACTAAAGCCAATGATGTAGAACAATAATGATATAATCACTGCCGGCCCTGTGGCACAGTCCTAATGGAGCGATGATAGAGTTAATGTCCCTTTATCCAGTATTCTGAACATACAGAGGTATACGACAGGTTCAGTACTCACAATCTCTTGTCGCTTGCGATGTTCCGGTCTTACCCTTCTGGCTGACTCTCCGCAGCGCTGATTTTCCAGGCGGCCGTACACTCACAGCGTCCCGCGTAGTGTACACGGCCAAGACGTGGCGTCCCACGTGACCTGGTAGTCTAGGGTGCCGGCTGGACGCTGAGATGACGTCACTAATATGCGACTTGAACTCCGGTACAGTGCTGGAGATGAATCTCGTATGCCAGTATCTTTCAAATGAAGAGCTTTCTTGTTCTTTTCCAGAATCCACGCTCACTCTGTCTTTGCCAGACGCGTTTCAGGGTCATGCACCCCTTCCTCAGTGGCCAACTGAGTGAGTGGATTCTCACTCCTTATATATGGGTTTTTGCTTTTCCCACAATCCCACTTTTCTGGGCTAATCCCAATACGTGGGATGGATTACATTATTGCTTGCTTATATCGCTGTTTGCAGTATAAAACACATTTAAATGAAAATTATGACTATAAATAGCATCCCATACATTTGTTACTCATAAAACCAGGTCTATGGAGAAGACTGCACAGTCAGAATGACATTTTGAAGAGAAACGCATCAAAACCGCATCCAAAACGCAATCAATGTGAACTGCGTCCTACATGTGTTTTCGATATTTTGATGCTTTACAGGGTCTTACAGTGAAGCCTATCTATATGTATTATTTTGGCATATATCAATTGGTGGTTTTCTTGCCATATTCATTGATTGTATCAAAGAGGAGCCTTCAATGAATCAATGAATATGGCAAGAAAACCACCAATTGATATATGCCAAAATAATACATATAGATAGGCTTCACTGTAAGACCCTGTAAAGCATCAAAATATCGAAAACACATGTAGGACGCAGTTCACATTGATTGCGTTTTGGATGCGGTTTTGATGCGTTTCTCTTCAAAATGTCATTCTGACTGTGCAGTCTTCTCCATAGACCTGGTTTTATGAGTAACAAATGTATGGGATGCTATTTATAGTCATAATTTTCATTTAAATGTGTTTTATACTGCAAACAGCGATATAAGCAAGCAATAATGTAATCCATCCCACGTATTGGGATTAGCCCAGAAAAGTGGGATTGTGGGAAAAGCAAAAACCCATATATAAGGAGTGAGAATCCACTCACTCAGTTGGCCACTGAGGAAGGGGTGCATGACCCTGAAACGCGTCTGGCAAAGACAGAGTGAGCGTGGATTCTGGAAAAGAACAAGAAAGCTCTTCATTTGAAAGATACTGGCATACGAGATTCATCTCCAGCACTGTACCGGAGTTCAAGTCGCATATTAGTGACGTCATCTCAGCGTCCAGCCGGCACCCTAGACTACCAGGTCACGTGGGACGCCACGTCTTGGCCGTGTACACTACGCGGGACGCTGTGAGTGTACGGCCGCCTGGAAAATCAGCGCTGCGGAGAGTCAGCCAGAAGGGTAAGACCGGAACATCGCAAGCGACAAGAGATTGTGAGTACTGAACCTGTCGTATACCTCTGTATGTTCAGAATACTGGATAAAGGGACATTAACTCTATCATCGCTCCATTAGGACTGTGCCACAGGGCCGGCAGTGATTATATCATTATTGTTCTACATCATTGGCTTTAGTGCTTTTCCTACACCTGTGTGGAACAGAACGTTTATTGGGACATTCATTTAGCCATCATATTGTCACATATTGTTGGCATTTTCCTATCCACATCCAGAGTTGGTGGTAGGAGCATCACCAATGACGTTTTGCACATTTGTTTTATGTATATTTTAATGATTTTTAAGGGTTTGTTCTTAATAATATAATAAATATCTGATTATATCAACTGATCCCCTTTGAGAGTGCCCCCTCATTTCCATATCTTTTCATTTTTCTCTTCTGGGTCCTGAGGGTAGGACCAGAGGGTGAGCACCTATCCATACGCTACAGGGGTGAGCCGCTGTACGCCTTACGTTTTTTTTCACCAACATAATATAGGTGAAGCTGTTTTGTATGGAGGAATAAGCTAAAATACCTCCAAGCCGATGTGCAGGACTAAACGATTACCAGAAACATTTAGTTGCAGTCTTTGCTGCACAAAGAGGTCACACCAGATACTGAAATCAAAGGTGTGAAAGAACTAAGGCTTATCGCATACATTTAACCCGACCACGGCATCTGAGCGGTGCAGACATGGGAGATGCCCACTCCGGCTCCAATAGCAGTGTTCCCTGGCTGAGATCAGGGAAGCTTTTATAGTACAGTAATAGCCCGGAGCCTCAAGCATATTCCAATAGCTATTACTGGAATATACCAATACAGGCCAGCAGGTGGCAGCACTATATTGATATATAATAAATTGTGTGTTCTACGATGGCTATATAGCCATCACAGAACACAATTGGCAATCTGATGACCTTGGGTGAATAATAAAAAAAAGTTTTTAAAAGTATAAAATAAAAAATAAAACCTAAAAGTTTAATTCCCCAAAAAAACGAAAACATTTTTTTTATAGGCATCGCCACGTACAAAAACACTCATACAGCGAATGGCATAATGTAAAATAATGAAAATGGCCAATTTACCATTTTTTGTCACTTAACCTCCCCAAAAAAGTGTAATAGAAAGTGATCTAAGTCACACACACTTCAAAATGGTATAACTGAAAAGTACAGGTCGCCCTCCAAAAAAAATCAGCACATATAGGTACACATAACTACATAAGGGTCAGAATATGCCAATGAAAACCAAAAAAACTTCTGCGAATGTTCGCGAACCGGGCGAACCGCCATAGACTTCAATAGACAGGCGAATTTTAAAACCCACAGGGACTCTTTCTGGCCACAATAGTGATGGAAAAGTTGTTTCAAGGGGACTAACACCTGGACTGTGGCATGCCGGAGGGGGATCCATGGCAAAACTCCCATGGAAAATTACGTAGTTGACGCAGTGTGTGGTAAGCATTAATCGCATTGCGAATTCAACTTAGAGCTAAGTTCCTAATGGTTGTATTGCTAGAATTGACGAATATAATGAATATAGCACTATATTCTCAATCTTCGTTATATTCTAGCAATACAACCATTAGGAACCCAGCTCTAAGTTGAATTCGCAATGCGATTAATATAACCTGTATTAATCGCATTGCGATTGCAACTTAGTCAAATTTGTGACACTGCAGCTTCAGAATGAATCTAAGATGGATGCTGTCCTAGCTTTTTGATAGGAGGTGGGAGGGTCTGGGAGGGAGGGTATGCTGATTGGCAGTGGCGTACTGCCAATATAAGCAGACCACGCCGTTGCTATGGGGCCCGCAGCACAGGGGGGCCCGGAGTGCACAGAAGGCCCCGCCCCCTCCATCTACTCTGCACAGAAAGTTATTTAGAGACTCATAGTTAATATGCGGCAGGCAGCGGCTTGTGTGTTATCTCCCCCCCACCCCCCTGATGATCTGGGCTGTGGGCGTGCTGCATTTCACACTGGCCAATTAGCATTTCACAGCACAAAGATCCTGCTGCTGATTGGCAAGTGTGTATCGCTGGCAGGTGCCGCCCATTCAAGTACACAAAGAGGCACTGCGTGCACCGGGCGTAGCATCCTCTCTGCACTTACATCATCAGCCAGGGGGACGGAGCCTAGGAGCGGACAGTATTCTGGCCATGTAGGTTGTGCTGTACAACATCTGTATACACTGACCCTGCACCCTGTATACACAGTGCAGTGTCAGTGTATACAGTTATGTGGGGTACAGCACTGTGTATACGGGGTGCAGGGTCAGTGTATTCAGTATAAACAGGGTGCAGTGTCAGTGTATATAGTTTTATGGGGCACAAGTTGTACCCCATATACATGGACCCTGCACCCCGTATACACTGCTGTACCCCATATATCTGTATACATGGATCCTGCACCCCGTATACATTGCTGTACCCCATATACCTGTATACATGGATCCTGCACCCCGTATACACTGCTGTACCCCATTTACCTGTATTCATGGACCCTGCACCCCGTATACACTGCTGTACCCCATATACCTGTATACATGGACCCTGCACCCCGTATACACTGCTGTACCCCATATACCTGTATACATGGACCCTGCACCCAGTATACACTGCTGTACCCCATATACCTGTATACATGGACCCTGCACCCCGTATACACTGCTGTACCCCATATACCTGTATACATGGACCCTGCACCCCGTATACACTGCTGTACCCCATATACCTGTATACATGGACCCTGCACCTCGTATACACTGCTGTACCCCATATACCTGTATACATGGACCCTGCACCCCGTATACACTGCTGTACCCCATATACCTTTATACATGGACCCTGAACCCCGTATACACTGCTGTACCCTATATACATGGAACCTGCACCCCATATACCGCCCTTTAAAGGGGTAGTCTGGTTGTTTGAAGTTATCCCCTATCCACTGAAAAAAAAAGGCGCGGCAGTTAGTGGGATGGGCAAAAGGTGGTAGTGGGCGGGACTGGGGCCCTATTCAGACTCTTGCTATGGGGCCCAATGATTTCTATGTACGCCCCTGCTGATTGGCTGGAATGTGTCTGCTGACTGTGAGGTACAAGGTCAAAGTTTGCTCAATGATGATGTATAGGGGGCGGACCGAACATCGCATATGTTCGCCCGCCGCGGCGAACGCGAACAAGCTATGTTCACCGGCGAATGGTTCGGGACATCACTACTCCTTGGCTGCAGTGATGAGGTGACCACATATCAAACGTGACAACTGTAGGCTATTACTGGCCTCAGCAGTCTCAGTCACATGCAGTATATAGGCACGTCATCACTGCAGCCAAGAAGATGACATCATGGCTGCAGTGGCAGGGGGATCAGACTGGCAGGGCTGGAGCCCGGAGTCAGTATACAATGAGGGCTCTGGTCTAGGGTCTGAACTATTTTGCAGTTAGGTCCGGGATCTGAATTAATTAAATGTTGAGTTCAATTTTTGGGTATGGTCAGGGGTCTGAATTAATTATGGCATCGATCTATAAACTCTGCAGGTGGGGACTTCATCTAAGCGTGCTGCTACTGTGGGAGATCATGGACACTGGCGGAGAAAGGAGGAGCAGCCTGCCCTTGTCATTTTGCATTTCACCTCTGCCCTTCCCCCTCTTCTCAGAGGGGCCCAGTCTCCTTTCCTGTATGAGGAGAGACATTCCTGATGGTGGCCATATGTTCATGCCCTGATGAGTCATTAGAGCGCGTGTGCCTGTGCAACAGGCGCTTCCCCCTAGGGCCCTTTATATAATGCGACCCAGGTGTAGGAATGCTGAGTGGTATAGTGCGAGCTAAAATGTCTGTCACGGTATGTGTGTCACGGTGCTCCTACCTGGATAGGGCTGGACCCCAGGCTTTGGCTCCGAAGCAATAAATAGGGGGAATAATTGAGGGATAAAACAATGACTTGAGTCCAGACCTTGAGATGAAGTTCAATGGCAGCTTTACTTTGAATAAACGTTCTCCAAAATGGTTTACAGGCTTTGTCTTGGTTATAGCAGGCTTTAGCATGAAACTGGCAGACAAACTCCACTCTTCTATATCTGTTTCTCTCTGACTCTGCTGTACTGACAGGCTGGCTGTATAACTCAGCTTCTTCTGTATGCTTCACTTCTTTGTAGTCTGACTCTAGGTTATGCCAGGGAACTTTCCTCCTAGCTCCTGAGGCTTAAAGCTTTGGCCTCCATGGCCAGCAGAGCTTTAGGGTGCTCTGGCTGGTGTGGGCATGTCTAGCAGAGACATGCCCCTGCACACCTTTCCCCTAGCAGGGGGTAAGCTAGACTGGAACTAACTGGTCCCCACCATTCCTGCAGGAAGTAGGCCTGGCCCACTCCCCTACAGATGGGGGTTAGAATGGAATGGTAAGTTCAATTCTATCTAAGTACATATCTGCCGTGTTTGCTGACACCTGTTGGTGAACCAGGCATATTACATATGAACAGTTACATAACAACATTATTAGGAATACACAATGTGGAGGACCTGGAAATAAATGCAAAAGATGACATGAGGTTAGGCCAATAAAGACAGTAGCAGGGTGCAGAAGTGGTAACACCACTCTGATGTGGTACACCTGGCTCTCTCATAAGCTGTGCTGCCTCAAGTCCTAAACTAGTGCGGAGCAAATGCCTTGGAAGCTTAAGGTGGTGGGGCGTTCCACCAGTGCCTAGTCATTGTAACTAATACTGTCTTCAAAATGAAAGATAATGGAAGATTATTACTGTCCGGGGCTTAAGTGGTCTGTACAGCAGGCTCACAGTAGTACTAGTAAAATTCCCATGGGCCTGCTGTGCAGACTCCATTTAGGCCTCTGCAGTAAATCCTCCTTATTAACTCCATAATAACCACTGCGGGCTTTAATCTAGAGCGCTGCACATGTATAGCGCCAGATTAAAGCTCCTGCCATCTCAGGACAATGAGGAGAAGACTGAAGCTGTTTATTACCAATTCTGGCTTCTCCTGTGCTCGGCACGTAGCTCTAAATGAACTCTAGGCAGTGACTAGAGAAAGTGGCTTTGCAGGATTGCCAGGTGTCTCGGGGCACAACAGAGCTGCTGGGTCTTAGGAGTCCCTGTTCAGCTCTGCATGTGTAAAAGAGGGCACGTCTACAGGCTAGGGGGCGCAATACTTGGTTTAAACTGGGAGGTCAATGCACATCAGCAGGTATTTCATTCTTTTTACATTACAGAAAATATTGGAGAAGTCAGTTTTAACAAATTTATAGCAACATCATCTTAGTAAATAGAGAAACATATTTTTTACATTATATCAGCCTTTTGTTTTCAAAAATGTTCCATGAGACCAAACCTCCTAGAAAAGTTGCCATATACTGTTAAACATACTTTCCACTTTGTCTTTGTGATCATTATAATACACTGTCAGTGGTAACTTCATTTATTTCTATTACAAATCTTGGATTATTACCTTACCTCCTCTCTTTTACACTGATTGAATAGCTTTGGTGTAAGTGCTGTGGAGATCTGTTGCTTAGCAACAAGGTATTTAAGACCGACCCAGTTTTACAAGTCAACCACTTCTATATCAAAGCTGCCTCAGAATTATTTCTAAGAGTTGTGAGAGGGGTTAAATGTTCCTGATGCTGTGAAAGAGCTTCAGTAATGGATATTATTATCATGTCATCTTAGGAATTGATTTCAAGGTTTTCCTTCAACCTTTGTTTCCAAAATTATATCTTATTTTACGTTTAATGCTCATGAATGTCAATGTCAATTTCTAAATGAGTGCTATACCTCTACACAATACATGGTTGTACGAAAAAATAACAGCTGGCGTATTCATTAATTTATGGTAACTCACTGGTGGGTGCCTAATGGGTAAATTATATTAATCCCTGAAAATGCCGATTTTTTTTTTGTCCTTTTCTCCACAAAAAGGTATTGATTTTTTTTTGTCCTTTTCTCCACAAAAAGGTATTGACTTTGGATTGTCGTGTTGATGACAATCCATTGGACAGAAACATCTGTTTATTAGGAAATGTTATATTCTCACAGCAACTCAAATTCATACGTGCTTCTTAAATCTTGTTTTTTTCGGCATGACTATAATATGGTAAAAAACTGATCTCATACTTGGGGCATGGGCATACTGGGAGGTTATGCTGCCGGTTTTCTGCTGTGGAATTGTGGGCATAAAATTCACAGCACTTTCAGTAGCAGCAACATGGATGAGATTTTATCAAATCTCATCCACACACACACAGAATTTCCAGTGAAACTAACCATTGGTCTATATTTAAAATAAACTGACATGCTTCAGATTTTCTCTACATATTTCACCTTTTGCAATGCATAGGGCGGCATTTCCAGCAAATACACCACAATTTCCATGAGAAATCCACATTTAACAGGTGGATTTATAACATGTTTTGCTATAGAATTGCTGAAAAATCTGCAGCATTAAATCCACCTTCTGATCCTCAGCTGTGTCATGTGACCAACACTCTGACTCTCCACATAGTATCTTATGTGTGGACAGGAAGCCACTTTGTATTCTTATAGGAACCTCAATGTCAGATCATAGGAATAAATAGAGAAGTAACTGACTTCTTGTGCTGTGTCAGTTGGAGAGGCAGAGTGCTGGTCAACTACACAGCTGTGGATCAGAAGGGAGGGGATAACTCCCTTTTTTACTAGAGAAACTCAAGTGCAAAACAATACAGGCAATACGCTGAGCTGGCTTCTCCAGTCTCTCCTCTGGTACCAGAAGGTTCTGTGCTGAGGAATGGCCTGAGCTAGCTGTCCTTCTCTTTCTTAGAAGGCTTAGAGTCTCTCTTACTAAACACTGGTCCCTATCTGCTGACAATGCTTTGACTTTTATATAGTCTATAACTGATCCAGAACCTTCTACTGGGAGGAGTGAAACTGGAGAAGCACAATGTAGCAGTTCAAGGCTGACATAGACTTGTATTGAGCCTCAATGCAAGTCATTGGGAAAGGCCAAGAAGTTCTTTAGTAATAAACATCAGGCTGACAGAGCTAAACCAGGCAGTCAATAGGTCATTTTTCCTGGCATTTCCCTTCAAAACTCAGCTCTACATAGTCCCTTAAGATAGCAGTGGAAAATTACTAGCTTTTCAATGTACAGGCTGGAAAGTCTCTTAGTGTGAAATGGCTATGCATTAACCCTGTCCACAATTCAATGCAAATACAGTGCAATAACAGTGCAAATTAACAGGTTAGATGACATAAAATGCAATTCAATTGTATAAAACATCATAAGTGCAAACAACACAAATCACAGTGCAAGTTAACCCTTCAAAGTGCACTTTGAAAATTCCCATAGACACACTCCATAATTTTGTAGAAAGCCTTCCCAGAAAAGTAGAAGCTGTTTTAGCCCTGTAGGAGGGGGTCCTCTTTCATGTTAATGCTTATGAATTTAGAATGGGATGTCATAATAGCTCCATTAGAGTTAACATGTAGATGTCCCAATTGTCCATATAGTGATGGTTTATAAATATTTTGTTTATATGCATGTGAGGAGGAGTCCCTCTGATCTTTTAACACCCTAGCAAGACCTTTTGAACAACTAGAGATCATTACTGCAGATCTCCTCACACTACCTTCTGAACTGACTAAATGACAGTGTCATCGCTACAATATTTCAACATTTGTTGCCCCACTAAATTTTGCCCAGGGTCAGACTTGATTTAAAATAAGCTCTGTGAAGAGCAATCAATATTGTGGTTAGAAACAGGTCATATAGTACTCCATACTTTAAGGTAAGTGGGGAGAGGTATGATGAGCCAAGAGATACTCTTTTTGGTCTGGCAGCCAGGAAGTAACAAAACCACTGAAGAACTACACAATCACTTCCACAAATCTCAAGTCAATGTCTTGAGATGTCATGTAAACTGTGTCAAATGCTCCTGAAAGATCTAAGAGTATTACAATGGTGCACTCACCACATCTCTTCCCATGATCAGATCATTTAGTACTCATGTGAGTGCTGATACAGTGCTATGTTTTTGTGAAGCCAGACTGCAAACTGTTATATATGCAATTACTTAAAGGGAGTCTTTCACTGAATATGACCATTACAGACCACTCAGATCAGGTTCTCCATTACTTTCCCCAGATTACTATGGTACCTTTCATATTGCAGTCCATCGCCTATTTGCTCCAAAAAACACTTTTATACCATATGGTAATTAGGTTCTGAAGGTGCCCAGGGGCGGCGTTCATGCGGCCGGTGCCCAGGCCCCTCTGCGCTTTGCTTATCAATCCCCTCCTCTTTCACCCCTCTGGCCCACCCTTGTTTAATCTGATTTAGGGCTCTTTCACACCTGCGTTATTGTCTTCCGGCATAGAGTTCCGTCGTCGGGGCTCTATGCCGGAAGAATCCTGATCAGGATTATCCTAATGCATTCTGAATGGAGAGAAATCCGTTCAGGATGCATCAGGATGTCTTCAGTTCCGGAACGGAACGTTTTTTGGCCGGAGAAAATACCGCAGCATGCTGCGCTTTTTGCTCCGGCCAAAAATCCGGAACACTTGCCGCAAGGCCGGATCCGGAATTAATGCCCATTGAAAGGCATTGATCCGGATCCGGCCTTAAGCTAAACGTCGTTTCGGCGCATTGCCGCATCCGACATTTAGCTTTTTCAGAGTGGTTACCATGGCTGCCGGGACGCTAAAGTCCTGGCAGCCATGGTAAAGTGTAGTGGGGAGCGGGGGAGCAGTATACTTACCGTCCGTGCGGCTCCCCGGGTGCTCCAGAGTGACGTCAGGGCGCCCCAAGCTCATGGATCATGTGATCACATGGATCACGTCATCCATGCGCATGGGGCGCTCTGACGTCATTCTGGAGCGCCCGGGGAGCCGCACGGACTGTAAGTATACCGCTCCCCCGCTCCCCACTACTACTATGGCAACCAGGACTTTAATAGCGTCCTGGGTGCCATAGTAACGCTGAACGCATTTGGAAGACGGTTCCGTCTTCAAATGCTTTCAGTACACTTGCGTTTTTCCGGATCCGGAGTGTAATTCCGGCAAGTGGAGTACACGCCGGATCCGGACAACGCAAGTGTGAAAGAGGCCTAACTCCTCCTCTCCGTCTGAAATCCTGTGCCTCCGCCGGCTGGATCGGGTTGCGCAGGCTGGCGCATGCGCATGGAAAGTCCCTGTTCCTCTTGTCAAGTATTTATTTCCTATAAGATATGAAATCATAAAATTATGATTTCATATTTTTATGAAATATGAAAAATTTAATTGGCGGACATATAAACGGCAGTTCTTTTATTGACAAGATCTAAAGTCAATTCCTGCAGCTAATCAAACAGGGTGCAATTAATTATATAAAATATAATTTATTATAAATACATACAGTAAAAATGGCATACAAATTAATACAAGGATAATATCAAAATTGACCACAAGATGGTGCTCCACCGTTTACGCTAGGCTCACTTAATTTACTACACCAAGTACAATACAATACTACTCTTTTCTTTTATCAAATTATTACCGATTAGTGTATTGGTTATCAAAATATTATAATGCAACAAAAAAAAAAAATATAGAAATGAATCTGTGGAAAATCCCTTATGCTCAATCAAAGAATATGGCAGTAAGAGACACCTTATAAATACGCCCGTTGGCCTAACTACGGATAATAAAATCCGATCAGAGATCCCACTCTGATAGCAATATTACAGGAATTCTAATGATGTGCACGTTCATTAAAATGTCCCATAAAATTATTGTTTTAACACTATTGACCCACTAATAATGGGGTCTCAACTATATGCCAATTGGAGCGATTTATAATTACTGCAAATGAAATAAATTATACATTACCCCTGGCTTTGGGATAAAGAGCTTTTAGAAGGGACCCAGCTTTCCAAGATTTAGATCAGTCAGTTTCTTTTGTGAGCCTCGGGTATGTCCCTGGAAGAATTCCTTAGGGTGTAGGGAGCTTTTTCTTAGGACTGGAAGTGGTGAAGATGTTCTGTGATCTGTGACATCCTGTGGTACGTTCCTGACGTGTGAAGTGATGATGAATCTTGTAAAGTTCCCTTGATCTCCCAAAACTGGATCAGATATTCTAATTCTTATCTATGTCCATCCCCTCTTGGATTAGGGATTTCCAATTAGATAAGGTGAATGTGACGTATGTTAATCATGGGGATGATGTCATTTAATTGGCATTCCTTAGAAACTTCTGCCCATCTACCAATTGATGGCACTGTTGTATCATATATGAAATTTAAATGTTCAGGAATGCCAAATGCATACATATCTAACCTGTTCTCATGATGTAGTGTCCCACTAGGTGGGCGTGGGCACTACACAGGGGTCAATTGGGTGACGTGTTACTCCTACTCACAAGGGTCAGAAATGTTATATTTAACTATGCATTTAATGTATTTTCTAATGTGTTTTATATGCAATGTTCCCCTGTGTTAATGCTTAGCAGGCCTAGTTGGGTGTAGTTAGACATCCCAGACACTAGAGGGAGATAGGGAGCCCCTAGTATAAATGTCCAGGCCCAGACAGGGAGAGAGTAGTTCATAGTCAGGAGTCTGTAGAGACAGAAGTGAGAAGGCACCAGCCAGAGATATGCTGAGGGCCTCCTCCTGACATGCAGCTTGATAGCCCTGGCTGCTAGCTATGACTAGGAGGCTAGTGAAGAATCCTAGCCTGCCTGTAGTTCAAGTGAGCCTCAGTTAGCTCAGAAGTCACCCCAGTAGTAGGACGGGACCTCCTGGGAGAAAACCTGCAGTTACCCTCAAGTCAAGCAGAGACAGTGTCATCAGCTCAGATAAGTAAGCTAATGGGCAGAGGAACTATAGAGTGAGAGCAAGAATCCATACGGGAGGAAGATATATTTTACCAAAGATTTAAGCCAGCATTTAGGCATCCGGGCCTTGGGATAGAAACCAGACAGGAGTTCTAAAGAACAGCGTACACTATTTCTGAGGAGAAGGTACAACCTGATTCTGAGTGTGTTGTCGATTACCCTCTGAGTATCTTGCACAGAATTATACCTGCCAGTATTTGTATTGAAGCCTGCTTGTGAAGCACTTGATAAAAGGGACTGTATTACCATCTTGATGTACAAAGTTGGACTGTTTAAGTAAAGCAACGTTTGGTTCACTATACCACCTGTGTACCTCACTTATTACTACTATAAATCGGTGTGCCACCGTTACAGGCACTGGCGTGACGATTCCAAAAGGGACCTTGCTTCAGGCACTCAAAATACCTGTAACATCCAGGGCACCTCATCCACCATCAGGCCTGGTACCTACATACGGAGTGTGCCCCAGAGGAACTTGTGTCTACCTCTCCTTCACTGCCGCATGCCTGCCCAGGGTTCTCCAATACAGTGAGTAGCCCTCGATTGCCCATGACCATGACCTCACTTCGCAATACCCTGCAGGTCTGGCGTGCTGCAATGACTTTGTTAACCTTTTAAACTTAAATCAACCAAGGAGGTACTCTTTCTGACACTTTGCTCAGACCGACTGGCGGTATTAGAAGTTTCCCTAATCCTTGAATTTATGGGGCAGATAAGAATACAATAGTCCGTAGAAAGTTTTACCCAGTTTGTGTATCCTAGCCATCCAAATTACTAATTAATTGCCGTCTAAGATAACTGAGCTCTTCTCTAAAAGAATATCCTCTTAGTAGAAAACCAGCTTATATGCTTCTACAGAATATACTCTATTGATACAAATGTGGTATAATATATATATAAATGGATACAATGATACATTATCAATAACTAGATATGAATATACAAACATTATATATATCATTGGTTAAAATATATTAAATTACATACAATCACACGTGAATATATACTTTATACTGGTGATTATATGGAATAACGCTGCATACCAGTGTCTTAAGCAATAACCTCTCATGACCCCGGTAGTTAAGACAGTTTATGTGAGAACCATTATATTCTTTAAGATACCACATCTGTTGGCAATAACTTTTAAAACAATATACACTGCATGCCAGTGACTATCCTGACCTTTTCTGGCTTATTCCAACAGAGAGTTTGGCCTCTTAAAGGTAATGTGAATCTCCATTTTGGTTCTAATATTGTCAGACCTTAATATACAGATATAAATATGCCCAACACTCTGCCCATAATGGGCAATGCAGTGCGCACGCGCCGGGAATGTGTGGAGCTGCGAGGTCGCGGGATTTCAGACAGAGAGGAGGAGGTAATCAGATTAAACAAGGGTGGGCCAGAGGGGTGAAAGAGGAGGGGTTTGGTAAGCAAAGCGCCGAGGGGCCTGGGCACCAGCCGCATGAACGCCGCCCCTGGGCAACTTCAGAACCTAATTACCATATGGTATAAAAGTGTTTTTTGGAGCAAATCGGCGATGGACTGCAATATGAAAGGTACCATAGTAATCTGGGGAAAGTAATGGAGAACCTGATCTGAGTGGTCTGTAATGGTCATATTTGGTGAAAGACTCCCTTTAATAGTCTGGTAACTATTTGGAAAGCCATTTCTATAACTTTCCCTAAGGGCTCATGCACACAAATGTATTTTTTGTCCGTGTCCTTTCCGTTTTGTTTTTTTCGGGGCCTGTATGCAGAACCATTCATTTTAATGAATGGCTGCATGAAACGGGAATTATTCTGTGTGCATTCCATATACGTATGTCCGCAAGTCTGTTCCACAAAAAAAATATAAAATGTCCTATTCTTGTCCATTTTGCGGACAAAAACAGGCATTTTTACAATGGATCCGCAAACAAAACTTATGTAACATGGACATCACACAGATATCATCATTTTTTTTTGCGGATCCGTTTTTAGCGGACTGCCCTAGGCCTCATTCACACTCCATTGTTTTGGTCAGTGATTTACATCAGTGATTGTGAGCCAAAACCAAGATTAGAGCCTCCACAGACCACAAGGTAAAATGGAAAGATCTGCACCTGTTCTGTGTTTAGAGCAGCACCTGGTTTTGGCTCAGATGGAAATCACTGACCAAACACTGACATGTGAATGAGGCATAAGAAGGGCAGGTTATAGACAGGCATGTTGCTAGTCATAGCATCTGTTCTCTGCAGAGCTTTATTGGAAAGTGATTTATAACCACTGCCTTCATCAGATCAGGGAAGCTCCTACTCTGCATAAAACATTTAGCTTCTTGATTGCCAGAATAATTCCCCTTAGGCCTATTGCACACGACCGTATGGCTTTTTCAGTATTTTGCGATCCGTTTTAAACGGATCCGTTGTTCCGTTTTTTGTTTCCGTTGTGTTTCCGTTTCCGTTCCGTTTTTCCGTTCCGTTTTTCCGTATGGCAAATACAGTATACAGTTATTTCATAGAAAAAATTGGGCTGGGCATAACATTTTCAATAGATGGATCCGCAAAAAACGGAACGGATACGGAAGACATACGGATGCACTTCCGTATGCATTCCGTTTTTTTGCGGACCCATAGACTTTAATGGAGCCACGGAACGTGATTTGCGCCCAAATATAGAACATGTTCTATGTTAAAACGGAACGGAAAAACGGAAAAACGGAAACGGAATGCATACGGAGTACATTCCGTTTTTTTTGCGGACCCATTGAAATCAATGGCTCCGTATACGGACCGTATACGGACCGCAAAAAACGGCCAGTAAACGGGAAAAAAAAACGGCCGTGTGAAAGAGGCCTTACACTTATAGTGAGCTCCTTTTCATCTTTTTCGGATCCGGTATTTATCTTTTTCACATTTTTAAAGGTCTGCGCATGCTGCGGTATTTTCTCCGTCCAAAAACCGTACAGTGACTGAACTGAAAACATCCTGATGCATACTGAACGGATTGCTCTCCATTCAGAATGCATTAGGATAAAACTAATCAGTTTTTTTCCGGTATTGAGCCCCTAGGACGGAACTCAATACCGGAAAAGTTTAACTCAAGTGTGAAAGTACCCTAGTTGCAAATTTACTAATTATCAGACTCCTCTTCTGGCATCCAAGATGGCTGCTCCACTTCTCAGCCTATCTACTTGTTTAGCACTGATTTTGGATTGGTCAGCAATGTTTATGTGAGCAGTGCTGGCCAATCCAAGGGCAGCAGGAAGTGTCTTGAGTTACAAAATGAACTGTATGCATCAGTCAGTCTGAGAAGCGGTGCAGCCATCTTGGTTGGCAGAAGAGGAGCCCAGGAATTGGCAGATCTGCAGTGAAAAATATGAAAAGGTAGGCACAAAGTACAGTAAGTGTTCTGTTAATTACCCAGTTAATGTGATTTTTCTTTCTCTTGTGTCACTGTTATTTGGAGTTATGTCACTCTTTGATGTTTTTTTGGATGGCAGTCTAGATTGCAGATACTTTGTTCTTGAAGTAATCGCTTTGTGGTGAAGTAGTGGAATCTTTTCCAGTTTATGGCTACTTAGTAGTTCCTGAGTTTGAGGGCCAATGAGATTTTAACTCCTGACAACTGATATTTTTGCTACTGATTTTAAAGTTACAGTCCAATCTTTAAAAGGGATGGCCCAGTTTAACAATTAAACAAGACAATCCCCGGGTCTGCCTGAAATACTCACCTGATCCTGCACCGTCACAGTAGTTCTCCAGGCTGGGATCTGTCAAATAAGTACTTTCCTGTTCTGAGCCACAGACCCTGGGCCACCAGCCCTTTGGCCAGGGTAGCAGCCTTCTAAGAAAGAGAGCTACGAAAGCTAGCTCTAGAGGGGAGACTGAAGAAGATATCTCAGTGCACTGCCTGTATTGTTTTGCACTTGAGTTTCTCCAGTAAAGAAGCACACTGGTTTACTGCAAACCTTCACTCTCTGGACTTACTTCCCATTAGGGGGCACCAGGCCTTACCATCCCCTCTGTTAAGCAGCAACACATGGTGAGACCTTGACAGTGTCTGGAGGATACTGTACATTTATGTGTTCTGAATGGGGAGAGGGAGATGAGCTGCTGCTTTCAGCATGTTGAAATCCAATTGCCCTATTCTTATTTCCCCTGACATTTGCAGTCAGGGTATAGTTGGGAACCCTCTATACACATTAGTTGGTCATCAGGTTCCTACTAAACTTGGCAGGTTTGGCTGACATTAATTTAATATGTATGACCAGCTTAACCCCTTAAGGACTCGGCCCTATTTCACCTTACGGACTTGGCCATTTTTTGCAAATCTGACCAGTGTCACTTTAAGTGCTGATAACTTTAAAACGCTTTGACTTATCCAGGCCATTCTGAGATAGTTTTTTCGTCACATATTGTACTTCATGACACTGGTAAAATGAAGTAAAAAAAATCGTTTTTATTTATAAAAAAATTGCAAATTTGCCAAAAATTTAGAAAAAATTGCAAATTTCCAAGTTTCAATTTCTCTACTTCTATAATACATAGTAATACCTCCAAAAATAGTTATTACTTTACATTCCCCATATGTCTACTTCATGTTTGGATCATTTTGGGAATGATATTTTATTTTTTGGGGATGTTACAAGGTTTAGAAGCAAATCTTGAAATTTTCAAAAACCCAATTTTTAGGGACCAGTTCAGGTCTAAAGTCATTTTGCAAGGCTTACATAATAGAAACCACCCAAAAATGACCCCATTCTATAAACTACACCCCTCAAGGTATTCAAAACTGATTTTACAAACTTTGTTAACCCTTTAGGTGTTCCACAAGAATTAATGGAAAATAGAGATACAATTGTACGGGCACACGGCAGGGCGCAGAAGGAAAGCAATGCCATACTGTTTTTGGAAGGCAGATTTTGCTGGACTGGTTTTTTGACACCATGTCCCATTTGAAGCCCCCCTGATGCACCCCTAGAATAGAAACTCCATAAAAGTGACCCCATCTAAGAAACTACACCCCTCAAGGAATTCAAAACTGATTTTACAAATTTCGTTAACCCTTTAGGTGTTCCACAAGAATTATTGGAAAATAGAGATACAATTTCAAAATTTCACTTTTTTGGCATATTTTCCATTTTAATAATTTTTTTCCAGTTACAAAGCAAGGGTTAACAGCCAAACCAAACTCAATATTTATGGCCCTGATTCTGTAGTTTACAGAAACACCCCATATGTGGTCGTAAACAGCTGTACGGGCACACGGCAGCGCGCAGAAGGAAAGGAATGACATACGGTTTTTGGAAGGCAGATTTTGCTGGACTGTTTTTTTTGACACCATGTCCCATTTGAAGCCCCCCTGATGCACCCCTAGAGTAGAAACTCCAAAAAAGTGGCCTCATTTTAGAAACTACGGGATAGGGTGGCAGTATTGTTGGTACTAGTTTAGGGTACATATGATTTTTGGTTGCTCTATACACTGCGTGCAGAATTATTAGGCAAATGAGTATTTTGACCACCTCATCCTCTTTATGCATGTTGTCTTACTCCAAGCTGTATAGGCTCGAAAGCCTACTACCAATTAAGCATATTAGGTGATGTGCATCTCTGTAATGAGAAGGGGTGTGGTCTAATGACATCAACACCCTATATTAGGTGTGCATAATTATTAGGCAACTTCCTTTCCTTTGGCAAAATGGGTCAAAAGAAGGACTTGACAGGCTCAGAAAAGTCAAAAATAGTGAGATATCTTGCAGAGGGATGCCGCACTCTTAAAATTGCAAAGCTTCTGAAGCGTGATCATCGAACAATCAAGCGTTTCATTCAAAATAGTCAACAGGGTCGCAAGAAGCGTGTGGAAAAACCAAGGCGCAAAATAACTGCCCATGAACTGAGAAAAGTCAAGCGTGCAGCTGCCAAGATGCCACTTGCCACCAGTTTGGCCATATTTCAGACCTGCAACATCACTGGAGTGCCCAAAAGCACAAGGTGTGCAATACTCAGAGACATGGCCAAGGTAAGAAATTCTGAAAGACGACCACCACTGAACAAGACACACAAGCTGAAACGTCAAGACTGGGCCAAGAAATATCTCAAGACTGATTTTTCTAAGGTTTTATGGACTGATGAAATGAGAGTGAGTCTTGATGGGCCAGATGGATGGGCCCGTGGCTGGATTGGTAAAGGGCAGAGAGCTCCAGTCCGACTCAGACGCCAGCAAGGTGGAGGTGGAGTACTGGTTTGGGCTGGTATCATCAAAGATGAGCTTGTGGGGCCTTTTCGGGTTGAGGATGGAGTCAAGCTCAACTCCCAGTCCTACTGCCAGTTTCTGGAAGACACCTTCTTCAAGCAGTGGTACAGGAAGAAGTCTGCATCCTTCAAGAAAAACATGATTTTCATGCAGGACAATGCTCCATCACACGCGTCCAAGTACTCCACAGCGTGGCTGGCAAGAAAGGGTATAAAAGAAGAAAATCTAATGACATGGCCTCCTTGTTCACCTGATCTGAACTCCATTGAGAACCTGTGGTCCATCATCAAATGTGAGATTTACAAGGAGGGAAAACAGTACACCTCTCTGAACAGTGTCTGGGAGGCTGTGGTTGCTGCTGCACGCAATGTTGATGGTGAACAGATCAAAACACTGACAGAATCCATGGATGGCAGGCTTTTGAGTGGCCTTGCAAAGAAAGGTGGCTATATTGGCCACTGATTTGTTTTTGTTTTGTTTTTGAATGTCAGAAATGTATATTTGTGAATGTTGAGATGTTATATTGGTTTCACTGGTAAAAATAAATAATTGAAATGGGTATATATTTGTTTTTTGTTAAGTTGCCTAATAATTATGCACAGTAATAGTCACCTGCACACACAGATATCCCCCTAAAATAGCTAAAACTAAAAACAAACTGAAAACTACTTCCAAAAATATTCAGCTTTGATATTAATGAGTTTTTTGGGTTCATTGAGAACATGGTTGTTATTCAATAATAAAATTAATCCTCAAAAATACAACTTGCCTAATAATTCTGCACTCCCTGTATTACACTTTTTATGAGGCAAGATAACAAGAAATAGCTGTTTTGGCACCGTTTTTATTTTTTGTTATTTACAACATTCACCTGACAGGTTAGATCATGTGATATTTTTATAGACCAGGTTGTCACGGATGCAGCGATACCTAATATGTATACTTTTTTTTTTATTTATGTAAGTTTTACACAATGATTTCATTTTTGAAGCAAAAAAAATCATGTTTTAGTGTTTCCATAGTCTGAGAGCCATAATTTTTTCAGTTTTTGGGCGATTACCTTGGGTAGGGTATGATTTTTGCGGGATGAGATGACGGTCTTATTGGCAGTATTTTGGGGTGCGTGTGACTTTTTGATCGCTTGCTATTACACTTTTCGTGATGTAAGGTGCCAAAAAATTTATTATTTAGCACAGTTTTTATTTTAATTTTTTTTACGGTGTTCATCTGAGGGGTTAGGTCATGTGATATTTTTATAGAGCCGGTCGATATGGACGCGGCGATACCTAATATATATACTTTTTTTTTATTTATGTAAGTTTTACACAATGATTTCATTTTTGAAGCAAAATAAATCATTTTTTAGTATTTCCATAGTCTGAGAGCCATAATTTTTTGGGGTGCGTGTGACTTTTTGATCGCTTGCTATTACACTTTTGTGATGTAAGGTGACAAAAAATGGTTTATTTAGCACAGTTTTTATTTAAAAATTTTTACGGTGTTCATCTGAGGGGTTAGGTCATGTGATATTTTTATAGAGCCGGTCGATACGAACGCGGCGATACCAAATATGTATACTTTTTTTTTATTTATGCAAGTTTTACACAATAACAGCTTTCTTAAAACCAAAAAAATGATGTTTTAGTGTCTCCATATTCTGAGCCATAGTTTTTTTATTTTTTGGGCGATTGTCTCAGGTAGGGTCTCATTTTTTGTGGGATGAGATGATGGTTTGATTGGCACTATTTTGGGGTGCATATGACGTTTTGATCGCTTTCTATTACACTTTTTGTGATGTAAGGTGACAAAAAATTGTTTATTTAGCAGTTTTTATTTTGTATTTTTTACGGTGTTCATCTGAGGGGTTATGTCATGTGATATTTTTATAGAGCCGGTCGATACGAACACGGCGATACCAAATATGTATACTTTTTTTTTTATTTATGTAAGTTTTACACAATAACAGCTTTCTTAAAACAAAAAAAAATGATGTTTTAGTGTCTCCATATTCTGAGCCATAGTTTTTTTTGTTTTTTGGGCGATTGTCTCAGGTAGGGGCTTATTTTTTGCGGGATGAGGTGACGGTTAGATTGGTACTATTTTGGTGGGCAAACGCCTTTTTGATCGCTTGCTGTTGTACTTTTTGTGTTGTAAGGTGACAAAAAAATTGTTTGTTTAGCACAGTTTTTATTTTTTATGGTGTTTATCTGAGGGGTTAGGTCATGTGATATGTTTATAGAGTCGGTCAATACGGACACGGCGATACCTAATATGTATACTTTTTTTTTTCCCCTATAATTTACCAATTTTTTTTAACTTTATTTGGGGAAAATTACGTTTTTGTTTATCTTTACTTGAAACTTTTAATTTTTTGGGGGAAAACTTTTTTTATTCACTTTATTTTTTGTCCCACTTTGGGACTTGAACTTTTGGGGGTTTAATACTTTACAATGCATTCCAATACTTCTGTATTGGAATGCATTGGCTGTATGAGTAATACTGTGTGTATTACTCATACAGCTTCCGGCCTGTGAGATCCAGAGGGCTGGATCTCACAGGCTCGTCACCGGAAGGCAGCGCGATGCCTTCATTAGGCATCACGCTGCCTTCCATGCCAATGGGTCCCCCCCCCCCCCACAGCCCCATGGGCGGCGGTGATCGGAACTATAGATGACGTACCGGTACGTAATGGGTCCTTAAGGACTCGGGAATCATGCCGTGCCGGTACGTCATGGGTCCCTAAGGGGTTAAAGGGGTTCTCTATTTTTTTTTATAGTGATGGCCTATCCTCACAATATATTATCAATATGAGATCAATAGAGTTCCAACTCTTGACACCCTCCAATCAGCTGTTTGAGGGAGCCACAGCACTCAATGGTGTTCTAGTGAGCGCCACGGTCTCCTCACAACTTACCAAGCACTGCATCGTCCATTAGATAGTGGCTGTGCTTGGTATCAAAGCTCAGCTCCATTCACTTGAATGGGATTGAGCTGCGCCTAGACCAGTGATGGTGAACCTTTAAGAGATCAAGTGCCCAAACTACAACCCAAAACCCACTTATTTATTGCAAAGTGCCGAAATGGAATTTTAACCTGAATACCAATATAGTATATCTTCCATGTACTTTATCATTTAGCCTGTGTTGTTCATAGCGTGCCCTGCTATGCGGGTGCCCACAGAGAGGGCTCTGAGTGCCCCCTCTAACACCTGTGCCACAGGTTTGCCACCACTGGCCTAGGTCATGTGACCGATGAACATGTCACATGGCCTAGGAAGAGGGCTAAACACTCACAGAGTGATGCAAACTCTTCAAACAGCTGACCAATGGGGTGACGGACCCGCACAAATCTGATATTGATGACCTATACTGATGATAGGCCACCAATATGAGAATCCCGTAAAACCCCTTTAATGGTCATGTATGCCAGCAAAACATTCGAATCCTTAACATTGTTCAAAGTGCCTGACTCATTATCATGATTTCTTTGTGAGAATGTAAGAATATAGGTAATCAACAACTAAAGTTACTTGTGAAAGTGGGATATACAGGTTTACATATATTGCTACATTTATAATTGTTTCATTAAAATTCTTTTGAAAAAGGGTGCAGATTGGTTTTTCTATCCTATTAAAGAAAAGGCAAATAGTAGATTACAGGGATGTCTATAAATTTCAATTCACTAACATTTCATTTGACCATGGATCTGTGGCTAAACAGTGCAGGACTCCATGACAAATCTGTAGTTCCAGCTTAACACATGGATGATCATTATTTTGATAAATATACTGCAGTACATATAACACGAGCCTAACGATTCCAGTTTTTATGTGGATAATAAACTATAAATGTCCTTCTATATCAAGGAATTTTATTGTCCAATCCACCTATTATAATAGAACATAACACTGAAGCTATATCAAAGAAACTGAGGCACTAGAACTCTTAAGTACCATAGTTTTCATCTGCTCCAGAAATATGTACATTGGAAATAGTGTGGCACATGGACTGCAAGACACCTTGTAAATTTGGCAAAGAAGATGTAGCTGTATGCTGGGTGGTACAATTGCCAAGTTAACCTTATAATGCTCACTGAGTACTAATTAGAATAGAACACTTTTATGCTACTCCCCTGGTGTCATATAGTTGCTACCACTCAGTGTGTAACCACTTTGACCTGAAATTGGAGTGGCACTTTAAATGGCATCTGTCAGCAGATTTGTACCTATAAAACTGTCTGGCCTGTTACATGTGCGCTTGGCAGATGAAGGCATCTGTGTTGGTCCCATGTTCACATGTGCCCACATTACTGAGAAAAATGATGTTTTAAAATATGAAAATGAGTCTCTAGGAGCAACAGGGGCGTTGTCATTACACCTAGAGGCTCAGCTTTCTCTGCAACTGCTGCGTCCTCTGCACTTTGACAAAGCTGGGCGTAATGATATAACTGAACATCATGAATTGCCTCACATAAAGCCTCCATGACGTACAAATAAGTAATATACAATGCAAAATCATAGTTATCAAAGTATATCTACAACATGTACACTGCTGTGGTTGCAATGCTGATGCAAAATAAAAATACAAAATATACACACAAGTGCTGATACATGCAGACTTTGAATATACAGATTACTTTGAAATACTATAAATATTCATATTTAACTCATATTTTGATTGCTGTACAGTTAAATTAAAGGGATTCTGTCACCAGGAAATACTCTCAAACCAATCAAACCAGGCACAAAACTGGAGAAAATGTACTGTTAATACATATGCAAATGACCAGTTGTCCCATCTTGACATGTATGGCATATCGATAGGATATGTCATAAATGCCCAATATATATGGGTCCCAAGGGTGCTCATTTCAGCTATTTTCCGAAATCCCATAGATGAGGTGAATTTCCTGGTCTCAGATTACCTTTAAACAGCAATATAGGGTATTGAACAGAGCTCTGGCTTATAATGCTCATCAAGATATCTGGCTTCTGGCCAACCACAGTCTGGTAAAACTCTAAACTAAACAAATATTGTAGCACAGGGGCTCACTTAAAATTAAGATTTATTGCCAACCTCTTAGCTTAGTTCACTCCATAATTTTTGGAGGTGCAGATCTAAATTTATTTTTTACATTATACATTTGGAGGAGTAGCTGCCTTCATTGGGCCATGCATTCCTTCCAATATGTCCAAAGGTTTTAAGACCATAGTAAAGCTGGACCCTACATTGCCCTGAATTTGGAACCACTCCTTGTTTGGGCTTACAAATACTGATGCAAAATATTAACCAAAGACTGACCAAGTCAAAAATGGAGGGGAAGTTGTATCTGTCCCTTATAATTTGTCTACTAACTTTTTGGGGCATGTATCACAATGCCTTATGCACTTTTGCAATTCCAACAGGATTCTAGATAAAAACCCCAAGAAGCCAGGAACAGGAGCAACAAAATATAAGATATCCACAGAATAAGCGATGGACCCAGAACAAAAAGACAGGTAGTAAATATTCTTGATTTCATTTGAGTCAGTGTTTGGTCAGTATTTTGCATCAGAATATGTAAGCCAAAACCAGGAGTTGGTCCAAAACACAGTAGAGGTACAGTCTTTTCATTTTACTTTTTCTCTGTAGGTTCCAACCTGGTTTGGGCTTTCAAATACTGACACGAAATACTGACCAAATACTGACTGATTTGGAATAATTTTCAAGTTACTCAATGTTTTCCATATGGGCAACAATTTGACAGCAATTTTTTGTACTGCGGGGGGAAAAAATCTAGGTGTAATTTTGTGGATGAAGCAGGTATTTGTATAATCTTTCTGATATATACAGAGTTTTTTTTTCTATGCTTACAGATGATCTGTTCCAAAAACCACTCGTAAATTGGCGTGGGGCGCCCTGACATCACTCTGAAGCGCCCCGGGAGCCGCACGGACGGTAAGTATACTGCTCCCCCGCTGCTCACTACACTTTACCATGGCAAACAGGACTTTAGTGTCCTTGCAGCCATGGTAACTATTCAGAAAAAGCTAAACGTCGGGTCCGGTAATGCGCCGAAACGACGTTTAGCTTAAGGCCGGATCCGGATTAATGCCTTTCAATGGGCATTAATTCCGGATCCGGCCTTGCGGCAAGTGTTCAGGATTTTTGGCCGGAGCAAAAAGCGCAGCATGCTGCGGTATTTTCTTCGGCCAAAAAACGTTCCGGTCCGGAACTGAAGACATCCTGATGCATCCTGAACGGATTTCTCTCCATTCAGAATGCATGGGGATAATCCTGATCAGGATTCTTCCGGCATAGAGCCCCAACGACGGAACTCTATGCCGGAACAAAACAACACAAGTGTGAAAGAGCCCTTAGGAAATTTTTTATTTGGGCCCTACTAAAAAAAATATGTAAAGAGGTCTGTTTGCACAACAGAAATATTATACGACTGTCCCCTGTACCCCAATACAATAGCCACTGACTCTTTAAGGCAATGCAAAAATATGTTTATGAATAGAAGAATAGTGTGCATCTGCTGTAGTTAATATCTTAACGCTTAAAGGGGTTGGCCACTCTCCATGTATTTGCTACTACTGTGTGGGAGGCAGGGAAAAAAGTTAATTTCCTAATATTTGTCATTAAGCAGATCTGCCTGTATTTTTTTTTTTATCTGAAGTCATGCCCCCTTAGCCCACTCTGCCCTGCAGCGGAATCCGTCCATGGCTGCACGCGACATGGAGGAGCTTTAGAGAAAGCTCGTCCATGCCTGTAGTGTAACTGCGCATGCGCTGCTTTTCCTCATCTGCCTAAGAGCAGCAAATGCTCAGTTTGCCCCTGCGACTGGCATGCTCCCTGCTCCGACTCTGCTTATTCTGTCTTTACAGCTTATTCCTGTCAGAGTTCGGAGCGGGGAGCCTAGTAGGAGTGAATTCCCTGGCCATAATTTACAGAGCCCCTGTAAAGTAAATTTTAATAAATATATACATGTACATTGGTATAACTATAGGAGTTGCAGCGGTCACGGTTGCGACCGGGCCCGTAAGCAGTGGTAATGTACTTTTCCCTTTATAAGATGCAGTGCATCTTATAAAGGGAATACTAGCGAGCGCTTCCATAATGGAAGCACTCACTGGTCTACAGGAGGAGGGGGAGAGAAGTGCTGTGAGCGCTGTCCAGTACTTACCCCTCCTCCTGCTTGCTCTTCTCAGGGCCCGTACTGCTGTATCCTGGCTGCCTGCAGCGTCAGGACGTACAGAGTGCACTCTGACCTGACGCTGCAGGAGGTCAGCTGACTGCAGCGCGGACCCTGAGAAGAGAAGACAGCCAGGACAAGGAGAGTGGTGGCAGGAGAGGTAAGTTACTTTATTATTTTACAGTCTGATCTGAGGTCTGATATGGAGGTCTAATGGGGGGTCTGGAGAGGTCTCACTGGGTGTCTGGAGTGGTCTATGGGGGATCTGGAGGTCTGACTGGGGACTGTGGAGGTCTGACTGGGGGCTGTGAAGGTCTAACTGGGGGTCTGAAATGGTCTAATGGGGGTGTGTGGAGGTCTGACTGGGGGGTCTGGAGGTCTGACTGGGGGGTCTGAAGTGGTCTAATGGGGGGGTCTGGAGGGGTCTGACTGGGGGGTCTGGAGGGGTCTGACTGGGGGGTCTGGAGGGGTCTGACTGGGGGGTCTGGAGTGGTCTGACCGGGGGTTCTGGAGAGGTCTGACTGGGGGGTCTGGAGATCTAATGGGGGGTCAGATATGGGGGTCTGGAGGTCAGATATGGGAGTATGGAGGTCTAGTGGGAGTCTGGAGGTCTAATGAGGGTCTAGAGGTCTGATATGGGGGTCTGGAGGTCTGATATGGGGGCCTTATCTGAGGTCTGATATTGGGTCAGGGTCTTACATGGAGGTCTAATGGGGGTCTGATCTGAGGTCTAAAACAGGGGTCTTATATGGGGTCTGACATAGAGGTGTAAAGGTGGTTTGGTCTGAGATGGGGGGATCTCATTTAGGGTTTTATATGGGGGTCTGATCTGAAAGGAAGGGGGGATTTTTTTGTACTAGTGCACAATATAAAGGGGTGTTTTTGCACTGACGCACTTTTGCATCTGTCTGACAGGAGAAGAAGAGGAAAAAGAATATCTACATCAAAGAAGAGAAGTCACTGGATGTAATTACATTCTCATATCTTCTCCTTCAGGAATATGGAAACCAGGTCCGACTTCAGCGTTTCTTGCTTGGTAAGTTTGATTTTTTTGAATGGATCAGTGAGTCTGAGAGTGGTTCTAGTGTTCATGAAGGTCCCAGGTGTTCAGGGGAGAGGATGTAAGTAGTTTACAAAATTTAGTGAGGAGAACTTGGTAGATCTATAGGGATTCAGAGGGGCTTTATCTTCCTTCCAGATTTCTTTTGCTAGTAGGGGGCTTTTGCTTAGGTACTGTGCCCAGGGGGTATGTTTGGGCAGCTTGGGTAAGGTAAGCCAAGACTCTATAGGGAGCAGCTCAGTTTCCAGCGCACTCCATGTGTCACGAGTTGGAGGTCCCAGGAGAGACCACCGCGTCGTCAAGCAATAAACGGAAATCAGGTACAGACACATAAGAGTTTATTGCACAAACGGAAACATGGAAAGCAGCACAGATAAAACATGAGCTCTATGTACCGTCAGCACAGTGGGAGAAAACCCCCACTGCGCCACTGTCTAGTAATACTCCAGAGGGGCGTAACTAAGCAACTCCTGGTTTTCACTAGAGCCCTAGATGGTAGGGTTAGACTTAGCCGCAGGAAGTTGCCAGGGTCCACTCTGGAGCGTGACCTAGACAGTGACAGCAGGAGCGAATGGACAACAGGTACCAGAAGGTACCGACGGCACATAGGCATACATAACAGACAGGTAAATACAAAACAGGGCAAATAATAACACAAGCAGGAGTTGGTATTTACAGTTTTTATGTGTAACATTGATATACAATGTGATATTATTTGAGTATTGATTGACATACGTAAAACTACCGCCCCCTTCCTGGGCGTCTGACGTCACTACACGTGGCGTGGCAATTTGTGATTTAAGTTTGTGAATTTGTATATCAATGTAAGCTGATAAAGGCTGGACGGGCCGAAACGCGTCCATTATTGATGTACTTCTGAAATAAAAAAGCATATGAGTTAAAAATAACAAGAGCTCGCTGGGGTTTTCTATATTACACAATCTACATGTCAGCCAGCACAAGCACACCTAAAGAATTATTAGGAACACCATACTAATACGGTGTTGGACCCCCTTTTGCCTTCAGAACTGTCTTAATTCTACGTGGCATTGATTCAACAAGGTGCTGATAGCATTATTTAGAAATGTTGGCCCATATTGATAGGATAGCATCTTGCAGTTGATGGAGATTTTAGGGATGCACATCCAGGGCACGAAGCTCCCGTTCCACCACATCCCAAAGATTCTCTATTGGGTTGAGATCTGGTGACTGTGGGGGCCATTTTAGTACAGTGAACTCATTGTCATGTTCAAGAAACCAATTTGAAATGTTTCGAGCTTTGTGACATGGTGCATTATCCTGCTGGAAGTAGCCATCAGAGGATGGATACATGTTCTCATTCTGTTTACGCCAAATTCGGACTCTACCATTTGAATGTTTCAACAGAAATCGAGACTCATCAGACCAGGCAACATTTTTCCAGTATTCAACAGTCCAATTTTGGTGAGCTCGTGCAAATTGTAGCCTCTTTTTCCTATTTGTAGTGGAGATGAGTGGTACCCGGTGGGGTCTTCTGCTGTTGTAGCCCATCCGCCTCAAGGTTGTGCGTGTTGTGGCTTCACAAATGCTTTGCTGCATACCTCGGTTGTAACGAGTGGTTATTTCAGTCAACGTTGCTCTTCTATCAGCTTGAATCAGTCGGCACATTCTCCTCTGACCTCTAGCATCCACAAGGCATTTTTGCCCACAGGACTGCCGCATACTGGATGTTTTCAATGCATTTAGGGGTGTGGTCCCGGTCAAGACAATCTCCTGAACTCTTTTTCACACCATTCTTTGTAAACCCTAGAAATGGTTGTGCGTGAAAATCCCAGTAACTGAGCAGATTGTGAAATACTCAGACCGGCCCGTCTGGCACCAACAACCATGCCACGCTCAAAATTGCTTAAATCACCTTTCTTTCCCATTCTGACATTCAGTTTGGAGTTCAGGAGATTGTCTTGACCAGGACCACACCCCTAAATGCATTGAAGCAACTGCCATGTGATTGGTTGACTAGATAATTGCATTAATGAGAAATAGAACAGGTGTTCCTAATAATTCTTTAGGTGAGTGTATATACATGTATATATGTGTGTGTGTATATACACATGTATATACACTCACCTAAAGAATTATTAGGAACACCTGTTCTATTTCTCATTAATGCAATTATCTAGTCAACCAATCACATGGCAGTTGCTTCAATGCATTTAGGGGTGTGGTCCTGGTCAAGACAATCTCCTGAACTCCAAACTGAATGTCAGAATGGGAAAGAAAGGTGATTTAAGCAATTTTGAGCATGGCATGGTTGTTGGTGCCAGACGGGCCGGTCGGAGTATTTCACAATCTGCTCAGTTACTGGGATTTTCACGCACAACCATTTCTAGGGTTTACAAAGAATGGTGTGAAAAGGGAAAAACATCCAGTATGCGGCAGTCCTGTGGGCAAAAATGCCTTGTGGATGCTAGAGGACAGAGGAGAATGTGCTGACTGATTCAAGCTGATAGAAGAGCAACGTTGACTGAAATAACCACTCGTTAAAACCGAGGTATGCAGCAAAGCATTTGTGAAGCCACAACACGCACAACCTTGAGGCGGATGGGCTACAACAGCAGAAGACCCCACCGGGTACCACTCATCTCCACTACAAATAGGAAAAAGAGGCTACAATTTGCACAAGCTCACCAAAATTGGACTGTTGAAGACTGGAAAAATGTTGCCTGGTCTGATGAGTCTCGATTTCTGTTGAAACATTCAAATGGTAGAGTCCGAATTTGGCGTAAACAGAATTAGAACATCTATCCATCCTTTGATGGCTACTTCCAGCAGGATAATGCACCATGTCACAAAGCTTGAATCATTTCAAATTGGTTTCTTGAACATGACAATGAGTTCACTGTACTAAAATGGCCCCCACAGTCACCAGATCTCAACCCAATAGAGCATCTTTGGGATGTGGTGGAACGGGAGCTTCGTGCCCTGGATGTGCATCCCTCAAATCTCCATCAACTGCAAGATGCTATCCTATCAATATGGGCCAACATTTCTAAATAATGCTATCAGCACCTTGTTGAATCAATGCCACGTAGAATTAAGGCAGTTCTGAAGGCAAAAGGGGGTCCAACACCGTATTAGTATGGTGTTCCTAATAATTCTTTAGGTGAGTGTATATGTGTGTATATAAACATGTATATATATGTGTGTATATACACATGTATATATATGTAAAGATAAAGGATTGGTTGGGGGGTACACAGCAATATGGCACTGTATGTATAATAGTCGGCTGTATAGAAATATATACAGATTTCTTATAAACATAAAGTGCACATACAAATATTTCCCTGAAACATTAGGGTTAATCCTATTAGACATCCACTATATATAGAGACAATATATCACATAAACATTGTTTGCTGCAAAAATAGAATATAAAAATAAGGGTAAAAACTAAAAATAAGTATAAAAATAGAATCAGTAAATTTTTATGAATTTTTTTAAAAGTGAAAAAATCACTTAGGTGGTTGCTAGTTTGGTAGTCCAGTATATAGGAGAAATATATCAGAATAATAGTTCAGATGATATTGCTCCTGATATTATTAGGCTACTTTCACACTTGCGTCAGAGGATTCCGGCAGGCAGTTCCGTCGCCGAAACTGCCTGCCAGATCCGTCAATCCGGTCGCAAACTTGCATTCTGGCAAGTGTTTAGGATTTTTGGCTGGAGAGAAAAATGCAGCATGCTGCGGTATTTTTTCGGCGAAAAAAACTTAAGAGGGACTGAACTGATGCATCCTGAACGGATTGCTCTCCATTCAGAATACATTAGGATGGAACTCAATATCGGAAAAGAAAAATGCTAGTGTGAAAGTACCCTAAGTTTAGTGCCGATATATATTGGTAATGTATAAACCAGACTAATGTCCTTTTGACCATATCCTGGACGTCAAAATCACTTCTCTATCTGCGATGAAATGACACCTGAGGTGCTGTTATTACTATGTATAAATCACTGAGGGCAACTTCCTAAAACTTTACCTTTAATCAAAATACAAAAGATAAATGTGGTCCAAACTGGAACATGATAACTATAGTACAAAAAGCTGTCAAATACAATGGACGGTTAGCAAAAAATGAGGACAATAAAATACATCTGGGACAGAGAATCAAGATATAATATGTCTGTCCCTGTTCATGCCGTTACAAATACTGCTCAGCCCAGAGACGCACCTTAAAGGTAGGTGCACTCTGTCCACATACCTGGGCTAACCTGTCCTTATACAGCCCTATCACTTTCTGACATTGTATGTTGTGTCATGCTCTAGGTATGGCATGGTGTGAGAATAAAGCCTAAGGGGCTCATGCATATGACCGTATGTATCTTGCGGTACACAAAACATGTGATGTCCGTGTTACATCTGTATTTTTTGCGAATCCACTGTAACGATGCCTGTCCTTGTCAGCAAAACGGACAAGAATAGGACATGTTCTATTTTTTTGCGGAACGGACTTGCGGACATACAGATATGAAATGCACATGGAGTCATCTCCGTTTTTTTATGCGGCCCCATTAAAATGAATAGTTCCGCATACGGGCCACAAAAACCCCCCCCTTCAAAAAACGGAATGGAAATGGACAAAAAATATGTTCGTGTGCATGAGCCCTAAAGCTGAGAAAATTTACTTCCAGCAAAATGTATGATCATCAAATTAAAACCTTTGGGCAATATGCAGTTGTTTAAAATCTGGCATAATAATAATAAAAGTGCATATAAAACCCACAATATTTAGGGCTCATGCATACGACCATTGAATGTTGTGCAGTCTGCAAATTGTGGATCCACAAAACACGGATACTAGCCGTGTGCATTCCGCATTTTGCGGAACAGAACGGCCGGCCTCGAATAGAACAGTCCTATCCTTGTCCGTTATATGGACAATAGTAGGACTTTTTTTAGGACATTTTTTTGCAGCCTCATTGAAGTCAATAGTTCCACATACAGGCTGCAAAAAACCCAAAAAGAACACTGAAAAATATACGTTTGTTTGCATGAGCCCTTATATTGTGATGTAGTGTTTGATACTACACTTCCTAAAACTGCTGACGGTAACGATGTTTGACACACAAGTATTGGCACATGTTCATCCAACCTTTTGTTTTTTTAATTCATTTTTATGAGAATTTATTAAGTGAAACTGATCTATAGTGCTTTCCTAATAGACTGTACACAGTAATCAATCTGTACTATCACAGATTCAAGTAATCAGATTGTGCCAGAGTGTTCCAAAATTATACATCATATTTAAATAATGTTCTTGGACACAACTAGAGCAAGTGTATTCCTTGGACGAATGTGCTGAATAAACACGCTGGCTCCCATCTGTATAGAGGAGACATTTATTGCCTCATAAACCTAAATGTAAATGATCCCATATTTTAAATAGCTGACACTGTGGTATCCTGAGTGATACAGATTGGGATATGCGGGTATCGCTGGCAAGTCAGGTTACCTCTGGCTAGCTGGCTGGCCTTCTAGAAATGCAGGCCAGGTATGTGTAGTTATTGTTAGAATACTCACAAATTGCAGAAATAAGTCAAATGCATTTGTCTGTTTTAACTCAATAGGAGGAATTTGTCAATATAATTATTCTCAAAGGGAACACTGCAGAGAAAATAAATTCCTATCTAGGCTTAGTGAATGTATGAAGAGTCAAACATGATCAGCTAAAAACTCAAGAAATCATTTTTTTTTTAAATAAGAATTATAGAAATCCATATGTATATGTTAAATTGTCAACCACTGAGGAAGGGTCCTTCACACAACAAATTTTATCTGGCGTTTTCATAACACAAAAAAAAAATGCTAGAATTAGGCCTCTTTCACACTTGCGTTGTCCAGATCCGTCGTGCACTCCATTTGCCGGAGGTGCCCGCCGGATCCGTAACATCGCAAGTGAACTGAAAGCATTTGAAGACTGATCCGTCTTCAAAATGCGTTCAGTGTTACTATGGCACCCAGGACGCTATTAAAGTCCTGGCTGCCATAGTAGTAGTGGGGAGTGGGGGAGCAGTATACTTACCGTCCGTGCGGCTCCCAGGGCGCTCCAGAATGACTTCAGAGCGCCCCATGCGCATGGATGACGTGATCCATGCGATCATGTCATCCATGCGCGTGGGGCACCCTGAAGTCACTCTGAAGCGCCCCGGGAGCCGCACGGACGGTAAGTATACTGCTCCCCCGCTCCCCACTACACTTTACCATGGCAAACAGGACTTTAGCGTCCTGGCAGCCATGGTAACCATTCAGAAAAAGCTAAATGTCGGATCCGGTAATGCGCCGAAACGACGTTTAGCTAAAGGCCGCATCCGGATTAATGCCTTTCAATGGGCATTAATTCCGGATCCGGCCTTGCGGCAAGTGTTCAGGATTTTTGACCGGAGCAAAAAGCGCAGCATGCTGCGGTATTTTCTCCGGCCAAAAAACGTTCCGATCCTGAACTGAAGACATCCTGATGCATCCTGAACGAATTTATCTCCATTCAGAATGCATTGGGATAATCCTGATCAGGATTCTTCCGGCATAGAGCCCCGACGACGGAACTGTATGCCGGAACAGAACAACGCAAGTGTGAAAGAGCCCTAAACCACCTGTGTTTTCTGTGGCCTTTTTTATTTATTTATTTTTAGTTTTTATTTAGTTTCCCACTAGCATTTTCTTCATGGTATTTTTCCCCTATAGGGAAGGTGATGTGACCCACCTGAAAATGCCAAGAGCTACAGCATGCTGCACTTTTTGTGATGACATAAAATGATTGTTTGTGGGCAGTACATCCACACGGGTAAAGATATTCATTTGAAGTAATCCTGTCAACGGGACTTTTTTTTCTGTCCTGCATAATAGAAAACAGACGGATCCATTATACTTGTCCATAGACCTATATTATGACGTATCAAACCGGAATGCCTCTGAAGGTTTCCATTTAGAATTAGGGATGGAGGGGTTAAAAATAAATAAATAAATAATTTAACTCACCTCATCCACTTGTTTGAGCAGCCCCGCTCGTCTTCTTTCTTCTTTGAGGACCTGGGAGGGAAACTGGTTGCCATGGTTACTTAGCAATTTTTAGAAGCATTATACTTACCTGCGAGCTGCAATGTCTGTGACTGGCCGGGCGCTCCACCTACTGGTAAGTGAAAGGTCTGTGCGGCGCATTGCTTATAGCACAGACCTGTCACTTACCAGTGGGAGGAGCGCCCGGCCGGTCACAGACATCTCTGCTCGCAGGTAAGTATAATGCTTCTAAAAATTGCTAAGTAACCATGGCAACCAGGACTGCAGTAGCGTCTTGGTTGCCATGGTTACCGATCGGAGCCCCAGCGATTAAACTGGGACTCCGATCGGTACTCTCCGCTGCCACAAATGATAGGGGGGGGGAGATTTTAATTAGGAGGGGGAGGGAGGGGGGGGCCCACTGGCCACCAATGAATCTACAGTACTACAGGGGAGGGAGGGGGGGCCTGGTCGCACTGGCCACCAATGTGTTAACTACAGGGTGGGGAGGGGGGCCGGCCTCACTGGCCACCAATATGATAACTACAGGGGAGGGAGGGGGGGCCGGCCGCACTGGCCACCGATGTGATAACTACAGGAGAGGGAGGGGGGGCCGGCCGCACTGGCCACCAATGTGTTAACTACAGGGGAGGGAGGGGGGCCGGCCACACTGGCCACCAACGTGTTAAATACAAGGGAGGGAGGGGGGGCCCCACTGGCCACCAATGAATTTAAAACTGGGGAGGTAGGGGGGTGTGCCCCCTCCTGCCTGGCAGCAAATGATCTCTTACAGGGGGCTATGATACGCACAATTAACCCCTCAGGTGCAGCACCTGAGGGGTTAATTGTGCGGATCACAGCCCCCTGTAAGAGATCGGGTGCTGCCAGTCATGTACACAGTTTAAAGTATATTCTAACTAGAAGCGTCCCCATCACTATGGGAACGCCTCTGTGTTAGAATATACTGTCGGATCTGAGTTTTCACGAAGTGAAAACTCAGCTCTGAAAAAGCTTTTATGCAGACGGATCAGCGGATCCGTCTGTGTGAAAGTAGCCTACGGCCACGGACCACGGACGCGGATGCCAATCTTGTGTGCATCCTTGTTTTTTCACGGACCCATTGACTTGAATGGGTCCGTGAACCGTTGTCCGTCAAAAAATAGGACAGGTCATATTTTTTTGATGGACAGGAAACACAGATCACGGATGCAGCTGCAAAACGGTGCATTTTCCGATTTTTCCACGGACCCATTGAAAGTCAATGGGGCCGCGAAAAAAAACGGAAAACGGCACAATGGCCACGGATGCACACAACGGTCGTGTGCATGAGGCCTTAAATGGTTCAGTTTTTTCCCCATTCATTGTCAAAGGAGACAAAACTGATCAGTATGCATCAGTTCAGTTCAGTTGTGTTTTAGGGCCCGATACATACGGTCGTGTGCATGAGTCCTAATACTGTGCCCACATTAGTAAGAGTGCCCCAGTGCTAATACTCCCCAAGATAGTCCCCATTAGTAGCAATGCCCTCCATATTGCATCAAAAAATAATAACTCCCCAACAGTACCCTAGTAGTAATAATATAACCATAATGCTCCCAGTGGCTCTAATGTAGTGCCCACCACTAGTTCAAATATATAATGCTCCCCCCATAGTGCCAGTATTTGTATAATGTTTTACCGTAGTGCCAGCATATAATGCTCCTCCATTCCCCCCCAGTAGTGCCCAGTATTTAGAATGATCTCCTTACCCCTTTCCTGGTGCCCCCAGCAGTGCAGACATTTAGTGTAAAAAAAAAAACACCTCACTCCCGTTCCCCCGCCGCTGTCTGCGATGCAGGCCACAGTATTATCTGTTGCTTGTGTTGCTGCGACCCGATGCATGCGGTCCCAATGACATCACCACTCCTGCTCTGGGTCTCACGTGATCATGTCATCATGCGAGACCGAGCGCGAGCGCAGGATGTTGTGTTAAAGGGAATCTGTCACCTCCATATGGCCATATACAGTGCTTACATGGCTCTGTAGCACACCTATACAGGATTGTAACGGTACCTTTGTTCTTTTCTTTAGACTTGCACCAGCAGGAAAAACAAAGTGTAATTCATATGCAAATGAGCACTCGCAAGTGCCCAGGGGCGGCGTTCAGTGTGTAGGTGCCCAGGCTGCCCTGCCTTCTTTTCACTTTACTCCTCCCCAGCCTCTTCCTTTGCCCGCCCTCCAAGTCCGGACCTATCGATGAGGCAAGAGACTTGGAGGGCGGGCAAAGGCAGAGACTGGGGAGGAGTAAAGGGAAAAGAAGGCAGAGCAACCTGGGCACCTACACACTGAACGCCGCCCCTGGGCACTTGCGAGTGCTCATTTGCATATGAATTAAAGGGACACTGACAGGCCCAATAAGCATATTTAGGTATATATATGACAGTACAGGTCTTATCAAGTGTATTAAAATCATCTAAGTATCCCCCCTGTCCACCTTATAAATACCGAAAACTAAAGTTTTATAACCTGCTTGTCTCGTCTCCAATCTGCCCAAGGAGCGGCGTTTCATCTCAAAATGCGCCCAGCCAGCCGCTCCCAACTGCCGTTCTGAAGCCCCGCCTAGCTCATCAATATTCACTTCGCTGGGCGGCGGCCACAACTCTCCCCGACTCAAATGCCCGGCGCATGCGCATAAAGCAGAGGCTGCAGCGGCCTCTAAGACGCAGACTGTCTGTACGCAGGCGCGATGTGACCCCGGCCGGGCGCATGCGCTCAAGATTAGACGGAGGACGTGCCCAGAGGATTGAATTCGCCATGCGCAGGATCTTGAGTCGGGGAGAGTTGTAGCCGCCGCCCAGCGAAGTGAATATTGATGAGCTGGGCGGGGCTTCAGAACGGCAGTTGGGAGCGACTGGCTGGGCGCATTTTGAGATGAAACGCCGCCCCTTGGGCAGATTGGAGACGAGACAAGCAGGTTATAAAACTTTAGTTTTCGGTATTTATAAGGTGGACAGGGGGGATACTTAGATGATTTTAATACACTTGATAAGACCTGTACTGTCATATATATACCTAAATATGCTTATTGGGCCTGTCAGTGTCCCTTTAAACTTCGTTTTTCCTGCTGGTGCAAGTCTAAAGAAAAGAACAAAGGTACTGTTACAATCCTGTATAGGTGTGCTACAGAGCCATGTAAGCACTGTATATGGCCATATGGAGGTGACAGACTCCCTTTAATGTCATTGTGGCTTCTTGCGCCTAGCGGCCTGAGGCTTGTGAAGTTGGATGGCCCCTTATGCGGCCATGAGTGTGCCCCCCTTTATGGGTAGCAAAGTGGCGCCCTAGGCGGATGACTACCTTTGCCTATCCATCGTCATGGCCCTAATTCAGAGCACATTACCGCAGGAGGTATAACAGGAGTGGACTATTACTCCCAGCATGTCTAAGCCATTATTATTTAATATCAAAACACATTACAGAGGGATGTATAATAGGATAGGACTATAACTCCCAGCATGTCCAAGCCGTTACTATGTAATATCAGAGTACATTATAAGAGGAGGTATAAAAAAAGACTACAAGTCCCAGCATGTCCAAACAGTTAGTATGTAATATCAGAGTACATTATAAGAGGAGGAGAGGACTTCAACTCCAGGGTGTGGCAATATACCTTGATATTACATAATAATGGCATGGACATGCTAAGAGTTGTATACCTCCTCTTTAATGTACTCTGATATTACATAACAAGCTGGACATGCTGGGAGTTGTAGTCCTCTCCTCATACCTCATCTTGTAATGTAATCTGTTATTATATAACAGGAGGTATAAAAGGAAAGGACTGCAACTCCCAGCATTTCCTTGGCACTTACTTTGAATCCATCCTTCTTCACTTCTTCCCATGCATCATTGGTCTTCTTCATTACTTTACTGCACTGCTGCACTCCGCCTCCTGTTCTGGTCACATGATGGTGAGGTAATCACAGGTGATTCATCCCCTCTTCTCCTGCATCTGACATCATCTCAGGTACTACAGCTCCAGTAGAAGGGCGCTGCTGGTGTCCGGAGCTGTCAGGACTAGGGTAATATTTTGTCATATATATGAGGGAGGGGACCTTACCCTGCATTGTAAAGTGCAGCATTTCAGCTGTCCGCCCACTCGCTTCCACAGACGTTCAGCTGAACAGCAGCACTGAAGTAGGGGCCCTGGGCAAATGCCCAGTTTGACCCCCCCAACGCCGGCCCTGATTAACCATGATATTGTATATTGTGATACAATTTCTTCTATTAAAAAAAGTTCAAATGTTTTATTGTACTAAGTGTAAAATGACTGAACACCACTGAGCACACTGCATATGTAAGCGATGTTACACTTGGATTTACAAATATATCTTAGCATTTCATGCTCTAAATGGACTCTCCTCATTATTTTCACACGTACATATATGAATTAGTATTCTGTGAAGTTATTTTAATATCATTAGGTCATTTGATCAGTTGCACCTTGTTCATTGCTGATTAAGGAAAATGGGAGTATAGCTCAACCTGTCATTCTCAACTACTTTACAATTTTATACAGTGGTAACATTTTACATTTCCAGACATTTTACTCCATACCTAAGTGTTCCTGTAATAAAGACCATTTAATCATCATATTTTAAATGCTGGAATAGTTGCAAACTTTAATCTGGTAACAAAAATAAAGAAGAATTAAAACCTCACTAAGTAAAGCAATAAACAGATCAATTGTGCCCTCTACTGGACTTTTATAGTATTGCAGTATTTTTCTGTTTTTTAGCGGCTGAAATAATGCATTATTGGTTTCTTTTCTACTAAAGCATCAGACTACATGTAGTGTCCCTGATAAAGTTTTAACCTAAGGCCTCATGCACACAACCGTTGTTTTATTCCGTGTCCGTTGTGCCGTTTTTTGTGATTTTCTGCGGACCCATTGACTTTCAATGGGTCCGTTGAAAACTCGGCTAATGCACCCTTTGTCATCCGCGTCCGTGATCCGTGGTTCCAGTCCGTCAAAAAAATATAACCTGTCCTATTATTTTTGCGGAAAACGGTTCGCGGACCCATTCAAGTCAAAGGGACCGCTAGAAAAAACCTCAACATTCAGTCCCGTGTAAATAACAATACTTCCTCTCCAGCCACCTTCAATATACAGTCCAACTTAAATAACATCACTGCTCCCCCCCAGCCACCTCTGACACACAATCCCATGTAAATAACATCACTCCCTCCCAAAGCCGCCTCCAACATACAGTCCCATGTAAATAACATCATCCCCTCCCACAGCCGCCTTCAACATACAGTCCCATATAAATAACATCACCCTGCCCAGCCCCTTCCAACATTCAGTCCCATGTAAATAACATCACTCCCTCCTACCGCCACCATCAATATACAGTCCAATGTAAATAACATCCTTCCCTTTAGCCCTAACATACAGTCCCAGTTAAATAACTCGTATTTGGTCCTGAGTACTGCAATACAGTTACGTTTATCTGGCAGGCAGGACATTCGGGGCCTGGGACTAAACATCAGGGGCCCATGCCCTGAATGTTTTAACCTAGCAACATCCCTGATGACAGCTGTGTTAATGCAACCTAAGGCATCAGGGTTGCCTTAACCATAGGGCAAACAATGCACCTACACAGAGCCCCCTGGTACATGGGCCACTCTGGCTGTGACAGCACTTTTAACTGTATCTATGTCCTCAGGATGCAGATACATTTGAAAAGTAAGGCAGCACATGCCACTTTGTGGTGGGATGCTGAGAGCAGGTCGACCACGTGATGATGTCACTTCATTATATCACTTGTGTGTGGGGGATGTTCCATAAATGCCAGTTATTCCCTCTGTCCCCTTATATCTCTCTGATAGGGAATGGGGTTATGTTAGTATCATTTTCATGTGAATTAAGGTGGGGTCACAAGGGAAAATATTAGTGCATGGTGCTAAAAAGGGGGCGCTTTTACTTTATGGGACATAAAGGAAGCACTATTACTTTATAGAAACTAAACTTCATGGGACCTAAAGGGGGCATGATAACTGTGTGGAGCACGTCAAGAGTTCTTCTACTGTGTGGAGCACTATTAACATCTGGGCCACTATAACTGTTTGGGTCACAATCTATCTGGCACTATTTTTTTCAGTGGTACTATTGATTTGTGGCACGAAGAATTCGTCATAGAAGTCTGTGCCAAATAGAGAGGAAAAGGAAGAGCTAAAGACAACCAGAGATGATGTTACCTGTGGGTGCAAACCTTTCCAATTAATGTCTCTAAAAGAAATTGCTTCTAAGTACAGAGAATTGTACTTAGGGTGTATACATATGTAATGGTAATAACTATGGCTAAATCATGGCAACATGCTGTGGGTTTACTCTGGAAATTTCACGAAAGCGTAATTGCTATTTTTGAATATACCCTTATGATATTTATTTGAATGTGTAGACATCGTAAGACAATTAAGAAAGGTTCATGAGGAGACTGACTCATGAAACTTTTGCAATGAGCCCACTAGAGATGGCCTTGGGGTTCGCCGGGCGGTCGTTACGCGGCGAACTTTGCTTGTTTGCTATTCGCCGAACGGACGAACATATGGCGATATATGCGCCCGCCATATTCTTTTACATTCTGAAGAACTTTGACCCATGACACATCCATCATGTGGTACAGGACAGCCAATTGAGACGTTTCAGCACATGGACATACCCCCTACCTTATAAATAAACCTGATCTGACCGCCATTTTACATTCAGTCTTTTGCCAGTGTAGGGAGAGGTTGCTGTGTGGAGCAGGGACAGACTGTTAGGGCCACAAATCGCTAGCTAATAGGGCCACAAAAGTCCTTTTAAAGGACTGGTGTGCTATCGATAGGTGTGACATACTGAGGGGTGTAATATACTTAGAATATACTTTCTAACATAGAAAGTATATTATAGTGTCATTGTATTGTGCAGCAGTTGTTTGCGGTTCTGATGCGATACTGCAGCCAGACAGAGTGCCAAACGCTATTGGAACAAATAATTTCTACTGGTATGATTTACCAGTTGCCCCTCCAAAAAAACTGATTGAGGCAGGGGTGTTATATACCAATAATATACTTTCTATATAGTGCATTTAGGTAGTGCAGCATTTGTCTGCGGTTTTGCTGCGTTACCGCATCTACACAGAGTGACAAACACTATTGGAACCAATCATTTCTACTGGTGTGATATATCAGTTGCCCCCCAAAAAACTGATTAAGGCAGGGGTGTTATATACCTATAATATAATTTATATACAGTACAGACCAAAAGTTTGGACACACCTCATTCAAAGAGTTTTCTTTATTTTCATGACTATGAAGGCATCAAAACTATGAATTAACACATGTGGAATTATATACATAACAAACAAGTGTGAAACAACTGAAAATATGTCATATTCTAGGTTCATCAAAGTAGCCACCTTTTGCTTTGATTACTGCTTTGCACACTCTTGGCATTCTCTTGATGAACTTCAAGAGGTAGTCCCCTGAAATGGTCTTCCAACAGTCTTGAAGGAGTTCCCAGAGATGCTTAGCACTTGTTGGCCCTTTTGCCTTCACTCTGCGGTCCAGCTCACCCCAAACCATCTCGATTGGGTTCAGGTCCGGTGACTGTAGAGGCCAGGTCATCTGGCGCAGCACCCCATCACTCTCCTTCATGGTCAAATAGCCCTTACTTTCAAAGTTTTCCCAATTTTTCGGCTGGCTCTACTGGCCTTCATTTCTTAAAGTAATGATGGCCACTCGTTTTTCTTTACTTAGCTGCTTTTTTCTTGCCATAATACAAATTCTAACAGTCTATTCAGTAGGACTATCAGCTGTGTATCCACCTGACTTCTCCTCAACGCAACTGATGGTCCCAACCCTATTTATAAGGCAAGAAATCACACTTATTAAACCTGACAGGGCACACCTGTGAAGTGAAAACCATTTCAGGGGACTACCTCTTGAAGCTCATCAAGAGAATGCCAAGAGTGTGCAAAGCAGTAATCAAAGCAAAAGGTGGCTACTTTGAAGAACCTAGAATATGACATATTTTCAGTTGTTTCACACTTGTTTGTTATGTATATAATTCCACATGTGTTAATTCATAGTTTTGATGCCTTCAGTGTGAATCTACAATTTTCATAGTCATGAAAATAAAGAAAACTCTTTGAATGAGAAGGTGTGTCCAAACTTTTGGTCTGTACTGTATAGTTCATTTGTATTGTGCAGCATTTGTGTGCGGTTCTGCTGAGATACCACAGCTATACAGAGGGACAAACGCTATTGGAACAACTAATTGCAACTGTTGTGATTAGAGATGAGCGAATCGAAGCTGACGAAGTCGAATTCGTTCCGAATTTCAGGAAAAATTCAATTCTGAACGAATGCGAATTTCCTCACGCTTCATGGTAATGAATCGCATTATTAGCAAGAGTTTAAAATGCCCACATATAGCACATAGTGGGACACTGCATCAAGATGAATCAGGCATGGATCAGCCACGATTTCAACACACCAATGCCTGATGCATCAGACTAGATCATCCACGGTGCCACACCAACATTTTGACAAAAAATACAGTTTTCTTCTGGCTACCTGCCTCAGCTACTATTCTGATGCTGTTATCCGCCTGATGCCAAACATCTGATGCCAAGTGCTCCTTCTTTCACCCACCATCTTCAGCGAGTACTAGTATTGCCACTTACCTCCACACTATGTCACCTTTCCACTCTGTGGCTTACTGATGCTGCCATGTCCACAATATGTCACAGTGCCAATCTGTTGTATCATGCTGCTGCTGCCATGTCCACACTATGTCACCTTGCCACTCTGGCCTTCTGATGCTGCCATCTCCACACTATGTAACCTGGCCACTCGCTGGCCTCCACATACTGTTGCCAACTAGATACTCTGATTGTGCAACTCGGTGGCCTCCTCATACTGCTGCCACCTCCACACTGTCATTGTGCCACTCTGTGGCCTCCTGATGCTGCCGCTACCTCCAGATTGTCATTGGGCCACTGTGTGGTCTCCTCATGCTGCTTTCACCTCACCACTCTGTGATAGGGACTCTCTGCGGACTTCTCATGATGTTCGCACCCTCCCCAATTCATTACTGGGCCACTATTTTGGCTTTCAGCCTGGCTAACATCATCATTTATTTGACATTTCTTCTGATCTGTCAGAAGGAAGGAAAAATGAGACGCACAACAGATCCTGTCTGTGTAGCAGCTGTAAGGCCTGTATGGTCCCATCAGAATTGGCTTATGATTTGGTAGACAAAAGCAGGAGTGGGTACAAAACACAGAAGACATGAAAATATTCCATTCACGTGTCATCTCTGTTTTAGATCCACTCCTGTTTTTATTGGCATTAGCAATATTGAGCAAATGCTGACTGGGTGAAGGTGTATGCTCCAAAGACAGGATCCGTTTTTTGTGGGTTATTGTTGTTGTGACGGATCAGAAGAAGGGCAAATTAATAGTGACGTCAACACAAACTTACTGCTGACATCCTCTCCACTCTGTCAGGGGGGCTCTACTTGTATAAGTGTGTAATAGAACAGGTTCTGTAGACATCTATGTGGAATCAGCTGACAAGGGTGTAAAAGGAGTGCACTTCTTCTTGACACTAACATCGACCTATAAGGCAGAGTTTATACTTGAGTTATTAGGCCAGTTTTGGCAAATTTAAGTATACTTTCTTATAATTTTAATCAAGTTTTGGCTTAATAAAATCAATATTAAAATATTTAATAAATTTAATAATAAAAATTAAATGTTGCGTAAGACAGGAGAGAATCGGCCAGTCTTCTGTTTATTCAACGATGTGAGAAAGCATTCAATAAAAAAAATTACTCTCCACCTAGAGCCGAATCCTGTCAAGATTGATGCAAGTGCGGTATTGGCTGCTCATCCAGCAAGATACTTCTGGGGGAACCTGCCTGTCATGCTTAGGCCTCTACTAGTGACAGACAATGAGAAGAAGACAAAGCTTGCTCTTTTCTGTACATTGAATGAATAATTTTTGGGGCCTGTACTCCACTGGCCTGCAGTAAAATTGATATATAATGACCGTCTAATATACCTCCAGCCACATAATCACTTGATGTTTTCTGTCCGGTGAATGCCTAATGTTTGGGGCCTGTACTCCCGTGGCCTAAAATAAAAAATTTCTAGGCTCCAGCAGGGCACATTTTTGAGAGTTTCAATTTAAGACGCATAAAAAATGACCCCTGATTAAAATACATATTTTGTGTGGGAATTTTTGCCATTGATCCCCCTCTGGTATGTCACTGTCCATGTTGTGGGACAATTTGTGCACTTCTTGTAAGTATTTGGTGGCTGCAATTATGAGCTGAAGGTTTTTCAGGTTCGCCTGCCATTAAAGTGAATGGGGCCCACCGCGAACTTGCGGTTCACGAACATTTGATAGTGTTCACGAACCGTCCCGGCTGATGTCCGTCCATCACTAGAGCCCACCAATGTGTTAGAGTTTAAAGCATCAGTTATATACCGGAGGAATGCATGTCTGAGCTGCAGGCACTGTATGCTAGCAAATGTTTCTTTGTGGCGCACTGTATATGGTAAATATTCCCTCTTTGAAGCAATTCTTCTACCGGAGAATATCTCTGTAATACAGCACCCAGAGGGAATTTGACAGAAAAAGACTCAGTATGGAATTGGAGGAATTACACCATACAGTAGTGCCCTATAGAAGCCTATGCTGCCCTAATAAGGCTCGGAAGTTATACCGAGCCATAGTTCGGAATGAGACTGCTTTTAGAATTGTATATCAGGATTGCTGTAAAGTGTTGGCCAGATGACTGGGTCAGGGCATGGGGTGTTTAAAGGGTTTGTCCTGCCAGTTATATTGACGACCTATCGTCAGAATAGGTCATCAATATCTGATCGGTGGGGGTCCGACTCCCAAAACCTCAGAGGATCAACTGCTTAAAGAGGAGGCGGCACTGCACTCCAGTGCTGCTTCCTGTTCATTACACTGCTCATTATCTCGAAAGTTACGGCAGTGCAGTGTAATGACTTGTACACTACAGAAAGAAGGCAATCAAGCAAAGGCAATGTTTTACTCTGGGCAATGTTCTGCTTGGAAACCTTAGGTCCTAGCATTCATGTGGTTGTTACTTTGACATGTACCTAGTGTAAGGGATCGTCTTTTTTTTACAGGGGATCACCATCACAAACTTCCTTCCGGGCAACGGATTTAATGTCCAAACGGTGCATTTATTTGTCGGTCTTCACAAACAAAACAACATAAATGTATACCTGCCCAGCTAGGCACTACCTAATACATAACATATTCCCTGACACACCTATAAAGGACTGTTCAGACACAGTATCAGGTCCGGCTTCCTCAGCCAATTATATACTAGCCCCCAGGCTGTAGCAAGGTTAGTATGTCTGGGGAACTTGGGCTCTGCAGTCCGCCTGACTCTGGCCGTGCGACCCTCTTTCCCAGCAGACATCGTTTGGTCCCCCAAACTCCAGGCTATCTCCCAGCCTTGTGGCCCCTCAGCCTAGCCCGGCTGAAACCACACACAGAGACTCAGCAGGCCTCTGTTTCAAACTCTCCACCCCCTCTCACTCAGGGCCGGCACTTCCATAGAGGCAAGGGGGCAATTTCCCCTGGGCCCCTGAGTCCTTAGGGGCCCCCCCGCGCCGGCCCGCAACTAGCTATAGGCAGGACAGTCAGTCAGTGTCACACGGAGATGAGCGCTTCCATTGTGGAAGCGCTCATCTTCATCTCCAGTCATCTGTATCGCCGTCCTCAGGACAACGATACAGATGGCTGTGCAGCAGGGCAGGGGAGGGAGAGGTGTGTCCCTTCCCCTTCCTCTGATAGGCTGCAGGCACTAGGCCGGCAGCCTATCAGAGGCCGGCGCGGGTGGCGCGATGACGTCATCGCGCCGCCTGAGCCCTGAGCCATACAGCGCGGGACACAGGCCGGAAGAGGCCTGCATCGCATCGCTGCCAAGGAGGTAAGTATAGGTGTTTTTTTTTGTCAATACTGGTAGCTACTGGCACATGATGGGGGGCTCTGGCTACTGGCACATGTTGATGGGGGGCCCTATGGCTACTGGCACATGATATGGGGGGGCTCTGACTACTGGGACATGATAGGGGGGCCCTATGGCTACTGGCACATGATATGGGGGGTCTCTGGCTACTGGGACATTATAGGGGGCCCTATGGCTACTGGCACATGATATGGGGGGCTCTGGCTACTGGGACATGATAGGGGGGACCCCTATGGCTACTGGCACATTATAGGGGGGCCCTATGGCTACTGGCACATGATAGGGGGGCCTATGGCTACTGGCACATGTTAATGGGGGGGCTCAGGCTACTGGCACATGATAGGGGGCCTATGGCTACTGGCACATGATGGGGGGCTATGGCTATTGGCACATTATGGGGGGGCTCAGGCTACTGGCACATAATAGGGGGGCTCTGGCTACTGGCACATGATAGGGGGGGTCTGGCTACTGGCACATGATAGGGGGGGCTCTGGCTATTGGCACATGATATAGAGGGGGCTCTGGCTATTGGCACATGATATAGAGGGGGCTCTGGCTACTGGCACATGATATAGGGGAGGCTCTGGCTACTGGCACATGATATAGGGGGGCAATGGCTACTGGCACATGATATAGGGGGGCTCTGGCTACTGGCACATGATATAGGGGGGCTCTAGCTACTGGCACGTGATGGGGGGGTCCTCTGGCTACAGGCACATGATATGGGGGGGCTCTTGTTACTGACACATGATGGTGGAGGGGCTCTTATTACTGGCACATGATTGGGGGGCATCTATGAGGGCACATTTTACTGGCACATTATTGGGGGAAATCTATGGGGGCACTTATTACTGGCACATTGGGGGCACTTATTACTGGCACATTATTGGGTGGCACTGTGGGGGCATCTACTGAGGCCACAAAGAACGGTTATTTTATATGGGGGCTCTGTATAAGGGCATTTTATACTGGAACACATTATGGTGGGTACTATGGGGAAGGTGGGAGAGGAGTACTATGGGGTCATCTATGGGGGCACTGAGAAGGGGTATTTTATGCTTACAAATTATGGGGGACACTGAGGGCATCTACTGGGGCACTATATATGGGGCATTTTATACTGGTACATTATGGGGGGCACTAGGAGGGAGGGGGGAGAGGAGCACTATGGGGGCATTTACTGGGGGCACTATATAGGGGTATTTTATACTGGCACATTATAGGGGCACTATGGTCACATTGGCTCACCTGGGAGCATTACAAGGGGGTATTTTTTGCACTGTCACATTATAAGGAGAATTATTTCTACTGGGGGGGGGGGCATTATGGTGGGCTTTATTACTCCCCCATAGTATGAGCCCCCTAGTAGCAGCACCAGCCTCTCCCTGCTCTGCTATCCCTCTGCCCAGTCTCCAAATCCTTATTATGAAATCTTTCTCATTAGGATAGAACACAACATCAGCTCCACGAGCCCCCGGCCAAAGTGTTGAAGTGGCGTCCGAGATCCCCAAGGGCCAAGCCAAGTAACTGTAAGTTTTCATATGAAATATGTTTATCTTATACACATATAGCATACACCGTGCCCCACAATATACAGTTTCTTCTGTAAAAGTCATCAAGTGTCATGGGGGGGCCCTTATTGTTTTTCGCCCCAGGGCCCCATTTCACCTAGAATTGGCCCTGCTCTCACTTTGAGGATTCTTTTATCCCCGGGTGATTGTGGCACCTGATCCTGCTTCAGGCCTGATGATTGATGGGGAAGACATGGAAACTTCTGCCATACATCTCCCCTAACAGCTATGAGGCTGTCACTGCCTCACATACCCCAACCCCCCCCTTGTTCAAGACCTTGGGGGCGAACACTTGCACAAACACAGGACACTGGTGCGAAGGCATGTCCATTATCTACAGTTTTCCCCTTGTTCTGCCACAACCATGCCAGCAGAGCCTGGTTTATCACAAATACCACCTCAGGCTCTCTTTCCACATTGACACCTGCTGCACCCACAGTCACCTTCTCAGCGGCCTCCATGGAGGTCCCTCCATGATCCACCACTGGTACGGTACACCCTTCCAGCATACAGTCACTACTAGGTATTCTCTTTTCCCACATCAAGCTCACAGACTTGACACTCATCAGATACAACCATCTCCTGGTTGCCATTAGCCACCACCTTAGTTTCACAGGACTTTGACATGTCAGCCTCACTCTCTGTGTTGCTATCAGTCACAGCACATACCTCATATATACCACTCATGCCATTATCAGCCCTGACCTCTAGGGCCACAGATGATCTAATCTCCACATTGGACACTTCCTTAGTAACCATAGAACACAGTGGAGACTGCTTATCCACCTCTGGTACATGTGGTACACCCTCTAGCACTGCCACCTTTTCCTGCACATTTTCTACAGTGGGTTCCCCAGCTGTGTGCTCTCTACATTTATCAGCATTTCTACATCAGTGACATTTTTACCAACCGGGTGAGCTTCTTCCCCAATCACAACCTGCAATGGAAAAGGTGTGTCATCTTCATCACATATTTCACATGACATCACATTTTCATTAGGCAATGTAGACAACGTGGCACATTTACTTTGCACCCTATTGGTACCTCTGTTTTCAATGGTCATATCACTTAAAGGGGTCGGTACAGGTTCCACAGAAGTTTCACCACTAGCTGCAGAAGTGTTTCCTTTCCCCACAGTCCCCATACCGAATGGAAACCATGGCCCCACATCACCTCATGAACAAGCACTTTAGCATCACCAAGTTCATAAGTCTCCGTTTACATTGGAGTCTCACACCCAGTGAAAGTCCCTGGATAGTTCACACTATCCCCACGAATGTCCCGCACATAGTTACTAGCTTCCAGGCTGGCATGAACCAGGCTCCCCTGGCTCTCCCCTTCACCACAAGTTCACACATTTGTGTAGCTGTCTCTAGTCCTGGTGTCTTTACACTGACTGACTCAGCAGATATCAACTGCAGATGGCTCACATTACCATTCAGGACTTCTGAGGTATTAGGGCACTGGTTAGCAATATGCCCAACTTCCAGAGCCCTGCTCACTGTCACCCTGTCTGCTATACAAGTAATAATTGGAATGCTCTTACCCACAGTCATCACGGGTTCGGCTCTCCCAAGTACAGCACTCGGCTTCCTCATCAAGCGATTAGTTTCCTGCACCAGCTGCTTCATTATTTCCTTTGTGGCCCTTGTTTTCCGCCACACCGGACCAACTTTCACCAGGTAGTGGTTGCTCCTAGCAACTACATCACGGTTCCTTCGCACATCATCTCCAGGGCTCTGTACACATTGGCAGGGAATATATGAACTCCTGAGAGCCGAACCGCTCTCCACCTCAGGTTGCTCCCATTGGTTGCCCTTGGCAACGGCACACATCAGCTTTTCCTCCGGAACTCCAGGCACACCACCGACACCTTGGACTTTTGCAAAGTGTCCACTCAGTGTTGAAGACTTTGTCTCGCGGGCCCACAGCAATTGCGCCTTCAAAATCTCTCACATCAAAGCACACCATTTCACTTGGGGCATAACCCATCTTTTTGGCCAGGCTTTCTCGTCGTTTTATATGCATCCACAGTATGACATATTCGGTCATGAGATCATACATTTCTGCAACCAAGTCCACTTAACCAGAGACCACAAAAAAAATTTGTTTTTTTTGACCAGTCAGTCTCTGTAAATTGAGTTTCTGGCCCTTTAAACTCCACCCAGCAATTCAGCAGCACTTGCTCTTTCTGCCTTGTCATTGACCCTAGCAACACTTCACTTTCCGTTGCCCTTAGCAACACTTTGCGCCCTTTTAACATGCCCAGCAATTCCGCAGCCTTCAGCATGGACAACACTTGCTCGTGCACGCATCCTCCACCAATTGTAAGGGATTGTCTTTTTACAGGGGATCACCATCACAAATTTCCTTCCGAAAAACGGATTTAATGTCCAAACGGGGCATTTATTTGGCAGTCTTCACAAACAAAACAACATAAATGTACACCTGCCCAGCTAGGCACTACCTAATACATAACATATTCCCTGACACACCTATAAAGGACTGTTCAGACACAGTATCAGGTCCGGCTTCATCAGCCAAGTGTATACCAGCCCCCAGGCTGTAGCAAGATCAATATGTCTGGGGAATTTAGGCTCAGCAGTCCGCCTGACTCGGGCCCTGCGACCCTCTTTCCCAGCAGGTGTCGCTTGGTTCTCCAAACTCCAGGCTATCTCCCAACCTCATGGCCCCTCAGCCTAGCCCGGCTGAGACCACACACACACACACACACAGAGCCTCAGCAGGCCTCTGTTTCAAACTCTCCACCCCCTCTCACTTTGAGGATTCTTTTATCCCCAGGTGATTGTGGCACCTGGTCCAGTGGCGGATCCAGAGCCTGATCTCGGGAGGGGGACTTCCAGATTATTTTATGTCCGCCGCCACAAAACAATGGTGCATATAGACCAGACTACACAGTGTAGAGGTATACTGTATATTGTGTGGTACAGTGTATGCTATATGTGTATAACAAACATATTTCACATGAAAACTTACAATTACTTGGCTTGGCCCTTGGGGATCTCGGACACCACTTCAACACTTTGGCTGGGGGGCTCGGTGGAGCTGATGTTGTGCTTTATCCTAATGAGAAAGTTTTTATAATAAGGATTTGGAGAAGGGGCAGAGTGGGAAGCAGAACAGGGAGAGGCTGGTGCTGCTACTAGGGAGTCATACCATGGGGGAGTAATAAAGCCCACCATAATGCCCCGCCCCAGTAGAAATAATGGATAAAGCTCACCATAGTGCCCCCATAATGTGCCAGTATAAAATACCCCTATATAGTGCCCCCAGTAAATGCCCCTATAGTGCTCATCTCCCCCCTTCCTCCTAGTGCCCCCCATAATGTACCAGTATAAAATGCCCCATATATAGTGCCCCAGTATCCCCCATAATTTGCAAGTATAAAATACCCCTTCTCAGTGCCCCCCGTAGATGACCCCATATTACTCCTCTCCCCCCTTCCCCATATTACCCACCAGAATGTGTCCCCATATAAAATACCCCTTCTTTGTGGCCTCAGTAGATGCCCCTATAGTGCCCACCAATAATGTTCCAGTAAGAAGTGCCCCCAATCATGTGCCAGTAAAATGTGCCCCCAATCATGTTCCAGTAATAAGAGCTCCCCCATCATGTGCCAGCGCTGTCAATCAAAAGGCATGGGGGCGTGATTAAGACCGTGCTTCTGCGCTGCAAAAAAATGGAACATGTTACGGGCACAGGGCGCACACGTTCGTGTGCATGGGCTGAGCAACATTTAATAAGTACCAATGAAAAGTTGCTACTCTGATCAAAAAATTTGATAACCCCTTTAAGGCTACACAGTGACTTTGGCCCACGATGTGCAGTACAACCAAAGATCACAGCAACACAATGCTACCTTGCTGTGTGTTAAAATGAATGGGGTCGCTGTGTGTGCCCCATGCCCGTAACATGTTATTTTTTTGCAGTGTGGAAGCATGGACTAAAAACCCACGGAAACGCTCCGTGCCTCCGCTCTGTATCTTGCACGCAGCCAGTGCCTATATATTGCGGACCCGCTGTTTGCAGGCCACAATACAGGCACAGGTCGCACACATTCAGGCACTCTTATTTACACACACTGTCATATATGCAGGCAATTTTACATACCTACACATGCCGGCACTCTTATGTACATACACTTGTACCCATGTAGGCACTCTTACATACACACACTTGTACCCATGCAGGCCCTCTTACATACACACACTTGTACGTATGCAGACACTCTTACATACACACTTGTATAGATGCAGGCACTTTTACATACACATATTAGTACACATGCAGGCACTATTATATACACACACTTTTACACATGCAGGCACTCTTACATACGCACACTGTCATACATGCAGGCACTGTTACATACACACACTTTTATACATGCAGGTACTCTTACATACACACACTTGTACACATACAGGCACTCTGACATACACTTGTACACTTGCAGGCCCTCTTACATACACACTTGTACACATGCAGGCACATTTACATACACACACTGCCATAAATGCAGGCAGTCTTACATACACATACTTGTACCCATGCAGGTACTATTATATACACACACTTGTACACATGCAGGCACTCCTACATACACACACTTGTACACATGCAGGCACTCTGACATATACACACTTGTACACACGCAGACACTCTGATATACACACTTGTATACATGCAGGCACTCTTACATACACAGATTTGTAAATATGCAGGCACTTTTACATACACACACTGTCATACATACAGGCAGTCTTACATACACATACTCATACACATGCAGGTACTATTATATACACACACTTGCACATATGCAGGAACTCTTACCACATTACACTACATATGGTTTTCTTTCTCACCTGATGGCCCTCAGTATTGCTAGTTGTGTCCTCAGGTCCTCAGCCAGGGGAGCAAATCCTGCACTTGTGGCCCGTTGCTAATGACAATCCCCAGCAAAATGCATACAATGGAGGATGCCCGCGGCGAACCACAAGTACCACAATAGACATCCTACACAAGGTAACAAGTGCGGATGTAATAATTAATATAACAATATAACAAAACAATAGGTGCACCTGTGAGGCCTGGGACATATCAGCAAGTCTTGAGTGGGACTCACAGACTCCTCCCTCCTCCCATTGCAAGCATGGCCACATGCTGGAGGTAACTGGTGAGTTGTTTGTGAGTCGGCCTTATGCTCCTGTAATTTGCCCACTGGCTCCTGGTATCGCCCATACGGCTCAGGTAGGAGAGTGTAGGGTCCCGGGCTACTTGAGAAACCTTGTCGTGGTGTCCGGGCTTAGACATGTTCTACACCGTAGGACATGTTGACTAATCTCTCAATTTTAAAATCAGTTTGAGGATTTAGTGATACTGCAGAGTGCACCTGTGTTTGTTATTGTTTTGTTATATTGCTGGAGAGAAGTGCAAACATGGCGCCCACTTGCGTGGGCTGTCGGCATCATGGCCGGGGGTCTCCGCTGTTTCAAACAGCAGAGACCCGCAGCTAATGACCGCAACCGACAATAATACAGGTTGCGGTCATTAAAACATTTAGATGCCGTGATTGTGCTTCCTAGCTTCTTACCGTCATCCTCTGCAGCCAATGAGGATGCCAGTAATTGAATTTAATGAAGAGACCTAGGGTATTGAAGCTGCAATTCTTATTTTGGCCAGCAGGTGGCAAGCCAACATAAGAAATGAGCAATTCTGTAAATAATGGATCTAAAAAATTCATGATTGTTCAGAATTTTAAAATAAGGAATTTTGTAGGCTCAAATACGAGCTTCAAAATCATAAAAAAAAGTTTTAAAAAAAACGATTAAAAAATATATATCAAAAATTCTGAAAATATAAAAGTTTAACTTAACCCACCTGTCGGGGATATAAAGCAAATACTTTACATAAAAGAAAGGATCAAAGGAAAGGGAATTGATCCTAGAGGTGGACATATAAAACACCTCAAAAAGAATTTGTTAATTTAATTATATTGTGCAATCAGTAAAATAAGGTACAAGCATCTATGCAAAAATAAAAAATGATTTACTATACAATATTTTAAAATGCAATCAAAGCTTAATCCATATAAAACTCAATGGTATGCAATAATATACAGTTATATGCAGTACCATAAATTCGCCACTAGATGGCTCTAACACGACTACCAGCGTTCCATAACACCTCTCAAGCATAAAAATTTTATACACGCATCCTGACGACAATTATGAGATATACACAATAGTGATAAGGACAGATACGAACCCTTGCTCTGCTCAAACTATGACCAATCTAGGATATCGGGTAGTATTGCTACATAACTTATAAATTATCAGGCCTGATATTGGCTATGGATTTGAATATTCCAATCAGAGATTTTCTCCTAAATCAATATTAGCTCTTTTATTCAGTAATATGCATCTTTACTGAATAGTGATAATATTGATGTGGCACTTAACATTATACATCCGCACTAAAGCGGGGATTTTCAAAAATATTAAGCCAAACAATTCAATCAATACATAATAAATTTATACGTTACCCGTGAGTGTAGTTGATATGCAGAGTCTAAGGGAAGTCAGCACATTGGGATTTTTCTCCTGGGGTCTCTCCTTTCTTTCCTTGTTTCTCTGTGTTTTCTGTGTTTTCTTTTCTGTTGCTCCCTGTTGTTGTCTTTTCATGTGTGTGTGGTTTATGTTCACAAACTTATCAGTTAGACACACCTTCCTAACTTGGAGTTTTCCAATCATTGTCGGTTAGGCGTGTACATATGATAATGACTGTGATGTCACTATAATCACCCAGAATGCATTTCAACTGTTGGTGTAATGTTACCTATTCATACCTAGGTGGCACTACTGCATAAGCTATTAGCATCATACTAGTAAGAGTTAAATGTCCAGGTCTGATTTCGTCTTGCATTCCATACACATAACATAAGCAATCCTAAATCAGAGCTAAGGGATTATTTTTGACGGATAAACCAACTAAAATACAGACGTTTGGGTACCAATTGAGACACTTTCCCAAGATAAATACAATAGACCATGTACTTTCACAGACATGTGTGTCTCCTCTGTTACTCCAACGGTTGATTGATTGTTAGTTAAAATAACACTATCTTACTAACAAAGTCTGCACATTAAATTCTTTTCATCATGCTTTAGGAGTGTATGCATTCCTAGTGAGAAATATATAAGATAATAGATGCATTGACGTCCTTCATAATATTCAACAACATAGTACAATACATATGTCCTATTGATTATCTTATACTAAAACATAATGTTCATTATACATATAAATATTGTGACACAGTGAGAATTTGGTCTGGGAAAACAGGTATTTTCCTCTCAGCATGTGATGCTGGGCTGATTTACAGCCAGGTGAGGTCAAATACTGGACCCGATTTTAAATGCCACTCTGGGTTTTGGCAGCACCTGGCTGTCCTTAAATAGGCAGCTGGGCTCAGAAGCCATGTCTCTGTGTTAGGATCTGGGAGCCTTGTGTCTGGATGAAGACTTGCTACCTGTTTGCCGTGGAAACAGGTTGGTGCTGCTATCAGCAAGGACTCTTTGAGGTAGAATTGCCGCATGGTGTGAATTACCACCAACACCGCAAGGTGACTTTTTGTTTGAATATGACTGCTTGTTTTGTCACTTGCCTAAAGTGTGAATAAAACACTGAACTGTTTGATCCAAAAAACTAGTTGTTGCCGCTATACTGCATCCGCTAATCCGGTCTACCAGAGCGAGTCCCCACAATATACATCACAGATTTTCTGCTTCATCAATAGACATTAAACCGTAGGGATAATTAGCACCAGATGCGTCTAGAAAATATCCTTATCTCCGTCATAAATCTATAAGGAGACAAGAATGACTCTTCTCAGACTGGAACATCTACAGAGAAGAAATTATATGAACTGTGTCCTCTCCATGAACCTCTTTCAGCCTACTTTAAAATACATACACAATGGTGAATATAGCACAATATGGCCTATTATATATCAAATCCACTATAATTAGGATATTTTGACATGTTGTGCATTTTCATACGTATACAATATTATCTAATGACATTATAACCAAAATGAATGCTCATTGCCTTTAAGAAGAAATCAGCTTGAACCAAAGTTCTATTATGTGGCTGAGTAAGCCAAGATGAGTTCATGGCAAGTTCAGTTTATATAAAAATAATTGTGAACATAAACAGACATTGTATTTAAAAGTTATTGCTAAGGTTATGGGTTTATCTATGGGGAGTATACCAAATTTCTAAGACATGTCTGTCTGGAGGGAACAAGGTTGTTTCATGTATAAGCCATGACGTGATAAGGATTCATATCCTTGAGGCACACCTGCTGTATAAGGTTACATTTATATATTCATAATTATATTATATATATCTCTGTATGGTATATTTAGTTTATAACATATTTCAATCAATAATTCATATAATGTGTTATCTATGTGTAACAATGTATCGATTTATATATATGTTAATAATGTACAGTTGCAATAAAAAGTATGTGAACCCTTTGGAATTATATGGATTTCTGCACAAATTGGTCATAAAATGTGATCTGATCTTCATCTAAGTCACAACAATAGACAATTACAGTCTGCTTAAACGAATAACACACAAAGAATTAAATGTTACCATGTTTTTATTGAACAGACCATGTAAACATTCACAGTGCAGCTGCAAAAAGTATATGAACCCCTAGACTAATGACATCTCCAAGAGCTAATTGGAGTGAGGTGTCAGCCAACTGGAGTCCAATCAATGAGATGAGATTGGAGGTGTTGGTTACAGCTGCCCTGCCCGATAAAAAACACACACCAGTTCTGGGTTTGCTTTTCACAAGAAGCATTGCCTGATGTGAATGATGCCTCGCACAAAAGAGCTCTCAGAAGACCTACAATTAAGAATTGTTGACTTGGATAAAGCTGGAAAGGGTTATAAAAGTATCTCCAAAAGCCTTGCTGTTCATCAGTCCACGGTAAGACAAATTGTCTATAAATGGAGAAAGTTCAGCACTGCTGCTACTCTCCCTAGGAGTGGCCGTCCTGTAAAGATGACTGCAAGAGCACAGCGCAGACTGCTCAATGAGGTGAAGAAGAATCCTAGAGTGTCAGCTAAAGACTTACAACAGTTTCTGGCATATGCTAACATCCCTGTTAGCGAATCTACGATACGTAAAACACTAAACAAGAATGGATTTCATGGGAGGATACCACAGAGGAAGCTACTGCTGTCCAAAAAAAACATTGCTGCACATTTACAGTTTGCACAAGAGCACCTGGATGTTCCATAGCAGAACTGGCAAAATATTCTGTGCAAAGATGAAACCAAAGTTGAGTTGTTTGGAAGAAACACACAACACCATGTGTGGAGAAAAAGAGGCACAGCACACCAACATCAAAACCTCATCCCAACTGTGAAGTATGGTGGTGGGGCCATCATGGTTTGGGGCTGCTTTGCTGCGTCAGGGCCTGGACGGATTGCTATCATCGAAGGAAAAATTAATTCCCAAGTTTATCAAGACATTTTGCAGGATAACTTAAGGCTATCTGTCCACCAGCTGAAGCTCTACAGAAGATGGGTGTTGCAACAGGACAACGACCCAAAGCATAGAAGTAAATCTACAACAGAATTGCTTAAACAGAAGAAAATACGCCTTCTGGAGTGGCCCAGTCAAAGTCCTGACCTCAACCCGATTGAGATGCTGTGGCATGAACTCAAGAAAGCGATTCACACCAGACATCCCAAGAATATTGCTGAACTGAAACAGTTCTGTAAAGAGGAATGGTCAAGAATTACTCCTGACCGTTGTGCACGTCTGATCTGCAACTACAGGAAACGTTTGGTTGAAGTTATTGCTGCCAAAGGAGGTTCAACCAGTTATTAAATCCAAGGGTTCACATACTTTTTCCACCTGCACTGTGAATGTTTACATGGTGTGTTCAATAAAAACATGGTAACATTTAATTATTTGTGTGTTATTAGTTTAAGCAGACTGTGATTGTCTATTGTTGTGACTTAGATGGGGATCAGATCACCTTTTATGACCAATTTGTGCAGAAATCCATATAATTCGAAAGGGTTCACATACTTTTTCTTGCAACTGTATTTATAATTTAGAAGGTATTGTAGAAGGTACAGAAACATTGAAGTAAGTTTATGTTAATTGGATTTCTGAGAAGAGTAAATGTTATTTCAAAACAATAGTTATTCATGGATGTAGATAAGTGAAATGTACAAGTTCCGATGCCAAGCATCAAAGCCGTTATATAACATTTTCATCAAGTCAACCTATATTTCAAAAAGATAGTAGAAGACAGCCAACTCCAACAAGTCCAGGATATAGGTAATTAAAAGTGTCAGGAAAAGACCTTCCTCAATGATGTATATTAAGAAGGTCAAGGAAGTCATGCGAACGTATTATTAGACATTTAGTTTTAATGCTTAAAAGTTGTGATGTTCATCTGCAGTACCGCAGTGCCATCTGGAGGCAGATGGACAATATTATATTATTTCATTATTTGTGCTATGCCATATTAGGAGTTAATATGACATCATGGTGTTATTAGCATGCGAATACACCCACCTTACCTGATTGGAAATCCCTAATCTAAAGGGGATGATTCTTAGATAAGGGGGGGGGGAATAATTACTCATGTGCGGAGCAGCAAAGGAGATCCACAGATCCATATTGATCCATATTAAGCCATAGATACATTGATCCATCCATTCATTCAATCAAAAAGAAAACTTTACCAGAAGAAACTTGGATTATTTTTTGGATTACTAGGAAAGTTCTTCAGAACTGGTCCCATCTGAACTCTGTCTACCTTTGACCCGGTAACGTATATTTGTATTTACTACTCGTGATATTAATAAGATATTTCTCTCGGTATATAGCCAAGAGTTCCCATACTGTGGGAATATATATAGTGTTAGGCGCCTCCATAATGCTGATTATTCTCTTAGCAAAGATGCATATTGTTAATGGAAGATCTGACATTATTTGAAAAGAGGACTAAACCCTTGGAAATTTATTTTCCATAGTCTGATTGCCGAGCTGAATATTTTATCATATTAATATCATATATTTTTGATTGGTCATAGGAAAACAGAGTCAAGGGATAACAATTATTTTCCTGTATAATCCGTGTTTTATTGCTATAGCCTGTTTGATAAACAGAAGATCCTAAGTTTCTCTTGGAATATGAGTCTGTTTGTTAAAAGTATGACACTGGTTGTCATAAATCACTAAATCATACTGTGATGATCAGATAGGGGTGTGTTAACACCACCGTGTGGTACATTTTGGGTATTATTTTGTAACTTCATTTATTTTGCAATTGTATTGATTTTTATATTCTTTGTTTTATAATAAACGATTATATATTTTTGCATATACAATTGTCCCTTTGTTTCACTGCTTGCACAAATCAAATTAAGATACTCGATAAAAGAACTTAGAGGCGTGTTTATGTCCGCCAGAAGGATAATATAATTTTAGTTTTTTTTATCCTCTCTTTTATATGAAGATTTTTTTTATATAGAAGATATATGACAGATATAAATGTTATACTGTCACAGGGCACCAGCTTCGCGCTCCTTCCCTTCTGTGCCGCCGATACCCTGCGATAACTTCGGAGCAAGGACGTCCTCGTCTCTAGGGCAACGGGGAGCGAAGAGCCTCCTTAGAGTGGTCATTGTCCTCCGCTCCCGTAGTTTTGGCGAGAGGTCTGAACGCCGATCTGGGCACTCGGCGCTCAGCAGTATGCAGGGGGATGAGTCATGTGACGCTGGTCACATGACTCCTTCTCTCCCCTATTTAACAGGCAGCCTGCTGGCCACAGGTTGCCTGTGATTAAGGTCCTATACCTAGTGTATATTCCCTTAGACATTTGACTTTGGTACTTGTATTTCAGCTTGTTATTTGACTTCGTCTCTTGCTTGCTCCTTTTGTACTGTTGCTTCTCCTGGTATTTGACTTCTGCTTGACTTTGACTTGTCCTCGCCTGCTCCCTGTGTCCTACTTGCTTCTCCTGATATTATATTTCAATCTTTTTATAAAATTTTCAGTACATAAAAGATAAACATATTTTCGTGGACGCAGCCACGTATATAGATACGCACATTGTATTTTGCATCAACAACAACCCATGTAATCTTCGTGGGTAAAGAGTAACATTCTATTATATATTTCTCTTTCTCTGTGCTTGGGTACCAGGGCATCTGCATTGATGCTGCCAATCCTGGCACCATCTAACAAGAACAAACTAACTATAACCTTGATTCCCTCAAATCCTATTTTGTTCATTATTTCGGAGTATTTTATAAGTGATTGATACAATGTGTCAAGGTGCAAATCTAACATGCTTCATCCACCTCTCCCAATTGTGCTCCACCTTTTCCCTATTGACGATTGTATTTGGTAAAAAAAATTCATACCGGCATGTCGTGTTTAGGGTACAATATACTTCGTCTATCGGTGGGGGATACGACTTTTTCCAGTGACGCGTGATAACCAATTTAGTGCTAAGGAGTATATGGCCTAAAAGTGGTCTTATTGGTGTCTCAAATTGGTGTATGCCTAAGAATATTTTGGTATTTTGCTGTGCAGTAAGGTTCCTGTTGTCCGCATTCTCTCCAACAACTTGCGGATACCCCTGAATACATTCTGCTTAATCTATGTGGAGTTAAGTACCAGCGAAGAAGGGTCGTTACCTCAGCTTCATAATGTGTTATGCATCTAAATGTAGTAGCTAAATACCCCATTCCTCGTCAGAGAATCTTTGTTGTAAATCGGATTCCCAAGCTGACAGGGAGGACAGTTTCACAAAGATATCCTTGTCGTCTATGATTCCATATACAGTGGGGGAAATAATTATTTGACCCCTCACTGATTTTGTAAGTTTGTCCAATGACAAAGAAATGAAAAGTCTCAGAACAGTATCATTTCAATGGTAGGTTTATTGTAACAGTGGCAGATAGCACATCAAAAGGAAAATCGAAAAAATAACTTTAAATAAAAGATAGCAACTGATTTGCATTTCATTAAGTGAAATAAGTATTTGAACCCTCTAACAAAAAAAGACTTAATACTTGGTGGAAAAACCCTTGTTTGCAAGCACAGAGGTCAAACGTTTCTTGTAATTGATGACCAAGTTTGCGCACATTTTAGGAGGAATGTTGGTCCACTCCTCTTTGCAGATCATCTCTAAATCCCTAAGGTTTCGAGGCTGTCTCTGTGCAACTCTGAGCTTGAGCTCCCTCCATAGGTTTTCGATTGGATTAAGGTCCGGAGACTGACTAGGCCACTCCATGACCTTAATGTGCTTCTTCTTGAGCCACTCCTTTGTTGCCTTTGCTGTATGTTTTGGGTCATTGTCGTGCTGGAACACCCATCCACGACCCATTTTCAGTTTCCTGGCAGAGGGAAGGAGGTTGTCGCTCAGGATTTCACGATACATGGCTCCGTCCATTTTCCCGTTTATGCGAATAAGTTGTCCTGTGCCCTTAGCAGAAAAACACCCCCAAAGCAAAATGTTTCCACCCCCATGCTTGACGGTGGGGACGGTGTTTTGGGGGTCATAGGCAGCATTTTTCTTCCTCCAAACACAGCGAGTTGAGTTAATGCCAAAGAGCTCTATTTTGGTCTCATCAGACCACAGCACCTTCTTCCAGTCACTCTCTGAATCATTCAGGTGTTCATTGGCAAACTTCAGACGGGCCTGCACATGTGCCTTCCTGAGCAGGGGGACCTTGCGAGCCCTGCAGGATTTTAATCCATTGCGGTGTAATGTGTTTCCAATGGTTTTCTTGGTGACTGTGGTCCCTGCTAATTTGAGGTCATTAACTAACTCCTCCCGTGTAGTTCTAGGATGCTTTTTCACCTTTCTCAGAACCATTGACACCCCACGAGGTGAGATCTTGCGTGGAGCCCCAGAGCGAGGTCGATTGATGGTCATTTTGTGCTCCTTCCATTTTCGAACAATCGCATCAACAGTTGTCACCTTCTCTCCCAGCTTCTTGCTAATGGTTTTGTAGCCCATTCCAGCCTTGTGCAGGTCTACAATTTTGTCTCTGACATCCTTGGACAGCTCTTTGGTCTTTCCCATGTTGGAGAGTTTGGAGTCTGCTTGATTGATTGATTCTGTGGACAGGTGTCTTTTATACAGGTGACTAGTTAAGACAGGTGTCCTTAATGAGGGTGACTAATTGAGTAGAAGTGTCTAACCACTCTGTGGGAGCCAGAACTCTTAATGGTTGGTAGGGGTTCAAATACTTATTTCACTCAATGAAATGCAAATCAGTTGCTATCTTTTATTTAAAGTTATTTTTTCGATTTTCCTTTTGATGTGCTATCTGCCACTGTTACAATAAACCTACCATTGAAATGATACTGTTCTGAGACTTTTCATTTCTTTGTCATTGGACAAACTCACAAAATCAGTGAGGGGTCAAATAATTATTTCCCCCACTGTATGTGTTTAGTATACTTGTTATGGAGCGCTGGGGCCTGGAATAGTCTATGTATTTCTGTGTTAAATTTGCGTGGGGAGAGGAGAAATGCGTTTAGGAAATGCCTTATTCTCAGGTAATTATAGAATTCCCTGTGTGGAATTGGAAAATCCTTTTGGATGGATTCAAAGGATTTCAATGAATTGCCCTCCACCAACTGTGTCACTTCCCTAACCCCCGCTTGATACCAAGCAGTAAGATTCATGTCCCCAATTCCTACTTCTGGTGTTGAGATAGACATATGCTTAATCAATGAAGTGGTGGAATTTTCCTGTGATTCATGTAATTGAGTCCAAAGTGTGATAGCGTGACTTGTCATAAGCAAGGTGTTAGGTGAGGTGTCCTTCCATATGGAGCTAATCAAGTAGTCCCGAAAAGTACCCTTTCCCATTGCGTGATTTTCAATCTGCACCCATGTTTTCTGTTGTTCATCTAGCCACCATTCTTTCAAGAATGATAGACCTATAGCTATGTGATAGTCTCTAATTGAAGGTAGACCTATTCCTCACATTCTCTTCCTTCTGATTAATATTGAGTGGGCAAGTCTGGGTGGTCTTTTATTCCAAATATATCTGTTCAGAAGTGTCTGGGCTCTCCTGAAGAATACATCCGGAATATGTATATGTAGGGCACAAAATACATATATCAGTTTGGGAAGGGTCATCATTTGGAATGCTGATACCCTACCTACCCACGACAACTCCTTTAATGCAAAACTAAAAAAGTCATGTTCCAATGTGTTCAGTAATGGTATGAAGTTGTGACTATAAAGGAGTGAGCATGGATACGTCAAATGCACCCCCAGATAAGTGATACTATTATTCTGCCAATCCAGCTGGAATGTAGATTTAAGAGCCCGTAGTTCCCCTGGAGGTATCTGTATTGGTAGTGCCTGTGACTTGGCCTCATTGATTTTGTAGTAAGACAGGGCGAAAAACAAGGATATAACTTCCATGGCTTTGTAAAGGGACTGTCTCGGGTTCGTGAGAGTTAAAATAATATAATCCGCGTATAATGCCATTTTATGAGTACAGTTGCCAATGTTGATTCCTTTTATTTCTTTACTTTGTCTAATGTATTGTGCTAAAGGCTCCAGGGCCATAATGAATATTAATGGTGAAAGGGGATATCCTTGACGTGATCCGTTTGTGATTTTAAATCTACCCAAGGTGACACCATTTGTGTAGACCTGAGCTGATGGATTTGCATATAGGCTAGATATGGCCTGCCTGATTAAGCCATGAAGCTCCTGTGACGGTAGTAGAAAATATCCCCGTCAAGCATTCCCTTCTTCTCATAAAAGAAAATCACACAATATTCCACGAGTAGGAATATCCCTGGAATCGCCGAATAATCCACACATGAGTCAAGACTTAATGCTGGAACAAGACTGATTTACTGGTACACAGAACTCACAATTTATGCAGCATAAAACTCCTCCTCTGGGCCAGGCTAGATAATTGAGTTTTAGCAATACACACAGCTCAATTGTCCTAATACTCCTCCTCTGGGCCAGGCTAGATAATTGAGTTCTGACAATACACACAGCTCAATTATCTGCTGGCCAGAACATTTACAATTTTTAACAATTTCAGAAAAGTACTTTCTATCCCACATACAAACATAATCTCAACATCCCTGTTCGGTACACGAATACATTCATTCTTGACATTTGGAACCGAACAATATAGACCTAAAATAGCAGGGAGAGAATTAAACTGAAGCATATAGGCAATTGCATAAAAGTCCTTCACAGCCCCATCTTATCTAACACAGAAAAGGCATACGACCACCCAAGTCTGTCAAATGCCTTCTCGGCATCAAGGGTCACTGCAAGGATTGGGATCTTTCTTTTTTTCTGCATAGTTAAAGATGTTTAGCATTTTCCTGGAATTATCTGCTTCCTGGCTTCCCTTAATAAATCGTGTTTGATCTGTTTTGATAAGTGATGGTAAGATAGGGGCTAGTCGGTTTTCTATCAGTTTAGAGAAGATTTTTATGTCCGAGTTAAGCAATGATATGGGCCTGAAGTTTTGTGGGATATTATCAGGTTTACCTGGTTTGGGGAGGGTACGGTAATTATAAGTGCTGTTTGCATTTCAGCTGGAAAAGGTATGCCTGTAGCAGCTCTTTGGTAAATGGAGGTCAAATGTAGAAGCAGTGGTTTAGTAAATTGTTTGTAGTACTCGCCTGATATGCCATCCGGGCGAGGAGACTTGCCCGAGGGGAGTGATTTGATAATTTTCTCAATTTCTCCTTCTGAGATGGGGCCGTTAAAGTCAGTTAATTGGGCATTGGAGAGCGTAGGAGGGAAGCTTTGGTCAAGAAGTTCTGCACTAGTTCAGGTAAAGACTCTGGTAGTGGGATTTGATCTTTGAGGTTGTACAGTTTTTCATAAGATCGAAACTGATCTGCTATGTCCCTGGGGTCTATGAGTTTCCCATTGGTCTGAGGGTGTGGTATGTAGGGTATCTGTGATCGGGTGTGTGATGCTTTTAGTTTGGAGGCTAATAGTTTACCTGCCTTGGGCGTAGTATCTGGACTTTTTACGTGAAAGAGCTTTCTCATAGTTAAACAATAGGAGTGTTCTCAATCTATCTCTCTCAGCTGTTATCTCCGCCGAGATCGCAGCAGTCGATTTTTGTTTATTGTTCTGCTCTAAAGTATGTAGTTTAGCTAGTATGGTGTTTATATCTTTTTCTCTGGCTTTCTTCTCTTGGTGGCCTATTTTAATCAGTAGTCCCCTTACATAAGCTTTGTGGGCTTGCCATACGATATATGGGTCAGATACAGAATTTGCATTAATCGTGAAGTACTCTGTTAAAGCCTCTGTAATTTCCTGAAAATATTTCTTATGATTTAAAATTAATGTATTATTCCTCCAGATTGGAGCTCTTTGTGATTGGTGTTGTTCCTTTACAGATAATGTGATTGGGGCATGGTCTGACAATTTAATGAGGCCTATTGTGGTAGATGTTGAATTAAATAAAGTGGTGTGGTCCACCAGGAACATATCTAGTCGTGAATAAGACGAATGAGGAGGGGAAAAATAAGTTTAATTCCATTCAACACTATGTTGAGCCCTCCAGACGTCATTAAGCCCCTCTGTGCACAGGAATGATTGTAAACCCCCATCTGAGCGTCTACTGCTGTTAGTGGAATCTATTGCGAGGTCTACAACAGTGTTGAAGTCACCACACATAATTAGTTTTCCTTGTTTCAGTCTGTTGACTTTGTTCATGAGCCTTTTTAGAAAAGCCAGTTGACAAAAATTTTGGGCGCATATATTTACCAGGGTATATACTATGTTGTTAATAGAGCAAACTAGAATGATAAATCTGCATTTGCTATCAATCTGTTGATTAATTAAAGAAAAGGCTACTGAATTCCTCAAGGCAATAAAAACGCCTCCTTTTTTTTCATGTTATGTGCGTGTATGATTATTGGGTGGTGGGAGGCGGTGTCGCACGCGGTGAGCATCTGACTGTAGTAGATGAGATTCCTGCACAAAAAGGATGTCCGCGCGTGCCTCCATCGCCTCCCTCCAAGCATAAGCTCTCTTCTGTGGGCTATTTAACCCCTTGATGTTGAGAGACATCATTTTAATCTCCATTTAACCTGTGTAAGAAATGCTGATGTATAGTAAAGGCATATGAGGGAACCATCAAACAGTTAAGCTGAGGAATAAAAACATTATCAAACCAAAAAAACACTGAAAAAATACCAATACGGCAACCTGACGCTTACGGTAATGCGGGGGTATAGTTCCATGTAGAAGCCGAGTAACTAGGCTGCTTTAGCTAGGTAGGTATCTTGTTGAATTGTCTATGTTCATCTCTTTTGTTTTCTGCCTTGGGGGACCCTGTTCCACTCCTTGTTCAAAGGCGTAAGGTTGACGGCATCTTTATCTTTCTGTTGTTCTATGGGAATGTTCCATTCAGTGAGGAGTTTCTTTCCCTCTTCGTAAGATTTCACCACGTGTGTGCCGTCATCTGCGGAGATAAGCAATTTCAATGGATATCCCCAACGGTATGCAGCATTGCGGCCCCGTAGAACTGTCGTGACGGGGATAAGGCTTCTGCGTTGTCGGAGTGTGACCGCAGATAGGTCTGTAAAAAGCTTGACTGACAGGGTGGAGGTAAGGTTTTGCCTTTGCGTGCCGCCATCATCAGGGCCTCTTTGGTGTGGAAAATGTGGATTTGTGCCAGCGTATCTCATGGAACCTCTTTGTCCAGGAATAGTGGCTTTGGCACCCTGTGCACTCTATCTATAATCATTTCTTGAGAAGTGATATCTGGAATGAGTAAGGAGAAGAGCTTGTAGAGGTATGGTCGTAGCTCGCTGGGGGCTATTGTTTCTGGTATGCCCCTGAACTTGATGTTATTACGGCGGGAGCGGTCTTCCATGTCCGCCATCTTTGCTTTAAGCGCCTCCATTTCCTCCGCCACATCATTATGCGCATCAATGACGGAGTTTTGCGAGTCTGCAAACTCTCCCATTTTATTCTCTATGTGGGCACCCTGCCTTTTAGGTCTTGTATAGATGCGGACAGCGGTGCAAGAAGCTGCGTCATGTCCGCGTGCAGTGATGTTTTAAGGGTCAGTAGCATATGTTTGAAAGTTTCCTCTGAAGCTAGTTTGTTTGTGGTTGGGAAGTCCATGATGGACTCTGACATTTTTGTTATTGGGGTAGAGTGCCCAGCAGATACACTGACCTGTTTCATGTTCTCTGATTCCAGCCACGGTCTCTGCTCCTGGGTGCCTCCAACTGTTGGCACATGTCCTCCTCTCTCGCGTCTGCCATATTGCCTTCGCAATTTTCCCTCCTGAATCATCCGAATGTCCTCCAGAGTATAAGGTAATGAGGGTATTTGCATGCCTGGCGATAGCAGGTGGACTGGCTCAAGCAAGCGCTGGGGAGTATGAGCGTGGTGTTTGATAGCTGTGATGAGGATCCATAGCCAACATTGCGCCCTGTGCTTCGGCATCTTCTGTGCTCCGGTTCCTGTCAAAGTACTGCTCCAAGTTATTTGAAAGCCTAGGGAGCTGTCTTTTTGTCTTCCCCATCATCTGTGACTGCTTTCCCGGTAGTTTTGCAGGTTCTGCCTCTTATGTGACGAGATATTGCTGTTTTTTTAGACGCTTGATGCCGGAGTGCCCCAGCTAAGCAGCCATATCTCTCGGCGGCCTAGCCACGCCCCCTTCTCCTGGTATTTACTCTCGGTTTGTACATTGACGCTTCTTCTGCTTGTCCCCTGGTACTGCATTGACCTCCTGGTTTTGACCTTGCTAGTTCGACCTCTCTGTGTTTGTCTGTTTTGTTTGTCTCTCCACACTTACTCAGGTTAGGGATCGCCGCCCAGTAGCGCTCCGTTGCCTAGAACGGGTAAGTGCAAGTAGGCCGGGACAGAGGTGTGGGTGGAGTCAGTTTGCACCTTCCCTATTCTTTTCTCATGACATATACACCTATGAAAAGGCAAAACACCCCCCCCCCCTTTCTGTAGAATAAAAAAATAAATACATAAATAACAAAAAATATAAACATCATGGGTATTACCGCATCTGAAAACACACGTACTGTACTATTAAAATATAAAAATATTTTTCCAATACGACAAATGGCGTAACTGAAAAAAGGGTCAAAATGGTCAATTTTCAATTTTTTCATTGCTTCTCTTACCCCCAAAAATGTACTAAAATGTGATCAAAAAGTCATACACACTCCAAAATGGTATTAATACAAACCACAGATTGCCCTGCAAAAAATGAGCCCCACACAAATCAGTACATATAACTATAAAAAAAAAGTTATAGGGTCATAATATGGTGATATAAATATATTTTTTTCCAAAGTTTACATTTATTTTTACACTATTTATACATAAGAAACCTATACATATGTGGTATCGTTGTAATTGTACTGAACCAGAGAATGAAGGGCACTGGTCAGTTTTGCAGTAAAGGGAATGCCGTGGTAACAAAACATATAAAACAGTGGAGGAATTGCGTTTTTTTCCAATTACCCCATTTGAAATTTTTTGCCTACTTCCCACTACATTGTATAACATATTAAATGGTGGCATTAGAAAGTACAACTACTCTCGCAAAAAATAAGCCCTCATACAGCTATGTGAATGGAAAAATAAAAAAGTTATGGCTCAAGGAAATAGGGAAGAAAAATAGATCATCAGCTTCTGATCGGCTGTTTGAGAAGGCAGCGGCGCTCCAGCAGCGCCGCGGCCTTCTCACTGTTTACCGCCGGCCCACTGACGTCACGACTAGTATCAACTAGCGTGGGCGGGGCTAAGCTCTGTTCACTTGAATGGAGCTTAGCCCTGCCCATGCTAGTGTAGGGAAAGCTAGTTGATACTAGTCGTGACGTCAGTGGGCCGACGGTAAACAGTGAGAAGGCCGCGGCACTGCTGGAGCGCCGCTGCCTTCTCAAACAGCTGATCGGCTGGGGGTCCCGGGTGTCGGACCCCTGCCGATCAGAAGCTGATGATCTATCCAGAGGATAGATCATCCCTTTAAGGACACAGGGCTTACAGGTACATCCTGTGTAGTTCCGATCACCGCCGTGCGGCGGGCGGTGATTGGAACTGGGTGCCTGCTGAAATCAATCAGCAGGCACCCTGGGTCAATGCTGGCGGGGTCATGTGACCCCCCGTATCGGCGATTGCTGCAAACCACAGGTCAATTAAGACCTGCGGTTTGCAGCGCTTTCGGAAGTTTCTGATCAGGAACTTCAAAATGCCTTATTTTAATTCCACAGCTACTTACAATTCAGAGTACATGTACAAACCAAATTAGACATCACAGAATTACAGGGTAATAATCAGTTAAAACACTAGAAGTGAGGCCTCGCTTACAAGAGCTTACAATCTATGAGGAAATAGGGGTGATACAAAATGTAAAATTACTAGTTTTTTTTATAGTGGTCCGACTATCTTTGTACAAAATACAGTGGTGCAGATAAAGCTGCACAAGCCAGTGCATTGAGTGTGTGGATTACTGCTGGATGATGGTGTCATGTTCTCAAGAATGAGGGGAAGAGAGAGTAAATGGGGACAGTCAGATTGGGGAATATGATAAACTTGCCATCAGGATCCAAACAACTCACAATGTTATATACAGGTAACAGTGTTGGACGAGCATGCTCGGCCAAACACCTTTTTCACTCGGCCGAACACCGTTTGTGCTCGAGCGCGATGCTCGAGTCTCCTCCCCGCACGTTTGTTGGCTGCTATGCAGCCAATAAACGTGCAGCGAAGTAGTGCCACACACTGTAATGCCGTAGCCATGTTGGTTACTGGCATTACAGTGATTGGCTGGCCGGAACGAGTCATCGGGTGCTATATAGCACCCGATGACATGTGCTTTGGCTCAGACTTAGTCAGGGCGAGCTGCAGCAGAAGGGACAGATAGTGTAGGGAGAGCAATTGTTTTTTTTAAGGAGTTTTGAGTGTTGAAAGGTGTTAGAGACCCAACAGTCCTTTTAAGGACTATTGTTTTATCTGGCTGCGAAATATATTAGCGCAACGTGCGCTAAATTGCGCGCAATTGTTTGGCTGCTGGTGACAGCAGCAACATTACCTGCGCTACATCTCCTGTATAACGTTAGCTGCTGGTGACAGCAGCGACATTCCCTGCGTTACATCTCCTGTATAACGTTTGCGCATCATAAATATCAGTGACATTTAGTTACATTTTTTCGCCACTGGTGACAGCGACATTACCTGTCCTACATCTCCTGTATAACGTTTGTGCATCATAAATATCAGTGACATTCAGTTCAATTATTTCGCGGCTGGTGACAGCAACATTACCTGCGCTACATCTCCTGTATAACGTTTGCACATCCTAAATATCAGTGACATTCAGTTTAATTTTTTCACTGCTGGTGACAGCGACATTACCTGCGCTACATCTCCTGTATAACGTTTGATATAGTTTAATTTATTTGCACATACACTTACAAAACCTGCGCTACTGCACGTGTGACATACTTGCAAGCATATATACCATTAAATATGCTCAAGGCGAGCAGTAAGGGACGGGGAAGTGACCCTGCTGCTGATGGTGCACGCAGAGGCCGTGGCCCTGGGCGCGGTGAAACTGCTGCCAGAGCACAAGAAACACACTCATCCACCATACCTAGCTTCATGTCCCAGTTTGCAGGGGGGCGCAGGACACCAGTGCGACCAGGTGGCCGGTTGGATTGCAAGCAGATAATGCTTCCAGTCGGTTAAGCACCACCCTGTCTTCCACCAAGTCCAGTCTCAGTAGCCAGGAGTCTGGTCAACACAATCCTCACATTGATTCTCCTTCCTCCCACCATGTACAGTCTGGCCAAACAAGTGATCCTAAACTCGGATATTCCGAGGAGCTCTTTTCATCGCCATTCCTTAATTTGGCCCTCCCGCCAAGCCTGCTTGAAGAGGGACATGAGGAGATCTTGTGCACTGATTCCCAAATTCTTGAGCATCCACAGTCAGAAAAAGATGACGGTGGGGAACGGCAATTAGTGTTTCACGAGGTGGATGATGATGATGAGACACAGTTGCCAATAAGTCAACTGCAATTAGTGTCTCAAGAGGTTCATGATGAGGATGAGACACAGTTGTCAATAAGTGAGGTTCTTGTTAGGTCAACAAGTCAGGAGGATGACCAGAGTGAGGAAGTGGAAGAGGAGGTGGTGGACGATTAAATCACTGACCCAACCTGGGAAGGTGGCAAGCCGAGCGAGGACAGCAGTACAGAGGGGGGGGGGGATCCGCAGCACCGCAACAGGCTGGAAGAGGCAGTGGGGTGGCAAAAAGGAAGAAGGCGGGCCACACCAAACAGGCCCGCAACTGTTCCCCGGGGCACCCCCTTGCGGCAATCTCCCTTGGCGCTTTTTGAGGAAAGTGGGGACGATAAAAGAATTGTCATTTGCAATCTGTGCCGTACCAAAATGAGCAGGGGCGTGAACACTAGCAACCTCACCACCGCCAGTATGATCCGCCACATCGAAGCACCCTAATAGGTGGGCCGAATGCCTGGGTCCACAATCAGTGTCTGCGGGTCACACCACTGCCTCCTCTTCCCCTGTGTTACGTGCTGGCCGATCCCCTGTCCGAGACGTAGGCCTGGATGCCTCTCGCCCTGGACCTTCGCAAGCACCATCAGGTAGCACATTCACTTCTGTGTCCCAGCACAGCGTACAGATGTCCATACCCCAGGCCTTTGAACGAAAGCGCAAATACCCAGCCACCCACCTATAGACGACAGCACTAAATGTGCACCTTTCCAAATTGCTGGCCCTGGAAATGTTGCCATTTAGGCTTGTGGACATTGAGGCTTTCCGCAGCCTGATGGGGGCGGCGGTCCCTCGTTACTCAGTCCCCAGCTGCCACTATTTTTCCCGGTGTGCGATCCCCGCCTTACAACAGCATGTGTCCCATAACATCACCCGTGCCCTGATCAACTCAGTTATTGGGAAGGTCCACTTAATGACTGACACATGGACAAGTGCTTTTGGCCAGGGACGCTACATTTCCCTGACGGCACACTGGGTGAACGCTGTGGAGGCCGGGAACGAGTTGTACCCTGGGATGGCACAGGTGCTACTGACGCCAAGGATTGAGGGCCCTACTTCCATCAGGATTTCCGCCACCACCTACATTAGTGGCTGCAACCCCCCCTTCTCCTCCTCCATTTCCACCTCTGAATTCTCATCTTGCAGCACCAGTCAGCCATTAGTCAGTAGCTGGAAGCAGTGTAGCACTGCAGTGGGGAAGCGGCAACAGGCCGGGCTGAAACTAATTTGCTTAGGTGACAAACAGCACACCGCCGCAGAGCTATGGCAGGGTATAAGGGACCAGACTGAGATGTGGCTCTCGCCACTCAACCTACAACCAGGCATGGTTGTGTCTGATAATGGTCGTAACTTGGTGGCGGCTTTGGAGCTCGGCAAGCTCACACACATACCATACCTAGCCCACGTGTTCAACATTGTGGTTCAGCGGTTTCTCAAAATCTACCCCAATTTGCCTGAGCTACTGGTGAAGGTGTGCGGCGTGTGTGCCCATTTCCTAAAGTCATCTACAGCAGCGCTTGCAATTGCCAGCTCACCGACTGTTGTGTGATGTGAGCATGGGCTGAAATTCCACGTTCCACATGTTAGCCAGGCTTTGTGAGCAGTAGTGGAATACCAGCTGCAATATGGTCGTCGCCTTTCCAGTCAGCTTCCACTCTTCACAAGCGACGACTGGGCATGGATGTCTGACCACTGTGAGGTTTTACGCAACTTTGAGGAATCAACACAGATGGTGAGCAGCGATGCCACTATTATCAGCGTAACCATCCCACTTCTGTGTCTACTGAAATGCTCGCTGCTCATAATGAAGGGGGACGCTTTGCATGTGGAAGAGGTGGAAATGGGGGAAGGCAGTACACAGGGTGAGAGCCAGACCACCCTCAGTTCGTCTTGTCAGCGCAAATTGGATGATGATGATGATGATGAGGAGGAGGAGGAGAAGAAGCAGGAGACAGTTGCCTCCGCTACAGAGGGTAGTAACCATAGCAGGTTTATTCCATCTGTTCAGCGTGGATGGGCAGAAGAGGAGGAAGAGGATGAGGAGATTGAGAGTCATCCTCCTGATGAGGACAGCAAAGTCTTGTCTGTTGGGACTCTGGCACACATGGCTGACTTCATGTTAGGCTGCCTTTCCCGTGACCCTCGAGTTATACCCATTTTGGCCAACACCGATTACTGGTTGTTCACCCTTCTCAACCCCCGCTACCAAAAGAACTTCTCATCTCTCATTCCTGTGGTGGAGAGGACGAGCAAAATGGTGCAATAACAGAAGGTCCTTGTGGAAAAATTGCTCTAAAAATTTCCAGCTGACAACGCTGGCAGCAGAGTACGTAGTTCCTTGCGCAACCGAGGAGGGGAGACGAGGGGAACACATAACAGTTCCAACAGAGGCAGGGCAACACTCTCCAAGGCCTGGGACAGTTTCATGACACCCCGCCAGCACCCTCACCCTGATGCGCGGCCTAGTGTCACAAGGAGAGAAAAGTTTTGGAAGATGGTGAAGGAGTACGTAGCAGACCGTGTCAGCGTCCTCAGTGATCCCTCTGTGCCTTACAACTATTGGGTCTCCAAGCTGGACACATGGCACGAATTGGCGCTCGACGCCTTGAAGGTGCTGGCCTGCCCTGCTGCCAGCGTTTTGTCACAGCGGGTATTTAGTGCTGCTGGGGGCATAATAACTGATAAGCGCATCCGCCTGTCAACTGAAAATGCTGACCGGTTGACTCTTATCAAAATGAACAAGGCCTGGATTGCCCCTGACTTCTCTACTCCACCAGAGGAAAGCGGCTGAACATAAAGGCACTTTAAATGTGGATTTTATGGTGTATTGAATACACTGTATTCCCATGCACCCATTCCACCACAAAAAGGGTATATGGTTCAATCTTCCTTTTCTCGTCCTCCTCCATCATATCAACATGCTTATTAGGCTGCCCTCGCTCCTAATGTTTTAGGGGGTCAGCTAAGCAGCAGGCCCTCGCTCCTAATATTTTAGAGGGTCACCAGCAGGCCCTCGCCCATAATGTTTTAGAGGGTCAGCTCAGAAGCAGACCCTCACCCCTAATGTTTTAGATGGTCAGCTCAGCAGTAGACCCTCACCCCTAATGTTTTAGACGGTCAGATCAGCATCAGACCCTCACTCCTAATGTTTTAGATGGTCAGCTCAGCAGCAGACCCTCACCCCTAATGTTTTAGATGGTCAGCTCAGCAGCAGACCCTCACCCCTAATTTTTTAGATGGTCAGATCAGCAGCAGGCCCTCACCCCTAATGTTTTAGAGGGTCACCAGCAGGCCCTTGCTTCTAATGTTTTTGAGGGTCACCAGCAGGCCATAAATCATAATTTGTCAAGGGTGTGTATGATGCCCTAAAAAAAATCACAGAAAATACAAAAGGTAAAAACATCCTGCACGGTATGATATATAAATTTGCGGATGTCACTGGACATATTATTGAAGAAAATCACAGAAATAAGATAATAATGCAAGCATTATATACAGGGAGTGCAGAATTATTAGGCAAGTTGTATTTTTGAGGATTAATTTTATTATTGAACAACAACCATGTTCTCAATGAACCCAAAAAACTCATTGATATCAAAGCTGAATATTTTTGGAAGTAGTTTTTAGTTTGTTTTTAGTTTTAGCTATTTTAGGGGGATATCTGTGTGTGCAGGTGACTATTACTGTGCATAATTATTAGGCAACTTAACAAAAAACAAATATATACCGATTTCAATTATTTATTTTTACCAGTGAAACCAATATAACATCTCAACATTCACAAATATACATTTCTGACATTCAAAAACAAAACAAAAACAAATCAGTGACCAATATAGCCACCTTACTTTGCAAGGACACTCAAAAGCCTGCCATCCATGGATTCTGTCAGTGTTTTGATCTGTTCACCATCAACATTGCGTGCAGCAGCAACCACAGCCTCCCAGACACTGTTCAGAGAGGTGTACTGTTTTCCCTCCTTGTAAATCTCACATTTGATGATGGACCACAGGTTCTCAATGGGGTTCAGATCAGGTGAACAAGGAGGCCATGTCATTAGATTTTCTTCTTTTATACCCTTTCTTGCCAGCCATGCTGTGGAGTACTTGGACGCGTGTGATGGAGCATTGTCCTTCATGAAAATCATGTTTTTCTTGAAGGATGCAGACTTCTTCCTGTACCACTGCTTGAAGAAGGTGTCTTCCAGAAACTGGCAGTAGGACTGGGAGTTGAGCTTGACTCCATCCTCAACCCGAAAAGGCCCCACAAGCTCATCTTTGATGATACCAGCCCAAACCAGTACTCCACCTCCACCTTGCTGGCGTCTGAGTCGGACTGGAGCTCTCTGCCCTTTACCAATCCAGCCACGCGCCCATCCATCTGGCCCATCAAGACTCACTCTCATTTCATCAGTCCATAAAACCTTAGAAAAATCAGTCTTGAGATATTTCTTGGCCCAGTCTTGACGTTTCAGCTTGTGTGTCTTGTTCAGTGGTGGTCGTCTTTCAGCCTTTCTTACCTTGGCCATGTCTCTGAGTATTGCACACCTTGTGCTTTTGGGCACTCCAGTGATGTTGCAGCTCTGAAATATGGCCAAACTGGTGGCAAGTGGCATCTTGGCAGCTGCACGCTTGACTTTTCTCAGTTCATGGGCAGTTATTTTGCGCCTTGGTTTTTCCACACGCTTCTTGCGACCCTGTTGACTATTTTGAATGAAACGCTTGATTGTTCGATGATCACGCTTCAGAAGCTTTGCAATTTTAAGAGTGCTGCATCCTTCTGCAAGATATCTCACTATTTTTGACTTTTCTGAGCCTGTCAAGTCCTTCTTTTGACCCATTTTGCCAAAGGAAAGGAAGTTGCCTAATAATTATGCACACCTAATATAGGGTGTTGATGTCATTAGACCACACCCCTTCTCATTACAGAGATGCACATCACCTAATATGCTTAATTGGTAGTAGGCTTTCGAGCCTATACAGCTTGGAGTAAGACAACATGCATAAAGAGGATGATGTGGTCAAAATACTCATTTGCCTAATAATTCTGCACGCAGTGTATGGACAAAGTGTATGATGCCCTCTTTTATGTGTAATAAACGGTGTATTGGAGTGCCGGTTCCTTGTAATTTTTGGCAGTCCTTTCACTTAGTGCATAGGCTTTATTAGTGTAGGAGTCCCACTACCTGATCAACTGTACCAAAATGTGAATGAGGTCCTCCTTTATGTGATATACAGGCAGGGACGTAACTAGAAGTGCCTAGGCCCCACAGCAAATTTTTGTATGGGCCCCCCCCCCAGCACCCCGCCCAATTTTTGATATACTATTTTTACCCCCACCTGTCCTTTTTATTTTTGATAAATATCTTTTTTATTTATATGCAAATTACCTTCCTAACCGTGCCCAAAGGGCTGTCCCTCCGGCCGTTTGTGCCCAGCTGCGTCCATTATCGCCAAGCCCAGCGCCGTCCTACTATTAATTATTCACTGCTGTCCTCGTCTTTTATTTTTTTTCTAAGTGTGCCATAGTCTCGCGCATGTGCCGATGTTACTCACGTGCGGCCCCGCGCGGTGTCCTGGCAGCAGCCTCAAGTAATGTAATCGCGCATGCGCCAGAAAGCGGAAAAAGCTGGCGCATGCGTGATTACACTACTTGAGGCTGCTGCCAGGACACCGCATGGGCCCGGACGTGAGTAACATCAGCGCATGCGCGAGACTACGGCGCACTTCGGAAAAAAAAAGACGAGGACAGCAGTGAATAATTAACAGCCGGGCGGTGGTGGGCTTGGCGGCTGGGCACAAACGGCCGGAGGGACAACCTCTTGGCCACGTTAGGAAGGTAATTTACATATAAATAAAAAAGATTAAACTTGACTGACACGCTGTCGGGCGCCGGGCCCCTTGTCAGCCCGGGCCCCGAAGCAGCCACTTCCCCTGCTTCCCCGGTAGTTACGCCTCTGTATACAGGTTGTATCGGAGTGCCTCTTCCTTGTAATTTTTGGCAGCACTTGCACTTTATATACAAGTAAATATACAGGAAAGAATGTTTCCTAACAATTTTTCCTCTAAAATAGATTTTAGCTTCGGTTTGGTGCGTATTATTGTCAGTCTGTAAAAGTGGCGTACTACTCGGATAACATCATTCCCAGCAGCGACCTGGGAGTCCAAGATGCATCCAGACATCTTCCCCATGCTGTTCCTGAACCATTTCAGTGGTGTTTCCATCAATTTCTGACCTTTTCCTATGAACCAGACACCCTCCCCTCTTCAGAGCACGGAGTGCCTGGTTTAATGCTCGGGTTCTCCCATTGACTTCAATTGTGCTCGGGTGCTCTGTAGAGTATCGGAGCATCCCAAAGTGTTCTACTCGAGCACCCGAGCACCAAAGTGCTCGATCAACACTAACAAGTACAGGAAGGGGATCAGGAAGGGGAAATGCCACTTTCTGCTCCAGTCCCAGCGGTCATGTGATCGCACAGGGACATTAGTCTGTGTGAGTTGCTGGGTCTTAGCATAATCTGATCAGCTCTGAACTGAGGCTGTACAGTGATGAAGGACCTGTAAGGAACTGTGTGATGTCACAATCACAACATGGGTGGAGCACCTGTGTGTTTGTGAGAGGTTAGTGGTTTCCCTCTACACTGCGTGCAGAATTATTAGGCAAATGAGTATTTTGACCACATCATCCTCTTTATGCATGTTGTCTTACTCCAAGCTGTATAGGCTCGAAAGCCTACTACCAATTAAGCATATTAGGTGATGTGCATCTCTGTAATGAGAAGGGGTGTGGTCTAATGACATCAACACCCTATATCAGGTGTGCATAATTATTAGGCAACTTCCTTTCCTTTGGCAAAATGGGTCAAAAGAAGGACTTGACAGGCTCAGAAAAGTCAAAAATAGTGAGATATCTTGCAGAGGGATGCAGTACTCTTAAAATTGCAAAGCTTCTGAAGCGTGATCATCGAACAATCAAGCGTTTCATTCAAAATAGTCAACAGGGTCGCAAGAAGCGTGTGGAAAAACCAAAGCGCAAAATAACTGCCCATGAACTGAGAAAAGTCAAGCGTGCAGCTGCCAAGATGCCACTTGCCACCAGTTTGGCCATATTTCAGAGCTGCAACATCACTGGAGTGCCCAAAAGCACAAGGTGTGCAATACTCAGAGACATGGCCAAGATAAGAAAGGCTGAAAGACGACCACCACTGAACAAGACACACAAGCTGAAACGTCAAGACTGGGCCAAGAAATATCTCAAGACTGATTTTTCTAAGGTTTTATGGACTGATGAAATGAGAGTGAGTCTTGATGGGCCAGATGGATGGGCCCGTGGCTGGATTGGTAAAGGGCAGAGAGCTCCAGTCCGACTCAGACGCCAGCAAGGTGGAGGTGGAGTACTGGTTTGGGCTGGTATCATCAAAGATGAGCTTGTGGGGCCTTTTCGGGTTGAGGATGGAGTCAAGCTCAACTCCCAGTCCTACTGCCAGTTTCTGGAAGACACCTTCTTCAAGCAGTGGTACAGGAAGAAGTCTGCATCCTTCAAGAAAAACATGATTTTCATGCAGGACAATGCTCCATCACACGCGTCCAAGTACTCCACAGCGTGGCTGGCAAGAAAGGGTATAAAAGAAGAAAATCTAATGACATGGCCTCCTTGTTCACCTGATCTGAACCCCATTGAGAACCTGTGGTCCATCATCAAATGTGAGATTTACAAGGAGGGAAAACAGTACACCTCTCTGAACAGTGTCTGGGAGGCTGTGGTTGCTGCTGCACGCAATGTTGAAGGTGAACAGATCAAAACACTGACAGAATCCATGGATGGCAGGCTTTTGAGTGTCCTTGCAAAGAAAGGTGGCTATATTGGTCACTGATTTGTTTTTGTTTTGTTTTTGAATGTTAGAAATGTATATTTGTGAATGTTGAGATGTTATATTGGTTTCACTGGTAAAAATAAATAATTGAAATGGGTATATATTTGTTTTTTGTTAAGTTGCCTAATAATTATGCACAGTAATAGTCACCTGCACACACAGATATCCCCCTAAAATAGCTAAAACTAAAAACAAACTAAAAACTACTTCCAAAAATATTCAGCTTTGATATTAATGAGTTTTTTGGGTTCATTGAGAACATGGTTGTTGTTCAATAATAAAATTAATCCTCAAAAATACAACTTGCCTAATAATTCTGCACTCCCTGTATAAGTTGTCAAATACTGGAAGTTGTATTTCTTTCCTCACTCCCTGTAATGTCCTCTGATAGGCCATAATAACATTCTAGTCTACTACAGTTCCACATGGTTGTAATTAGAGATGAGCGAAGCGAGCTTCGGATGTTACTTCTGAAGTCGTTTCATTCATAACTTCGGATTAATACTGTACGGAAATCTGTTTCCGTACAGTATTAGAATCTATGGGATCCGATGAACCGAAGTTAGTTATTCGCGAAATCACGCATGATTTCGTTGAATAACTTTGGTAATTGATTTTTAAAGTGGAAAACCGAACTCGTCTTCAGTTCCAAGATACTAGTTTAAAGTGAAGCCGAGTTAGGTTTCATGTTTTAAAGTGGTTTTCCACTTTAAAAATCAACTACCGAAATTATTCAACAAAGTCATGCGCGACTTTGCGAATAACAAATTTCGGCTCATCGAAGCCCACACATTCTAATACTGTACAAAGACGAATCTTTGTACAGTTTAAATCCGAAGTTATGAACTAAGCGACTTTGGATGTAACATTTGAAGCTCGCTTCACTTTATCACTAGTTGTAAACCAGCTTTCCCAAGATCCTGAAAGGCAAATCTGCCTCAATATGGCACTATTTAGGAGTGAGGAGGAGGGTTCATCTTTTATCTTTTACCGTTCCACATGATTGTAGCCAAATCTATTTAGTGATATTATTAACTAGGAGATTCCTTCCAAGAAAATGTTGAAAATGTTGACTCTCTGTCACGCTTCAGTGTGGGAGGGAAACACCACACCGAGCATAGGAGGGAAGGGGGAAACAGGGAATCAGACCTGAGAACTAGGGAAGGAAGATGGACACCTCCTAGTGAAAACCCTAACCAAAATCCTGACTGGCTACCAGTATGAACAGACCCCAAAGGTAGGTGAGTTCATACGCAGGAATACCTAGAGTCCTATCTAGCCCTATAGGACCCTGGTACTAATGGCAGGGACGAGACTACCTGTTCCTCTAAAAGGAAGGACGAACAGGAGTCTAATTCATGCCTAATACAAACAATAGGGAAATGCAACACATAGAACCCAAACAAAATACAAAAGGGAAAGGAAAGACTTAACTTCAAAGAGGCTATGGAAGCACCAGGAACTCAGCCGAGATCCAACCACAAACAATCCACAGGCACAGAATCTATAAAAACGCACAACATAATGGGAGAAGCAACTATAAATAAGGAAGGTTAAATGACCACATAAGCAACACCTGGAGGCAAGGGGTGTGGCCATTACCAGAAACAACACAGACACCTATTGATCCAAAAGGAAAACCCGTCGGATCAAACCACGTGTTGCCAGTCTCACAGATCTCCTGCTACTCACTGTCGCCGGGACGTCCGTATGTCTCAGTATGTCCGTGACACTCTCACTGTGCAGATCCAGACTAAGTGATCCAGACTAAACCCAGTCCCCTGCTCCTATACAAGGGAACACAAGGACCCTGTTCTCATGATCAGTGGGGGCCCCAAAGTTCGGACCTTTGTCTATCAGACACTTATTCCCTGCCCTGTTCATACAGATAAGGGTTGTAATGGGACACCACAGAAGTACTGACACCCATAAGCTCCCACAATAGAATGGGTATGCTTCACGTTTTTTCCCTACATTTAACATATACTTTGGGGGGGGGGATACAAAAGCTTAGCACACTATGTTTTCCATTCTGCAGAGTTTGGTAAATGGAGATTTATGAAAACTGGTGAATAGCAGCCTATTAGTCCAAAGCTGCTCTGAAAAATGAAAGGTGGAATCTGATTGGTGAGAAACTAGGACAGTTTTCCTTTATACCTGTTTTGATAAATTGACCTCATATATGTGTATATATATATATATATATATATATATATATATATATATACAGTACAGACCAAAAGTTTGGACACACCTTCTCATTCAAAGAGTTTTCTTTATTTTCAAGACTATGAAAATTGTAGATTCACACTGAAGGCAGCAAAACTATGAATTAACACATGTGGAATTATATACATAACAAACAAGTGTGAAACAACTGAAAATATGTCATATTCTAGGTTCTTCAAAGTAGCCACATTTTGCTTTGATTACTGCTTTGCACACTCTTGGCATTCTCTTGATGAGCTTCAAGAGGTAGTCCCCTGAAATGGTTTTCACTTCACAGGTGTGCCCTGTCAGGTTTAATAAGTGGGATTTCTTGCCTTATAAATGGGGTTGGGACCATCAGTTGCGTTGAGGAGAAGTCAGGTGGATACACAGCTTATAGTCCTACTGAATAGACTGTTAGAATTTGTATTATGGCAAGAAAAAAGCAGCTAAGTAAAGAAAAACGAGTGCCCATCACTACTTTAAGAAATGAAGGTCAGTCAGTCAGCCGAAAAATTGGGAAAACTTTGAAAGTAAGGGCTATTTGACCATGAAGGAAAGTGATAGGGTGCTGCGCCAGATGACCTGGCCTCCACAGTCACCGGACCTGAATCCAATCGAGATGGTTTGGGGTGAGCTGGACCGCAGAGTGAAGGCAAAAGGGCCAACAAGTGCTAAGCATCTCTGGGAACTCCTTCAAGACTGTTGGAAGACCATTTCAGGGGACTACCTCTTGAAGCTCATCAAGAGAATGCCAAGAGTGTGCAAAGCAGTAATCAAAGCAAAAGGTGGCTACTTTGAAGAACCTAGAATATGACATATTTTCAGTTGTTTCACACTTGTTTGTTATGTATATAATTCCACATGTGTTAATTCATAGTTTTGATGCCTTCATAGTCATGAAAATAAAGAAAACTCTTTGAATGAGAAGGTGTGTCCAAACTTTTGGTCTGTACTGTATATATATATATATATATATATATATATATATATTGTGGGGCACAAGCCTCAGATCCCAGCACACACACCTCCATCTGTTAGCTGGTATCGGCACTTCCCGGTCTCTCGGAGGGGAGGTAATAGGATCCTGTCCCTCAAAAAGATGCAGAGTTGTGACACGAAACATGAGAGCCGAGGAAGGGAGGCTGGCCGCCCCAGATCACGTGACCAACCTTGATCACCTGACCGCAGTAGGTCCGTACTTTCAGCCGAAGCTGCCAGCCCACATCCAACACTCCGTTTGACGTGTCGCGTGATCCCAACACATGATCACACAGGTCAAAGGGCATGGTCATATCAAATGCCTAACATTACCAGCACTGCAATAACAGTAATTGAAACATAATAATAATAATCTGTCGCATGTATCCCCAGTTGACTAAATAAATAATTAGATGAAAATTTTACATACAGAGGGGAAAGAGCATACGAGCTCACCATTATATAGAAATACCATGAGGGACGATATGACAGTCATCACAAAGTACCCCCATAGTTACAGGGATACACATGCAGATCCACCTAGTATACGGTCGATATGCATAACAGTACCCCCTATTTTTTAAGTTAATACTAATGCGAGTTCGTGAATTTGAACCTGACACCACTGCTAAACATCCTTTTTTACATGCACCAGTATAGTCAGTGTTCATACAACCGCACTAGTCCCCGTTTCCACAAGGACACTAATGCTCTCGTATAACCCACCTAAAAACATAAAAATTATGGGCTCCCAACTCTATCATCCCCACAATTGGAAATGTCCCATGTCATCTAAAGGATAAGAGGAACATACAACACAATATAATAATCGCTTGAAGTATCTGTAGCTTGTAATTTGTAGCGCTGGATAATTTTTGAGGCTTGCACGTTATAGGAAATTATATACAAGTCCATGCTGGCTCTGTCGATCCCATCGAATTCATAACTGCACTGCAAGTAAAGAGAGAGACACCGACCTACGCAAACTTCCACGAGGAGACGTTCATCTATGTGTCGCGCCACTTTAGACATGTTCTGAGGTGGTGGCGATACATAGATGACGTCTTCTTGATTTGGACAGGTACTGAAACACAATTACTGGCTTTTTAATACAATAGATGCGGATATAAAATTTACAATATGTTATTCAAGGGATGAGCTCAATTTCTTGGATAATAAGATCAGCCTAAAGGAAGGTGTGGTACACACTGACGTATATGTTAAACCCACTGACAAAAATACCTTATTGAGTTTCAATAGTTCACATCCCTGTAAGATGGTGAAATCGCTCTCTTTCAGTCAGTTTTTACGTGTTAAACGCATTGTTAGTGATGAAGCAAAACTGTATGTAACTTTGGACAGGATGTCTCAGACTTTTTTTAAACCGGGGCTTTCCCAAATACATACTAGATTCTCAATTAACAGTAACACATTCATGTAGTAGGGATAATGAGGAGATCAACAAGTAAAAAACTCTAAACAAGATACCGCTGGTTACAACATATACAGAGGATAGTCAAAAAATTATGAAAGTAATTAATAAACATTGGTCCATACGGAGCAGTGAACATGAAAATGTCCATGAGTTTAAAACCCGTCCCCTAATTTCATACAGGAGACAGAAGAACTTAAAAGACAGGCTTGTTCACATGGATATCGGTTCTCAAAAGAAATCAGGACAAATGGTTCTATATACACAAAAAATGTGTATATAGGGGAGGCAATAGGATCCTGTCCCTCAAAAAATTTGAAATCCATTGGATCTCTAAACTCAACACGCTCAAACCAAGAGGGTTAAATGTGTGCAAGCCTCAAAAATTATCCAGCACTACAAATTACAAGCTACAGATACAGTCCTGATCAAAAGTTTAAGACCACCTGAAAAAATGGCAAAAAATCATATTTTACATTGTTGGAGCTTAACAAGGTTCCAAGTAGAGCTTCAACATGCAACAAGAAGAAATGAGAGTGAGACAAAACATTTTTTGAGCATTCAATTAATTGAAAATAACGATTAAACTGAAACAGGCTGTTTTTCAGCTGATCCAAATTTTAGGACCACATGCCTTTAAAGGCCACATCTGTGCAAAGATGTGGATTCATTGTCATTTTCTGTCAGGTAGTCACACGTTGTGATGGCAAAGGCAAAAAAACTCCCTTTTTGAACGTGGTCGGGTTGTTGAACTGCATAAGCAGGGTCTCTCACAGCGCGCCATCGCTGCTGAGGTGGGACGCAGTAAGACAGTCATTTGGAATTTCTTAAATGATCCTGAGGCTTATAGAACAAAAAAAGTCAAGTAGAAGACCCCAAAAAATTTCATCAGCACTGAGCCGGAGAATCCAATTGGCTGTCCGTCAAGACACAGGACAATCCTCGACCCAAATTAAGGCGCTTATTGGGGCTGACTGCAGCCCCATAGCCATCAGACGGCATCTGAGACTGAAGGGCTTCAAAAACAAAAAACGTCTTCAAAGACCTCGTCTCCTTGAACGCCACAGAACTGCTCGTTTGGACTTTGCAAGAGAGCACCAAGCATGGGACATTCAAAGGTGGAAGAAAGTTTTATTCTCTGATGAGAAAAAATGTAACCTTGAGGGTCCTAAAGGTTTCCAACATTATTTGCATGACAAGCAGATCCCACCTGAGATGTTTTCTACGTGCCACAGTGGAGGGGGGCGCCATAATGGTCTGGGGTGCTTTTTCCTTCAGTGGAACAATGGAGCTTCAGGAAGTGCAGGGGCGTCAAACGGCCGCTGGCTATGTCCAGATGTTGCAGAGAGCATTCTTCATGACTGAGGGCCCTCGTCTGTTTGGTAATGACTGTTTTTTTTTAACAGGACAACGCTACAGTACACAATGCCCGCAGGACAAGGGACTTCTTCCAGGAGAATAACATCACTCTTTTGGCCCATCCTGCGTGTTCCCCTGATCTAAATCCAATTGAGAACCTTTGGGAATGGATGGCAAAGGAAGTTTACAAAAATGGACAACAATTCCAGACAGTAGATGGCCTTCGTGTGGCCCTCTTCACCACTTGGAGAAATGTTCCCACTCACCTCATGGAAACGCTTGCATCAAGCATGCCGAAACGAATTTTGGAAGTGATAAACAATAACGGTTGAGCTACTCATTACTGAGTTCATGTTTGGAAGTTGGATTTCTGTTTTGGGGGTTTAGTTATTTTTTTGGAAGTGTGGTCCTAAACTTTTGATCAGCTGAAAAACAGCCTGTTTCAGTTTATTCGTTGTTTTTATAAAATTGAATGCTCAAATTTTTTTTGTCTCACTCCCATTTCTTCTTGTTGCATGTTGAAGCTCTACTTGGAACCTTGTTAAGATCCAGCCATGCTAAATATGATTTTTTGCCATTTTTCAAGTGGTCTTAAACTTTTGATCAGGACTGTACTTCAAGTGATTATTCTATTGTGTTGTATTTTTACGTTTTTAGGTGGGTTATACGAGAGCATTAGTGTCCTTGTGGAAACGGGGACTAGTGCGGTTGTATGAACACTGACCATACTGACCTAACCATGTCAAAAAGGACGTGGAACAGTGGTGTCAGGTTCAAATTCATGAACTCACATTAGTATTAACTTAAAAAATAGGGGGTACTGTTATGCATATCGACCGACTACTAGGTGGATTTGCATTTGTATCCCTGTAACTATAGGGGTACTTTGTGATGACTGTCATATCGTCCCTCATGGTATTTCTATATAATGGTGAGCTCGTATGCTCTTTCTCCTCTGTATGTAAAATTTTCATCTAATTATTATTTATTTAGTCAACTGGGGATACATGCGACACATTATTATTATTATTATTATGTTTCAATTACTGTTATTGCAGCGCTGGTAATGTTAGGCATTTGATATGACCATGCTCTTTGACCTGTCTGATCATGTGTTGGGATCATGTGACACGTCATACGGAGTGTTGGATGTGGGCTGGCAGCTTCGACTGGGAGTACAGATGTACTGCAGTCAGGTGATCAAGGTTGGTCACGTGATCTGGGGCGGCCCACTTCCCTTTCTCGGCTCTCAAGTTTCACGTCACAACTCTGCGTCTTGTCACGTGCTGGAAGTTCCGATACCAGCTAACAGATTGTTACATCATGGACATGCGCATTCTTTTGAGTGAGACGCCGCTCCTCCTCCCATGCTGGTTTGTGGTTCCTATCTCTTTCATTTAGTAATCATGTTTTTTAACTTGCACCTGTCACTTTTAGATGGATACTAATTATGTAATCTGGGACAATTATGGATTTATATCACAAAAATCGTGTTTATACTTATATATGAATTTTGCACTTTTGCACGATTACACTTGTTTATAATTGTGAATCATGTATATGTAATGAGATCATGGATGCATATATATTTTTGTAACATATGAATTGTTTTTACACTAATTGCATGTATTGATTAATTGATTGTAACACCCCTTTATATACTTGTATTGGCACCATTGTTTGTTATCACGCCTTTGGTGAATAAAGCACATGTCACTTTAATGGATGTGCCGCAGTATTCTTATCTTTTATTGATGCACGGGTGGTAGGATCACCGCCTTAACCTCTGGCACTCCGGTCGTACTTTGGTCTAGTGGTGCTGCCCAAAAGCTTTTAATAAATATATTTACAAAAAAAAAGATGGCTGCACACCATTATATATACAAACAATAGAGCTAAGAAATGGGGGTCATTCTAGATAAAAGTGGTTCAATACCGACTATAAATGAGTATACATGAATAATGTAAGCTCTTAGCGCACATACAGTACAGACCAAAAGTTTGGACACACCTTCTCATTCAAAGAGTTTTCTTTATTTTCAAGACTATGAAAATTGTAGATTCACACTGAAGGCATCAAAATTATGAATTAACACGTGGAATTATATACATAACAAACAAGTGTGAAAAAACTGAAAATATGTCATATTCTAGGTTCTTCAAAGTAGCCACCTTTTGCTTTGATTACTGCTTTGCACTCTTGGCATTCTCTTGATGAGCTTCAAGAGGTAGTCCCCTGAAAATGGTTTTCACTTCACAGGTGTGCCCTGTCAGGTTTAATAAGTGGGATTTCTTGCCTTATAAATGGGGTTGGGACCATCAGTGGCGTTGAGGATAAGTCAGGTGGATACACAGCTGATTCTCCTACTGAATAGACTGTTAGAATTTGTATTATGGCAAGAAAAAATCAGCTAAGTAAAGAAAAACGAGTGGCCATCATTACTTTAAGAAATGAAGGTCAGTCAGTCAGCCGAAAAATTGGGAAAACTTTGAAAGTAAGGGCTATGTGACCATGAAGGAGAGTGATGGGGTGCTGCGCCAGATGACCTGGCCTCCACAGTCACCGGACCTGAACCCAATCGAGATGGTTTGGGGTGAGCTGGACTGCAGAGTGAAGGCAAAAGGGCCAACAAGTGCTAAGCATCTCTGGGAACTCCTTCAAGACTGTTGGAAGACCATTTCAGGGGACTACCTCTTGAAGCTCATCAATAGAATGCTAAGAGTGTGCAAAGCAGTAATCAAAGCAAAAGGTGACTACTTTGAAGAACCTAGAATATGACATATTTTCAGTTGTTTCACACTAGTTTGTTATGTATATAATTCCACATGTTAATTCATAGTTTTGATGCCTTCATAGTCATGAAAATAAAGAAAACTCTTTGAATGAGAAGGTGTGTCCAAACTTTTGGTCTGTACTGTACGTGTCGGGCCCATCTACCAGGCGTCAAGGTGGCTTCCATCTGCGGAAGCCACCTTGACGCCTGGTAGATGGGCCCGACACGTATGTGCGCTAAGAGCTTCCATCTTCTATTGTTTGTATATATAATGGTGTGCAGCCATCTTGTTTTTTGTAATTATGTTTGCCTCATGGATATGAACCTGTGATCCTGAAGGTTTTAGGCTAAATCTTCTTGCTATATATATATATATATATAAAAAAACAAAAAAGTTCAGTGGCAGCACCGTCAGAGGAAAAGCTATGGGTGCAGCTGGCCCAGTGTGGATAAAGCCAATCCAAATAGATAAAATTGCAAAAAAGGGCAGCACTCCAGATAGTAAAAGAAGAAAAAACTTTAATTACCCATATGGGACAGGCGACGTTTCGGCTCAATGTGTGAGCCTTTCTCAAGCGGTGTGTACAGACAAAACACAGAGTATATATGCCAGTAAGTGAATACAATCATTGTGCAATACAGGTGTGCTCAATACATAATAATTGAGATAATCAAATCTAAAATACAGTGCATATAGGATTACAATAAATCACATGATTAAAAAACAGTGCATGATCATATAGTGAGTGAATAATTAAAAAATACATATAGCATACAGTGAATTATGCAAAAACATAAGAGAACTTCATAATTACCAATCATACAGTAAGTGATGTCAGCTGTGTACGCTGATAAAGTGCTTAAGTGCTTACTACGTAGGTCCGGCAGACGGAGGGTGAAGGAGGATGCAAAACATACATGGCTGTCATGATACATGCGGTGCGGCGTGCCTGTGGTGTGACTGCGCATGTCACAGTGACGTACATGCCGTACTTCCGGGTGGCGATGTGCCTGTAAAACCGCAGCTGCGCATTGGCCTTCTGATGTCTCTTACGCCATCTTGGATCAGGGCATCCTGCCTGCATTGCCAGGGACCTCTGTTAGTCACAGCCGATGAATAACAAATTAAGGTGGGGGCACATAACAGTGCTCCTAAATCCTATATTAGTGGCTGAGTGAGTGCAGAAACGGGACACCACAACAACAAAGCTGCAGCCCACTTCCGCGGTCCCAGATCAGTTGCGCACCCACACGTGAGTGTGGGGTCACACTGTATCCGTGATCAATACCCACTCATAGCCACCCCATAGGGGAGGGATCTCCTCCTGTACACCTATTATGTACACAACAGACTGTCATCACAAAGGCACCCAAATGCCTCTACAAGCATAAGGATGTACTGACAAAAGGAGACTATCCATGTGAAGGCTTGCCGTCCACACCTACAGCCTCATATCTCCTCACTCCATGCTCCGTGGCCCACCTACCGCAGACTAAAAAAAGAGGAAAGAAAGAAAAAGAAAAAATAAATATAACGATTATACAAAATGAATCAAAGATATTAGAAAGAAACAAGTTTTGTTGTCTTGTACACGAATCTCACAATATACACAATTGCGATCAACACCATAATGTACGGCATGGAGGCAAGCCACAAGCCCTAACCCACCCCAATCCTATAGTCCACGTTTAGACCATAGGGTTTGAGGGAATTAAGGGTGTGGATCCACCTCAACTCCCGTCTGTTGAGGAGATTAGCCCTGTTGCCACCTCTTCTGGGCATGGGAATAAAATCAATAATACAACACCTAAGATCTCTTTCAGTGTGTTTTAGGTCCGTAAAGTGTTTAGACACTGGCAAGTCAAGCCGTTTTTTTCTTATGCTTAGACGATGATTATTAAGCCGTGTCTTAAAATCAGTAGTCGTCTCGCCTACGTAGATTAAATTACATGGACATATGAGTGCATAAATGATGTAGCTGGAGTCACAAGTTAAGTAATATCGTATCGGGTATGTTACCCCAGTTTGTGGGTGTACAAAATTTCTGCCTTTTACGATATATTTGCAATTTACACATGATAAGCATGGGAAGCATCCTGTGCTATTTGATGTCAATGTTGTCTGTCTCGATTTTTTTATAGTCCCCACGTCAGCCTTAACTAACTGATCTTTGATACTTTTAGATCTGCGGTAGGACATTAAGGGTGGTGTATGAAATTCCTTTACAGCACTATGGCAACCACCCAATATACCCCAATGGCGTCGGATGATGTTCCCTATTGCTATACTCTGTTCCGAGTACATGGAGACAAAAGGTATTCTGGTCGATTTTGTTTGGCGTACCTTATTGGAAAGAATATCGTTCCTGTCTAATTTCATGACCAGTTCTTTTTTATCATGCAGCAATTTGGAGGGATATCCTCGTTGCTTGAACTTGTTGGTTAATACATCAAGTGTGTTATCTAACTGGTCTTGATCTGAGACTATACGTCTGGCTCTTAAGTACTGGGAATAGGGCAAAGATCTAATCATGTTTTTGGGATGATTACTACTGTACGTCAACAGTGTGTTCCTGTCGGTCGGTTTTGTAAAAAGTGCCGTGTGCAACTTGCCGTCCGTCAGGAACACAAGTGTATCCAGAAACTGCATTTCAATATGGGAATGCACTAAGGTGAACTGAAGTGCTTTATCAAACCCATTAAGGAATTCGTGAAATTCGCAGAGCTGGTCAATGGTGCCAGTCCAGATGAGGAAGATGTCGTCTATGTACCGCCACCACGCCATAGCATGCTTGAAGTGGTGGCTTCCATAGACGACATCTTCCTCAAATCGACGCATATATATACACACACACATATACACACACACACACAGTAAGGTCTATAAATATTGGGACATCGACACAATTCTAAGATTTTGTTTGGGTCTATACACCACCGAAATGGATTTGAAATGAAACGAACAAGATGTGATTTAACTGCAGACTGTTAGCTTTAATTTGAGGGTATTTACATCCAAATCAGGTGAACGGTGTAGGAATTACAACAGTTTGCATATGTGCCTCCTACTTGTTAAGTGACCAAAAGTAATGGGACAGAATAATAATCATAAATCAAACTTTCACTTTTTAATACTTGGTTGCAAATCCTTTGCAGTCAATTACAGCCTGAAGTCTGGAATGAATAGACATCACCAGATGCTGGGTTTCATCCCTGGTGATGCTCTGCCAGGCCTCTACTGCAACTCTCTTCAGTTCCTGCTTGTTCTTGGGGCATTTCTTTTCAAGTTTTGTCTTCAGCAAGTGAAATGCATGCTCAATCGGATTCAGGTCAGGTGATTGACTTGGCCATTGCATAACATTCCACTTTCTCTTAAAAAACTCTTTGGTTGCTTTTGCAGTATGCTTTAAGTCATTGTCCATCTGCACTGTGAACCGTCATCCAATGAGTTCTGAAGCATTTGGCTGAATATGAGCAGATAATATTGCCCGAAACACTTCAGAAATCATCCTGCTGCTTTTGTCAACAGTCACATCATCAATAAATACAAGAGAACCAGTTCCATTGGCAGCCATACATGCCCACGCCATGACACTACCACCACCATGCTTCACTGATGAGGTGGTATGCTTAGGATCATGAGCAGTTCCTTTCCTTCTCCATACTCTTCTTTTCCCATCACTCTGGTACAAGTTGATCTTGGTCTCATCTGTCCATAGGATGTTGTTCCAGAACTGTGAAGGCTTTTTTAGATGTCGTTTGGCAAACTCTAATCTGGCCTTCCTGTTTCTGAGGCTCACCAATGGTTTACATCTTGTGGTGAACCCTCTGTATTCCCTCTGGTGAAGTCTTCTCTTGATTGTTGACTTTGACACACATACACCTACCTCCTGGAGAGTGTTCTTGATCTGGCCAACTGTTGTGAAGGGTGTTTTCTTCACCAGGGAAAGAATTCTTCGGTCATCCACCACAGTTGTTTTCCGCGGTCTTCCGGGTCTTTTGGAGTTGCTGAGCTCACCGGTGCGTTCCTTCTTTTTGAGAAAGTTCCAAACAATTGTTTTGGCCATGCCTAATGTTTTTGCAATCTCTCTGATGGATTTGTTTTGTTTTTTCAGCCTAATGATGGCTTGCTTCACTGATAGTGACAGCTCTTTGGATCTCATCTTGAGAGTTGACAGCAAGAGATTCCAAATGAAAATAGTACACTTGAAATGAACTCTGGATCTTTTATCTGCTCATTGTAATTGGGATAATGAGGGAATAACACACACTTGGCCATGGAACAGCTGAGAAGCCAATTGTCCCATTACTTTTGGTCCCTTAACAAGTGGGAGGCACATATGCAAACTGTTGTAATTCCTACACCGTTCACCTGATTTGGATGTAAATACCCTCAAATTAAAGCTGACAGTCTGCAGTTAAAGCACATCTAGTTCGTTTCATTTCAAATCCATTGTGGTGGTGTATAGAGCCAAAAATGTTAGAATTGTGTTGATGTCCCAATATTTATGGACCTGACTATATATATATATATATATATATATATATATATACACACACACACACAGTACAGACCAAAAGTTTGGACACACCTTCTCATTCTGTCATGACCCGGGTTGTATTTGAACCGGGATCTTCCTGGTCTCTTAAACCATAGCCTTACCTGTTGTGCTACAGAAGAGATCTAGACTTTGGGAATGTCCTTACTGTGTTCAACACTACATCATACTCTCTAGCTCCACCTGCTGCCAGCTGTGGACAATTCTCAATCTGGACAGCCTTTAAATAGGAAGTGAGGACATCACTCAGTGCCCGTTTATTTGGATTTCTTCCCTGGGTGTTTTGACTTCAGTGATCTTCCTTGTATTGAACTCCTGCCTGATATCCCGACTATTCTACAGCCTGCTGATTTTGTACCTTGCCACCAGATCGTGAATGACCTTAGCCTGCCTGACTCTTCTCCGGATTTTGATTGTGAACTATTTGCCTGACGACGCTTTGCCTGGATCTCAAGCACACTACTTCCACTTCGGACACTACCTTTTACAGGTACCTTACACATTCAAAGAGTTTTTTTTATTTTCATGACTATGAAGGCATCAAAACTATGAATTAACACTTGTGGAATTATATACATAACAAACAAGTGTGAAACAACTGAAAATATGTCATATTCTAGGTTCTTCAAAGTAGCCACCTTTTGCTTTGATTACTGCTTGCACACTCTTGGCATTCTCTTTATGAGCTTCAAGAGGTAGTCCCCTGAAATGGTCTTCCAACAGTCTTGAAGGAGTTCCCAGAGATGCTTATCACTTGTTGGCCCTTTTGCCTTCACTCTGCGGTCCAGCTCACCCCAAACCATCTCGATTGGGTTCAGGTCCGGTGACTGTGGAGGCCAGGTCATCTGGCGCAGCACCCCATCACTCTCCTTCATGGTCAAATAGCTGTCACGGCAGACGTGCACAGTTAAACAGACAACACACCAACCAGGCTCTGGACGAGAGACAGGGGAAGGGTCACCTCCTAATTTATCCCTGACCTCTTTCCCTGCAATGCTCAGCCCACAGACAAACCTTGATGGTAGATTTGCTGTGTCCACCAGCCTAAACTAACAGAACCCTGAACTCCCTGAGATGGTGAAGTGGGGTGAAAGGAGCAGCCTGCTCGCACAGAACCTGGATGGGTAAGATGACATAAACAACCAAACAAGAAAAGACACTTATCTGCTAAGAGCAGGAACAAACAGCCAACCTTCCTTCCAAACTTCCCAGACACTAATGAACAGTATAAGGCTACTTTCACACTAGCGTTCGGGTGTCCGCTCGTGCGCACCGTTTGAAGGGGCTCACGAGCGGCCCCGAACGCATCCGTCTGGCCCCAATGCATTCACAGTGGAGGCGGATCCACTGAGAATGCATCCGCCTGCCAGCGTTCAGCCTCCGCTCCGCTCAGTGAGCGGACACCTGAACGCTGCTTGCAGCGTTCGGGTGTCCGCCTGGCCGTGCGGAGGCGAGCGGATCCGTCCACACTTACAATGTAAGTCAATGGGGACGGATCCGCTTGAAGATGACACAATATGGCTCAATCTTCAAGCGGATCCGTTCCCCATTGACTTTCAATGTAAAGTCTGAACAGATCCGCTCAGACAACTTTCACACTTAGAAAATTTTCTAAGTTTTAATGCAGACGCATCCGTTCTGAACGGATGCGAACGTCTGCATTATCGGGGCGGATCCGTCTGATGAAACATCAGACGGATCCGCTCCGAACGCTAGTGTGAAAGTAGCCTTATCCGCTCAGAGCACTTTAGCTGAAGACAATTTAAACTAATGACTCCACCCAGTGCACTTGATGCGAGGCGGATCCAGCACAGCATCAAAACAAATGCTAGACTCGTGCTGCAATCCTGGCTGACCTCCGCACATCGTCAGAGTGGGGCATGACAGTACCCCCCCTTCTACGGGTGACCTCCGGACACCATGGACCAACCTTATCCGGATGGGACCTATGAAAGGCCCTCACCAGACGGCTGGCGTTGACATCTGACGCCGGAACCCACATCCTCTCCTCAGGACCGTATCCCCTCCAGTGAACCAGGTACTGGAGGGAACCCCGCAGAACTCTCGAGTCGAGAATCCTGGAGATCTCGAACTCCAAGTTTCCCTCGACCAGAACAGGAGGAGGAGGCAATGGCGATGGTACCACCGGTTTAACATATTTTTTTAGTAAAGACTTGTGGAAGACATCGTGGATCCTCCAAGTCTGCGGCAGATCAAGTCGAAATGCCACAGGATTGATCACAGCAGAAATCTTATATGGACCAACAAATCTTGGACCCAGTTTCCAAGATGGCATTCTCAACTTGATATTCCTAGTGGACAACCACACCAAATCACCCACACACAGGTCCGGACCAGTCACACGTCTCCTGTCAGGCATTCGTTTATACCTCTCACCCATCCTCTCCAAATTCCCTTGAATCCCCCGCCAGATAGAGGATAAGGCAGAAGAGAATCTCTCCTCCTCTGGCATCCCGGAGGAACCAGACCCAGAAAAGGTCCCAAACTGAGGATGGAAACCGTATGCGCCAAAAAATGGCGACTTACCCGTGGACTCCTGTCTATGGTTATTCAATGCAAATTCTGCTAAGGGCAAGAATGAGGACCAGTCCTCCTGATTCTCAGCCACAAAGCACCTCAAGTAGGTCTCCAGGTTTTGATTGGTACGCTCCGTCTGACCATTCGACTGTGGATGAAAAGCTGACGAGAAAGAAAGTTGAATGCCAAGTCGAGAGCAGAACACCCTCCAAAACCTGGAGACAAACTGCGTGCCCCTATCAGAGACAATATCCGAAGGAATACCGTGCAATTTAAAAATATTATCCACAAAAATCTGCGCCAGAGTCTTAGCGTTAGGCAGACTTGTTAGTGGTATAAAGTGAGCCATTTTACTGAAACGATCGACTACCACCAAAATCACTGTTCTCCCGGAGGAACTCGGTAGGTCCGTAATAAAGTCCATGGACAAATGTGTCCAAGGACGAGATGGAATAGACAATGGAAGAAGTGAACCAGGCGGTCGAGTAGGAGCAACCTTAGACCGAGCGCAGGTTTCACAAGCTGCCACGTAATTCTCAATACTCTTACGCAAACCTGGCCACCAGAACCTCCGGGACACCAGATCACAGGTGGACTTACCACCAGGATGTCCAGCGAGAACAGTATCGTGATGTTCCTTGAACACCTTGTATCGTAGGCCCTCAGGAACAAACAACCTCCCTGGGGGACACGAACCAGGAGCCCCCTCCTGAGCTCCCAACACCTCCATCTCCAATTCAGGGTACAGAGCGGAGACCACCACTCCATCCGCCAAAATCGACGCTGGATCTTCTGAATCACCTCCCCCAGGGAAGCTGCGAGACAAGGCATCTGCCTTGACGTTCTTGACCCCTGGGCGAAAGGTAACCACGAAATTGAACCTGGTAAAAAACAATGACCATCTGGCCTGTCTAGGGTTCAGACGCTTGGCAGATTGCAGGTAAGCCAAATTCTTATGGTCTGTATACACAGTAACGGGGTGAGAAGCCCCCTCTAACCAGTGACGCCATTCTTCAAAGGCCAACTTGATTGCCAACAACTCCCTATCTCCAACATCATAATTCCTCTAGGCGACCGAGAGCTTCCTGGAGAAGAAGGCACACGGGACCCACTTGCCAGGAGAAGGACCCTGCGAAATCACTGCCCCAACCCCCACCTTTGATGCATCAACCTCGACCACGAATGGCTGAGATACATCCGGCTGCACCAGAATGGGAGCAGACGCAAAACGCTTCTTAATAGCCGAAAAGGCCTGCAATGCCTCATCCGACCAGACAGAGACATCAGCACCCTTCTTGGTCATATCAGTAAGAGGTTTGACTAACGTGGAATAATTCAAAATACATTTTCTATAATAATTCGTAAACCCCAAAAATCGCATCAAAGCTTTCTGATTCTCCGGTCGATCCCACTCCAGAACCGCCCGGACCTTTTCGGGGTCCATACGAAAACCAGAATCAGAAAGCATGTATCCCAAAAATGGAAGCTCTTGCACCGCAAACAAACATTTCTCCAATTTGGCGTATAACATATTCTCCCGCAGGATCGTCAAAACCTGTCTCACATGATCCTGATGGGTCTTCAGATCAGGAGAATAAATTAAAATGTCATCAAGGTAGACTACTACGAACCTCCCCACCAAATGATGAAAAATATCATTGACGAATCGCTGAAATACCGCTGGCGCATTCGTCAACCCAAAAGGCATTACCAGGTTCTCAAAATGACCCTCGTGCGTATTGAAGGCCGTTTTCCACTCATCCCCCTCCTTGATCCTGATCAGATTGTATGCTCCTCTCAAATCCAACTTGGAGAACACCTTGGCTCCAACAATCTGATCAAAAAGATCAGAGATCAAAGGCAGGGGATATGGATCCCGGACTGTAATACGATTCAGCTCCCGGAAATCCAAACACGGTCTCAGTGATCCATCTTTCTTCTTCACGAAGAACAAACCTACAGCCACTGGAGACTTAGATGGTCTAATATGACCCTTTGCCAAACTCTCGGCGACATACTTTCGCATGACCTCTCTCTCGGGTTGAGAGAGGTTGTAGAGCCGAGACTTGGGCAACTTAGCCCCTGGAATGAGATTCACAGGACAATCATAGTCACGATGAGGGAGCCCCACCCTCCGCAAACACGTCCGAAAAATCTGAGAGATACTGAGGCAAGGCCATAACGGACACTTCAGAAATAGATGTGACAAGACAATTATCCGAACAAAACTTGCTCTAACCAATGATTTGTCTCGCCTGCCAGTCTATAATTGGGTTATGTTTAGACAACCATGGCAACCCCAAAACTATTGGAGCTGGCAAATCTTTCATGACGAAACAGGAAATAATCTCAGCATGTGAATCACCCACCCTTAAATGAATATCATGAACAACGTGAGTAAGGCTCCCTTGAGAAAGAGGGGAAGAATCAATGGCAAAAACACGAATCTTGTTCTCTAACGTGCAAATACTTAGTCCCAAACCCTCAAGAAACAGAAAGTCAATTAAATTTACCCCAGCACCACAATCAAGAAAAACATCAACAAACACATTTCGAGACTCTAGCGCCACCATAGCTGAAAGGAGAAGATGGGAACTGCAGGGAACTTGCATACCAGTCTGCTCTACCACACCATTCATACTACCAAGTGTGAGGGAGGTTTTTTTCTCTTTTTCTTTTTTCTTTATCACTTTCCTCTGTGATTCAACATACGGACAAGAAAAAACAAAATGACCCCTCTTTCCACAAAAGAAACATAAATTGTGCGCTTTACGAAAGTCTCTACTATCTGAATGGAAAGATATCTGACCTAATTGCATGGGTTCCTACTCCAGAATAACAAGCAATATCTCCCTGGGCAGCTGGTGAAACAAAACCACACGCGGGAGGAATCCCCTGCACAGAGGAACCCATACACCTCTCTCTGATGCGTCTATCCAAATGTATCGCCAAAGACATTGCATTTTCCAAAGTATCTGGGTATTCATGAAAAGCCAGAGCATCCTTCAACCTTTCAGATAACCCCTGACAAAACTGGCTACGTAACGCGGGGTCGTTCCACCCTGACTCAGTAGCCCACCTCCTAAACTCTGTGCAGTAAACCTCAGCAGTATGTTTACCCTGTAGTAAGTTACGTAATTTTGACTCTGACATCGAAACTCGATCTGGGTCATCGTAAATCAATCCCAGGGCTTTAAAAAATTCCTCCACCGGAGAGCCATGGTAACGGGTGGCAGGGAAAAAGTCCAGGATTGCGCGTCCCCTTTCAGCAAAGACATGACGATACCCACCCTCTGATCCTCATTACCTAATGAAAATGGGCACAATCGAAAGTACAACTTACATGATTCCTTGAAACGGAAAAAATCATCAGTACCCCCTGCAAATTTCTCTGGAAGAGCGACTTTAGGCTCCCCAACAATTTGACCTGTACCTGAAGCCAACACCCTCTGACACTGTGTGACCGTACTACGTAGATCCGCAACCTCCAGGGACAAACCCTGCATGCGGTCAACCAGTGCATCAATTGACGCCATCACATAAACGCTGAGCAATGGCAGTCACAGTATGGCGGATTATAATGTCACGGCGGACGTGCACAGTTAAACAGACAACACACCAACCAGGCTCTGGACGAGAGAATTTATCCCTGACCTCCTAATTTATCCCTGACCTCTTTCCCTGCAATGCTCAGCCCACAGACAAACCTTGATGGTAGATTTGCTGTGTCCACCAGCCTAAACTAACAGAACCCTCATCTCCCTGAGATGGTGAAGTGGGAAGAAAGGAGCAGCCAGCTCGCACAGAACCTGGATGGGTAAGATGACATAAACAACCAAACAAGAAAAGACACTTATCTGCTGAGAGCAGGAACAAACAGCCAACCTTCCTTCCAAACTTCCCAGACACTAATGAACAGTATAATCCGCTCAGAGCACTTTAGCTGGAGACCATTTAAACTAATGACTCTACCCAGTGCACCTGATGCGAGGCGGATCCAGCACAGCATCAAAACAAATGCTAGACTCGTGCTGCAATCCTGGCTGACCTCCGCACATCGTCAGAGTGGGGCATGACAATAGCCCTTACTTTCAAAGTTTTCCCAATTTTTCGGCTGGCTGACTGGCCTTCATTTCTTAAAGTAATGATGGCCACTCGTTTTTCTTTACTTAGAATTTGTATTATGGCAAGAAAAAAGCAGCTAACAGTCTATTCAGTAGGACTATCAGCTGTGTATCCACCTGACTTCTCCTCAACGCAACTGATGGTCCCAACCCCATTTATAAGGCAAGAAATCCCACTTATTAAACCTGACAGGGCACACCTGTGAAGTGAAAACCATTTCAGGGGACTACCTCTTGAAGCTCATCAAGAGAATGCCAAGAGTGTGCAAAGCAGTAATCAAAGCAAAAGGTGGCTACTTTGAAGAACCTAGAATATAACATATTTTCAGTTGTTTCACACTTGTTAGTTATGTATATAATTCCACATGTGTTAATTCATAGTTTTGATGCCTTCAGTATGAATCTACAATTTTCATAGTCATGAAAATAAAGAAAACTCTTTGAATGAGGTGTGTCCAAACTTTTGGTCTGTACTGTATATATACAGTGCTGCATTTCTTGATAAATTTAAGGGTGATTTTCAGGCTAAAAAACAAAGTAAATGGTCCAGGGACATTGACGATTATGCCACAGGCTATGTTTATAACTGGCAAGGTGACCTGAGAAAAAAATCGGAGACCGATTGGTGAAAAGAGAAGCCCAGCTATGATGGGTGACAATAGAAATACACATCAAGGTTCCAAGGAGAAGGGTGCTTCATTTTCTCCCAGCAAGTGGAGCTTCTCGTCCTCCTTTTCCGGAGCAGAGTACAGGACCAGGAGACTCCGGCGGGGCGGTCGGCGCCAGCACAAGTGGAGAAAGAGAGAGGGCACCCAGATCCCAGAGACCAAGGACGGTGAAAGAAAGGAAGAAAGCACAGTGGTAAACATCTCTTCAACCACACTCACCAGTGAACATATTCATGTTTTAAACAAGGGACTATCCTTTTGCCCCGTTGCCACAACCAACTGGTTCAATGTAGAACTAGACCTACAAAGATTCTACCGTATGATTAAATTGAAGGTGTGGGCTTCTGAGCAACAGGATAGATCACGTATTGATAATATGAGAACAAGTGAATTAACTCTACATGACACGGGACTTTTTTTAAAAAGTGATTTCAATCCTGTGTCCCACCATCCTGCTATTGAGGCTTTCACTCTGGCAGTAGGGCGAGACATAGACAAATTGAAGCATGAAATGACAGCGAATCCTATGGGCCATGCCAATATGACATCTGAGGATATCAAAGCCGTTGGAGATCTGTCTGCAAACTGCAACCTCACCATCAATTCTGCGGATAAGGGTGGTGGGGTTGTGGTAATGGACACGGATCTCTACGTGCAAGAGATCCTATCACAGTTGGCGGATAGAAATGTTTATCAGCGGGTCTCTAATGACCCTAAGTTTAATCTATTGAGGGAACTCAGAGATATGCTATTACAGGCCAAATCTGGTGGCATCAAAGATGAGAAATTGTGTAGTTATTTATTATGTGAAAAACCAATAACCCCAATATTATACACGCTTCCAAAAATACACAAGAATTTGCGTGCTCCCCGGGGCCGGCCCATTGTGTCCGGCAGGGGGTCTCTGTTTTGTAATCCAGCGATTTTCCTTGATAGGATCTTGCGGCCGTTTGCCGTGTCCGCCAGATCCTATATAAGGGACACTAGTGATTTTTTGGTGAAGATCAGGGATTTGAGAATCCCAGATGGTGCCATTCTTGCGTCCTTTGACGTGTGTAGCTTATACACGTCAATCGAGCACGAATTGGGTCTCCATGGAATTATGTCTTATGCAGACGGCGTACACAGAGGAATGTAGGTTATTTTTATTGGGATTATTGAGATTTATTCTCTTTAGAAATTATTTCTTATTTCAGGATGATTACTATGTACAGTTGAGGGGGACCGCGATGGGGTCCAATGTGGCGCCCACATATGCAAATATATATATGACACACTTGGAGGATTCTTACGTCTATGGATGCCGCCACTTCAGCCATGTGCTGGGGTGGTGGCGTTACATAGATCATATTTTCTTGAAATGGGTGGGCGCCACAGAGGACCTCATGGCTTTCCACTCGTTCCTGAACGGGATTGACCCTAGCGTCAAGTTCACCTTGATGCATTCACATGAGAGATTACAATTTCTTGACACTGAGGTGATGATTCAGGTGGATACCCTGTCCACTGACCTCTTTGTGAAACCTACGGACAAAAATACCCTTGTCAGATATGAGAGCCACCACCCGCGGCCAATGATCAAGTCTCTCCCATACAGCCAGATGCTACGTGTGGCCAGGATAGTTGAGCCAGGTCTGATTAGGGACCAACGGCTGGCGGAAATGGCCGAAAAATTTCGGTCTAGGGGTTACCCCAAAAAGCTAGTCAGAGAAAGTATTAGCAAAACTGAGGTGAGGATGAAGGATGGTGACCCAGTCAAATCTAAGATTTCCACACACAGGATACCTGTAACGGTCGCGTATACACACACACACACAGGGGGGGAGGGAAGTGACCAGTGCGCTCCACCCTTACCCCTGGCCCTGCCTACTTGCCTCGCGAGTCCTAATGACAGGGGACAACTGGACGGCAATCCCTAACTTGGAATAAGTGCAGGGATGACAGACAGACAAACAACAGGACGTGAACGGACCGAGTCAATACCAGGAAAGCTACAAAGTACAAAGGATTAAGCAAAGAATGGTCAGGAGAAGCCGGGGTCAAATACCAGGAGAGCAGAGAAGTACAAGAGGAGTCCTAAGAGAGTAGTCAGGTGGGAGCCGAGGTCACAATACCAGGACGGATGCGCAGTACAGGAGGATCAGGCAAAAGGATGGTCAAGGAACAGGATCAGGTAAGTATTCAGCAGTCCAACAAATAGCCAGGAACTTAGAAATTAACAGGCAACCTGTAGCTAGCAGGCTGCCTGTATTTATAGTGGGGAGTGAGGGTCATGTGACGTGGCCAGCGTCACATGACCGACAGACCAACCAGTCGAGCACCGAGTGATCAGCTCGGCGCTCAAGGCAGACTTAGGAGCAGGGAGCCACCCAGCTAGTAAAGCCGCCCTGGGAATGAGGTCAAACACAGATCCTCATTCCCAAAGCTAAGCAACAGGTCTGCGGGCGATGGGGGACTGAGTGCACCTTCGGAACCCCGTGACAGTACCCCCCCTTTTACGAGGGGCCACCGGACCCAAGACTTCAGGCGATGGCTTTTCAGGGTGTTCTAAATGAAATTTACGAACAAGCCTAGGAGCATGAACCTCCCTGGCAGGTACCCAAAATCTCTCTTCAGGTCCATACCCCTTCCAGTGAATCAGGTACTGCAAGGAATTACGCACCTTCCTGACATCCACTATTTTAGACACCACATACTCGACAGCATCATTAACAAGAATCGGCGGAGGCGAGGCTTTTGATGGTACTACCAGTTCAAAATATTTTTTAAGCAGAGATTTATGGAACACATTATGAATGTGGAATGACTCGGGCAGCTCCAACCTAAAAGATACCGGGTTAATCACTTCCGTGATCTTATATGGTCCAATAAAACGAGGAGCAAATTTTTTAGAAGTTACCTTGAGAGATAGATTCTTGGAGGACAACCATACTTTATCCCCAACCTGAAAGTTTACCCCCCTTGAACGTCTCCTATCGGCCTTGAGTTTCTGAGAACATTGAGCGTTTTCTAGGTTCGATTGAACCCGGGCCCAAACTGTGCACAGTTCGGAGGAGAGTTTATCCGCTTCAGGGTTAGAGGAGGAGACGGACGACCCAGAATGAAAACGGGGATGAAAACCATGGTTACAAAAGAAAGGGGAGACCCCAGCGGAAGAATTGACACGGTTATTCAAAGCAAATTCAGCCAATGGAAGAAATTTCACCCATAATTGCTGGTCATCAGCAACATACGACCTCAAGAATTGTTCGACAGACTGATTAAGGCGTTCAGTCTGCCCATTACTCTCAGGGTGGTAGGCAGAGGAAAAAGACAATGAAATTTTACATTTTTGACAGAAGGCCCTCCAGAATTTGGACACAAACTGCACACCCCTGTCAGAAACAATATTTTCCGGGATACCATGCAATCGAACAATTTCTTTCACAAGAATAGACGCCAGGGTTTTGGCATTCGGGAGTTTAGACAGGGGAATGAAATGGACCATCTTGCTAAACCTATCCACCACTACCCACACTACAGTCTTACCCTCCGCCGGCGGTAGGTCAGTTATAAAGTCCATCGAGATATGGGACCAGGGTCTACTGGGAATGGGTAGGGGTCGTAGGTTACCAGCAGGGCGAGTCCTAGGTGTCTTGGACCTGGCACAAACCTCACAGGCTGACAAGTAGGACTTGACATCCCTAGTTAGAGTGGGCCACCAATAAGATCTAGAAACCAGATCCTTAGTGCCCTCAACACCCGGATGTCCACAAAAGGCAGAATCGTGACACTCACCCAACAGCTGGAGACTAAATTGTACGGGAACAAACAACTTATCTGTTGGGGTGGATACCGGTGCCAGATGTTGTTCCGACCTAATGCGAGCCGAGATATCCTGGGTAAGAGCTGCTAAGAAGATTTTTGCAGGTAGGATGGATTCAGGTGGTACCTCAGTAGGTTGAAAAGCCTGGAAGCTCCGAGATAATGCGTCCGCCTTCACATTTTTACTTCCCGGCCTGAACGTGATGGAAAAATCAAAACGAGTAAAAAACAGAGCCCATCTGGCTTGACGGGGATTCAACCTCTTAGCAGACTCGAGAAACATAAGGTTTTTATGGTCAGTGACAACAGTTACACAATGCCTTGCCCCCTCCAGAAAATGCCTCCACTCCTCAAATGCCCATTTAATGGCCAGCAGCTCCCTATTCCCTATGTCGTAGTTTCTCTCCGTGGGAGAGAATTTCCTGGAGAAGAAGGCACATGGTCTCAGATTAGTGAGGCTAGCAGGACCTTGTGAAAGGACTGCTCCTGCGCCGTCCTCGGACGCATTCACCTCCACAATAAAAGGTTTCTCCTGATCAGGCTGGATCAGAATGGGAGCGCTACTGAATGCCTTTTTTAATTTTTCAAATGAAGAAATGGCCTCAGTAGACCAATTCTCCAAATCCGCCCCTTTCTTAGTAAGGTCGGTCAATGGTTTAGCAATTACGGAAAAATTCATAATAAATTTACGATAGTAATTGGCGAAACCTAAGAACCGTTGTAAGGCCTTTAAGGATGAAGGTCTTACCCATTCCTTAATTGCTAGTACCTTACCAGGATCCATCTTGAAGGCGTGAGAAGTAAGAACATGCCCTAGAAACAGAATCTCCTGCACACCAAAGACACATTTCTCTTGTTTAGCGGATAGCTGATTCTCCCTCAACACCTCCAATACTTGTCTAACATGAGACACATGGGATTCGAAGTCAGGAGAGAATATCAAAATGTCGTCAAGATAGACAATAACAAATTTACCTAAGAACTCCCTAAGAATGTCATTCATGAAGTTTTGGAACACAGCTGGGGCATTGCTGAGTCCAAAAGGCATCACCTGATATTCAAAGTGTCCTACCGGAGTATTGAACGCCGTCTTTGATTCGGATTAGATTGTATGCCCCTTTCAGGACAATTTTGGAAAACCAGGTTGCCTCCAGGACCTGGTTAAATAAATCCGGAATCAATGGGAGGGAGTATCTATTCTGGACAGTGATTTTATTTAATCTCCGGTAATCGATACATGGCCTAAGACCACCATCTTTTTTCTTAACAAAGAAAAACCCCGCCCCCATAGGAGAGACAGAAGGTCTAATATGCCCTTTACCAAGGCTCTCCTTAATATAATCCTCCATGGCCTTGCGTTCGGGCATAGAAAGATTATAAATTCGTCCTTTAGGAAACTTGGCCCCCTCTACTAGCTCTATGGTACAATCATAAGGTCTATGGGGGGGTAGAACCTCCGGGGTTGGTGATGAGAATACATCAGAATATTCTCTAACAACAGAGGGTAAAGTATCAGACTTTACTGAGACCCCAGCCTGTACCATGGACAGGCACGAGTCACACTTAGGCCCCCATCTCACTAACTCCCCATTGGACCAATCTATAGTGGGGTTATGTAGTCGGAGCCAAGGCAACCCTAGTACCACCTCAGCAGGTAGGTTCTCCAGGACTAGAAGCGAACATCTCTCTGAGTGGCACACACCCACGGTTAGAGAAATCTCCGAGGTACATAAGCTCACCGTACCACCAATAAGAGGAGTAGCATCAATAGCCATGACATGGATAGGAGTTGGTAAGGCAAACATAGGAATACCCAATCTTACAGCATACTCAGAGTCAATAAAGCTAGCCGCTGAGCCAGAATCAATAAAGGCCTTACCCGGCCATTTATCTACTCCCAGAGAAATCGTAATGGGTACCGAAAGCTTACATTTAGAAAATTCAGGGTGTACCTGGTCTTTAGGTTGCCTTGCCTTAGGAGACTTGACAGAGAGGACCTTCTTAGGACACTGGTTGATCCAATGGTCAGAATCTCCACAGTAAAAGCATTCTCCACGTCTGCGGCGAAGATTCCCTCGGGTCATGCCAACCTGCATGGGTTCCTCGGTGGAGACCTCAGCATTGTCTCTGGGATAGGCCTCTGGCTGGACCACCATCGTCTCTCTCTAACCCGTCGGTCAAGTCGGACAACAAGGGTCATCATCTCCTCTAAGGTCTCTGCAAGTTGATAACTGACCAGAAGATCCTTTAATTTATCAGACAGACCTGACCTGAACTGACTCTTCAGGGCTGGTTCGTTCCATCCTGAGGGGACACACCACCTTCTGAATTGGGTGCAATAATCCTCCGCTGGTAAATTGCCCTGAACCAGTGCCTTTAGAGCCGTCTCGGCTACTAGAGCCCTGTCTGGTTCATCATAGAGGGTACCTAGGGCCTGAAAGAACCCCTCCACAGAATATAAACAACTGGCGCCAGCAGGTAAAGAGAACGCCCAGTCCTGGGGATCACCCTGTAATCGGGAAATGATAATGCCCACGCGTTGACTCTCGGGCCCAGAGGACACGGGGCGCAAACGGAAGTAAAGTTTGCAACTCTCCTTAAAAGAGAGAAACTTCTTCCGGTCTCCAGAAAAGGTTTCTGGGAGCTTAATCTGGGGCTCAAAATGCGGACTGGAGGCCTGAGGAGTGGAAGAACCTTGCCCTAACTCAAAAGAGCTGAGTTGTTCCCCTAACTCCTGCACCATCTGCGTCAGATTAGAGACATAGTCAGTCAGGGTCACCAGAGGATTCATATTACAGTGGTTATTGGGCCTGTTAATCTGTAACGGTCGCGTACACACACACACACAGGGGGGGAGGGAAGTGACCAGTGCGCTCCACCCTTACCCCTGGCCCTGGCTGCTTGCCTCGCGAGTCCTAATGACAGGGGACAACTGGACGGCAATCCCTAACTTGGAATAAGTGCAGGGATGACAGACAGACAAACAACAGGACGTGAACGGACCGAGTCAATACCAGGAAAGCTACAAAGTACAAAGGATTAAGCAAAGAATGGTCAGGAGAAGCCGGGGTCAAATACCAGGAGAGCAGAGAAGTACAAGAGGAGTCCTAAGAGAGTAGTCAGGTGGGAGCCGAGGTCACAATACCAGGACGGATGCGCAGTACAGGAGGATCAGGCAAAAGGATGGTCAAGGAACAGGATCAGGTAAGTATTCAGCAGTCCAACAAATAGCCAGGAACCTAGAAATTAACAGGCAACCTGTAGCCAGCAGGCTGCCTGTATTTATAGTGGGGAGTGAGGGTCATGTGACGTGGCCAGCGTCACATGACCGACAGACCAACCAGTCGAGCACCGAGTGATCAGCTCGGCGCTCAAGGCAGACTTAGGAGCAGGGAGCCACCCAGCTAGTAAAGCCGCCCTGGGAATGAGGTCAAACACAGATCCTCATTCCCAAAGCTAAGCAACAGGTCTGCGGGCGATGGGGGACCGAGTGCACCTTCGGAACCCCGTGACAATACCGTTGGTTACAGACTATTGTACTAGTAGTCCTCGGTTATCCACTATTGTCAGGAAGCACTGGCCGATTTTGGCCAGTGGTTTTGATAATATAGAGGAATTCAAGATCCCTCCATTATGTTCCTTTCGGAGAAGCCGAAATCTAGGTGATAAATTAGTTAGGACAGATGTTGGATCAAGGAAGGTTGACTGCAGCACGTATTTTGGCTCTACACGGAAGGGGTGCTATCCGTGCTGCAGTTGTGTCAATTGCCCCTATATGATCAAGGGTGACTCTTTTATTAATCCAGCCTCTGGGAAAACAGTTCGTATCAAGCAATATTTAACATGTGATTCATCCTATGTGGTTTACTTGCTATCTTGTCCGTGTGGACTATGGTATGTCGGGGAAACAACCTGGGATGTCAAAACAAGGCTGAATCAGCATAGATATACGATAAGGAAAAAGAGGCTGGACTTACCTGTTCCCAAGCATTTCACAGAAGTAGGTCATCAAGAACGGGATTTAAAATTTAGGATACTTGAACAAGTGCCCTTACCCAGACGGGGTGGGGACAGGACGATTCATCTGAAAAGAAGGGAGCTCTACTGGATTTTCGAGCTTAAGACTCTTAAACCAGGGGGGCTCAATGTTGATTTCAGGGTGGTTTGATGTCTCTGTTTATGTTGTTTGTTCTTTTTCCCATATGTATGTTCGTTTACGTGGGCTGTCCCAGTGATGTGCAGTGTCCCATGTGTTGTCCTAATTGTGGGGTTCTGGGAAATGGAGCCTCTTCTCTCTCGTATAAGGCTATATATAAGTGCAATTGCTATAGTTTAAGCTAATAACTAACATTGTTTTTATATTTATTTCTTAGATGAAAGTGATATTGTATCTTATAATGGATTACATGTTTGAGCACTGGAGGACGGCAGGACTGGAACAGCATTTCAATATCGACACAAGCTTTTTGATCATTATACTGTGGAGGGGCGGATACCGGGGGCCCGCACCTGTGGGTGGGGCTTGGTGACGCAGGCGTTCTGTGGCAGCGAATTTCCGTACAACACACACAGTGGTGACGGTGACCGTATGTATTGAGTGACTGCATCAGCTTGGCTCTCCTGTTGAGGATTCTGGGACAGGGAGTCACCTTATGGTCACACCTTTGTTTATCAGACCCTCCACATTGTGCTGCCTCTGATTGATCTTTCATATTGAGGTCGCGCGCTTGGAGAGCATAAGTGTGAATGGAGATGGTATATGGACCTGAAAGTTAACACAATTTGGGGACGAGGCGGCAATATGTGGAAGTGGTGTGGCCACTGATTTGGATCAGACCGCTGGACCCCCTGTGCTACGGTGATGTAGCTTAATAAACAAAGTTTGACAGGTCCGTTACCTAGTGAGAGTATCATGTGACTTCTCACATGACTGCTGTGTTTGCTGTCCGATAACCCGCCCAGTGTGGGGAATGAGCATGCCCAGTCTGCTTGTGTTGCCGTGCGGCCATCTTGGTTGTGGGCTGCCAGTCTCTGCTCACCCAGAACATCTTGCGTGATGAAGCTCGTCTCGCGCATGCGCAGTGCCAAGTTCCGGACGCCGAACAGGTCCTGCGATCTTCCGATGCACATGGGATATCCATTAGGAAATAAGTAAATGATTTTATTGTTTGTACTATTTTGATTAGCACAAATAGGGGCACCTGATTATGATGATCGCCTTATTATATGTATGTATCACAATCATGTACATGGATGTGTTTAATTACTATTTGTGACACTATTTTGCATAAAGTACAGTGTTTGAATGCACTGCATATAATTTAACTTTTTTGATTTTATGCTCACTGGAACGTTTTATATCTTTTGTTATAATTGATTTGTAATCATGTAATGAGACTGTTGTAAATTTGTATGCTTTATAAGCACTTTGCACTGAACACTATGGCTTGACAAAGGCTCCATTGAGAGAGCTGAAACGTTGCTGTCCACATATGGGTCAATAAACACCCTTTTTTTTTTTTACGGAAATTTGTGTGCTGCCTTGGATTCTTTCTTTTTTTATACCTAATTTGGACCAGGTCCATGGCCCTCTTCAAGGTATTGCACCTGCTGACATATTGTGTGCTGCTCATCTATTTTTTACTTCACATATATATATATATATATATATATATATATATATATATATATATATATATAGTGAGGGGTATCTCTCGTTCAGGGGTCACGCTCACAGATATCTTCACAGACAACCGGTTTTCAGGTCGTGATTTATTTTTGCACCAGCAAAACATAAACGATACAAAATAAACGCCTGCCCATCTGGCCACTACCTAATACATCAACAGAATCCCTGACTCACCTACAGGATGCAGTTCATACCTGACATCAGGCCCGGCTTTCTCAGCCAAACAGTCCACAAGTCACCAGGCTGTGCCAATACGAGTACTGTTGGGGGATTGGGGTCCAGCAGTCCTCCCGACTCTGACCTTGTGACCCTTGTTCCGCAGGCATCACTGCGTCCCCCAAACTTCAGGCTGTCACCTAGCCTCGTGGCCCCTCAGCCTGCCTAGCTAAGACCACTCAGAACCTCTGCAAGTCTCTATTCCAAGACAACACTCTCTGTGTTAACCAACCAATTTGACTTTGGGCTAAACCTGAGGGCGTGATCCTGGCATATCCCTGATATTCGCCCTTTAACCCCTATACAGGGTCCTGGACTTTGCTGCAGGGGAGCCATGAAGCCACTACATCCTACCTCTAAGACTGATAGTCAATAACAGGTCAAGATCAGGGCAGGCAGAGTTTGTGAAAATCCATGAAAGAAGTTCGAAGTCAGGGCAGGCAAGGAATGGTCAATACGGAAATCAAGCACAGGTCAGACCGCAGTCAGTCAGAGGGAAGAATTGAGCAGAGATTAATCCCCCGGCAGACAAACGGAACAGCACACCTTGCACAAGGACTAGCAAGATAGATCAACCTATTGCTTAGAGATTGAGACAAACAATACAGCATATATGGCAGAAGCTGATTAACACATTAGAAGCAGCCTATCAGTCTCGCACAGAGCCAAATGAGGATTTAACCCTTGCAGAATGAGATGAGGTTCAATGAAAAATATTCCCAACAGACACACAGGACCCAGGTGCCCAAGCCTGCTACTGGAGCACTGCAAATGTGACAGACACAGCGTGAATAGAGCAGCACTCGTGCCTGTCCGAAGTAGCGAGGCAGCAGCGGGCATGAGCCAACGATGTAACCACTATATTGATGTAAAAAATTCTGATAAAACCATAATCGCCTGATCCTAAGGAAATAAAAATATAGAGAGGAAATATCATATGTAATCCAACAGCATCCACCTTGCCAGGACATTAAATCTAGTGTTTGAAGTACACATTTACTATCCATAAAATACCTCAGTATCTCACATATACTGTAGAAGGCTGCATAAGATAATCTACTCAGTTACCCAGCCTCTCATTAACCACCTCAGCTCCCCTAGCTTAAACACCCTTAATGACCAGACCACTTTTTACAATTCAGCACTACACTAATTTCACGGTTTATTGCTCGGTCATTCAACTTACCACCCAAATGAATTTTACCTCCTTTTCTTCTAACTAATAGAGCTTTCATTTGGTGGTATTTCATTGCTGCTGACATTTTAACTTTTTTTGTTATTAATCGAAATTTACCGAATTCTTAGCAAAAAAATGACATTTTTCACTTTCAGTTGTAAAATTTTTCAAATAAAACTACATTTCTATATAAATTTTTCTCAAAATTTATTGTTCTACATGTCTTTGATAAAAAAATGCAATAAGTGTATATTTATTGGTTTGCGCAAAAGTTATAGCATTTACAAACTATGGTACAAAAATATGAATTTCCGCATTTTGAAGCAGCTCTGACTTTCTGAGCACCTGTCATATTTCCTGAGGTTCTACAATGCCCAGACAGTAAAAAACACCCTACAAATGACCCCATTTTGGAAAGTAGACACCCTAAGGTATTCGCCGATGGGCATAGTGAGTATTGAAGTTTTTATTTTTTGTCACAAGTTAGCGGAAATTGATGATTTATTATTATTTTTTTTTCTTACAAAGTCTCATATTCAACTAACTTGTGACAAAAAATAAAAACTTCCATGAACTCACTATGCCCATCATGAAATACCTTGGGGTGTCTTCTTTCCAAAATGGGGTCACTTGTGGGGTATTTATACTGCCCTGGCATTTTAGGGGACCTAAAGCGTGAGAAGAAGTCTGGAATCCAAATGCCTAAAAAATGCCCTGTGAAATCCTAAAGGTGCTCTTTAGAATTTGGGCCCCTTTGGGCACCTAGGCTGCAAAAAAGTGTCACACATGTGGTATCGCCGTACTCAGAAGAAGTAGGGCAATGTGTTTTGGGGTGTATTTTTACATATACCCATGCTGGGTGAGAGAATTATCTCTCTAAAAGTCAAATTTTTTATTTTTGGCACGTTTGCGGAAATTGATTATTTTTATTTTTTTTCTCACAAAGTCTCCCTTTCCGCTAACTTGGGACAAAAAGTTCAATCTTTCATGGTCTCCGCAATCATTACATGTATGGCCAGCATTAGGAGTTTCTGCTATTCTCCTTATATTGAGCATACGGGTAATGAGATTTTTTTTTTTCGTTCAGCCTCTGGGCTGAAAGAAAAAATGAACGGCACAGATTTCTTCATTCGTATCGATCAATATGGATGAAAAAATCTCTGCCAGGACATAGGAGCTCCGCCCAACATCCAAACCCACTCAGCCCGTATGCCCTGGCAAACCCGATTTCTCCATTCACAATCGATGTGGATGAATAAATCATTGCCGGGATTTTTTTTTTTTTTATACAAAGTGTTTGCCAAAGCATATGAACACCGCCCCTCAGCTCATATGCCTCGGCAAACGTATCTTTTTTACTGCAGAGGAGAAATCTAGTCTTGCAGCACCGCATACACCGACTTTTGTGTAATCTGACAGCAGCGCAATGCTTCTGTCAGAATGCACATCAGTGCTGCAGCTCGTTCATCGGTTGGTCCACCTAGAAGGTAAAAAATAAAATAAAATAAAAAATAAAACCAGGCCGCAACGCAATAAATTTATTAACATTAACTTTATATAACATTTGAACAGAACATTAACTTTTATAAACTTTATTGAACTTTGGAACAAAACATGAATTTTTTTGCTTACCGGTGATTTTTTTTTTTTTACCTTTATAGGACAAACCTCTCCTTTCCCATGGGACAATGTGCAAAGCGCAAATCGCCCAGAGATGTGGCGAAGTACATTATGCACTTTGTCCCAGGTGAAAGGAGAGGTTTGCAGCAGCTGTGAGTGAAAGGGCCCTAAGAGCCCTGTATGCTGGTCCTGTGTAACGCAATCCCTATGCTAAGTGTACCTGTGTGTGGTACTTCCGGAAACACTCCCCTAAGCATAGGGCAGGGTGGTCAGGGCAGTCAGGACAGAAATAGCGGGTGTCACGCCTTATTCCACTCCTGCTACAGACACATCTTTTTCGGGGTGGCGCTTGGGTTGAGGTACCAGTAACGACATTGGGGAAATGTCGTTTGTGTAGACGGCTCACTACACTGGTGGATGGGGCCACGGAACCGCAGTTCTTCATTACACAAGGCAGCCCTCTCCCCCCTTGCAAGACGGGTGGTAACGAGCCATTGGGGGAAGCCCCGGCGACTAGGTCGCGCGGTGCCACAGCAGCCAATCTGTTCTAGGAACAAATGCCTGAAGAGGGGCACACTTGTGTAAAAATTGTCCACATAAAGATGGTACTTCTTGCCAAATAAGGGTGACACCAAGTCCCAGACTGTCTTCCCACTGCTCCCCAGGTAGTCAGGGCAACAGACCGGCTCCAGGGTCTGATCTTTACCCTCATAGACTCGAAATTTGTGCGTATAGCCTGTGGCCCTTTCACAGAGCTTATACAATTTGACCCCATACCGGGCGCTCTTGCTTGGGATGTATTGTTTGAAGCCAAGACGCCCGGTAAAATGTATCAGGGACTCGTCTATGCAGATGTTTTTCACAGGGGTATACAAATCTGCAAATTTGGTGTTATGGTGGTCTATCAGGGGCTGAATTTTGTGGAGCCGGTCAAAAGCTGGGTGGCCTCTGGGACGAGAGGTGCTGTTGTCGCTAAAGTGCAGGAAACGCAGCAGAGAACATGGGCATGTGATGAATTGGGTTCGTGGACCAATATGACCGCAATTCATGCTTTTTTGTCAGGCCCATGTTGAGGAGAAGGCCCAGAAAAGTTTTAAATTCGGAAACTTGGACGGGTTTCCACCGGAAAGACTGGGCATAAAAGCTTCCCGGGTTGGCGGCTATAAATTGAGTGGCATACCGATTTGTTTCTGCCACGACTAAGTCCAAGAGCTCCGCAGTCAAGAACAGCTTAAAAAACCCCAGTGCCGATCCGATCTGAGCTGTCTCAACCCGAACTCCAGACTGGGCGGTGAAAGGGGGAACTACTGGTGCGGCTGAAGTTGGGGGCTGCCAATCAGGGTTTGCCAGCACCTCAGGGACTCTAGGGGATCTACGGGCCTGTCTGTGCAGTGGCTGCGACGGGGGAACTAATGCACGTGCCACCGTACCAGCTTCAACTGCCCTTCTGGTGCTCGCCACTTCACCATGTTCTACGGCAGTGCTGGTATTAGGTCCAGGATGGGCTGCGCTGCTGGTGTATGCCTCACCACATAATCCGACAGCGCCAGCCCCACTCTGCTGCCCTTAAAGCGGATCCTACGCAACCTGTGGTCTAGCAACACGGGGCCGGGTACGCCTGGTGGTATCAGGGACCTCAACCTCCTCGTCCGAACTTTGGGTCAGACTGCCACTGCTTTCTACAGGTTCGTATTCTGACCCGCTGGATTCGTCAGAGGAGGGTTCCCATTCCTCATCCGACTGGGTCAGAATCCTGTAGGCCTCTTCAGAAGAATACCCCTTATTTGCCATTTGGTCAACTAAATTTAGGGGGTATTCCCTGAGACTACCCAAGAAACAAAACAAGCCTGTCTTACAAATGGGAGGCTAGCGAAGTACCGGAAGCCGCTGCGATTGATAAAAAAATATCAAAACAGATTTTTTTTATCGCCGCAGCACTTGTGAAGTGATTGTGCAGTGATCAAAAGATATATATATTTTTGTCACTGCGGCGGGGCGGGCGTGGGTGAACGTACGTGTGGGCGACCGATCAGGCCTGATCGGGCAAACACTGCGTTTTGGGTGGAGGGTGAACTAAGGTGACACTAATACTATTATAGATCTGACTGTGATCAGTTCTGATCACTTACAGATACTATAAAAGTACCAATGCTGATTAGCGATACGCTAATCAGCGAATCAGTGACTGCAGTGCGGTGGGCGCTAACTACCTAACAAAGGGGCCTAAACTAACCTAAAACCTGAAAAAAAAAAGTGACAGTTTACACTGATCACTTTTTTCCCTTTCACTAGTGAATGACAGGGGTGATCAATGGGTTAATTGGGGTGATGGGGGGTGATCTGGGACTAAGTGAAGTGTTTGGTGTGTATTCACAGTGATGTGTGCTCCTCTGCTGGGACCAACCGACGAAAAGGACCAGCAGAGGAGCACAGAAGCCATTTAATACCTTATATTTATAAATATAAGGTGTTAAATGGCTTCTGATTGGATTTTTTGAAAATCACCATCCTGCCAGCGATGATCATTGGCTGGCAGGCTGGTGACGAAATACTGCTTTAACTTTTGCCGGCCCGCAATGCGCATGCGTGGGCCGGCTTCTCGCGAGATGACGCGCTGGTGCGTCAAGGAGGAACAAAACGACCGCCTCCGGAACGCAATCCTGCATTAGGCGGTCCGGAGGCGGTTAAGCAACCCTTTGCCAGTAACAATTAAATGCATAGGGGTCACATATAGGGGTCTTTTTTCCAGAAAAGGAGTGAGAAGATGATCATTTGCTCATTTAACCTATCTGCACCGAATTAGGCTGTCTATTAACACCAACGTCCAGATCACAAAGTCAAAAATGTTGCACAAAAATAGAACACAAACATCAATAAAGTTTACCTTTTACACTGTCCACATTCTGTCCATATCCGATCTATAGAGTAAAATATACAAACCACTTCTCTAGCAATTCCTGATATACGCTGCAGTAATAACAATAAGCATTATAACTAGAGAGAAATATCTATTTCGGACATAGAAAATTTTTCATTATCACTTATTGACTGTCACCAGAAGCAAATGTTTACAATTACTCCAGTTTTTTATTATAAATAACAGTATACAAGTCCCTATAGAGACTTGTGAAAAAAGTTCAAGATAAGGCTCTTAAAAATATATTATAAAAATATAAAATACCGTAAAATATTAACGCTAGTGTGAAAGTAGCTTTAGCGGAGCGGGTCAATATATTAGAGCGCCAGTCTACATCTGCCTCTGCATTGTCCTCTCTTTCTACTACCATGGACATTCACATCACCTGGATGAAAGACTCCTCCTTGCATCTAGATGACATTGAAAACAGGGGACGTCACAATAACCTAAAACTATGTGGCAACCCAGAGTCGACCCCTCCCTGAAGCTCTGCACTATACGGTTATGACCATCTTTAACAAAACCCTGGGAAGGCCTTTGGACTCTGACATGGAGTTAGATAAGAGCCATACCCCACAGAGTAGCGGGACCCAGAAACCGTGACACATGTTATATGACAGGTGCATTTTTACAAGCAGAAAGAGGACATCCTGCACAGGGCCTAGGAGCTTCATGGGATCTCTCATAATGGTGCAGACATCACCATCTTCTCGGACGACTCTCGCCTTATTCTCTACTTGCACAGATTGGTCTGGCGAAACGGCGTTGGGTCAGGAGTTGGCCGAGAGATCTTTGCACCATTCAGGGTATGTTTAATTGTGTTCCTTCTATCTTAACCTCAGTCTCTACAATCGCCTCTTTTGCATTGTGTTTGGGGCGTTGCTGCCATGAGGCTCTGAGGTATGCTCTTTCAGCTAGTATTCTTTTTCTCTGTATTTTCGTGCACTGATCTCCTGGCCTCTCCTTGGGTCCTGCTCCTCATTTGTGTGTCCCGCCTTGTGCTGCCTGTTTTATAATATATGTATGTACTGTTCATATATATTTATAATAAAGCTTTTTGGATTTTCATATACACGAAAGTCAGCTTCATTTTTTTGGTGATTGTTGTTGGAGGCTGCATAAGCGGTGGGAGCCACATACTACTGGGGACACCCTTTCCACATTATACTACACAGGCAGGTTTAGACCCCACCACTGACTCATCTAGGGGCTATTCATATCTTCCTGCTGGACCTCCCTCATTCTCACCAGTTGGTAGATACAGGGCGCATCCTCCACTCTATATCAAAAGAGTACACATTTGAGGCTACTTTCACATCTGTGGCACGGAGATCTGGATGCCTGATCTGGCAAAAATGGTGAGAATCGGCCTGTTGTGGGTTGCGTTGCAGCCAATGGCATGGGGAACATTTCACGGGTAGAGGAAAACAAATATCAACAATAAAGAAGCTGAAGTTGAAAAGAGGATGGTTTCTGCAAACGGATAATGATCGTAAACGCACCTCAAAATCCACAACAAATTACCTCAAAAAGTGCAAGCTGAAGGCTCTCTCATGGCCCTCACAGTCCCCTGATCCGAACATCATTGAAAATAAGTACATGCATGCAAGATGGTCCAGGAATCACACAGAACTGGAAGACTTTTGCTGACTACAAGAAGCGTGTACAAGCTATAATACTTACCAAAAGGGGTGGTGCTACTAGTTACTAACCATGCTGGGTTCCCAAACCTTTGCTTCAGGCCCTTTCCCTTTTTTGTTATTTTAAAAATGTAAAAGATGAAAATTAAATAATAAAAAAAGGTCTCATAATGGTGCAGACATCACTATCTTCTCGGACGACTCTCGCCTCATTCTCTACTTGCACAGATGGGAACCACATACTACTGGGGACACCCTTTCCACATTATACTACACAAGCAGGTTTAGACCCCACCACTGACTCATCTAGGGGCTATTCATATCTTCCTGCGGGACCTCCCTCATGCTCACCAGTTAGTAGATATAGGGTGCATCCTCCACATTATATCAAAAGAGTACACATTTGAGGATACTTTCACATCTGTGGCACGGAGATTTGCATCTTGCAGCTGTTTGTGTCCCTAGACGGCACTGTTATCTAGTTTCAATATGCGCATGTCTAATGTTGAACATACCCATAAAACTACCCTGGACAGGCAGGTGGACGCAATTCAGGGAACAAGTCTGTTCTCTTTGCCTTTCTAAAGCTAAGGTGACACGTTAAATGCCATTGACTTTACTATGAATTTGGCAACAAACCCAGCAGAACATTGGTGAAGGCACTACGCAAAACATGAGCTCACTCATACCCCACATCTCTGGTTCCCAAGGCTGTCATCTACTACTACCCCAGCAAATAACTGAGGACTATTACCAGTCTATATACAAATTTACAGACTCCTTTACCTCATGACACAACAGCACATCGCCTTTCTGTCCAGACTTCCCTTTCCTCCTCAGGTATGGGTTGTTTACCAGACAACACCATTGCCTCCCTGGAGTCCCACCTATCCTTGTCTGAATTGACCTGGGACCTTAAAGACTCACAGATGGGCAAGTCTCCCAACTCTCTTTCATCGGATCACACGATGCCCCAAGACACTCTTCGACATCACGGTCATTCTCAAGGAGGTGAAAGATCCCTTTCACTGATGCCACTAAAGCTTTTAACAGAGTTAATTTTGACTTCATGTTTGAGAGCTTGCATCATATTGGATAGGGTTAGATGATGCCCACTCGTATTCATAACCAATACTCCTCCATCTTCTGCTACGCTTAAGGTGAATGGTTTGTGCTCTATTCCTTTACTGATAAGGAATGGAACGTGACAAGGCTGCACCCTTTCCCCGATGATTTTTATCCTCTGCCTTGAACCCTTTTTAGGACAGATACGTGCCAATCCTGATAGAGCAAGGATTCAGATGCCCGGTTCTACCCATAAGGTTGCGGCCTATGCGGACGTTCTCCCTACCCAATCTCATGAAACAACTCAAAACATACTCTTTATTGTTTAATTTCAAAATCAACTTCCAAAAGTCTGAAGTGTCACCCTACCACCTAGCTTGGTCTCGGAACTTTCTGACAATTTCCCTTTCAAATGGTCATGAACTTCCCTTAAATATTTGAGCATTCATCTAACTCAGATCCTTGCAGATCTCTATCCAGCAAACTACCCTGCCCTTCTTCGGAATCTTAAACGCAACCTAGACCGTTGGACTAAGGGAACATTTACATGGTTTGGTCGGATCTTCTGCATTTATTCTTCCATAAACTTCTATCCACCCTTACCCGGTTCATTTGGGCAGAGAAATCCCTGAGAATCGCGTGCTCTGTCCTTTTAAGACCTAAACATCATGGAGGCCTTGGTCTACCAAATTTCATTTCTTATCACTGTGCCTCATATAAATTAAGAGTTGTAGACTGGTGTTGGCGCCTGTCACATAAGCAATTGGTGGAACTGGAACAATCCTTCCTTTCTACCCCTTTACTTGCGACCCCTTGGTTGGGTTACCACACACCATTAGCGGCCCATACTCATCCCACTATAGATACAACACTTCATTACATGACGTAGTCTTAGTTTTATCTAATATCTCCCCCTCTCCACTGTTCCCTACTTTGGGAAACACTTTGTTTCCCTCTGGTTTGTAGCAAGGTCCATTTGTGAGTTGAGTTGTGCCTAATAAAATGTTGAACCCATCACTTCCTCTCTTGTGGTAACTGGCTCTTGTTGCAGTCCCTTAGTGACATATCGGATTCCTTGTCTCTTTCAGCCTGGCAAGTTCAACATTTCCTACTCTCACTCAACCAAGCTTCAGAGTACACTAGAGACAAAACAGCTTTTGAATATATTTGTAACTCAATGGGAGTCTTGCATCATGCTCTATTACAGCTATACCACCTACTCAGTGCTCTGTGAAATCAATCATACATACTAAATTGGGAGAGGGATTTGGGTCTCACGTTAACAACATAACAGAAAGACCATCTCGATACAAAGACCCACAAGACTTAAATAGCTAGTTGAACTCAGGAAGTGGGTATTAAAGGTCCTCTCTAGATGGTAGAGGGTGCCTTCTAAACGACACTCTCTCATCCCGACTATCTTGTAAGTATAATTAGAACCTAAACTGTGATGTGTAAAGCCATACTGCCAAACCCTTAAAAAAGCACGTTTTTTTATTTTACAAATTCACCACCAGTATTCTAGCAGAGTAATTTGTCACACCCTAACTCAGTTACATCCATACAATTTGAACTTTTTTGTTATGGGAACTTGGTCATATGATCTCAAGTCTGACTCCTTCCTCTAGTGCAGTGGTCCCCAACCTTTTTTGCACCAAGGACCAGTTTCATGCAAGACAATTTTCCCCAGGGACCGGGGCTTAGGGGGTGCTAGTCGGCGCTGACTGATTCACGCGCATAACAAAACACAAGGTGCATATTAAAATATATAACAACTATATAAACTGACTAGGGTCTCTGCTGCACTGTACCGTAGGTTTTAGAGTAGAACAATAAGAAAAAATATTTTTCATTACACCTCAGGTCAGACCAGCAATCAGACCCCCAATGTTAATCAGACCTCAGATCAGACCCCCAATGCCTCAGATCAACCCCCCAACCTTTAGCCATCTATCAGCCCCCATGTCAGCCATCAGCCCCCCATGTCAGCCCCCAGAGCAAATAAAAAAAAACACTTACCTCTCCTGCTCCTGGTCACCATCGCGATCCTCTTCATCTTGCTGTCGGCTGTGTATCGCGGTGCAGTGTGAGGTCTCAGAGCGACCTCACGCTGTGCGCAGCCCTGCACAGCCGATAGCCGAGCACCAGGAAGCGTCCAGTACAGTTCCTTCACCGCTTCCTGGTCCTCCTGTACTAATGAAGCACTTCCATAATGGAAGCGCTTCATTAGTACTGCGTTAAAGACTACCCTGATCGCCGCGGCACGGCAAACAATCTTCCAGTGCCCCGTCCTGGGCCGCGGCCTGCTGCTCTGGTATGCAAACATGAACTTGGTCTATCCTTGTAGATGACTTCCTGTGAACTACAGGATGACACCACCAATCAAATGCCTCCTGGCATATCTCAGGCTCCTCCCCTCTCTGTTCCTCTGTATATCCTTGTATTCTGTTGAAGATATAATGTCTCCCCTATCTGATGGAACAGGAGTGCATATACACAGTGTACACAGTGATTAGCTGCAGTTATATAAACCTCCAGACTCACACTGTACTACTGTCTATGTGCGCTGACTCCTCAGTGTAGTTCTACAAGATGTAGCTTCACATTGGACTTCATGCCTCCTGCATGTAACAGCTGACGGGAGAGCGAGAGATTACAAGACCGAGAGGGCAGACAGGCTCAAACTGCATCACACAGGAGAACATTGAGACCATGCAGGGTCAGGGAATAGCACTGAGAGGACACAGAGCAGTGCAGTGTGGCGAGACTCGGCCCCCTCTGTCTCCGCAAAGTCAGGCATGATGGGAAATGTAGGATTCATTAGGAAAACCATATCTGAGGGGAGAATGAATCAAGATGGCTGACAAACCACAAATTACACATCAAATAAAATAGGTATCCACAAGAGCCTCTGTCTTATTCTTTAATAATGGTCTATCTTGCACGTCTTAAAAAAAAAAAAAAGAAATCTGAAAACAAATGCATTTTTTTATTCATTTAAACAATATAGAAAAATAATTAAATGTTGTAGTACATTTTTTACCACTGTACAATAATGTATTTTTCATTAGTACATAAATAAGTTCAGTGACTAGCTCAATAAGATCTAGTTTCTTTAAAATGATATCTACATTGCTGCAAGAGGGCATTGCCAGGAGCTCCTGTCAAACTTTTTTTTCCGCTAAATATTGTATTTAAATAAAAGAAGGCTTATACGAGTCTGATAAGATGTCAGAGCTTTACTCAAGTGCACATCTGGATTAAAGTAAGACTGCTGTTAACTTCCAGAATTGCCACCTCTATCCTAGTGCCCCCAGCAAATGACAATACATTATTAAAGGAGTTGTCCCATCATAAGACCTTATTTATCACCTATCCACCGCATGAGTGAGAAGTATCTCAACCTATGAACTCCCATGATCAAGAGAATGGGGAGCCAGAGTCCTGGGAGTGAACCGAGTTCCAGTCCACACATGCACAATGCTGCTCCATTCACCTCTATGGGACTGCTGGAGATAGTCAAGCGCTGGACTCTGCTTCTCTTCAGGAGGAGTATAGTGTTGAGTGGATTGGGAACACGTATGCGTGACTCTTGCTTCATTAACTTACGGGGCTCAGGGATGCCATTTGTGTCGAAATAGTGTGGGTCTCATCAGTCTGACCTCAACTGGTCAGATGCTTCTCGATCAGTTCCTATGGTGGAACAACCCCTTTAAATCGTGACGCTATGACTGGTTTTACAAAGGGTGTAACTAAAACAACATTCTCTAACTTGCAGATTATAACAAGATATTTCTATCAATGAATAACCAAAACATACATTTTATTTTGATGCATAAAACCCAAATAGGTAAACTACAACACACAGTAACAATATACCAAGGCCAGCACATTTCTCTTATCTGAATTCCCTGTCAGTGAGATGGTTGGTCTATTAAGGAATGGTGCTCCATGTTGGAGTACTTATTTGGTATGGTTGTTGCACCCTACCCTTTCATATTTGTTACATTCCGGCCATTCAGTAATAGTTTTGATTTATGGCAGTACCTTGGGGGAGATTTATCAAACTGGTGTAAAATGGAACTGGCTTAGTTGCCCATAGCAACCAGATTCCACCTTTTATTTTTCACAGCTCCTTTGGAAAATGAAAAGGTGGAATCTCCTTGTATCTATGTAAGTGATATCACGTCTTATAAATAATATTTTTGTAGACAATGGGGGATATTTATCAAGACTGGCATCTCCTACTTGATTCTAGATTCCCTGTGTGCTGAAGTGAGATGCTCCTAATTAAGAGGCATGCATTTTTATAAATTAGACATATCTCTGGCACTCCTTGCACCAGAAATTTAAATTTACTTAAGCTCAGTTTCTCGTGTAAATGATCGTAAATTTGCTGAGCCGTCGAAGGTCCATTTTTAGGAATAGACGGGAAAAGTAAAAATGGACAAGAGTCACATATTTTTGCGCAAATGAAGCTTGGCCAAAATTTGCTATTTTTTTAGGCCATGTGTCTGGCGTACAGCTTATGATAAATCTCCCCATTGAGTAAAAAAAAAATTATATTACAGCAGCACAGTGTTTTTGCGGTCCTATTACACAAAATCAGTGATGCGACTACTGGCACCAGAAGAACACCTGCTGGGTCACCTATATAAAAACCGTAAAGGCTCTTTAGGATATATCCACTGCTGCTATTCACCTATTGTCAAATGTGCTGTGTAGCCTCCAATAGCATAAGCTCATCTGCCATCCAGATAAACCTAAAACAATAATCCTGTTCCAGATGTTTGATGCTCAATTACTTAGACTTCAGAAGATCTTCCCAATTAAAAGCCTTAGGATCAGAGGCTTGCTTGTTACTTTTAGGCACAGCTGGAAATATGGTCTGCATTTTTTCTCTAAATTCTTTTAGCTAAAGAAGAAATATACACAAAAGACAAAAATTAAACAGTGTAAAACAAGTAAATCCAACATGGAATTTTACAGTGGATTATACCTCTTAAAACACAGCAAGGAATAGAGAACTTTAAAATTCACAACATGCTTTTACATTTACACTAATTTTTCCACTGCTTGTGACATCTTTTCTAACCCCTTTCACATGCATCATACAGCATTTTCAGTTGTTGCTGCTCCAAAATCCTGCTCTTTTCTGTGGTCAGCCCCTCCCTCACTGTTTTGCTACTGCCTGGCCCTGTCAAATCAAAGCAGAGAGGGTGGGGCTGGCCACAGAAAGGAGTAAAGTGTGGGTGCAACAAGAGCAATGGTGACACCCTCATTGCACCAAAGGCATCATTTGCATATTAAGAAAAAAATGTCATGACTTGGGAAAGGAGCCTCAGATTAACAAAAACAGTGGTTTAATCACATGAACCACAGCTATGCGACTGTGCAAACATGCGCAGTTCTTTCCATGAGGCAGATGCCAGCACAGGGATGGGAGACCGCACAGACGCTTAGGTGACCAACACATACGCACGGGTTTACAGTTCAGCCGCAAACTCTGCAGGGGGGGGGGGTGGGGAACCACACACCTCCTCCTCTAATGTCAGCACAAGTTAGTGGAGATCCCTCGAGAGTGGTTCCATTCACATAGTTGGATGAGGGCTTGTATTTTGCGGAACAAGCTGTACTTTTTAATTGCACCAATTAATATTCCATGGGAAGCTGGAACAAAATTGTTAATGGTTTGGAATTGGAAAGCAATTTGCAGGATTCATTCGGCAGTAAAAATGACATTACCTTTATTCTGCAGGTCAGTATGATTACAGCAACGGTGTTTAAATTTAAAAACTTTTTTTAACCTCTTAGGTATACAGCCTAGTTTGGTAATTAAAGGGGTTTCACCCAGTCAGCCCCCTGATATTAGCAGCACATAACCATATGATGGCATGTTTTATGCAGAGTAAGAGTACTTTCACACTTGCGTTTGGGGTTCCGCTTGAAGGATCCGTACAGCCCCAATGCATTCTAAATGGATAAGGATCCGTTCAGAATGCATCAGTTTGGCTCCGTTCCGCCTCCATTCCGCTCAGGAGGCGGACACCTGAACGCAGCTTGCAGCGTTTTGGTGTCCGCCTGGCCGTGCGGAGCCAAACAGATCCGTCCTGATTTACAATGCAAGTCAATGGGGACGGATCCGTTTGACGTTGGCACAATATGGTGCAATTGCAAACAGATCCTTCCCCCATTGACTTTCAATGTAAAGTCAGGAGTCCCTATTAATATACCATAGGATCGGAGTTTTCTCCAATCCGATGGTATATTTTAACTTGAAGCGTCCCCATCACCATGGGAACGCCTCTATGTTAGAATATACCATCGGATTTGAGTTAGATCGTGAAACTCAGATCCGACAGTATATTCAAACACAGAGGCGTTCCCATAGTGATGGGGACGCTTCAAGTTAGAATGTACTGAGAACTGTGTAATAACTGCCCCCTGCTGCCTGGCAGCACCTGATCTCTTACAGAGGGCTGTGATCCGCACAATTAACCCCTCAGGTGCCGCACCTGAGGGGTTAATTGTGCGTATCATAGCCCCCTGTAAGAGATCAGGTGCTGCCAGGCAGCCGGGGCCAGACCCCCCCTCCCTCCCCAGTTTTAAATTCATTGGTGGCCAGTGCGGCCCCCCTCCCTCCCCAGTATTATATTCATTGGTGGCCAGTGCGGCCCCCCTCCCTCCCCAGTATTATATTCATTGGTGGCCAGTGAGGCCCCCCTCCCTCCCTCCCCAGTATTATATTCATTGGTGGCCAGTGCGGCCCCCCCTCCCTCCCTCCCCAGTATTATATTCATTGGTGGCCAGTGCGGCCTCCCCTCTCCCCCCCCCCCCCCCAATTAAAATCACCCCTGCGATGTCCGTGACCGGCCGGGCGCTCCTCCTACTGGTAAGTGAAAGGTCTGTGCTATAAGCAATGCGCCGCACAGACCTTTCACTTACCAGTAGGAGGAGCGCCCGGCCGGTCACAGACAGCGCAGGTAAGTATAATGCTTCAAAAATTGCTAAGTAACCATGGCAGCCAGGACTGCAGTAGCGTCTTGGCTGCCATGGTAACCGATCGGAGCCCCAGCGATTAAACTGGGACTCCGATCGGAACTCTCCGCTGTCACCAATGATGGGGGGGGGGGCCTGGTGATTTTAATTAGGGAAGGGAGGGGGGGGAGAGGGGAGGCCGCACTGGCCACCAATGAATATAATACTGGGGAGGGAGGGGGGCCGCACTGGCCACCAATTAATATAATACTAGGGAGGGGGGGGCCCAGACTGGCCACCAATGAATTTAAAACTGGGGAGGGAGGGGGGTCTGGCCCCTGCTGCCTGGCAGCACCCGATCTGTTACAGGGGACTATGATACGCACAATTAACCCCTCAGGTGCGGCACCTGAGGGGTTAATTGTGCGGATCACAGCCCCCTGTAAGAGATCGGGTGCTGCCAGGCAGCAGGGGGTAGTTATGTACACAGTTCTTTTAGCATATTCTAACTTGAAGCGTCATCAACACCATCACCGTGTTAGAATATACTGTCGGATCTGAGTTTTCACGATGTGAAAAATCTGATCTGAAAAAACAGTTATGCAGACGGATCCGTTCTGAACGGATGCAAGCGTTTGCATTATAGGTGCGGATCCGTCTGTGCAGATACCAGACAGATCCGCACCGAACGCAAGTGTGAAAGTAGCCTAAGCTGTATTTATGTGCAATGCAATTCTGACTTTGTTTTTACTGACTGAAAAAAAACAATGCTATATATATACACTCACCTAAAGAATTATTAGGAACACCTGTTCTATTTCTCATTAATGCAATTATATAGTCAACCAATCGCATGGCAGTTGCTTCAATGCATTTAGGGGGGTAGTCCTGGTCAAGACAATCTCCTGAACTCCAAACTGAATGTCAGAATGGGAAAGAAAGGTGATTTAAGCAATTTTGAGCGTGGCATGGTTGCTAGTGCCAGACGGGCCGGTCTGAGTATTTCACAATCTGCTCAGTTACTGGGATTTTCACGCACAACCATTTCTAGGGTTTACAAAGAATGGTGTGAAAAGGGAAAAACATCCAGTATGCGGCAGTCCTGTGGGCAAAAATGCCTTGTGGATGCTAGAGGTAAGAGGAGAATGGGCCGACTGATTCAAGCTGATAGAAGAGCAACGTTGACGACTGAAATAACCACTCGTTACAACCGAGGTATGCAGCAAAGCATTTGTGAAGCCACAACACGCACAACCTTGAGGCGGATGGGCTACAACAGCAGAAGACCCCACCGGGTACCACTCATCTCCACTACAAATAGGAAAAAGAGGCTACAATTTGCACGAGCTCACCAAAATTGGACTGTTGAAGACTGGAAAAATGGTTTCTTGAACATGACAATGAGTTCACTGTACTAAAATGGCCCCCACAGTCACCAGATCTCAACCCAATAGAGCATCTTTGGGATGTGGTGGAACGGGAGCTTCGTGCCCTGGATGTGCATCCCTCAAATCTCCATCAACTGCAAGATGCTATCCTATCAATATGGGCCAACATTTCTAAAGAATGCTATCAGCACCTTGTTGAATCAATGCCACATAGAATTAAGGCAGTTCTGAAGGCAAAAGGGGGTCCAACACCAAATTAGTATGGTGTTCCTAATAATTCTTTAGGTGAGTGTATATATTTGATTTTATGTTTATTTGTAAAAAGTGGGAAAGGGGATTATTATTTAATTTGTCTAATTATTATTTTTTAACTCATTTTAGTCCCTTCTGTTAGATCACTTATAACATAGACTTCAATGGTTTACCATAGACGGCCAGCAGGTGTTGTGCTGTATAAGGCTACAAGCACACAAACGTTAGGGCTCCGTGCCTGTGCCGCGGACCACAAATTGCGGTCCGCAATGCACGGGCACAGACCATGGGGCAGCCGCATGCGGATCGCGGACCCATTCACTTGAATGGGGTCTGCGCTCCGCATCCAACTGTCTACACCAAAAATAAAATAGTGCATGCACTACTTTTTTGCAGTGCGGAGGCACGACCAGAAGCACCACGGAAGCAGCCCGTAGTACTTCCGTGAGGTTTCGATCCGTGCCTCCATTCAGCATCTCCGTGATTGCGGACCCATTAAAGTGAATGGGTTCGCGATCTGTGATGCGGAATGCACACGGCCGGAGCCAGTGTATTGCGGACCTGTATGCGGGCCGCAATACGGCCACGGGGGGAACACGGTCGTGTGCATGTAGCCTAATACAGCAGTAAATGACTGCCTGTTGTGCCTCTATGTAAAACCCCAGCTTCTTATGTACAGGATAACCTGTCACATTGAACATGGGGTATTTCTATGCTTAAGAATCCAGAGGGCAGAACTGACTTCCCTGAATAACTGTATCTAGAGATGGCTGTCAATCAGAATTGAACTGCCCAGATGACTAAACCTAGAATGAGATTTAACCCCTTAAGGACCGGGTCATTTTTCACCTTAAAGGGGTATTCTCATCTTAATGATCATACTTAATGAAATAAAGTATGTGCCAATGATCATTTTTGCCAATATAAACTATTATTAAATTTCTACCTTTCTAGATCAAATATTGTGGATTGTACCCCAGTGTTTGATTTGGTCTCCCCTAGAAACGTCCACCTCCTCTGGAGCGAGTCCCTGCGCTGCGCTTGCGCATAAGCTCCTCTTCTTTCTTCTTGCCTGCCGCTCAGTTATCACATGAGCGTGCACGCCGCCCCCATGCCCAGACCGTTGCCACTTCACAAACAGAGCCGCGGTCGTAGAGGGAGAGAATGGTGGAGGAGGAGGGGAGCTGTCAGCCTTCAGCAGCGTAGCCCCGATTAGTGAATGGTGAGGAGAACGGGGCTGCGCTGCTGTGTGTAACTGTGCCGACCCCCCCTTTCAGGTGGTGGAGGAGGAGGGGAGCTGCCATCGTTCAGCAGCGCAGCCAGGGTCAGTGAATGGTGAGGACGGGCTGCGCTGCTCTGTGTTACTGTGCCGACCCCCCCCCCCTTCAGGAGGAGGAGGAGGGGAGCTGTCAGCGTTCAGCAGAGCAGCCGTGATCAGTGAATGGTGAGGAGAGCTGCCCTGATGTGGATGACTGTCCCGACCACCCCCCCTGCTGTGGATAACTGTCCCCCCCCCTGCTGTGGATAACTGTCCCGACCCCCCACCCCCCCCCCCTGCTGTGGATAACTGTCCCGACCCCCCCCCCCCCTGCTGTTGATAACTGTCCCGACCCCCCCCCCCTGCTGTGGATAACTGTCCCGACCCCCCCCCCCCCCTGCTGTGGATAACTGTCCCGACCCCCCCCCCCCCTGCTGTGGATAACTGTCCCGACCCCCCCGCCCCCTGCTGTGGATAACTGTCCCGACCCCCCCGCCCCCTGCTGTGGATAACTGTCCCGACCCCCCCGCCCCCTGCTGTGGATAACTGTCCCGACCCCCCCGCCCCCTGCTGTGGATAACTGTCCCGCCCCCCCCCCCCCCCTTCCCTCTCTTTCAGTTTCATGGTTGGCCGAGTGGAACCCCATGCTGGCAGCATAACTTTCCCTGCCCCCCCCCCCCCCCCCCCCGCCCCCCTCTCTTTCAGTTTCGAGTGGAACCCCATGCTGGCAAGTGATGTCAGCTGGAGCTGCCTCCCGGGCGCTGCGCTGCTGTGTCAAGCTCCGGCTTGCCATGGCATAAAAGGGTAGTTTCACACTTGCGGCAGGACGGATTCGTTCCGCCTGCTATTTCGCCGTGCCGCTGCTCTGTCCGTATTGACTATAATGGGGATGAGGGCAGAGCCCCGGCAGTGTGCGACGAGAGGCCGCCGGACGAAAAGTACTGCAGGTCCAACTTTTTCATCCGGCGGCCTCTCACAGCGCACTGCCGTACTGCGCCGGAGCTCCGCCCCCTCCCCATTATAGTCAATGGGGACAGAGAAGCGGCACAGCGAAATAGCGGCAGGCTGTCCTGCCGGTAGTGTAAAAGTACCCTAAGGCCGAATGCACGCGGCCGAGAGCGGTCCGTGGTATGCCGGGCTGGATCCCTGTTCAGAGCAGGAGCGCACGGCGTCATTGGTTGCTATGACGCGTGCTCTTCATGCCGCCGCTGCCGCACTACAGTAATACACTGGTATAGTGTATTACTGTAGTACAGCGGCAACATGAAGCGCACGCGTCATAGCAACCAATGACGCCGAGCTGCTCTGAACAGGAATCCAGCCCGGCATACCACGGACCGCTCTCGGCCGCGTGCATTCGGCCTAAGCCTGATCAGGCTCTTGCTGGGAAGAAAGGAGCCTGACCAGGCTAAGTGTAATAGAAAATACACTGCAGTACACTATACAGTGTACTGCAGTGTATTATAGAGGCATCAGACCCACTGGATCTTCAAGAACCAAGTTGGTCTGAGTAAAAAAAAAAATAGCTGAATATGCGGCTATTCTGACAGTGCTGGTTGAAGAGAAAAACAGATGTAGCATAGCTGTATATGTGGCAGGTCAGCATCAATGCTGGTGAAAGAGAAACAGATGTAGCAGAGCTGAATATGCGGCTATTCTGACAGTGCTGGTTGAAGAGAAAAATATATGTAGCAGAGCTGTATATGTGGAAGGTCAGCATCAATGCTGGTGAAAGAGAAACAGATTTAGCAGAGCTGAATATGTGAGTGTTCTGACACAGTGCTGGTTGAAGATAAAAACAGATGTAGCAGAGCTGTATATGTAGAAGGTCAGCATCAATGCTGGTGAAAGAGAAACAGATGTAGCAGAGCTGAATATGCGGCTGTTCTGACACAGTGCTGGTTGAAGAGATAAACAGACAAATGTAGTAGAGCTGTATATGAAGCTTTTCAGACACAGTGCTAGTGGGGGAGTAGAATAAAGATGTAGTAGGGCTGTATAGGAAGCCATTCAGCCAAAGTGATGTTAGGGGACTGGAGAAGACACATGTAGCTGAGCTGTATATGCATCTATAAAGATACATAGTGTAAGGTTTATACACAACTGGAGTACAGCTATAATGGAAACAAATCTGCATCAGTGCTGGTGGGTTGGGGTTGGTCAAGCTTTTGGGCTAATGTATAATATGGAATTATAGTTTTTGATGCACAGAATGGGTTTGTAAAATATCAGACAGAGATTTTGTGTGTAAAACTGCAGAACAGCCGATTGTTACTGTGCACTGAGCTCACTTCACATGGCTCTCTGAGTGACCATTCCCCTCACAGACACTGCAGGCTGCCAGACTGATGACTCATACTCTTCACATGAACTAGCACGCAGGACTCAGCTCTCAGTGTGATGTCATAAGGAGGTGTGGCCGGGCCTTCACTCTAGCTGCCCAAGCCTGCCCAGCCTTATCTGCAGAAAAAACAGGAAGTGAACAGCTAGCTGGCAGCAATTGAGAATGACGTAGCAAGATGAGAATACCCCTTTAAGGACCAGACTGATTTTTGCAAATCTGACATGTGTCACTTTATGTGGTGATAACTTTAAAAACACTTTTACTTATCCAAGCCATTCTGAGATTGTTTTCTCATCACATATTGTACTTCAGGCAGGGGTAAATTTGAACAAAATATAAAATTTTTATTTATTAAAAAAAAATAATAATACTAATATTTTAGTTAGATGCACAGGATGGTTGATGCACCAGACAGGGTGCTCTCAGTTTTAGCAGCGTCACCCCGCTGCTGGGAGAAGAGAAATATGGAAAAAGAGTAGACTGGGCACACCTTGGATATTGGAAACTACTATTTATTAATTAATGAGTATTTAGGGATAAGAACACCAAAATATAATAGAAGTCACTATCACACTATTGGACAACATACATATTGAGACTTCTGCGTATCAGTGATCGGGATGAAGCTGAACTGGTCACCGCCGCGATGTTGGCAGACCCGACAGCCTCACTCCAGTCCCTGCATAGGCAGAGGGTATAAATTATATAAATATTTGGATTTTAATAAACAGTGTATTAACAGTATAATATGATAATAAAATGCAGTGGCAAATAAAATACGGTGTGGTATCGATACAATATAGTTCAGGTGACAATATAAGAATTTATGAATATATAAATATATAAAAAAGGAAATTCGTTGATCCTGAGGATTTCCCAATGTCCAAATGGGCCAAGATGCCCACAGGTTCGTTATGGCAATGTAAATGGACAAGGTGATGTTGTAATTAATACCAACATAAAATCACTTGATTTGTTCAGTCATTAGACCAGCGGCGTCCCGCTAGCGGTCTGAAATAAATCCGACAGTTGGACAGTAGTACAAATAGGAACGTTCTTACCGATGCTGGAGGTTTCTCGCAATGGAGAGAAACCTCTGCCGTCTATCGAAACTTGATCCCGGTCAGACCCCCCAATTCTACTACATGCGAGTGCACCGCATTGACTTCATAGAGGAACAATTCTGAGCCGAGTTACCAAACACAGCTGATCTGAAACCTCTACCCGGAAGGTTGGGATACTTCATTTGGACTCAAACAAGCGGGACCTCGTGCAGTGATTCGACTGCTAACAGGTGATCCATAGTACCCACTGTGAGTTCTACCCGACTGCAGTTAAACCGGGATCAAGTTTCGACAGACGGCAGAGGTTTCTCTCCATTGCGAGAAACCTCCAGCATCGGTAAGAACGTTCCTATTTGTACTACTGTCCAACTGTCGGATTTATTTCAGACCGCTAGCGGGACGCCGCTGGTCTAATGACTGAACAAATCAAGTGATTTTATGTTGGTATTAATTACAACATCACCTTGTCCATTTACATTGCCATAACGAACCTGTGGGCATCTTGGCCCATTTGGACATTGGGAAATCCTCAGGATCAACGAATTTCCTTTTTTATATATTTATATATTCATAAATTCTTATATTGTCACCTGAACTATATTGTATCGATACCACACCGTATTTTATTTGCCACTGCATTTTATTATCATATTATACTGTTAATACACTGTTGTTTATTAAAATCCAAATATTTATATAATAATAATATATAATTTATATAATTTCCTATGCAGGGACTGGAGTGAGGCTGTCGGGTCTGCCAACATCGCGGCGGTGACCAGTTCAGCTTCATCCCGATCACTGATACGCAGAAGTCTCAATATGTATGTTGTCCAATAGTGTGATAGTGACTTCTATTATATTTTGGTGTTCTTATCCCTAAATACTCATTAATTAATAAATAGTAGTTTCCAATATCCAAGGTGTGCCCAGTCTACTCTTTTTCCAAAAAATAATAATAATTTACCAAAAATTTAGAAAAATTCGCAACTTTCCAAATTTCAATTTCGCTGCCTTTAAAACAGATAGTATATTAGTTATTACTTTACATTTCCCATATGTCTACTGCATGTTTGGATCATTTTGTGAATGCCATTTTATTTTTTGGGGACGTTAGAAGGCTTATAAGTTTAGAAGCAAATCTTACAATTTATCCGAAAATTTCCAAAACCCACTTTTTAATGACTAGTTCAGGTCTGAAGTCACTTTGTGGGGCTTACATAATAGAAACCACCCAAAAATGACTCAATTTTAGAAACTACACCCCTCAAGGTATTAAAAACTGATTTTACAAACGTTGTTAACCCTTTAGGTGTTCCACAAGAACTAATGGAAATTGGAGATGAAATTTCAGAATTTCACTTTTTTGGCAGCTTTTCCATTTAATCTTTTTTTTTCCGCCAACAAAGCCAGGATTAACAGCCAAACTAAACTCAATATTTATTGCCCGTATTCTGTAGTTTACAGAAACACCCCATATGTGGTCGTAAACTGCTGTACGGGCACACGGCAGGGCACAGAAGGAAAGGAACGCCATGTGGTTTTTGGAAGGCAGATTTTGATGGACTGGTTTTTTTAAACCATGTCCCATTTGAAGCCCCCCTGATGCACCACTAGAGTAGAAACTCCCAAAAAAGTGACCATATTTTAGAAACTACACCCCTCAAGGTATTCAAAACTGATTTTACAAACTTTGTTAACCCTTTAGGTGTTACACAAGAATTAATGGAAAATAGAGATGAAATTTCAGAATTTCAAATTTTTGGGCAGATTTTCCATTTTAATAAAAAAAATTCCGGTAACAAAGCCAGGATTAACAGCCAATATTTATTGCCCTCATTCTGTAGTTTACATAAACTGCTGTATGGGCACACGGCAGGACACAGAAGGAAAGGAATGCCATATGGTTTTTGGAGGGCAAATTTCATTTGGATAATTTTAACTTGCCATGTCACATTTGAAGACCCCCTGATGCACCCCTAGAGTAGAAACTACAAAAAAGTGACCCCATTTTGGAAACTACAGGATAGGGTGGCAGTTTTGTTGGTACCATTTTAGGGTACAGATTATTTTTGGTTGCCCTATATTACACTTTTTGTGAGGCAAGGTAACAAAAAAAAAAAAGTTGTTACTGTTTTTATTTTTTGTTATTTACAACGTTCATCTGACAGGTTAGATCATGAGCTATTTTTATAGAGCAGGTTGCTACTGACATGACAATATGACAACTTTTTGGGTTGTTTGTTTCAGTTTTACATAAGGCATTTAAAAAAAATATGCTTTTTAGTGTCTCCATATATTTTTATTTTTTGGGCGACTTCTGTAGGGGCTCATTTTTTTCAGTATGAGATGATGGTTTGATTGGTACAATTTTGGGGTGCGTATGACTGATCGCTTGCTATTACACCTTTTTTTTTTTTGGTGTTCACTTGAGGGGTTAAATCATGTTATATTTTTATAGAGAAGGCTGTTACGGACGCGGCGATACCTAATATGTATACTTTTTTTTATTTTTTTTTAAGTTTTATACACGATCATCATTTTTTAAACAAAAAACAAACAAAACAAAAAACAAAACAATAGTTTTTATTTTTTGGGTGATTCTCTTAGGTAGGATATCATTTTTGCAGGATGAGATGACGGTTTGATTAGTACATTTTTGGGGTGCATATGACTTTTTGATCGCTTGCCATTACACTTTTTGTGATGTAAGGTGACCAAAATAATGTATTTTTTGGCAACTTTTTTTTTTTTTTTTTTTTTAACGGTGTTCACCGGAAGGGTTAGGTCATGTGGTATTTTTATAGAGCAGGTTGTTATGGACGCGGCGATACCCAATATGTATACTTCTTTATTTATTCAAGTTTTATACAGTATCATTTTTGTCCTATGTAGGGGCTCATTTTTTGCGGGATGAGGTGACGGTTATATTGGTACTATTTTTGGGGGCATACACCTTTTTGATCGCTTGGTGTTGTACTTTTAGTGATGTAAGGTGACAAAAATGGCTCTTTTTTTTTACACAGTTTTTATTTTTTATGGTGTCTATCGTCCGATGGTGGGTCATGTGATATATTTTTGGAGCTGGTCGTTACGGACGCGGCGATACCTAATATACAGTACAGACCAAAAGTTTGGACACACCTTCACATTCAAAGAGTTTTCTTTATTTTCATGACTATGAAAATTGTAGATTCATACTGAAGGCATCAAAACTATGAATTAATACATGTGGAATTATATACATAACAAACAAAGTGTGAAACAACTGAAAATATGTCATATTCTAGGTTCTTCAAAGTAGCCACCTTTTGCTTTGATTACTGCTTTGCACACTCTTGGCATTCTCTTGATGAGCTTCAAGAGGTAGTCCCCTGAAATGGTTTTCACTTTACAGGTGTGCCCTGTCAGGTTTAATAAGTGTGATTTCTTGCCTTATAAATAGGGTTGGGACCATCAGTTGCGTTGAGGAGAAGTCAGGTGGATACACAGCTGATAGTCCTACTGAATAGACTGTTAGAATTTGTATTATGGCAAGAAAAAAGCAGCTAAGTAAAGAAAAACGAGTGGCCATCATTACTTTAAGAAATGAAGGTCAGTCAGTCAGCCGAAAAATTGGGAAAACTTTGAAAGTAAGGGCTATTTGACCATGAAGGAGAGTGATGGGGTGCTGCGCCAGATGACCTGGCCTCCACAGTCACCGGACCTGAACCCAATCGAGATGGTTTGGGGTGAGCTGGACCGCAGAGTGAAGGCAAAAGGGCCAACAAGTGCTAAGCATCTCTGGGAACTCCTTCAAGACTGTTGGAAGACCATTTCAGGGGACTACCTCTTGAAGCTCATCAAGATGATGCCAAGAGTGTGCAAAGCAGTAAACAAAGCAAAAGGTGGCTACTTTGAAGAACCTAGAATATGACATATTTTCAGTTGTTTCACACTTGTTTGTTATGTATATAATTCCACATGTGTTAATTCATAGTTTTGATGCCTTCCTAGTCATGAAAATAAAGAAAACTCTTTGAATGAGAAGGTGTGTCCAAACTTTTGGTCTGTACTGTATGTTTTTCTTCATATTTTTTTTCTATTTATAATTATAAAATCAGGGGAAAAGGGCGTTTTTTTCTCTTTTATTTAATGGGCTTCTGTCACCCCCACTAAACAGTTTTTTTTTTATTGGTTACTTATAATCCCTATACTGCGATTTATGCATACATACTGTAATTAATCATTTTGGTTCAGCAGATTATGTTAAAAACTTACTTTTAAAATATGCAAATTACCTTGCTACCAGCAAGTAGGGCGGCTACTTGCTGGTAGCAGACGCATCCTCCTATCCTAAAGACGCCCCCTCCGCATGTTGAGGAAGGAGCGGCCAAGCGAGCGTCCTCCTTCTCAATGCGCCTGCGCCGGGTGTAGATGTGACGTCATCGGCGCAGGCGCATTGAGGATGGAGCGGCCGAGCGAGCGTCCGCCTCTCAGTGTGCCTGCGCCGACTGAAGACAGGTACGGCGCAGGCGCCAGATTTTGAATGCAAACAGGGCCAGTAGAGAGAGATCCCGTCCGTTGGCCCTGTCAATCAACATGCGGAGGGGGCGTCTTTAGGATAGGAGGATGCGGCTGCTACCAGCAAGTAGCCGCCCTACTTGCTGGTAGCAAGGTAATTTGCATATTTTAAAAGTACGTTTTTAACATAATCTGCTTTACCAAAATGATTAATTACAGTATGTATGCATAAATCTCAGTATAGGGATTATAAGTAACCAAAAAAAAAAAAAAAAAAAAAACTGTTTAGTGGGGTGACAGAAGCCCTTTAACTTGAAACTTTATTATTTTTATTGAAAACACTTTTTTTTTTAACTTTATTTCTGTCCCACTCTGGGACTTAGACTTTTGGGGGTCTGATCCCCTCTGCAATGCATTACAATACATCTGTATTGTAATGCATTGCCTGTTAGTGTATTATAGGGATCGACCGATATTATCGGCCGATATTCAGGATTTTGAGAGTTATCGGTATCGGCATCTATTTTGCCGATATTCCGATAACGTATGGGGGACAGAGATCGCGCTGCTCTCAGTGTTCCCTCTGCAGCACAGGGGAGAAGGAAGCAGTCCCTCCCTCCCCCCTGTGATGCTGCTGCCGCTGCCGCCAATGAAGAGACAGATGGGAAGAGGAGGGGCTTTGGCCACTGCGCCACCAATGATGTTAACTTACTCATTCATTCAAATTGAACAGGAGACAGGAGCTGGCTGCAGAATCACATAGCCGGCTCCCGACCTCTATGAGCGGTAGCTGCGATCTGCGGTAGTTAACCACTCAGGTGCCGCGGATCGCAACTACCGCTCATAGAGGTCGGGAGCCGGCTATGTGATTCTGCAGCCAGCTCCCGCCTCCTGTATATGAATAAATGAGAGATTATCTTCATTGGTGGAGCAGTGCGCCCCCCAGTATTATTCATTGGTGGCGCAGTGCGCCCCCCCCCCCAAGCCCCCCAGTATTAATCATTGGTGGCGCAGTGCGCCCCCCAGTATTAATCATTGGTGGCGCAGTGCTAAAAACACCGCCGTATTAAAAACATTGGTGGTGCAGTGCGCCCCCCCACCCAAGCCCCCCCAGTTTTAATCATTGGTGGCAGTGGCCACAGGATCCCCTCTCCCCTGCTCCTCCGATCGGAGCCCCAGCAGTGTAAGCCTGGGGCTCCGATCAGTTACCATGGCAGCCAGGACGCTATTGAAGCCCTGGCTGCCATGGTAAGCTCCATGATGCTGTGTGCACAAAGCACAGAGCAGCATGGACAGTGTGAGATCCTATTCACCCTGATAGAGATCTATCAGGGTGAATAGGACAAGGGTTCTAGTCCCTAAGGAGGCTAAAAGTTAGTAAAAAAATAATAATAATTATCGGTATCGGCCCTAAAAAAATCAATATCTGTCGATCCCTAGTGTATTACACAGAGTAATACACTAACAGGTTGCCTAGGAGACCCAGTCTGAGGCTGGATCTCCTGGGCACCCGTAGAAGGCAAGTCCTGATGCCATGCAAGGCATTGGGCAGCCTCTGCACGGCATCGGGCTGCCTTCTGACACATCGAGTCCCCGCCACAGCAGCGCGTGGACTCAATGCACTCCCTTAACCGACATAAACCCTGTCTGTGTCACGGTCAGCGTGGACCGCGGCATAGAAGAGGTTGATCAGCCGGCATCGGCTTTTACAGCGATGCTGGTGACTACAGCATGGGCCCGGCTACCAGGGACTGCTAGCCCCTGCAGTGATTGGGCCCGCACCGCTCCGGTGCCCGCCGTGCATGCACGGTGGAATGCATTCTGGCAATGCATCCCCCGTCGTACATGCACAGCATTTTGTGTTAAGGGGTTAAAGGGGTTGTCCCGCAAAAATCATTCTACAGTTTTCAAACAAGCACCTAGATCTGAATTCTTTTGAAATTGCATGCAATAAAAAATTTAGCATAACAACTGAGTTATTCAATAAAATGTATCTGTACAGCGCCACCTGCTGTTTATTCGTTATCTTATTTCTTTGATCTGCTCACGGAGAAGGCTGCAGATGCTAAGTTTTATCTGTCAACTGCCTCCTGAGCTGTGATAGGGAGAGCATGGACACACACCCTTAGGTGCAGCAGAAAAGACACTCCTCCTGAGCTGCCAGCTTGATATAAATCTAGCAGAGCAATGAATGGGGAGATCTCTGGATCCATGTGAAGTACAAGGTTGGTTCTAGCTTTGTTAGAAAGAGGTTGTCATGTGTTACGGTATATATCTGATCTCAAATTTTTTTTTTGTCATATGACAACACCTTTAAATCCAATCCAAGTTATACTGAATCTTTTCCCACAGAACTATATAATTAATTAACTCAGCTCCTTCTCTGTATCATGCTGCCTGCAGACATGACTGCATGTACAGCAAGACAGCTTCCCCTTGTGATGCAAGACATTATACAACTAAGAGGCACACGGAGTGTTCTCAGCCTCTGATAGGATTCTGCTTTGAATCCCACAAAAATGCAGAAACCATTAAGTTAAAAATAGGATGCTTTTTAATATTAAAGAGCGATAAATTTTACCCTGAATACACAATTCAGCCATAATATTTTTTTAAATGCTTGACTTTTATAGAACATGAGGAAAAAAAGCACACGCTAGACCCAAATTCCATTAGCTTTCTATTTTAGTCTTGTAACTGGTGGAAATGCTTTAACGCGGCTCATGTGGGAACTAGTGATTATGCCTTTGAAGTAGAACACTGAGTGGCATCAGCGTCACGCGGGCCGATTGGGACTCTCTCTATCTTGGCCATGTCTTTCATATAAGACTGCAGGGAATAGGATGCCGACTCGCAGGTAATGAATTACACAGATTAGCTGTGAAATGGGGAGATCACAGACAGACAGGTTACGTTTTTTTTCCTACATCTCTTTAGGGACAGAAATAGCTTTAGAAAAAAAAAAAGTACACCCCATTTCCTCTGGCTTGTTTTGAAAGCGATTTAAATGGTTCAAGTAAATTTCATACAAGCCTTGCTTTTGGAGGCACCAAGGAAAACATTTCACAAGATACATTAACAATTCAAAGCTAATATGAGGGTGCTTGCGCCTATATAGCTTCAGCTAGAATACCTATACCCTTTATTTTATAGTACATTTTATAGCAGTTATTTCCTTGCCTAAAGGGGTTCTGCACTTTGTTTAAACTGAAGATCTATCCTCTGGATAGATCATCAGCTTCTGATCAGCGGGGGTCCAACACCCGGGAACCCTGCCGATCAGCTGTTTGAGAAGGGAGCTGCGCTCCAGGAGCGCCGCGGCCTTCTCACTGTTTATCGCCAGCTCAGTGACGTCACGACTAGCATCACTGGCCTGGGCGGGGCTAAGCTCTGTTCAAGTGAACAGAGCTTAGCCCCGCCCAGGCCAGTGATACTAGTCGTGACGTCACTAGGCCATTGGTAAACAGTGAGAAGGCCGCGGCGCTGCTGGGGCGCCGCTGCCTTCTCAAACAGGTGATTGGCAGGGGTCCCGGGTGTCAGACCCCCGCCGATCAGATGCTGATGATCTATCCAGAGGATAGATCTTCAGTTTAAACAAAGTGCAGAACCCCTTTAAAGGGAACCTACCACTATGAAAATGCTATCCAATCTACCAGCATAATATTATAGAAGAATGAGGAGCTGTGCAGATTCAGATATAGCTTGGTGGGTAAAAATTCATTATAACTTATGGACTGAACTTACCCCTATGCAAAGTTGTCCAGTTCTGTTCAATGACCGACAGCATTCCCCGTATAACTATGCATTCAGAGACAGCTTTCCTTTAACCCTTAGGAAGCGGCGCTGTGTACATCCGGTCTCTGACCGGGGTGCAATGGCTGCTCTGTACGGCAGGCAGCCATGTTTCCTAGGGGCACAGGGAGGTATTTCCACCCCCCTGCAGCCCGATCGCTGCTATTGGCTGGATTCCGCAAACATGCGCATCGCAGCTTCGGCTGCGATACGGAGCTACGGGGGTGGGGGGGGTGTCATGTGGAGGTGACAAGTACCTGTCTCCTCCTAGGTCAGGCAGGGGACACCAGTGTTTTGAGTCCCCTGCCAACACTGCTATTGGCTTGAACAACGCTCCAGCCAATGGCAGCACTATAGCCGCACAGGAAGAGGCAGAACTTCCCTGCATGCAGCCATTCTAGCTGGTGACTGCGTGCAGAGAGGTTCTGTATCTTCCTTTGCTGCTGTTGGCTTGCTGGGACTTGTGGTGCACCACCACTGCGATTTAACCTTTTCCTGCTGAAAGAAGAAAAGAACAAAAGAAGAAAGAAGAAGATCTGCACTGATTTTTTTTCAGTTGCAGCTGTTCCCGATCCCTAAACCACCCTCCATCCCGATCCCTTACCGCTCCCCCCGCAGTCCTTTTTTTACGGATGCCATTCTAGTTAGTGTGAGTTTAGGTTTTGCACGAACACACCATCTGAGTGCCTGCATTTTGCAACTACTGAGCACTGATCACTAGTGTCAATTACTGATTGCATCTGCTCAGTTTGCACTGTAAGTTTTTAGTTTTTTACCACTTTTCTTTTAAATTTAATTTTAAATTTATTACAAGCCCCTTCACGTGTGAAAACACTACATACACACCCCCTCACACTAAATAAAGGTTTACACATTTCACACAGTACACCCCAATAAAATAAAAATGGCCCATTCATCCCAACGAGTATACTCAGCTGAAGAGGCATTCACCATTCTTGCCCCAGATACTGAGACTGCTAGCGTGGGAGAAGAGGATGCCACTTTCCTCTACAACTCTAGCCCATCATCATCATCATCATCCGCTGATGAGGGACACTCTAGAAGGCTCCCCAGTGTAGCAGAGGAGGCAACCCCCCCAGAGTGAGCCCACATGGACCACACTCCCAGAGAATTATCAGCCCAAAATTCCTGAGTTTGTGGGCAACTCAGGAATTCAGATAGATTGTGCGGGCTTCACTGAAATAGATTTTTTTTAAAATCTTTTTCTCTGAAGATTTTATAAATTTGATGGTAACCCAAACAAATTGATACGCCCAGCAATTTATTTCCCAGAACCCCACACGCTAGACCCAAAGGATGGACCCCATTAAATTCAGCAGAGATGATGACCTTTTGGGGGCTTTTGCTACATATGGGCCTAGTGAAAAAAACAAAGATTAATTAGTATTGGAGTGCGGATGTCTTGTACCACACTCCAATTTACAGTTATACCATGGCCCGTAATTGATTGCAATCAATATTGAAGTTTTTGCATTACAGTGCCCACCCCAGAATGACCCCGCATTTGACCGTTTGTTCAAAATTAGGCCAGTCCTTGACCACTTCAACGCAAAGTTTTCAGAAGTGTACACCCCAGAACAAAATGTCTGCATAGACGAATACCTGTTACTTTTCAAAGGGAGGATAAGATTCCGCCAGTACCTGTCCAGCAAGCGGGCAAGGTATGGCGTAAAAATTTATAAAGTCTGTGAGAGTAGCTCTTGGTACACTCACAAATTCCGGGTTTATGAAGGGAGGGACAACCGGATTGAGCCCCCAGAATGCCCCCCAGTCCTAGGAGTTAGTAGGAAGATAGAAAGTTCCAGGGGTACTGTGGCGTGCAGCACAGTACGGGTCTCCCTAGATCCCTGGTAGGGCAACCACTAAGAAAAGAAAACATTGTTCTCCTCAATGAGAATATGTTGGTGTTGGAGGGATATCCTTGTACTGACCACTATTCACAGTAACACCAGCTCCCCTGCCGCCATACAGGGTCACTTGTTTTTCATTTCTGGGGACCTCAGGAAATTTATTTAATGCGACATGGCAGTTAAAATACATATCTGCCAATTCAGGCCTGCAAAAAACATTTTTTGCACTTTGTCTCTAGAGAACTGCTGTGCGCAAATATAACAGGCTACAAGCACATATGGGGTGTTTGCAAAAAGGGAAGAAAATGGGGAACATATGCTGGGGTGCATTTTCTCGTTTAACCCCTTGTGAAAGTTAAAAATTAGGGTCTGCTAGTAATTTTTCATTTTTACAAATGTGTGCTTTGAAATGCTTTCTTTAGTATTTCTGCCTTCTGTGAGTCACCTGTTTGCTGAAAAGTACCCGTTCTACCACTTAAAATGTTCGTACGGGGGTGCTCTTTCCGAAATGGTGGTCACTTGTTGGGGTTTTTCATTTCTGGGGACCTCAGGAATTTATTGAATGCGACATGGCACCTAAAATAATGCCAATTCAGGTTAGCAAAATCCATATTTAGCTGTTTGACTCTAGAGCCCTGCTGTGCGCCCATACATCATATTTTTTTAGCACATATGGGGTGTTGGTGTATTTGGGGGAAAATGGGGAACAAAATGTGGGGTGCATTTTGTCCTGTTACCCCTGGTGAAAGTGAAAAATGTGGGTGTAAATCAACTTTTTCTGGAAAAAATTTCTTTTTACATTTTCCATAGCTGTGAAACGCCTGATGGGTCAAAGTGCTCACTACACACCTACAAATATTCCTTGAGGGGTGTAGTTTCCAGAATGGGGTTACTTTTGGGGGGTTTCCACTGTAGGGCCACCTCAGGGTGTCTTCATATGTGGCATAGCTCCAAATTACCATTCCAGCTAAATCCGCACTCCAAAAGCCATATGGTGCTTCCACTCTGAAGCATGCTGTGCGCCCATACATCAGTTTTTGAGCACATATGTGGTGTTTCTGTAAACTCCAGATTCAGGGTAATAGATTTGGGGTTTTGTTTGACTGTTAACTCTTCATGTGTTGCAGAAAAAAAAATAGATTTAAATGTAAAATCTGCAAAAAAAAAAAAAAAAAGTTTTTTTTTCAAATTTCATTCCCATTTTCATTTAATTCTCGTGGGGCACCTAAAAGGTTAACAAAGTTTGTAAAATCAGTTTTGAATAGCTTGAGGGGTGTAGTTTCTAAAATGGGGCGATTTATGGGTGGTTTCTAATATGTAAGCCCCAGAAAGTGACTTCATAACTGAACTGGTCCTGAAAAAATTGGGGTTTGGAAATGTTCTTGAAGATTTGCTTCTAAACTTCTAAGCCTTCTAACGTCCCAATAAATAAAATGTCATTTTCAAAATGATCCAAACATGAAATAGACATATGGGCAATGTAAAGTAATAACTATATTTGGAGTTAAAAGTATGAGAAATTAAAATTTAGAAATTTGCAAATTTGGGGTAAATTTGGTATAAAAATGAATTTCTTTTACTCAATTTTACCACTGTCATGAAGTACAATATGTGACGAGAAAACAATCTCAGAATGGCCTGAATAAGTACAAGCAAGTTATTACCACATAAAGTGACACGTCCGATTTGCAAAAAATTCAGCCTGGGATTTAAGGTGAAAAGTTTCTCGGTAGTGAAGGGGTTAAAGATGACCTTTCACTACAATAGAAAATCTAAACTAAGTATACAGACATGGAGAGCGGCGCCCAGGGATCTCCCTGCACTTACTGTTATACCTGGGCACCGCTCCGTTCTCCCGGTATAGCCTCCGGTATATCTTCATATGTTCGGCTCCACCCAGTTGAGCCTGCCGGCGTCTCCTTCTCCCATGCTGTAGCGCTGGCCAATCACAGGGCTCAGCTCATAGCCTGAGAGTTTTTTTTTCTCTCAGGCTATGAGCTGATTGGCCAGCGCTACAGCCTGGGAGAAAGAGACGCTGGCAGGCTCAACTGGGTGGAGCCGAACACATGAAGATACCGGAGGACCGGGAGAACGGGGCGGCGCCCAGGTATAACAGTAAGTGCAGGGAGATCCCTGGGCGCCGCTCTCCATGTCTGTATACTCCGTTTAGATTTTCTATTCTAGTGAAAGGTCCTCTTTAACCCCTTAAGGACACAGGGCGTACCGGTACGCCCTATTTCCCAAGTCCTTAAGGACACAGGACGTACCGGTACGTCCTAACTTTAAATAGGCATTCCGGCGCCCCAGGGGTTAATCTGAACAGGATGCCGGCTGAAATCATTCAGCCGGCATCCTGTCACAACGCCAGGGGGGGTCATGTGACCCCCCGTGTCGGCGATCGCAGAAAACCGCAGGTCAAATCAGACCTGCGGTTTGCTGCTCTTTTTGCAGTTTCTGATCCCCACAGTCCCTGACCGCGGGGATCAGAAACTTTAGAGTGCCTAAAATCAAGATTTTGCACCCCCTTGCACGATTTGATGCCGGCGGGTGGTGCAGGGGGGGTGTCGCAGGCGGTGGTGGCGTTGCGGGGGGCGGGCGGTGCGGCAGGCGGGATCGCGATCCCCCCCCCCCCCCGCCTCCCCTTGAAAATTTGTTGGCTTCTAGTGGGTTATACCAGGGTGCCAGCACATTGCTGACACCCTGGTATAAACGGCTGACATCTGTGCAGATGTCAGCCGTTTAACCCTTTCCATACCGCGGTCCGTACGGACCGCTGTATGGAAAAAGTTAACTGTCAGCGTCAAGGGGCTCCCTCCCTCTCCCATCGGGGGGCTGCCTTTGCAGCCCCCCGATGGAGAGGGAGAGAGCCCCCCGACAGCCCCCGAAGCCCCGTCCTCACCCTTCCCCGTCTGCGAAGTTGTGGCAGTCGGGGAAGGTTCCCATGGCAACAGGACGCCTTCTCAGGCGTCCTGCTGTCCATGGTGCTGAACAGATCTATGCTAAAAGCATAGATCTGTTCAGTGTAAATAAAATACAGTACAGAACCCTATAAAGTGAAAAAAGTTGATAAAAAAAAAAAAAAAAAATTTATCACTGAATAAAAATTAAAAAAATAAAATACAATACACTACACATATTAGGTATCGCCACGTCCGTAACGACCTGATCTATAAAACGGTCATGTTACTTTCCCCGCATGGTGAACGCCATAAAAATAAAAAAATAAAAAACTATGAGAAAATTGAAATTTTGCCCACCTTACCAAAAAAGGTAATAAAAGTGATCAAAAAAGTCGAATGTACGCCAAAATAGTACCAATCAAACCGTCATCTCATCCCGCAAAAAATGAGACCCTACTCAAGATAATCGCCCAAAAACTGAAAAAACTATGGCTCTTAGACTATGGAAACACTAAAACATTTTTTTTTTTGGTTCAAAAATGAAATCATTGTGTAAAACTTACATAAATAAAAATAAAGTATACATATTAGGTATCGCCGCGTCCGTATCGACCGGCTCTATAAAAATATCTGATCTAACCTGTCAGTTGAATGTTGTAAATAAAAAAAAAAACGTGCCAAAAAAGCTATTTCTTGTTACCTTGCTGCACAAAAAGTGTAATATAGAGCAACCAAAAATCATATGTACCCTAAACTAGTACCAACAATACTGCCACCCTATTCCGTACTATCTAAAATGGGGTCACTTTTTTGGAGTTTCTACTCTAGGGGTGCATCAGGGGGGCTTCAAATGGGACATGGTGTCAAAAAAAAAAGTCCAGCAAAATCTGCCTTCCAAAAACCGTATGGCATTCCTTTCCTTCTGCGCCCTGCCGTGTGCCCGTACAGCAGTTTACGACCACATATGGGGTGTTTCTGTAAACTACAGAATCAGGGCCATAAATAATGAGTTTGGTTTGGCTGTTAACCCTTGCTTTGTAACTGGAAAAAAAAATATTAAAATGGAAAATCTGCCAAAAAAGTGAAATTTTGAAATTGTATCTCTATTTTCCATTAAATCTTGTGCAACACCTAAAGGGTTAACAAAAGTTTGTAAAATCAGTTTTGAATACCTTGAGGGGTGTAGTTTCTTAGATGGGGTCACTTTTATGGAGTTTCTACTCTAGGGTTGCATCAGGGGGGCTTCAAATGGGACATGGTGTCAAAAAAACTGTCCAGCAAAATCTGCCTTCCAAAAACCATATGGCGCACCTTTCACTCTACGCCCCGCTGTGTGGCCGTACAGTAGTTTACGGCCACATATTGGGTGTTTCTGTAAACGGCAGAGTCAGGGCAATAAAGATACAGTCTTGTTTGGCTGTTAACCCTTGCTTTGTTAGTGGAAAAAATGGGTTAAAATGGAAAATTAAAATTCTCTAATTTCATCCCCATTTGCCAATAACTCTTGTGCAACACCTAAAGGGTTAACGAAGTTTGTAAAATCAGTTTTGAATACCTTGAGGGGTGTAGTTTATAGAATGGGGTCATTTTTGGGTGGTTTCTATTATGTAAGCGTCGCAAAGTGACTTCAGACCTGTAGTGGTCCCTAAAAATTGGGTTTTTGTAAATTTCTGAAAAATTTCAAGATTTGCTTCTAAACTTCTAAGCCTTGTAACATCCCCAAAAAATAAAATATAATTCCCAAAATAATTCAAACATGAAGTAGACATATGGGGAATGTAAAGTCATCACAATTTTTGGGGGTATTACTATGTATTACAGAAGTAGAGAAACTGAAACTTTGAAATTTGCTAATTTTTTCCATTTTTTTGGTAAAATAGGTATTTTATGCAAAAAAAAATTACTTTTTTGACCCAATTTTAGCAGTGTCATGAAGTACAATATGTGACGAAAAAACAATCTCAGAATGGCCTGGATAAGTCAAAGTGTTTTAAAGTTATCACCACTTAAAGTGACAATGGTCAGATTTGCAAAAAATGGCCTGGTCCTTAAGGTGAAATAAGGCTGTGTCCTTAAGGGGTTAAATAACGTGTTTAATATTGTTACAGTGGTATTCTGATGTTTGAAACTGAAATTATGTATATTCTTGTACTGCATTTCTATGGAGCTTTTTGTTTGGAGCCACTTTAGTCAGAAAGGAGCAAAATGAGAATCCCAACTCTGAAACATAAAATCACAATACAAAATGGTGAACATACCCTTGTGCTTTATTGCTGCTGTTGTATTTTACCACAGTGGCCAGAGGCTACTTAAAAGGGGTATTCCGGTTGATTAAAGTTATCCCCTATCCACAGGGCAAGGGATTACTATCAGATTGTGGGACCCCCACCAATCACGAGAACAGGTGCCCTGTACCCCCAGCAGCTCCCCTGAAAAGAGCGGAGCAGCCGGTCGCATATAAGCACAGCCACTTCATTTCTAAGGCCGTTCTAGAGATAGCCGAGCACCCCTTCAACTGTGAAAAGAAGATTTAAAGAGGACCTTTCACCTGGAAAAACATTGTGAACGAAGTATGCTGACATGGAGAGCGGCGCCCGGGGATCTCACTGCACTCCCAGGCTGTGAGCTGTGCGCTGCGATTGGCCAGCGCTACAGCCTAGGAGGAGACGCCCACAGGACAAGGGCAGACACCGCCTACTATAACTTACTGAAAGAAGATACCGGAGGGCATAACGGGAGAACGGAGCGGCGCCCAGGGATAATAGTAAGTGCAGTGAGATCCCCGGGCGCCGCTCTCCATGTCAGCATACTTCGTTCACAATGTTTTTCCAGGTGAAAGGTCCTCTTTAAAGTTTTCCTCACATTACACAGTCGACCACTTGCAGACCGCCCATTGACAATATACATCGTAGCGATACTCTGAAAGAACATTCCTTGGTTGTCTTTGCAGAAACTTCACAGAGATCATGCAGCTGCAGGGAGGCCGCTGAGAAAGCAGAGACAGTATTTTTTACCTTCCATGGAGTCCCCAAAACTGTGTGAACAGATCAGGGTAACTGCATGAGCTGATATGTCTTAGCCGACCCAGATCAGCTCTGCAGTGTATCTTAGAAGGCTGTATATGCATCACTATATGTGGTTTTGACAAGTTCCTAAATAGGCAAAAAATACCCCCCCCCCCCCCCCCCCCAAAAAAAAATAAAAAAAAATATTATATTATTTTCCATAGATGCATTTCTATAAACTGTTCCTATGGCTGAAATCACATGCAGTTTTTTTTGGCCATACACGGGAGTAGGTATAATGGAAAGCACAAGCTCCTCATTTACTTTATGTGTGAATCCAGTCTGAATGTGTTTCTTTAAAGAAAAACTTTGGTCACAGATGAGATCGGTAACCAATTTTAGTGTGCATTATGTACCTAGAATCTACGTAGACATCTTGTATAATATTGTTAGCACGGGGCAACCAGTGTTTCGTGTTTTTATTGATCAATAACTCACAAAGTGTAATTTATTCTCCTTCTGTTCCTAGAAGTCACTATGACATGGAGATAAACACTTGTGCCTGGGATCTTTCATAAACACAGTTCTCTCAGGACATTTGTGTTAATGTCTCAAGTACTCTGTAATGAGATATTTTCAGCTGCAATATCATACACCCAAGCTAAATAGGACACAGGGAGGGAACAGCCTTAATGTTATTCTAAGCAGTGGCAAACACTCTCTGCTGCAGCATAAAAGATGTTCTCTGGCCTCCAGATGTAGCTCACATGAACACTGTACATGCCGGCCATTTACTAGATAATTTGTGTTCTGAAGGCCGAGATTCTCACCTTGTGATATTGTAAACTGTATTCTTCAGTATGGACTGATCATTATACCACTAAAGAAATGTGTTCTTTCGATTATTACTAAGAGTAAAGTGAATATGTCACCATCTTAATGCTTTTCTCTGAGGTCAGCTAGTGATAGGCATGCCGATTCCAGCATCACACTTATATTTATACGTAATGTAGTTTCTGAGAAATGCACTGTTAGCTGCAGCGCTGGCTTCGTGCCTAGAACAGCGTAGTTTGCCAAGGGCTTTACCAAGTCCTGTTTTTGGGGTCTGGATTTTTATAGAATGATGGGCAAGTTGTTGGTGGGCCTCATCATTGTACAAGTTTTCTTTGCAACACAGTCCAGCACAGTCCAGAGAACTACGGTATATGGGGAGAGACGGTTACTGAGACTGCTAGCTTCAAAGTAGACATTTGATCATGTTGTAAGGTAAAACATATTATTTTGTAATTTTGTTTAAGTGGTGTTTTTGGGCCTCAATGTAAAGGCTATACCTTTATTTTGTACAACAAAACTATCACTGTCTCTGCATCTGATCCCATTTTGCCTACTGTTACAGAGCTAATTTTCATATAAATGCCCCCCCCCCCCCCCCACACACACACACACACATTTATCTGATGTGTAGTCATTTTTAAATTATTGAATGGGCAATTTTTTCACCCCCACGTTCCACGATGCATTTTAAACTTTTTATATTTTTCACCAACATTTTGAGGGCTTCATTTATGCAAGATGAGTTGTATTTTTAATGGCAGACATTTAAAAAGTGTGGAATGGAGAGGGGGGGGGTGGTATTTACAGCATTAAGAGTGGTAAGAATGGCACTAACCTTATTCAGTACGATTATAGTAATATCAAAATTACATAGCTTTTGTTATGTTTTATCACTTTCCAAAAAATAAAAGGTCTGGTTCCAACGCTGTATGAGTGGAGACTACTGCCTCCTTGTCCCTCCGAACTCTCCATACCCCCTCATCTCTGGACATAGTGGGAGACCCGCCTTTGGTGGAATAATTAAGGACTATAAATCACGCTTCCTTCCCAACAATCGGCCACTAAGTAAGCCCATGTACACTGCCTGCCCAAAAAAAAAAGTCACATGCATGCGACATGTCACATGCAATGATGCCTCTTCTCATTTCTCCCTCCCAGGTAGGCTTTGTAAGAGGCACTCTGCTTGGCCATCAGCAAGTTAAAAAGGACTATTTTGGCTTTAGGCCTGTTCTTGTCATGATCAATCAATGCTGTAAACGCATTCAATAACATGAAATCCATGAATGCTAATCAGCAGGTTTGCATACATACCCGTTTTCTTTCTGCACCATTTTGTCTACAAAAGTGCACTGAACAGGGGTGTCCAGACAGCTTGATTCAGGGATTTCCTTTTGGGGGGGTGGGGGGGTGGGGGGGGATACAGACTGTTTGGCATCAACTACATTTATCACCTTTTGCGGCTGATATACTTTTTTATGAATGAACCTGAGAGGGGCAGCCTGAGGTACAGTTTTGATGTGTGATTTTGGATGTTTTTCTAATTTTAGTTTGAATTTGTCTAAGTGTAAAATATTATTTCTGGCGACTAAGGTCTATAGCCCAAAAAGCTCACATTGTGGGGTATCCTCAAAGCTATGAGGATAAATATCTTGGCATTAAAATGGGTTGCTCTCCTGAATCACTGTACTGACTTAATTATCCTTCTCTGCTGGATAAAATACCGTATTTTTCGCCCCACAAGACGCAAAAGTGTGGGAAAAAATGCCCCTGCGTCTTATAGGTCGAATACTAATAAGTGCTTCCATTATTAAAGCACTCATTAGTACCGGAGGACCAGGAAGCGGTGAAAGCTCTGTACTCACCGCTTCCTGGTCCTCGGCTGGGTAGTGGCTGCACACAGCGTGAGGGCGCTCTGTGACCTCACGCTGCTTACGCCAGTTCACAGCACAGCCGACAGCAGGAGGAAGCAGATCGCAGGCGGTGAGGAGCGGCGGCATCCAGGAGCAGGAGAAGTAAGTGTTTTTTTTATTTTATAAAACATGAGGCTGCTTGGGGCTGAGGCAATGGGGATGATGAGAGGCATAAGGCTGAAATGGGTGCTAATAAGAGCCATAAGGACTGATATGGGCGCTGATGAGAGGCATAGGGGATGATATGGGGGCTGATGAGAGGCATGGGGGGCTGATGAGAGGCATGGTGTCACAGCCTTTGGTTTGCGCTGTGACACTGTTGCCACACTTGCGGTTGCCCGCAGCAACGTGTTGCTGTGAGAGCATGCGGTGGCAGTCTCTCGGCCTTCTGGGTGATTGCAGTGACATGGTTGCCACGCATGCTGTTGCCGGTGGCAACGTGTGGTTTGGTATGCTTGTGTGCGCACTTCCCCTTTAAGTGGCTTCCTTCCTCTGTCTGGTGTTGGAAGGGTTAACTCCCTTCCTAGTGTTTTGTGAACACTGGGTTTATGTGTGTGGGTGTGGCTGCTTGGGCTATTTAGCCTCTGCTGGATGCCTGAAGCTGGTGGTTCCTCCAGCCTTGGTGTATGCTGGTGGTTCACTGTTCCTGGCTTTTACCATCTGTCCAGTGAGGGCCACCCTTGTGGTCATTGATGTTATTATGGTGTCTCTTTCCCTTCTTATATTTTGGTTTGCGTGGGTTATGTTCAGGGTGTTGTATGTCTTGTGTTGCGTTACATGGCTGGTGATGTTTGGTTGCCAGCATGTTTGCTAGACATTCCTCTATCTCACGTTTATTGCAGCTATGGGTGTCCTGGGTTCCTGTGTGGTTGTGGTTTGTGCTGTGTCCTTTAATGTTGGTGTGGACAGCAGCACTTGTGCACGGGTTCCAGTCAGTGTGTCTGTGGCAGGTAAGTGTGTTATGGGTTTCGCTTACCTGCCAACTCCATATGCTTTATGTGTTCCCCTCTCCTTGCAGTCTGGCCTCAGATAGAGACTCCTGTTCCTCCATGACTGGGATGAACAGGTCGTCTCTTTCTGGCTCCTTGGTGAGGGATTACCAGGGCGACTCAGGATCTCTAGGAATCCAGAGTATGAGAACCCATTTATTTCTATGTCTCCGCAAAAAAGCGTACAACACATGGATGTCATTTGTGTGCTGTCCGCATCCATGTGGACATTCTGCAAATTACAGAACATGTCCTATTCGTGCACATTTTGCAGACAAGAATAGGCACTTCTATTCAGAAAATGCACGCAGCTGGCATTAGTATTTTGGGAACCACAAAATACATACAGTTGTGTGATTGAGGCCTAAAGAGTAGACTGTGGCAAAATATAATTTGAGACCTTTTCGAAGCGTTCAATATGCCCAGATCAGGAAGTCTATCATGTCATAGCAGAGTTGTGAAATTAATCTGTAGCAAACAAACTAGATAAAGCTGTATTTGGAAACACATGTATTTCAGAGATTCATAATAAAATGAGGGATGTTATGCCACCTAACCCCTCTTCTTGGCTTGCTCCAAGCAGCTGCGTGACTAGGAAGCTGAAGGTAAGATCTTTATTGGATAGCGGGTGGTCAGGAGTAGTATCATTATTGAGGTGTGTAGGGATAGCTATTTTGTTATTATGCCTAGGGCAACCGTTCTTTTAGTTTACCCCCTTCCCCTCTGAAACCTGACGAAACTGAACTTTGTGCCGGGAATATAGGACTGACATATCATGGTTTATGCAGCTGTAAAGAAGTCCAGATATTCAGGTCTCAGATTAGCTAAATGATTATATCATTATGGAAATTCTCTATTCCCATGCCATATATTTTTCATTATTGGCATTGGGGGGTGGGGGGCGCAGGATGGAGAGAAGGTTTGCCTTTGTTTCATTCCATCTGCCTAGTAGCAATCGTTGCTGAACTCTATTCCTAACAAATGATCACTTAAAAAACCTCTAAGGCCGGGTTCACACGAACGTGTGTGACCCGTGCCTGTGAAGCGGCCCGCAAATAGCGGGCCGCAATGCTTGTTCGCCGGCCGTAGGTCAGCCGCATCGGATCGCGGACCCATTCACTTTAATGGGTCCGCGATCCGGCCGTTCCGCGAAAAGATAGAACAAGTCCTATCTTTTAGCGGAACGGAACAACGGGACGTAACCCCAGGAGGCACTCCGTAGTGCTTCCGAGGGGTCCCGTCCCGTGCGGCCGTTCCGCGATTCCGGATTAGCGGACCCATTGAAGTGAATGGGTCCGCATCCGTGATGCGGAATTCACACGGAACTGCGGGCCGCAATTTGCGGGCCGCGATTTGCGGGCCGCAATACGGCCACGGGTCACGCACGTTCGTGTGAACTTAGCCTAACACTGAGAGCCTGGATATGACCTTAATAAAGATAACTGTACATCGCATTTTTTAAGACGTGGAAACCTTTTATTCTTCATTGTTATTAACCACTTAAGGACAAAGCCTAATTTGACCTTAAAGGATGAAGCCCCATTTTTCAAATCTAATGTGTCACTTTATGTGGTAATAACTTTGGAATGTTTTTACTTATCCAAGCAATTCTGAGACTGGTTTCTCGTGACACATTGTACTTTATGTTGACCATAAACTTCAGTCAATAGATTTGTTTTTTATTTCTAACATTTGAATTTCTCTGCTTTTAAGACCTAGTCCCAGCTCACAAAATACTTAGATAATTAAAGGGGTTATCCAGGAATTTGATATTGAGGACCTAACCTTAACCCTTTAAGCCCTATTTCACCTTAAGGACTTGGCAAATTTTTGCAAATCTGACCAGTGTCACTTTAAGTGCTGATTGACTTATCCAGGCCATTCTGAGATTGTTTTTTTCGTCACATATTGTACTTCATGACACTGGTAAAAAATTCATTTTTATTTATAAAAAAAAAAAAAAAAAAATACCCAAAATTTGTAAAATATTATTTCCAAGTTTCAATTTCTCTACTTCTATAATACATAGTAATACCTCCAAAAATAGTTATTACTTTACATTTCCCATATGTCTACTTCATGTTTGGATCATTTTGGGAATCGTATAAAAAATTTTGGGGATGTTACAAGGCTTAGAAGTTTAGAAGCAAATCTTGAAATTTTTCAGAAATTTTCAAAAACCCAATTTTTAGGGACCAGTTCAGGTCTGAAGTCACTTTGCGAGGCTTACATAATAGAAACCACCCAAAAATGACCCCATTCTATAAACTACACCCCTCAAGGTATTCAAAACTGATTTTACAAACGTCGTTAACCCTTTAGGTGTTCCACAAGAATTAATGGAAAATAGAGATGAAATTTCAGAATTTCTATTTTTTGTCAAATTTTCCATTTTAATTTATTTTTCCCAGTAACAAATCAAGGGTTAACAGCCAAGTAAAACTATATTTATGGCCCTGATTCTGTAGTTTACAGAAACTCCCCATATGTGGTCGTAAACCGCTGTACGGGCACACGGCAGGGCGCAGAAGGAAAGGAATGCCATACGGTTTTTGGAAGGCAGGTTTTGCTGGACTGTTTTTTTTTACACCATGTCCCATTTGAAGCCCCCCTGATGCACCCCTAGAGTAGAAACTCCAAAAAAGGGACCACATTTTAGAAACTACGGGATAGGGTGGCAGTTTTGTTGGTACTAGTTTAAGGTACATATGATTTTTGGTTGCTCTATATTACACTTTTTGTGAGGCAAGGTAACAAGAAATAGCTGTTTTGGCACCGTTTTTATTTTTTGTTATTTACAACATTCATCTTAGATCATGTGAAATTTTTATAGACCAGGTTGTCACGGATGCGGCGATACCTAATATGTATACTTTTCTTTTATTTATGTAAGTTTTACACAATGATTTCATTTTTGAAGCAAAAAAAATCATGTTTTAGTGTTTCCATAGTCTGAGAGCCATAATTTTTTCATTTATTGGGCGATTACCTTGGGTAGGGTATGATTTTTGCGGGATGAGATCACGGTTTTATTGGCACTATTTTTGGGTGCGTGTGACTTTTTGATCGCTTGCTATTACACTTTTTGTGATGTAAGGTGACAAAAAATTGTTTATTTAGCACAGTTTTTAATAAAAAAAATTTACAGTGTTTATCTGAGGGGTTAGGTCATGTGATATTGTTATAGAGCCGGTCGATACGAATGCGGCGATACCAAATATGTATACTTTTTTTTTTTATTTATGGAAGTTTTACACAATAACAGCTTTTTTAAAACAAAAAAAAAAAGATGTTTTAGTGTCTCCATATTCTGAGCCATAGTTTTTTTTATTTTTTGGGCGATTGTCTCAGGTAGGGGCTCATTTTTTGTGGGATGAGGTGACTGTTAGATTGGTACTATGTTGGTGGGCAAATGCCTTTTTGATCTCTTGCTGTTGTACTTTTTGTGATGTAAGGTAACAAAAAAATTGTTTATTTAGCACAGTTTTTATTTTTTATTGGTGTTCATCTGAGGGGTTAGGTCATGTGATATGTTTATAGAGCCGGTCGATACGGACGCGGCGATACCCAATGTATACTTTCCCCCCCCCCCCCCCCCCCCACAATTTTTTTTAACTTTATTTGGGGAAAATTACGTTTTGTTTATTTTTACTTGAAACTTTTTTTGGGGGGAAAAAAACGTAATTTTTTCAACTTTTTTTTTCACTTTTTTTTTGTCCCACATTGGGACTTGAACTTTGGGGGGTATATTCCTTTACAATGCATTCCAATACTTCTGTATTGGAATGCATTGGCTGTATGAGTAATACAGTGAGTATTACTCATACAGCTTCCGGCCTCTGAGATCCAGGGGGCTGGATCTCACAGGCTCTTCACCGGAAGGCAGCGCGATGCCTTCCTTAGACATCGCGCTGCCTTCCATGCCATCGGGTTCCCCCCCCACAGCCCCATGGGGACCCGATGGCACCTTGTTCCGATCACCGCCCGCCGGTGATCGGAACAACACATGACGTACCGGTACGTCATGGGTCCTTAAGGACTCGGGAACCATGCCGTACTGATACGTCATGGATCCCTAAGGGGTTAAGATAGGTCATCAATGCCAGAATGGTGTGGCTCCGACAATTAGCTGTACAAAGAGGCACCAGCTCTCAGTTAGTGCATAGGCCTCTTCCTAGGCCATCAACGTCACCATACATCAGTCATGTGGCCTAGGCAGAGCTCAGTCCCATTCAAATGAAGGGGGCTGAGCTCCAAGGCCAAGCACAGCCACTATACAATGTACCACGTCACAGCCAGGAAGAAGGTGAGCTGTTTTTTCTCAATGGCTGTGATGCAGTCTGCTGCGATTGAACCGCAGCACTGCCAGGGAGAAGGAGACGCCACCTGAGAAATGCAGCTGTCTTCTCCTCACTGTACTGATGCTATTGATTAGCATACAGGGCAGCAAAAAAAGTGGGGCACAACATATGAGAAAAACAAAATAGCGATACCACATCTCCTAATCTTGGCCTACAGTTTTTAAAAGTACAAACTGATGAAAGGCCCTTTTTAATGTGTATTTTTTGTGTTTTGCGTGCTCTCGCATACTGGATAACATGGGGTTAATGTGAGGTACATGATGGGATTACTTACTATTAATGTGAGGCACATGGTTTAATCAATTTGGACCTCTAGGTGCCTCACATTAACCACTTCTACCCCGGGCCAGTTTTCGCTCTTCTGCCCAGGCCATTTTTTGCAAATCTGACATGTGTCAGTTTATGTGGTAATAACTTTGGAACACTTTTACTTATCCAGGCCATTCTGAGATTGTTTTCTCGTGACACATTGTACTGCATGATAGTCAAATTTGAATCAATATATTTCATCTTTATTTATGGAAAAATCCCAAATTTACCAAACATTTTGAAAAAAATTAAATAAATTCAAATTTAAATTTCCCCTACATTTATAATAGATAGTGATACCTCATATAATATTTATTACTTTACATTTCCCAGATGTCTACCTCACGTCTGGATCATTTTATTTTTTGGGGATGTTAGAAGGCTTAGAAGTTTAGAAGCAAATCTTGAAATTTTTCAGAAAATTTCCAGAACCAGTTCAGGTGTGATGTCACTTTGTGAGGCTTACATAATAGAAACCACCCAAAAATTACCCTATTTTAGAAACAACACCCCTCAAGGTATTCAAAACTGATTTTAAAAGCTTTAACCCTTTAGGTGTTCCACAAGAATTAATGGAAAATGGAGATTAAATTTCAGATTTCCATTTTTTGGCAGATTTTACATTTTAATCCATTTTTTCCAGTAACAAAGCAAGGGTTAACAGCCAAACAAAACTCAATATTTATTACCCTGATTCTGTAGTTTACAGAAACACCCCATATGTGGTCTTAAACTGCTGTACGGGCACACGGCAGGGTGCAGAAGGAAAGGAGCGCGTATGGTTTTTGGAAGGCAGATTTAGCTGAACTGGTTTTTAGATGCCATGTCCATTTGAAGCCCCCCTACAGTAGAAACCAGGGTGGATAAAAATCAATGATTTTTTTAAATAAAAAAGATTTAAAATCGGATTTTTTTTTTTATAGAAAATGCTTTTTGAGGAAAATATATTACCATCCAAAAGGTTATTCCATCATGAAATAAAGATTCGTTTTTTTAATTATGTAGAATAAGGCTGTATAGGTTTAATTTTTGGGGTAAATAAATTCCATTAATCCATTCACAATGTCATGCTCTTCCAGAGGTTTTTGTAAGATTATTGGGCAGTTTCTCTGCCTACAAGATATTATCACAGATGCTTGGTTTACTTTTGCAGTTCTCAAAACTGAATTTGACTCAGCAGAGATCACATGCCTCTTCTTCACAGCAAAAATGTTATAACATGAACAGAGTGGAGAAAAATACCGTACCTTAATCCTAAACTTCTACAAACCTATGAATGCAGAATCAACCTAATCAAACTAATATGAAAAGTTGTTATTCTAAAAAACTTCATCTACTTGCATATTATAAGTTATACCAGCAAGAATTAGTCTTTATGTAGAAAACTATGATTTAAATCAAGCCTTACTGACTAATAATTTAAATCAAATCCACCCTGGTAATAACTCAAAAAAGTGACCCCATTTTGGAAACTAGAGGATAAGGTGCCAGTTTTATTGGTACATATGATTTTTAATTGCTCTAGATTACGTTTTTATTACACTTTATGGGGCAAGGTAACAAAAAAATTGGTTGTTTAAGCGCAGTTTTTATTTATTTTTACAGCGTTTACCTGCGGGATTAGGTCATGTGACTTTTATAGAGCAGATAGTTACGGACGTCGCAATACCCAATATGTATACTTAATAGCAGTTTTAAAGCAAAAAATAATCATATTTTAGTGTTTCCATTGTGATAGCTTTTTTATTTTTTGACCGATTGTCTTAGTTAGGCTACTTTCACAATAGCGTTCAGAGCGGATCCGTCTGGGGTCTGCCCAGACGGATCCGCTCATATAATGCAGACTTGGGATCCGTTCAGAACGGATCCATCTGCATTATATTGTAGAAAAAATTCTAAGTGTGAAAGTACAGTCGTGGCCAAAAGTTTTGAGAATGACACAAATATTAGTTTTCACAAAGTTTGCTGCTAAACTGCTTTTAGATCTTTGTTTCAGTTGTTTCTGTGATGTAGTGAAATATAATTACACGCACTTCATACGTTTTAAAGGCTTTAAATCGACAATTACATGACATTTATGCAAAGAGTCAGTATTTGCAGTGTTGGCCCTTCTTTTTCAGGACCTCTGCAATTCGACTGGGCATGCTCTCAATCAACTTCTGGGCCAATTACTGACTGATAGCAACCCATTCTTTCATAAGCACTTCTTGGAGTTTGTCAGAATTAGTGGGTTTTTGTTTGTCCACCCGCCTCTTGAGGATTGACCACAAGTTCTCAATGGGATTAAGATCTGGGGAGTTTCCAGGCCATGGACCCAAAATGTCAATGTTTTGGTCCCCGAGCCACTTAGTTATCATTTTTGCCTTATGGCACGGTGCTCCATCGTGCTGGAAAATGCATTGTTCTTCACCAAACTGTTGTTGGATTGTTGGAAGAAGTTGCTGTTGGAGGGTGTTTTAGTACCATTCTTTAATCATGGCTGTGTTTTTGGGCAAAATTGTGAGTGAGCCCACTCCCTTGGATGAGAAGCAACCCAAACATGAATGGTCTCAGGATGCTTTACTGTTGGCATGACACAGGACTGATGGTAGCGCTCACCTTTTCTTCTCCGGACAAGCCTTTTTCCAGATGCCCCAAACAATCGGAAAGAGGCTTCATTGGAGAATATGACTTTGCCCCAGTCCTCAGCAGTCCATTCCCCATACTTTCTGCAGAAGATCAATCTGTCCCTGATGTTTTTTTTGGAGAGAAGTGGCTTCTTTGCTGCCCTTTTTGACACCTGGCCATCTTCCAAAAGTCTTCGTCTCACTGTGCGTGCAGATGCGCTCACACCTGCCTGCTGCCATTCCTGAGCAAGCTCTGCACTGGTGGCACTCCGATCCCGCAGCCAAATCCTCTTTAGGAGACGATCCTGGCGCTTGCTGGACTTTCTTGGACGCCCTGAAGCCTTCTTAACAAGAATTGAACCTCTTTCCTTGAAGTTCTTGATGATCCTATAAATTGTTGATTGAGGTTCAATCTTAGTAGCCACAATATCCTTGCCTGTGAAGCCATTTTTATGCAACGCAATGATGGCTGCACATGTTTCTTTGCAGGTCACCATGGTTAACAATGGAAGAACAATGATTTCAAGCATCACCCTCCTTTTAACATGTCAAGTCTGCCATTTTAACCCAATCAGCCTGACATAATGATCACCAGCCTTGTGCTCGTCAACATTCTCACCTGAGTTAACAAGACGATTACTGAAATGATCTCAGCAGGTTTTTTAATGACAGCAATGAAATGCAGTGGAAAGTTTTTTTGGGATTAAGTTAATTTTCATGGCAAAGAAGGACTATGCAATTCATCTGATCACTCTTCATAACATTCTGGAGTATAAGCAAATTGCTATTATAAAAACTTAAGAAGCAACTTTTCCAATTTCCACAATTTATGTAATTCTCAAAACTTTTGGCCACGACTGTAGCTTCAGACGGATCCGTCCAGACTTTACATTGAAAGTCAATGGGGGACAGATCCGTTTGAAAATTGAGCCATATAGTGTCAAATTCAAACGGATCCGTCCCCATTGACTTACATTGTAAGTCTGGACGGATCCGTTTGCCTCCGCACGGGCAGGCGGACACCCGAACGCTGCAAGCAGCGTTCAGGTGTCCGCTTGCTGAGCGGAGGCTGAAAGCTGCCAGACTGATGCATTCTGAGTGGATTCGCATCCACTCAGAATGCATTAGGGCAGTACGGATGCGTTCGGGGCCGCTTGTGAGCCCCTTCAAACGGAGCTCACAAGCGGAGCCCCGAACGCTAGTGTGAAAGTAGCCTTAGAGGCTGATTTTTCGGGGGATGAGGTGACGATTTGATTGGTACTATTTTGGTGGGCATACGCCTTTTTGATCGCTTGCTGTTGTACTTTTTGTGATGTAAGGTGGCATAAAAAGGGTTTATTTTGCACAGTTTTTATTTTTTACGGTGTTCATTTGAGGGGTTAGGTCATGTGATATGTTTATAGAGCCGGTCGATACGGACGCGGCGATACCAAATATGTCTACTGCCTTCCATGCCATCGGGTCCCCCCTAGAGCCCCACGGGGACCCAATGGCACCGCCGCCAGCCGCAACATTGAAAAGCCGCAAACCGCAGGTCTGAATTGACCTGCGGTTTGCGGCGATTTGAGCAGGCACCTTGTTCCGATCATTGTCCGGAAGAGGTTAAAGGGGGGGTCTCACTCCAGAAAATGGCATTAATCATGTAGACAGAATTAATACAAGGCACTTACTAATGTATTGTGATTGTCCATATTGCTTCCTTTGCCGGCTTTATTCATTTTTCCCTCACGTTATATACTACTCATTTCCATAGTTACAACCACCCTGTAACCAGCAGTGGTGGTCGTGCATGCACACTATAGGGAAAAGAGCCAGCTTCTCTGGTGGCTGGGGCCATGGGAGCACACACAGACTGGTGCAAGCATGACCACTGCTGTTGGATTGCAGGGTGGTCCTAACCATGGAAACAAGAAGTGTATAATGTGATGAAAAAACGAATCCAGCCAGCAAAGGAGGCAAGATGGACAGTCACAATACATTACTAAGTGCCTTATATTAACTTTCTCTACGTGATAAATGCTATTTGCAGAAGTGACACAACCCCTTTAAGGAATTAGTTGTAAAGTTATGCATACATTTCCAGCAGGAATAACAGATAAATGACAGTGCAGAGTTGTAAAATAAGATTCAGTGCTGTTATTCAGAGGGAATACACATACTCTATATCACAGCTGACAGGCTCTGTTTAATATCTATAGTTACATATTTCATTTCATGAAATCAAAACGAACCTTCAAGCTCCCAATACTCACACTGTGTACTCCTAGTGCTTTCCATACCGCAAAACTGATTAACCCAACTCCACACCAGGCGTACAGCGAGCCCCATCCTAAAGCCCTCAGTGCAAATGATGAACCACTTTCTGGCAGAGCAGCTGTTGCAGTAGCCCCCTAAAGAAAAATACATTTTGTCAGTTGAATGCCAGACAAGATTTTTTTCATGTAGTGTGCACTAAACTAAATAATTTTCGAATTTCTGTACTAGATTTTGTAAAAATAAATAAATCGCAGTACTTATTATATGAAAAAAATAGTATATAGCCAAGAGCAGACATGGTGAAAGAGCAATATGTGAAGCATGGTTATTAGGCTAAAGCCTAACCTGTTTTCTGATAGTATAATCTGGAAGTTATGATTTGGCCAGTAGACCAAGCTTTTATTCTAGTAGGAGTGAACAGCGGATACTGACAGGCTGCTGTATATCTGAAGGTCTAAAACCAGGGCTATGCTGCATCGGCTGAGCTCCATTTAGTGATGGGCACAATATTAACGGTACTTGGGCTAATAGGGGTAAATTAACTGTCCAGCGGAAACACGTAAGAGGCTCCATCCAGGTGCAGCACAGGATGCAGTGAGACGGGTTAATCACATCTCTTCTGCCATCTTGCACACTATGGACGCAGAGATTGACATCTTTTACAAACTGACCAACCCCTTTAACCCCCTAACTGTTTTGCCCCAGTCCAGCTCCAGCAGTGGGAAAAGTAGCTAACTGGAAGGGGAGGGCTGCTTTAGATGCTGCTACATGCAACTGGTCTTGTTTGAAAGCTGACATTCCAAGCTTTCAGAAAATACCAGAATGACAGCAATATGTTCAGTACAGGAGAAGATAATAAGTGATAGAAACCAGGATGCTGTGAATGCAGCATACACAGTGTTGCTCAAGCTCTATGGGATTGCAGGAGCTGAGCGCTGCACTTGGCTATCTTTGCAGTCCCATAGACTTTGCATGGAGCGGTGTTCCTGTTCTACCATCAGTCCATTCAGACTGGGAACATGGGCCCCAGGAAGTGAATAAGGATAACTTTGTTACCGAAATATCTTTTTAAAACTTCAGATGGTGATTGCAGTACAGATGATTATGACTGCAGTTAACCCCTTCAATAACAGGATTCTTCATTCGGTTTTTTTACTCCCAGCCTTCCCAGAGCTTTTCATTCACATAGCCGCACGAGGGCTTGTTTCTTGCGTGTTAAGTTGTACTTTCTAAGGGCACCATTTATTTTTGCATGAAAATTATTGGGAAGATAAAAAATCCAAATGGGGTGAAAGTTTAAAAAAACTTTTCTCATTTTCTTTTCGATATTCTAAACCCTATGACTTTCTATTTTTAACGTCTACGGAGCTGTGCGAGGGCTTGTTTTTTTGCGGGCGATCTGTACTTTAAAGGATACCATTGTGAAGAGTGTATGACTTTCTGATCACTTTTTTCCATTTCTTTGGGGAGGTGCAGTGACGAAAAAACAGCAAAGCAGCCATTTTGAGATTTTTTTCCATTTAGTCATTCGACGTATGGGATATTTTTATATTTTAATAGTATGGCTGTTTTTGGACACAGTGTTACGGTTGCCTCAGGCTGGCTGAGGGTTGGACCGCTTAGATGTCCTTGTCCCAGAATTCTAGAGAGCGGTTAGGTTCCTTTTAGCAGTCATCCATGCTCCTGTAGGTGTAGATGAAATCCAGAGAGCTCTTACAAGGGCTAGTGATTAGTGATGCTCTACAAAACGAGTCAAAGCACGAATTGAGGGTAAGAAGAAGAATCTCTCTTTATTGAGGGCTACCCACCCGTATTTCTGCAGGTCCCCATCTGGTGGACACTCCCCTAGGGGACCAGATGGAAGACTGTGACACAGGACAGATAAACAACAGTTCAGGACACACAGACACAATACATCCCCACAATGCATTCTGATTTTCTCCTCTCTGCCCCGGAGACAACCGAGGAGTAATTCAATTATCTCTAAGGACAAAGGGAGATTGCCAATACACACGTGGAGACAATAGGACAGAAATCACTACTCCAACATACAATGTCACAACCATTACAGTAAACATAGACATGTAACACATCCCCAGATAGCTCCGGTCTGAGTGCATATTATTAGGTAAATGGCACTCAGACTACACGAATACAGTAGAATCGCCATGGAGCCAAAGTCTTTACTTTCACATAGTCTTTCGTTTTTTCGAATGGGCTCCATGGCATAGCAATCTGGGGTATCACTGTTCAAATCGGGAAAGTACCAAATGACCCGGCTTTCATGTCTTAAATAACCGAAATACATGGTTGCAACAAAGTATCAGCCAGAGTATAACTGTAACAACTGTAACACATGGCAATACCCATAATGTTTTGTTTTTTTTTACTCTAGGGAAGGGATGTATGGAATGTTTATATATTTTTAAAAACTTAATTTCACTTTCTTTTTACCGTATTTTTCGCCCCATAAGTTGCACCGGCCCATAAGACGCACCTAGGTTTTAGAGGAGGAAAATAAGAAAAAAATATTTTTCATTACACCTCAGGTCAGACCACCAATCAGACACCCAATATTAATCAAACCTCAGCTCACAGCCCCGATCAGATCCCCAATGTTAATAAGACCTCAGATCAGAGCCAAATATAAAAGAAGACCCCCAGATCTCAGATGAGACCCCCATGCCTCATATTAGTCCTTCATATCAGCCCCCAGCCTCAGATCACAAAATAAATAAAGCATTTACCCATGCTGCTCCTGGACGCCGCCGCTCCTCACCGCCCTTGATCTTCTTCCTTCTCCTTCATCGGCTGTGCTGTGAACTGGCGCACACAGGGTGAGGTCACAGAGCGCCCTCACGCTGTGCGCAGCCTTCACAGCCGACAGCCGGGGACCAGTAAGCGGTGAGTACAGAGCATTCACCGCTTCCTGGTCCTCCGGTATTATTAAGCGCTTCCATAATCAAAGCGCTCATTAGTATTCGCCCATAATACGAATCTTATGGAACAGATGTGGATTTAAAAAAAAAAAGGCATGTGAATGGGCCGTAATTCATTCCGGAGAAAAAGCACTTTTAATCCACATGCAAATGGTGAGCAAAAAGCACTGAGGGTGTGCCCAAGCCACTTGCAGTTCCTGCTTCCTCTGCCAGCCCCTGCCTCTACATCTTGATTGAGTCATATTCCTGCATAATTACATTGCCCTCCATATCAATCAGGAAGGCCAGGGAGGGGCTTGCAGAGAAAGCAGGAAGTAAAGGGTGCACAGAATGGCTTGGGCCACCATCAGTGCACTTTTATGCTCATTTGCATGTGAATTCAAAAAGTATGTTTTCTCCAGAATAAGGCCTCATGCACACGACAGTTGTTCTGGTCCGCATTCACTTCAATATGGCCGCAAAAGATACGGACAGCACTCCGTGTGCTGTCCGCATCCGTTACGTAGCCCTGCAAAAAAAAAAATATATATATATCTATATCTATCTATCTATCTCTATATATCTATCATACATACATGTCCTATTCTTGTCCGTTTTGCAGACAAAAATAGGCATTTCTACAATGGGCTACCTGTTCCATTCCGCAAATTGCGGAAGTCACATGGGCGGCTTCCGTGTTTGGCGGATCCGCAATTTGTGTACCGCAAAAAATGGAACGGTCATGTGCATGAGGCCTAAAGCAGTAGATCTCTAAGTGAAAGATTTTGCATTCAGCTGAGCTACTCTATGGGGGCGCAGTAAAACTTCTGGTGATAAATTTTAAAGGGAATCTATTTCTTTTTACACAGGTATCATTGCTTTCAGCTGAGCTAGCGCGAAGGACTCTTTTACACAAGCAACTTTTCCACGTGGGTGCAATGTGTGAAGTGAATGCATAGCACCCCCACCGAATCCTGAATCTGTGCACATGAGCATTATTTTTCACGCCTCTTTTCTGCATTGTATTAGATGCATGTTCTAAATTCTGTGTTTTTTTCATGCAGCCCTGACCCCATAGCAGTGAATAGGGCTTCAGTGAAAAACGCATTGCATTCGGAAGCAATGTGTTTTTCACTGATGGTTGCTAGGAGATGTTGTTTGTAAATAAGTCTTCAGTTTTTTTTCACACGTGTGAAAAACGCATCAAAACTGATCGCACCCGCGTGGAAAAAACAAACTAAAGGCAACTGTAGACAAAACTGACTGAACTTGCTTGCGAAATGGTGCGAGTTTCACTGAACGCACCCTGACACAATCCATATCATTGGTGTGAAAGAGGCCTAAAAAGCATTGTGCCTAATTTAACAGTGAGTTTCATGGTGACACACTAACGTTAAAGGGATAGCTGAATATTTGGAATTCTAGTTTCTAATCTACAATAATAATAAAAAAAAGCCATAGAGCATAAAAGGCATTCTGTTCAAATCCGGCATACTGCTTTATCATATGATCAGTATACTGGACCTATCGGGTCAAGCATAATGTCAAAGGGGACTTATCCAAAACATTTCCAGAGAAAGAGGTCATTGATAATATACTGGAAACTACGGTACAGGCAGCTGATACACAGCACGGCAGTCAAAAGTTGGTCCAACAATTTAACAATTAAGTTTTTGAGGAAAGCTGCACATGAAACTATTAGAAACTATGACATCAGGTCTTAGACCAAAATAAAAACCCTTGAGGTAATACATGAATTTTGAGAATCTAAGCAATAAAAGCTGCTGCATGGCAAATCTAAGTGACTTTACACAAGTCTGTAGGATATAACAAACAACTATTTGAACACAAAAACAAAAGGCAGTACATTAGTAAACCAGAGTACTCACATACTACACTTTATTTGTTCAGAGATATTTTGTTGCATCAAAACCTTTTTGCTCACAGAAACCTCAACCATATTGGTTGCTGCCTTTGGATCCACTTCTCAGAAAGGAAAGGTATACAGTATTTGATAATATTTTTATTTAAAGGGGTTCTCCAGGCTTTTAATATGGATGACTTATCCTCAGGATAGGTCTTCAATATCAGATCGGCGGGGCAGAACCCCCGCAGATCAGCTGTATGAAGGGAAGGCGCGCACAGGTGCCATCTCCCTTTTCTCTTCCTTCTCACCATATACATAGCAGCAGTGAGCAAGATGAAAGAAGGGAGACACCAAGCGCGCCTTCCCTTCATACAGCTGATCGGCAGGGATGCAGAGTGTCAGACCCCTGCTGATCTGATATGGATGCCCTATCCTATTCCTGAGTATAAGTCATCAATATGCAAAGCCCGGAGAACCCCTTTAAAGAGGAAGCTGGCAGAATGACCATTTACAGACAGTTCCTGAGACGCCAGATGAAAATGAATATGGCTGCATTTCCTGTTATCACATTTGTAAAAATGGCTGCTGCAACTGAACAGAAACATTTCTGATCTGGTACTAACTTTGGCATTTGGCTGGAAATGCACTAGAGCAGGGAAGCTCAACCTGCGGCCCTCCAGCTGTTGTAAAACTGCCTTCTCAAACAGCTGATCGGCGGGGCTCCCGGGTGTCGTTTAAACAAAGTGCAGAACCCCTTTAACCGCCTCCGGACCGCCTAACGCAGGATCGCGTTCCGGAGGCGGCAGCCCTGCGCAGAGTCACGCATATACGCATCATCTCGCGAGATTTCGCTCAAAGCCGGCCCGCGCATGCGCATCACGGGCCGGCAAAAGTTAGAGGGGGGTCGGGTCATCAGCTTGCCAGCCAATGATCGTCGCTGGCAAGCTGATGATTTTTAAAAAAAATCAAATAAAAAGCCAGATAACACATTATATTTGTAAATATGATGTGTTAAATGGCTTGTCTGCTCCTCTGCTGGTCCTTTTCGTCGGTTGGTTCCAGCAGAGGAGCAGACATCACAGTGAGTAGCACCAAACACTACACCTTAGCCCCAGATCACCCCCATCACCCGAATTAACCCCTTGATCGCCCCTGTCAATCACCTAGTGAAAGGAAAAAAGTGATCAGTGTAAACTGTCACTTTTTTTTCACTGGTATTGACTGATAGGTTTTAGGATAGTTTAGGCCCCTTGGTTAGGTAGTTTAGCGTCAGTTAGCGCCCAGCCCACCGCACACACTGATTCGCTGATTAGCGTATCGCTAATCAGCATTTGTACTTTTATAGTATCTGTAAGTGATCAAAACTGATCACAGTGAGATCTATAATTGTATTAGTGTCACCTTAGCTCGCCCTCCACCCAAAACGCAGTGTTTGCCCGATCAGGCCTGATCGGTCGCCCACACGTGCGTTCACCCACGCCCGCCCCGCCGCAGTGACAAAAAATATTATATTTTTTGATCACTGCACAATCACTTTCCAAGCGCTGCGGCGATCAAAAAATCAGTTTTGATATTTTTATCAATCGCAGCGGCCCCCGGTACTTCGCTAGCCTCCCCTTTGTAAGACAGGCTTGCTTTTTTTCTTGGGTAGTCTCAGGGAATACCCCTAAATTTAGTAGTCCAAATGTCAAACAGGGGGTATTCTTCTGAAGAGGCCTACAGGATTCTGACCCAGTCGGATGAGGAATGGGAACCCTCATCTGACGAATCTAGCGGGTCAGAATATGAACCTGTAGAGAGCAGTGGCAGTCTGACCCAAAGTTCGGACGAGGAGGTTGAGGTCCCTGATAGCACCAGACGTACCCGGCCCCGTGTCGCTAGACCACAGGTTGTGCAGGATCCGTTTCAAGGGCAGCAGAGTGGGGCTGGCGCTGTCGGATCACGTGGTGAGGCATACACCAGCAGGGACAAGAGAGAAAAAAAGAAAGGGGGTTAGTCGCCTGGCTCTCAATATGAAGGTCAGGATACCTAACTCGCAGGGCGCCAAAGGTGTGGATCTGACACGGAAGAAAGATAGTTTCTTTCTATCTAAAAATATATTTTTACAATATTTAGATTAGTTGGTACAAGTAAAAAGGATAAGAACATAAGAAGGCTGCCAGTGGGATAAACCTAGCTAGGAAAATATACCTAGGCTAGAATAAGAACAAGAGAATGAAAAAGGGGTGGGTTTTATCTCACACGGAGGCGCCACTCTTTACTTAATCGATGGTATTGATAAAATTCACGATTGATTATATTGAAGTATCTTAAAATATTTTTTTAAATAAAATAAAAGTTTTAAAAGTATTTTACCAGAGTCACTATATCTGACGGGCTGGAAATTGATAGTTCAGCGGATTAAAACCACATAATGATGATGAATCAGTATATTTCCAACAGAGTCATATAGAACCACATCAGTGTAGTGAAACTTGGTTTGTACTTACTTCACCCAGGAGGAGAGATGGGGGATAAACTCAATACACCCCCAAACCCTTCCTCCTGCGCCTGGTTCGCTTCTAGAATGTCAGGAAAGAACAGCAGTCCTGTGGCTGGAGCTTCTTGTCAATTCCTTTATTTGGACAAAGTCAGGGTGGGGTGAGAAGGAGGCCCAACGCGTTTCGGGGATATATAAATCCCCTTCATCAGGAGCATATACAATAGGCGACAAACTGGCTTCTTTAAATCAAATTTGGCGCCAAAAGCAGATTGTGAGGCGTCACTTCCGGTCCGCGTGTACCCATGCGTTCCAGCATGGAACGCAAACCGGAAGTGGAGGCCGACAGATGGATAAAGTACAAAACAAACAAATTCATGCAATAGTTACAATGATTGGCTACATTGAAATACTTAACATTGTGCCCGGATTCATGCCGTATGACTACTAAAGTCCCATATCATCTCGGCCGGCTAAGAGAGCGTACCCGGAAGTGAAATCACTTCCGGTATATAACATTCACAATCTTAGGGCTAAATCATAAAAAAATGGATAAATAAATATGTAAGCACAGTCTAACCCTAGGGAAGAAAGGGAGCTCTACAAAGACATAGATCGAGCTTCTAATCTGAAGGGGGTCTGTATGTGACGACGGAGGGGTGACGTCAAGCCCTGGTCTCCGCCCACTTCCGGTCAGTGGAACGCAAGCGGCAGGACTATAAATATTCAATCTATGTATGTATTGATATGCGCTTGGGAAAAGGGGAACAAGATTAATCTATAAAGTATTGGTATGGAAATAGATTATATAGCGATATATTAATATATTGAAATATTAGAAAAACATTAAAGGAAAATAAATATAATATATTAAAATATATAAATAAATGTTAGGTACAGATCTGGATAATGTAGACGTATGGCGTTGTGCTTAACGATATATGTTTTTTCTTTTAGGGTGTTCTATTCCCAAAAACTAACATCATGTACATATATAAAGATGTGCAAACCTATATGAAGCATATGTGGTATAGAGTAGTGACATAGTTGAATGTATATATTGGCCAAGCTTGACCTTCCTCTCGCTTCAGCGGAACAAATATATAGAAGCAAATCTATAGGAATATCTTTATCTTCTCCCTATTGACGGGATCCTAATTGATATATGTGAATCAATTTTATATCTAATTCGTTCATGTACGATTAGATGGTGTATATTTATTGTAGTAATACTTCGGTCTAGGTAACGATACCAGGTATATATGTATCTAACCATGTTGTTTGCTAGATGTATGATTTTGTGTTTTTTATCAATAGTTGGTATATTCCAGTGTTTCGTTTAGCCCATGAGGGAATAATGTGTTCAGGCGAAAAATCCAATGCATTTCTTTTCTGCACAATGATTGATAGGAATGTGTGACATGTTCTAACGGGGTTACTCTTAGTAAAGCAGAGTTGCTATTGTGTTTTTCCAGGAAGTGTCTAGATACACTATGTGTAGTGACTCCTCGCTTGATATTCGACCGGTGTTCCGTCATCCTGTCCCTCACTGCTTGAGTAGTTCTCCCTACATACCTTATGTTGCATGGACAGGTTAACAAATAGACCACATTTCTGGTGTTGCAACTGATCTCTTGTCTATACTTCCATACATCGTTTGGCGCGATTGTGAGTTCGGTGATCCCATGGTTCATCATATTGCAGCATTTACATCTAGTGATCCCGCATCTATAGATCCCTTGTCTGGATTCTTTATGCCTTAAATTTAGGATACTCATGCCGGTGTTGGTCAGTTTTGGGCATGAAGGGGCTACCATATTTTTTAAAGTCTGTGCTCTCCTAAAGGTGATGGACGTGTTTGTTGGTAACACGTCTTTAAGGATGGGATCTTTAAGAAGGATCCCCCAGTGTTTATTCATGATTTTTCTAATTTCATTGTGTTGAGTGTTGTATCTTGTGATTAAATTATATTGGTACGGGTTTTTTTCACAGTTATTTATTGTTTTAGAGGTTGGCTTCAGGGCTGATTCTTGGTCTAAAGTGAGTGTTCTTTCAGCAGATGATTTGATTAAGCGTTTGGGATAGCCTTTTTCCGTAAATCGGGTCTTAAGGACCTTTAGTTGTTTCTTTAGTACTTCATTATCTGAGCAATTTCTTCTAACCCTTTTCATTTGACTAAATGGAATATTACGTTTCCATTTGGAGAGGTGGCAGCTGGAGAAATCCAAGTAGCTATTTGCGTCTACCTGTTTGAAATGGGTACTTGTGTGTATGGTATTTGCAATGATTTCTAATTTCAGGTCCAGAAAGACAGCTTCAGTTTGGTCGTATTCTAGGCTAAATTCTAATCCCCAATCATTAAGATTTAGGTTTTTGGCAAATTCTAGAAGTTCGTCTTTTCCCCCATCCCAGATCAGGATAATATCATCTATATACCTGCGGTAAAAAATGATTCTGGGATGGGATAGAAGACCCTGGTGGGTTTCAAAAAGTCCTACAAACAGATTTGCGTACGCAGGGGCAAATTTTGTGCCCATTGCTGTACCCTTTGTCTGTATAAAAAATTGGTCGTTAAAAAGAAAATAATTGTGGTTAAGAATAAAATCAATAGACTTCATTAAAAATTCTTTTTGTGTAGCAGGGAGTAATGGGTCTTGGGTGAGAAAAAAATTGTACCGAATTCAAGCCTAGATCGTGACGAATATTGCTATAAAGGGATGCAACATCTAGGGTGACCCAGTAGTACTCATCTCTCCAACTGACTGTGTTGAGAGAGTTGATCAGATCCGCCGAATCGCGGAGATAAGAAGGAAGCTGTTTTACATAGCCCTGAAGAAATCTATCGACGTATGCGGAGAGATTAGATGTGAGTGAGTCTATTCCGGAGATAATGGGTCTCCCCGGCGGGTTTGTCAGATTTTTGTGAATTTTTGGTAAAAAGTAAAACCGTGCTAAAGTAGGATGATTGTTACATAAAAAGAGTCTTTCTTTTTTATCTAAAATGTCTGTTTGGGAACCGAAATCTATTAATTTCTGTAGAGTTTTTTTAAAAACAGGTGTCGGATCACTATCTAGCGTTTTATAATAATCTCGATTAGATAAAATTTTGAGTGATTCTTTCAAATAATATTTTTGGTCCATTATAACTACCCCCCCTCCCTTGTCCGCATTTTTGGATTACAATATCCTTATTTCTTCTTATATCGTTTAAAGCTTTTCTTTCTGAGGGTTTTAGGTTATGGGGATTATTTAAATTTTTGTTTTTGGACAGATTTTTAAGGTCATCCAAAACCATATTAAAATAACTTTCCAGATGTGGACCTCTACTCTCAATCGGGTAAAAAGAAGACCGTATTTTCAGTCCAGAGGGTATAGGGGTAATAGTTTCAGGTACTTGTCCTCCTAAAAGTGTGTCTGTTTGTGTGATATTGATATTGTTCTCAACTATCGGAACCAAAGGATGGTGGTTACCAAGAGGTAGTTGTTTCATTGTAAAATGTCTTTTCAGTGTGAGTCTTCTGATAAACTGGTTCAGATCTACAAACAATTCAAATTGGTCCGGGCTATTGGAGGGGCAAAAGGATAATCCTTTGCTTAACAAGTTTATCTCATCTGAGGTCAGTTTGTGGCTAGATAAATTAAAGATTCCCTTCAGTTTTTCTTCCTCCTCTTTAGTGTGAGTTCTGTTCATGTTACCTTCACTACATCCTTGTTTATTGGTTATAGTGGTGGTTGAAATGGTGTTTTTATTTTTTTGTTTTTTGGTGTGTCTCCGTATTCCCCCTCTACATCCTCTAACTCGTTTTTTGGTCTTTTGCGAGAAGTCCCTAAAGGGGTGAAAAAATTCGTAATTTTTGGTGTGAGGGGATTTTTGGATGGTGTTGGTGTCTGTTGACCCACTGGGGTGAAGAATGTGTTGAGAGGTTGGGTGCTGGACAGAATTTTCCTGATGGGAGGTACATTGTGAATATCGTGGATGACCGGAGAAAGACTCCCTAATAAAGGGGACCCTTCTGAAAGGTTGGACGGTAAGGCTAAAAAAGTCTCGGAATTAGTGCTTGAAACTGAGTGGGTGGAGAAATTAAGTGAACTAATGTTGTCTTGAGAAATGTGAGGTTGTTCAGAGTTTTCGGTACTAATGGGTAAGGGATTAGGTATAATGAGATTAATAGTAGACCTCTGGGAAGACTGATTTGGTCTCCCAGACGTTGGTGTCAGGAAGTCAGACTGATTCATTAATGATAGGTGCCCTCCTTTGGGTACCGAGGATGGAAGTGGTGGACCTAGACGCTTAGTTTTAATCCGGGGGGGTGGTTCCTGAGATGATCTGGGGACCTGTTTGGTGGTTGTGGGATAGTGACTGGTTTTGGCCATGTTGCTATTGTAAAAGGTCTTGCCTTGAAAGGATTTTGACTGAGTTGAAAAAAGTGTGGGGTTGGTGATTCTCGATCTGGTATTGGGTCTATTATGAAATGGTTCGGCGTATGGTATATCCCGTTTTCTGTCCCAAGGTCGAATTTTATTGGAATTGTAGTCATGTAAATCACGTAACAGTTTTTTGCATTTTCTTGTGACTTCGTTATATTCGAAGGATCTGAAAAAATTAAGAAATGGATAACCCGACTCTCCCTGGGAGAAAGGCAGCTTCAACCATTTTCCTAGCTGTGTACCTATATGTTTGCATAGTTCTTTACGTTTTAAAATTAAGAGATCAAGCAGGTGGAGAGAACATAAGTCGCTAATTCTAAACCAATCTGTAGTGAAGGATATATCATTATTAAAAGTTGGTTTCAAAGATAGTCTCAATCCGCGGGGAACCAACCCCATGGTTTTGTATATAGACAGAAAGAACCAATCAATTTCATTGCGAACAAAGTTCTTGATTAGTTCAGAGATGTTACCAGGAAGTACTCCAGTGTCTCCATTTATGGGATTGCTCTCATCCATAGTCGATGGCAGATTCATGTTGCTTGGTTGCAGGTCTGTTATTATTCCATTGGGTATCGGAAACTCTGGAAAATTTGGTAATCTCTGTACTTCTTTCCAAACTCTTTTAAACAAGCTTGGTATATCAGTCTTGAGATAGGTCCAACCTAAGTCAGCCACTGCTCCCCTGGTCGACCGTTGGTCTCCCATCGGTCGAACAATAGATCAGGGACAAGAGAGAAAAAAAGAAAGGGGGTTAGTCGCCTGGCTCTCAATATGAAGGTCAGGATACCTAACTCGCAGGGCGCCAAAGGTGTGGATCTGACAGTTAGATAGTTTCTTTCTATCTAAAAATATATTTTTACAATATTTAGATTAGTTGGTACAAGTAAAAAGGATAAGAACATAAGAAGGCTGCCAGTGGGATAAACCTAGCTAGGAAAATATACCTAGGCTAGAATAAGAACAAGAGAATGAAAAAGGGGTGGGTTTTATCTCACACGGAGGCGCCACTCTTTACTTAATCGATGGTATTGATAAAATTCACGATTGATTATATTGAAGTATCTTAAAATATTTTTTTAAATAAAATAAAAGTTTTAAAAGTATTTTACCAGAGTCACTATATCTGACGGGATATTCCTATAGATTTGCTTCTATATATTTGTTCCGCTGAAGCGAGAGGAAGGTCAAGCTTGGCCAATATATACATTCAACTATGTCACTACTCTATACCACATATGCTTCATATAGGTTTGCACATCTTTATATATGTACATGATGTTAGTTTTTGGGAATAGAACACCCTAAAAGAAAAAACATATATCGTTAAGCACAACGCCATACGTCTACATTATCCAGATCTGTACCTAACATTTATTTATATATTTTAATATATTATATTTATTTTCCTTTAATGTTTTTCTAATATTTCAATATATTAATATATCGCTATATAATCTATTTCCATACCAATACTTTATAGATTAATCTTGTTCCCCTTTTCCCAAGCGCATATCAATACATACATAGATTGAATATTTATAGTCCTGCCGCTTGCGTTCCACTGACCGGAAGTGGGCGGAGACCAGGGCTTGACGTCACCCCTCCGTCGTCACATACAGACCCCCTTCAGATTAGAAGCTCGATCTATGTCTTTGTAGAGCTCCCTTTCTTCCCTAGGGTTAGACTGTGCTTACATATTTATTTATCCATTTTTTTATGATTTAGCCCTAAGATTGTGAATGTTATATACCGGAAGTGATTTCACTTCCGGGTACGCTCTCTTAGCCGGCCGAGATGATATGGGACTTTAGTAGTCATACGGCATGAATCCGGGCACAATGTTAAGTATTTCAATGTAGCCAATCATTGTAACTATTGCATGAATTTGTTTGTTTTGTACTTTATCCATCTGTCGGCCTCCACTTCCGGTTTGCGTTCCATGCTGGAACGAATGGGTACACGCGGACCGGAAGTGACGCCTCACAATCTGCTTTTGGCGCCAAATTTGATTTAAAGAAGCCAGTTTGTCGCCTATTGTATATGCTCCTGATGAAGGGGATTTATATATCCCCGAAACGCGTTGGGCCTCCTTCTCACCCCACCCTGACTGTCCAAATAAAGGAATTGACAAGAAGCTCCAGCCACAGGACTGCTGTTCTTTCCTGACATTCTAGAAGCGAACCAGGCGCAGGAGGAAGGGTTTGGGGGTGTATTGAGTTTATCCCCCATCTCTCCTCCTGGGTGAAGTAAGTACAAACCAAGTTTCACTACACTGATGTGGTTCTATATGACTCTGTTGGAAATATACTGATTCATCATCATTATGTGGTTTTAATCCGCTGAACTATCAATTTCCAGCCCGTCAGATATAGTGACTCTGGTAAAATACTTTTAAAACTTTTATTTTATTTAAAAAAATATTTTAAGATACTTCAATATAATCAATCGTGAATTTTATCAATACCATCGATTAAGTAAAGAGTGGCGCCTCCGTGTGAGATAAAACCCACCCCTTTTTCATACACCAGCAGCGCAGCCCTCCCTGGACCTAGTACCAGCACTGCCGTACAACATGGTGAAGTGGCGAGGTCCAGAAGGGCAGTTGAAGCTGGTACGGTGGCACGTGCAATAGTTACCCCGTCGCAGCCACCGCAAAGACAAGCCCGTAGAGCCCCTAGAGTCCCTGAGGTGCACCAAATTCAGCCGCACCTGTAGTTCCCCCTTTCACCGCCCAGTCTGGAGTTCGGGTTGAGACAGCTCAGATCGGTTCGGCCCTGGGATTTTTTGAGCTGTTCTTGACTGCGGAGCTCTTGGACTTAGTCGTGGCAGAAACAAAATCGGTATGCCACACAATTTATATCCGCCAACCCGGGAAGCTATTATACCCAGCCTTTCCGGTGGAAACCAGTCCAAGTTTCCAAAATTAAAATTTTTATGGGCCTTCTCCTGAACATGGGTCTAACCAAAAAGCATGAATTGCAGTCATATTGGTCCACGAACCCGATTCATCACATGCCCATGTTCTCTGCTGCTATGTCCAGGGCACGTTTTGAGACCATCCTGCGTTTCCTGCACTTTAGCGACAACAGCACCTCTCGTCCCAGATGAAACCCAGCTTTTGACCGGCTCCACAAAATTCGGCCCCTCATAGACCACTTCAACCAGAAATTTGCAGATTTGTATACCCCCGAGCAAAACATCTGCGTAGACGAGTCCCTAATACATTTTACCGGGCGCCTTGGCTTCAAACAATACATCCCAAGCAAGCGTGCCCGGTATGGGGTCAAATTGTATAAGCTCTGTGAAAGGGCCACAGGCTATACCCACAAATTTCGGATCCATGAGGGAAAAGATCAGACCCTGGAGCCGGTCGGTTGCCCTGACTACCTGGGGAGCAGTAGGAAGACAGTCTGGGACTCGGTGTCACCCTTATTTGGCAAGGGGTATCATCTTTATGTGGACAATTTTTACACAAGTGTGCCACTCTTCAGGCATTTGTTCCTAGAACAGATTGGCTGCTGTGGCACTGTGCGACCTAGCCGCGTGGGCTTCCCCTAACGGCTCGTTACCACCCGTCTTGCAAGGGGGGAGAGGGCTGCCTTGTGTAACGAGGAACTGCTCGCGGTGAAATGAAGAGACAAGCATGACGTTTACATGCTCTCCTCCATTCACGCAGACACGACAATACAAATTGAAAGGGCAACCCGTGTCATTGAAAAGCCCCTCTCAGTCCTCATGGGAGGAGTGGACTTCAATGACCAGATGTTGGCTCCCTATTTAGTTTCCCGACGCACCAGACGCTGGTATAAGGTGTCTGTATATTTGATTCAATTGGCGATGTACAATAGTTTTGTTCTCTACAGTAAGGCTGGGAGAACAGGATCCTTCCTCAAATTTCAGGAAGAGATCATCGCGAACCTCCTGTATCCAGGAGGTTCCGTGGCCCCATCCACCAGTGTAGTTAGCCATCTACACGAGCGACATTTCCCCAGTGTCGTTCCTGGTACCTCAACCCAACCGTCACCCCGAAAAAGATGTCGTGTCTGTAGCAGGAGTGGAATAAGGCGTGACACCCGCTATTTCTGTCCTGACCACCCTGCCCTATGCTTTGGAGAGTGTTTCCAGAAGTACCACACACAGGTACACTTAGCATAGGGATTGCATCTCACAGGACAGGCACACAGGGCTATTAGGGCCCTTACACTCACAGCTACTGCAAACCTCTCCTTTCACCTGGGATAAAGTGCATAATGTACTTCGCCACATCTTTGGGCGATTTGCGCTTTGCACATTGTCCCATGGGGAAGGAGAGGTTTGTCCTATAAAAGGTAAAAAAAAAAAAAAAACAGTAAGCAAAAAAGTTCAGTTCAAAAAGTAAAAAAAAAGTTTATATGTTCTGTTCAAAAGTTATTATAAAGTTAATAAAATTAATTGCGTTGCGGCCTGGTTTTTTCTTTTTTGTTTTGTTTTTTTTACCTTCCAGGTGGACCAACCGATCGACTAGCTGCAGCACTGATGTGCATTCTGACAGAAGCATTGCGCTGCTGTCAGATTACACACAAGTCGGTGTATGCGGCACTGCAAGACGAGATTTCTCCTCTGCAGTAAAAGATACGTTTGCCGAGGCATATGAGCTGAGGAGGCGGCGGTGTTCATATGCTTTGGCAAACACTTTGTATATATATAAAAAAAAAAAATAATCCCGGCAATGATTTATTCATCCATCGATTGATGTGAATGGATAAATCTGGTTTGCCAGGGCATACGGGCTAAGTGGGTATGGATGTTGGGCGGAGCTCCTATGTCCTGGCAGACGCCTTTCCCCTCCTTTTTTTTTTTTTTGGCAGAGATTTTTTCATCCACATGGATCGATGCGAATGAAGAAATCTGTGCCGTTCATTTTTTCTTTCAGCCCAGAGGCTGAACGAAAAAAAAAATATAAAATCTCATTACCCGTATGCTCAATATAAGGAGAATAGCAGAAACTCCTAATGCTGGGCATACATGTAATGATTGCGGAGACCCTCAAATGCCAGGGCAGTACAAACACCCCACAAATAACACCATTTTGGAAAGAAGACACCCCAAGGTATTCGCTGAGGGGTATATTGAGTCCATGAAAGATTGAAATTTTTGTCACAAGTTAGCGGAAAGGGAGACTTTGTGAGAAAAAAAACCCCAAAAAAATCAATTTCCGCTACCTTGTGGCCCAAAATTTTTTTTTTATGAACTCGCCATGCCCCTCATTGAATACCTTGGGGTGTCTTCTTTCCAAAATGGGGTCACATGTGGGGTATTTATACTGCCCTGACTTTTTAGGGGCCCTAAAGCGTGAGAAGAAGTCTGGGATCCAAATGTCTAAAAATGCCCTCCTAAAAGGAATTTGGGCACCTTTGCGCATCTAGGCTGCAAAAAAGTGTCACACATGTGGTATCGCCGTACTCAGGATAAGTTGGGCAATGTGTTTTGGGGTGTCATTTTACATATACCCATGCTGGGTGAGATAAATATCTTGGTCAAATGCCAACTTTGTATAAAAAAAAAAATTGGAAAACTTGTCTTTTGCCAAGATATTTCTCTCACCCAGCATGGCATGGGTATATGTAAAATGACACCCCAAAACACATTGCCCAACTTCTCCTGAGTACGGAGATACCACATGTGTGACACTTTTTTGCAGCCTAGGTGGGCAAAGGGGGCCACATTCCAAAGAGCACCTTTAGGATTTAACCGGCCATTTTTTACAGATTCTGATTTCAAACTACTTACCACGCATTAGGGCCCCTAGAATGCCAGGGCAGTATAACTACCCCACAAGTGACCCCATTTTGGAAAGAAGACACCCCAAGGTATTCGCTGATGGGCATAGTGAGTTCATAGAAGTTTTTATTTTTTGTCACAAGTTAGTGGAATATGAGACTTTGTAATAAAAATTAAAAAAATCATAATTTTCCACTAACTTGTGACAAAAAATAAAAAAAGTTCTATGAACTCACTATGCCCATCAGCGAATACCTTAGGGTGTCTACTTTCCGAAATGGGGTCATTTGTGGGGTGTTTGTACTGTCTGGCCATTGTAGAACCTCAGGAAACATGACAGGTGCTCAGAAAGTCAGAGCTGCTTCAAAAAGCGGAAATTCACATTTTTGTACCATAGTTTGTAAACGCTATAACTTTTACCCAAACCATTTTTTTTTTTACCCCAATTTTTTTTTTTATCAAAGACATGTAGAACAATAAATTTTGAGAAAAATTTATATATGGATGTCGTTTTTTTTGCAAAATTTTACAACTGAAAGTGAAAAATGTCATTTTTTGGCAAAAATTTTGGTAAATTTTGATTAATAAAAAAAGTAAAAATGTCAGCAGCAATGAAATACCACCAAATGAAAGCTCTATTAGTGAGAAGAAAAGGAGGTAAAATTCATTTGGGTGGTAAGTTGCATGACCGAGCAATAAACGGTGAAAGTAGGGTAGGTCAGAAGTGTAAAAAGTGGCCTGGTCATTAAGGGTGTTTAAGCTAGGGGGGCTGAGGTGGTTAAATAAAGACTAGGTTCTCTACAACCCTGGCATCAGTCGTTATTGCAGGGAGAAGCAATGGCCAGCCACAGGAAATGTAGCTTTAAAGGAGCTTTTCCAGTTCGCGCTAAAATCCTTTACAAAATGAAAGGGCCCTTCATACATTATTATTTTAATGTATTAGTTTTATCTTTATTGCTTCTATCTTCTGTTCTGGGCTGTGGTCACATGACCATGTCCAGGCAGCTCTTTCTTATTTCCTGTGATGTTCTGTCCATGGGCGAGGCAGTAATAGGGGAGTGTATGTAACCAGCTAGGTGGGAGAAGCTATAAACTAGTGGGCGTTGTTAGGGGCAGTGCTGGAATGGTGGCAGAGAAAGGAGAAGTGGATCATGGGTTTGGTTGGATACAGGGAGTGCTACATACAGGATTCAAACAAACCAGAGTGATTTCTTTACACGGTGAAAATGGGTCATGAGACTCCAAATTAAAAAAGCATGGGGAAGATGTACATGAGGTAAGCAACTACTTTAGCATATTGTTAAGAACCATAGAAACACCGGAAAACCCTTTAAACATCTAGGTCTGGATGGAGCAACGGTGCACAACAGCCGACAACCACCTTGTCTGAAAGATGTCCAATATTAAGAGCTTGGAATGACAAACCACACAAGGATATCCAGCATCTGTATGTGCCAGTCTGTAAGGGGACATGCCATCCAGTATTACTGTGACCCTGCAGAGTACAGCACTCGGCTATCTTTGGAATTCCCATAGAAATGGATGGAGCAGTCACGCTTGCTTACTGCTCCGTTTATTTCACGGGCGCCACAGGGTATGAGGCCCCTGTTCCTGTGATCAGTGGGGGTCACAGATGTAGGACCCCCACTGATCTAATAGTTATCCCCTAACCTGTGGATAGGGGATAACATTATATATCCGGAATACCCCTTTAAGTAACAAAAATGTGGAGCAATTGCTTATACAGCACTCCAGATGGTGACCAAAATGGTCACCAATGCGCCTTAAAATTTGCAGATGGCGACAAGACTTTTTTGAGGTGTGCGCGTCTGTCGCACCATCCAGGGCTATACCAGCAGCTAGTGAGTGCCAGCGAAAGGACACAGGTGAGTTTAAGATTTTAGCTTTTTTTGTTTCAATTGCTAACATTACTGGTCGTAAGGGGGGCAGTGGGGGGGGACATTACTTCTGGAAAGGGGGCACTGGGAGACATTACTAGCCATAAGGGGGGCACTAGAGGACAGTATGGGGGGGGGGGGGATTACTACTGTGGAGCATATTTCTACTGTGGGGGCAGTGGGGGAGTAATTACTATGTGTGCGGAAATTACTATATGGGACAGTGTGGGGAAAAAATGATTACGTGAGGGGGAAGTTACTACTGTGTGGGGAGACATTACTATGTGTAGACCGTGGGGGGGGGGGAATTACTATGAGAGGGTAGTGTGGGGGGGGATTAATCTAAGGTTTTATTATTATTATTACTGGGGGCTCTCTAGGTGGCATTTATAATTGCTGTAGACACTATAGGGACATTATTTCTAGTGGGGGTCACTATTTTTTCAGCAGTATAGTACCTGGGGCATTGGGGAGCAGCACGGGCACAGTATTAGGAATCGCAGCAGGATGACATTGTTGGGACACCAGGATATGGGGGGGGGGGGGGGTTGGTTTGATGGAAAAATAAAAAAATGTAACGTGTCTGTAACAAACTCTGTAGAGACGAGATGCAGCTGAAAGACTTTGTCATGGAGGTCTGGGTCAAATGGAGAAGAGGAAAGAGAAGATCTACTTGACAGGAGAGGTCATATTTTCAATTTGGCGGCAAAAAATTTAATTTGGTTACTAAATTCTTCAGTTTAGGAGCCAATGGCTCCTGTTTATTTTCTTTGATCTGGAACACTGATATAGCATCAGAGTTTTAAAAAGTAAAAAAAATAAAAAATAAGGAAAATGCAATCTGATTTGTTGCTATGGCCAACGCCTCAATGTTTCCAATTTTGATAAATCTCTCCATTGACTGTTCCCCCCCCCCCCCCCCCCCCCAATAGTGAAAAGCACCACCTGTCACACTATTCAATAATGTAAAGTAACAGATACAGCCAGTGAGGCTTAGCGGGGGAAGCATCTGTAACAGTGTTCATATATCATACAGGGCTTTTTCTAGCTGCTGTAATTGCTGGGTAGCCTGAATTTTAAAAAAAATAAAACGGATTTTGTGGCCTTTTCTGCAGTTCTGTGGTTTTAGTGGCAAAAAAAGCCAGCTCCAGATGTTGAAAGTCTATGGCCAATATGAAAAGCAGGGTAGAAAGGCGTTTTTTTGCCTAGTGGGGTTTTTCTAATTGAAGCTCTTGGCATTTTAGAAAGGTGTTTTGTTTTTTTATCCCCTTCTCTATAGGAAAGTAAAAGAACTGAACAAACTCCATATATACACATTTGTTTTGCCAGAAACAGCCACCATAAAAACTGCATGCAGTATAAAAATAAATAAATAAATAAATAAATAAGCGGGCAAATTGCATTATAGTCAATGGGGATCTGGCTTTGCACAGCATTATATGGCTAGGACTAGGGCTGCACGATATGGGAATTTTGTGCGATTGCGATTAGGGCCCTAAAAATTGCGATAACGATATGCGATGCGATATTTTAAGGGAATTGTGCTAGAGGTCTATTTGCTTGGATTTTCCCATATGAGCCGCTGACGCGGCTGGGTATGACATAGTTATGTGGGGGATCTGTGGATGGCGCTGTTATGTGGGGGATCTGTGGATGGCGCTGTTATGTGGGGGATCTGTGGAGGACGCTGTTATGTGGGGGATCTGTGGAGGACGCTGTTATGTGGGGGATCTGTGGAGGACGCTGTTATGTGGGGGATCTGTGGAGGACGCTGTTATGTGGGGGATCTGTGGAGGACGCTGTTATGTGGGGGATCTGTGGAGGACGCTGTTATGTGGGGGATCTGTGGAGGACGCTGTTATGTGGGGGATCTGTGGAGGACGCTGTTATGTGGGGGATCTGTGGAGGACGCTGTTATGTGGGGGATCTGTGGAGGACGCTGTTATGTGGGGGATCTGTGGAGGACGCTGTTATGTGGGGGATCTGTGGAGGACGCTGTTATGTGGGGGATCTGTGGAGGATGCTGTTATGTGGGGGATCTGTGGAGGACGCTGTTATGTGGAGGATCTGTGGAGGACGCTGTTATGTGGGGGATCTGTGGAGGACGCTGTTATGTGGGAGATCTGTGGAGGACGCTGTTGTTATGTGGGGGATCTGTGGAGGACGCTGTTGTTATGTGGGGATCTGTGGAGGACGCTGTTGTTATGTGGGGGATCTGTGGAGGACGCTGTTATGTGGGGGATCTGTGGAGGACACTGTTATAGGGGATCTGTGGAGGACACTGTTATAGGGGATCTGTGGAGGACACTGTTATAGGGGACCTGTGGATGGCACTGTTATAGGGGATGTGTGCTATGACACATGGGGCCATGAGGGGGGCCAGCATAAGACACACATATAGCATCTTATGCTGGTCCCCCTCATGGCCCTATGTGTCCCCTCATGTGTCCAAAACTGCGCACATAACTCTCCTATTCATAAAATGGCCAGCCTCTGTACTTTCACTATGAATGCACTGCAGAGAGCGAGCCAGCCGGCGCGTGACTGACGTCACTGTCACGCTCCTCCCACTTAATTCAGGAAGCAGGAGCGTGACTAAGTGACGTCAGCCACGCGCCGGCCGGCCGCCTCGCTGGCTGCAGTGCATTTATCGTGAAAGTAAGTACAGAGGCTGGCCATTTTATCAATAGGACAGAGGACATTTTATCAATAGGGGCCCCTTCATATATAATCGCAGCATTTTCAGGTCGGCCGAATCGCCATATCGCATTTGCCGATTATCGCGATTCGATTATTTTTGCAATATATCGTGCAGCCCTAGCTAGGACAGGTCCGAGCCGAGGAACTCCGGCAGCCTGTTCCACTGCCAGAACAGCCTGTGCGATTTGTAAATGCAAATGTGAACGTAGCCTTAGAACCATATTTGAGTCTTTTTGTGATTATTCAAATGTTATTAGGGTTTAGGAGTCTTCGTCACTGATGGTAAGGTCCAGAACTCATGACGTTCTGGTAAGACCCCAGTAAGAAAAACGGCACATATTTAATGGTACAGTTGTGGCCTTTCTTTGAGTTTGACACAAATTTGGTGCTCACAGTAGCACTGCAGCCTTCTCACAGCTTTGTCTAGGGCAAGTGACGTCACGTTCATCGGTCACGTGGCTTAGACGCAGCTCAGCCCCACTAAAGTACCGTAAATGGGTCTGAGCTGCAATACCAAGCACAGCCACTATACAGTGTACGGCACTGTGCTTGGCGAGCAGAGAGTCATGCATCATGCCAACAGTAAAGCATCCTGAGACCATTCATGTGTGGGGTTGATTCTCAGGGAGTGGGCTAACTTACAATTTTAACTAAAAACACTGCTATGGGTAAAGAATGGTATGAAAACCTCCTCCAACAGCAACTTCTCCCAAAGATACAGGAGCAATTTGGTGATGAACAGTGCTTCCCCCCCCCCCCCCCCCCCCCCCTTTATGAGACATTGCAAAAGCGATAATTAACTGGCTTGGCGAACAAAACATTGACGTTTTAGATCTTCATAGCCAGGAAACTCACCAGATCTCAATCCTATTGAGAACCTGTGGTCAATCCTCAAAAAGCGAGTGGGCAAACAAAATCACAAAGTAATAAAACGCCAAGCATTGATTAGGAAAGAATAATTTGCCATCAACCGGGATTTGCTCCAGAAGCTAGGATATGCCCCCATTGTTTGATAGGTGCGGGTCCCACACCTATATCAAGAACAGAGCGGGGAGCGCTGTGGCTGGATGACCCCAGATTTTCCGGGGTACATCCACCACCAAGCACTAATCCCCGCCTCTCCCATAGAAGTGAATAGGAGCGTGCCGCACGTGCGAGGCCAATGCTCCAATTCATTTCTATGGGGCAGACAGCAATAGCCGAGCCAGCGCTATTTTTTGGCGGCCCCATAGAAATTAATGGAGGGCGGCTGCGCATGCGCAGTGCGCTCTCCTTCACTTTCGGGGCTCCATTCTCGATATAGGTGCGGGACCTGCACCTATAAGACAATGGGGGCATATCCTAGCAAAATGCCCCCATTGTTTGAGATGAGAAAACCCCTTTAAGTATATCACAGAAACATCCGACAAAGGCGCAGCAAACTTTATGAAAACCTGTGTCAGTCTCAGAGTTCCTGCCCACGACTGTATTGCATTACTGTTGCATCTGCTTTCTTTAGTCCATACAGGAGGATATGGAAAGGTAGAAGCACACACACCTTATTAAACCAGTTAGGACTCCTTTTCTTTGCAAGGGACAATGTCGTTCCGAAACCAGAAAGCATTCCTGCAGTTGCAACTGTCCCAAGAAAAATGCCACCTGATGGATAAAAAAATATATAGATTGGAATCTGAATTTTCAAATAATAACCCCCCTAAGAAGCGATAAGGGGTTGCTCAGCCAGAAGAATGGCTGTATGGGTGTTTAAAATAGAAGAAAGTCCATTTACTAATATGCATGAATTAACAAATGTGTCCAGTCTCTTGCTGTCAGCCCCAGCACCCCCCCCCCCCCTCCTTTTTCTGGCTTGTGTTAAGCACCAGAAAAAGTTGCGTTTGTCTGTGTGACCAGTGTTTAACCCCTTCAGTACCAAGCCACTTTTCACCCTAAATCCCAGACGTGTGTCATTTTATGTGGTAATAACTTTGGAACGCTTTTACTCATCCAAGCCATACTAAGGTTGTTTTCTCGTGACACATTGTACTTCAAGATAGTCATAAATTTGAGTCAATATATTTCATCTTTATTTATGAAAAAAAAAATTACATTTACCAAACATTTAGAAAAATTAGCAATTTTTAAAATTTCTATTTCTCTGCTTTTAAAACAGAAAGTGATAAGTAATAAATATTTTATCAGGTAACATTCCCCATATGTCTGCTTTATGTTGGCATCATTTTGTAAATGTCATTTTATTTTTTTTAGGACGTTAGAGGACTTAGAAGAAGTTTAAAATCCATTTTAAAATTTTCAAGAAAATTTCCAAAACCATTTTTCTGAGCACCAATTCAGTTTCAAAATGATTTTGAGGGGCTTACATAATGGAAACCACCCATAAATGACCCCATTTTAGAAACTGCACCCCTCACATTATTCAAAACTGAGGTTACAAATTTTGTTAACCCTTGAGGTGTTCCTCAAGAATAACCGGTAAAATTTAACTTTTTTGGTAGATTTTGTATGTTAAATCAATTCTTTTTTTGCAACACAGCAAGGGTTAACAGCAAACTAAACCTCAATATGCATTACTTCGATTCCGCAGTTTACAGAAATACCCCATATGTGGCGGTAAACTGCTCTATGGGCACATGGCAGTGTCAGAAGGAAAGGAGCGCCATATGGATTTTGGAAGCAGATTTTGCTAGAATGGTTTTTAGGCACAATCTTGTATTTGAAGAGACCCTAACGTACCCCTACAGTGGAAACCCTCAAAAAGTGACCCCATTTTGGAAACTACACCCCTTGAAGTATATATTAAGGGGGTACTGACCACTTTGACCCCCTAAGCATTTTACGGAATTTGGAAACACTTGGCTGTGAAAATGTAGTTTCATTTCTTCCAATTAAATGTTGCTTTAGCCCCAAATTTTTCTTTTTCACAAGGGGTAACAGGAAAAAAAGCACCCCATAATTTGTTACCCATTTTCTCCTGAATACGGCAACACCCCATATGTGGTGGTAAACTGCTGTAAGGGCACATGGCAGGATTCAGAACGGAAGGAGCGCCATATGGCTTTTGCAGCGCAGATTTTGATGGATTGGTTTACGGGTGCCATTGGTTTTTTGAGTGATTGTCTTATGTGGGGGCTCATTTTTTGCGGGATGAGGCGACGTTTTCATTGGTACTATTTTGGGGTACATAAGACTTTTTGATTGCTTGGCATTACACTTTTTGGGAGGCAAGGTGAAAAAAAAAAATGGCTGTTTTGGCATAGTTTTTTTAAATTATTATTATAATTTTTTTTTCATTCACCTGAGGGGGCATATAATGCGATATTGTTATAGAGCAGGTTGTTACAGACGCAGCAATACCCAATATGTCTATCATTTTTATTACGTTTTACACAGTGAAAGCATTTTGTGAACAGAATAAAATCTTGTTTTTCTGTTGCCATTTTCTGAGAGCCCAATTAGGCTACTTTCACACTCGCGTTTTGTGCGGATCCATCATGGACGGATCCGTTCAGATAATACAGCTGTCTGCATCCGTTCAGAACGGATCCATTTGTATTATCTTTAACATAGCCAAGACGGATCTGGTCTTGAACACTATTGAAAGTCAATGGAGGACAGACCCATTTTCTATAGTGCCAGATTGCGTCAGTAAAAACGGATCCATCCCCATTGACTTACATTGTGCGTCAGAAAGGATCTGTTTGGCTCAGTTTCATCAGACGGACACCAAAACGCTGCAAGCAGCGTTTTGGTGTCCGCCTCCAGAGCGGAATGGAGACTGAAATAATGCATTCTGAGCGGATCCTTTTCCATTCAGAATGCATTAGAATGCAAACTGATCCGTGTGAAAGTAGACTTATTTGAATTTTTTGGGAGATTGTCTTAGGTTGGGGCTCATTTTTGGCGGGATGAGATGACTGTTTGATGGGTACCATTTTAGGGTACATAAGACATTTTGATCGCTTGGTGTTACCCTTTTTGTGAGGCAAGGTGACAAAAGGGTTAATTACTCTTACCGGTAATTGGTTTTTCCAATAGGCTCCACAACGGCACGTACAGTAGGGTGTCCCCGCCCCCAGGACAGGAAACAACGCAAAAGCACATGATTTAAAAAGGCCTCCTCCCCTTACCTATTCAGTCAATAAGAGAGGACACGGAAGGGATGCAAAAAACAAAATATGTATTAACCATTAACAAATTACATAATTTGCAAAGAGACAAAAAGAAAAAAAAAAGGAGGGAAATCCCAGTGCCGTGGTGGAGGGCTATTGGAAAAACTAATTACCAATAAGCGTAATTAACCCTTTTCCCGGCGCTCCACAACGGCACTCACAGGAGGATTAACAAAGTAATATATATTAGGGAGGGACCATGGCAGAAAGGATTCTGTGGCCAAAGGACAAGTCTTTGGGCCAGATTTATCATTAGCTCAAGTCAGAATAATGGGGTGAAAAAGTTGCGAATTTTTGCTCAATCGCTAAAACTGTGCAAAAATTTTAGACTTTTTTCTGCTCTGCACTATGCTCGCCAGTTTTCTGAAAGTGGGCGTGTTTTCTTATGTAAATTAATCTCTAGACAGATTTACTATTGCGACTATTTAAAAAGTCGCAAAAGTCACAAAAAAAAATGCGCAATTTCACTCCAGTGAGGACCATGCTTACCTTATGAGACTTTTTAATAGAACATGCGACTTTTTCGTAAAGACGTGCGACTTTTGTAAAGCTGCTTACTGACGGATAAACTGCTACCGTCAAACCACATTTATTACAGTCTTAAAGGGCCGATCATAAATCTGACTTGGCTAAAACTGACTTTAGAAAACCCATAAGTCTCACACATATATTATAACTCAATCTTTATTAGTTAAAAAGAGAATACATAAATAGTACAAAGATGCGATTACATATAGTGGTAGTGATGCAGGAGGATAATGTGACAAGTACAAAAAAGAGCCACCATCAGTCCTCAAACTGTAAAAACAGATGGTAAAACTGGGTTGAGTGAAGAAGTTGCATATCTATACTGATGCGATATGATAGTAACAATACATGTATATACCCACACAGGGGATAAGCAACTGTGTAACAAACCACCTGTCACAATACAATCGCATTCATTGCGATAATGTTGCAGGGAGGTCAGCACAGTGTGCCGGAGCACACCCCTGTGACAGAATACTGACCCACATGCAACAAACAAGTGAAGGAGACAGTGGAGCAGCCCATACTAACCAGGAGAGGAAATGGAGATGATGGCTCCTAGCCCGACGCGCGTTTCGCCTCGCTTCTTCAGGGGGCAAAACGCGCGTCGGGCTAGGAGCCATCATCTCCATTTCCTCTGCTGGAGTGAAATGGGCTGCTCCACTGTCTCCTTCACTTGTTTGTTGCATGTGGGTCAGTATTCTGTCACAGGGGTGTGCTCCGGCACACTGTGCTGACCTCCCTGCAACATTATCGCAATGAATGCGATTGTATTTTGACATGTGGTTTGTTACACAGTTGCTTATCCCCTGTGTGGGTATATACATGTATTGTTACTATCATATCACATGAGTATAGATATGCAACTTCTTCACTCAGCCCAGTTTTACCATCTGTTTTTACAGTTTGAGGACTGATGGTGGCTCTTTTTTGTACTTGTCACATTATCCTCCTGCATCACTACCACTATATGTAATCACATCTTTGTACTATTTATGTATTCTCTTTTTAACTAATAAAGATTGAGTTATAATATATGTGTGAGACTTATGGGTTTTCTATGTAATCAACACACATTATCTATTTGCTAGCTAAAAATATTTTTGGTTGTCTAAAACTGACTTTAGCCATATGTGAAAGTGGAGTGAGCTGTCAGAATAATGATAAATCTGGTCCTTTGTTCTTAAGAATGTCTATTTATAATGATTGAAAAAAAAGTCATAGGGCTTACCCACGTGGCTGCCCTGCAGATCTTGTCTAATGAGACTGAAGTAGACTCCGCCCAGGAAGATTACACTGCTCTGGTAGAATGGGCTTTTATCCCAGGAGGGGGATGAAGATTCTTTTGGACATAAGCAGGCCACCTGTCCCTTATTTGGACCCTGGTATTAGAGAAAGAGATGGTTTGACTGCCTGAAGTTACTGGTGGTATGCAGGTAGGATAACACGGCCCTTCTCACATCCAGGTTGTGGAATTTCCTATCACTTTCCATAGTTGGAGACTGGCAGAAGGAAGGCAACGAAACTTCCTGTTCACAATGAAACCTGGAAACCACCTTGGGAAGAAAAGCAGGGCAATGTCTGAGAATTATGCGGTCGTCCAGCACCGTAAGATACGGAGGCTTGTGAGAGAACGCCTGAATTTCTCCAATTCTCCTAGCAGTTGTTATTGCTACAGGAAAAACTGTTTTGTAGGTAAGCATCCTTAAAGAGGACCTTTCACTACTCTAGAAACGAAAAACTAACTATATCAGTGGGCAGAGCGGCGCCCAGGGGTCCCCCTGCACTTACTAGTATGTCTGGGCGCCGCTCCGTTCGCCCGGTATAGGCTCCGGTGTCTGCGCTCCCTCTGCTGTACTGGACCGATTTCTTGTATGAGGCGTGTCCCTTGCTGCAGCGCTGGCCAATCGCAGCGCACAGCTCATAGCCAGGCTATGAGCTGTGCGCTGCGATTGGCCAGCGCTGCAGCAAGGGACACGCCTCATACAAAAAAAATCACTCCAGTACAGCAGAGGGAGCGCAGACACCGGAGCCTATACCGGGCGAACGGAGCGGCGCCCAGACATACTAGTAAGTGCAGGGGGACCCCTGGGCGCCACTCTGCCCACTGATATAGTTAGTTTTTCGTTTCTAGAGTAGTGAAAGGTCCTCTTTAAAGAAATCCGTTCAACTGGTTCAAACGGAGATTCCGTTAGAACCGAGAGGACCAAGCTCAGGTCCCAGGGGGGAATGATGGAACGGCAGGTAGGTAAACTTCTTGTGCCGCCTTTAAGAAACGCTTGATGAGTGGGGAGTCTGCCAGTCTTTTATCCAGAAAGGCACTTAAAACTGAAACCTGCACCTTGGGCATTGCAGGCCAGAGACCCTTATCTAATCCCGCCTGCAAGAAATTTAGAATTTGAGGAATGTCTGAAGAAAGGTGATTATTTGAGAAAGAAAAATAAAATAAAGACTTTACAGGTTCTTAAATACAATTTTTGATGTTATGGGCTCAACATCATTGTAGAGATTACCGCATCAGTCAACCATTTTTTCTTCAAGGCATTCAGCCGCCAAGTTGAGCTGATTTATCCTGGGATGAAATACTGGTCCTTGGTGAAGAAGGTCCGGGGTAGCTGGAAGGGTCCAGAATACTCCGGCAGACAGCCTGAGCAGCAGGGGGAACCAAGACCTCCTTGGCCACAATGGAGCAGTGAATATTACCTGGGCTCCTTCCTCCTCTACCTTCATTAGAGTTCTTTGAATCAAACTGAAGGGAGGGAAAACAAAGAGCTTTCGGCCATAGTTGGGATTAGGGATCGACCGATTATACCGATATTATCGGCCGATATTCAGGATTTTGACAGTTATCGGTATCGGCATCTATTTTGCCGATATTCCGATAACGTATGGGGAACACAGACCGCGCTGCTCTCAGCGCTCTGTGTTCCCTCTGCAGCACAGGGGAGAAGGAAGCAGTCCCTCCCTCCCCCCCTGTGATGCTGCTGCCGCCAATGAAGAGACAGATGGGAAGAGGAGGGGAGGGGCTTTGGCCACTGCGCCACCAATGATGTTAACTTACTCATTCATTCAAATTGAACAGGAGGCAGGAGCTGGCTGCAGAATCACATAGCCGGCTCCCGACCTCTATGAGCGGTAGCTGCGATCTGCGGTAGTTAACCCCTCAGGTGCCGCGGATCGCAGCTACCGCTCATAGAGCTCGGGAGACGGCTATGTAATTTTGCAGCCAGCTCCCGCCTCCTGTATATGAATAAATTAGAGATTTATCTTCATTGGTGGCGCAGTGTGCCCCCCCAAGCCCCACATTAAAAACATTGGTGGCGCAGTGCGCCCCCCCACCCAAGCCCCCCAGTTTTAATCATTGGTGGCAGTGGCCACAGGATCCCCTCTCCCCTGCTCCTCCGATTGGAGCCCCAGCAGTGTAAGCCTGGGGCTCCGATCAGTTACCATGGCAGCCAGGAAGCTATTGAAGCCCTGGCTGCCATGGTAAGCTCCATGATGCTGTGTGCACAAAGCGCAGAGCAGCATGGACAGTGTGAGATCCTATTCACCCTGATAGAGATCTATCAGGGTGAATAGGACAAGGGTTCTAGTCCCTAAGGGGGCTAAAAGTTAGTAAAAAAACAAAAAACACCAAAATATTAAAAGTATAAATAAAAAAGAAAGAAAGATTTACAAAAAAATAAATAAAAATACACATTAACAATAAAAAATATAAATTTTCAGCAGATTTGTGTAGGATTTTATATTTTTTTCAAAAATGAAATTTCACTGAATATCGGTATAAATTATCGGCTATCGGCCTGAAAGTTCCCAAATTATCGGTATCTGCCCCCACCCAAAAAAAAAAAAAAAAAAGTCCTAAGACACTGCCCCAAGGCTAGGGAATGGCTTCTGCTCCCTCCCTGCTTGTTCAGGTTGGCAACTGCTGTGGTGTTGTCTGATAACCCCTTTATGCGTTTTGGAGACGAGGGAGTGTGAAGAGAGATGATGACTTTGTAGATGGCTGTGAGCTCTCTTAGATTGGAGGAAGATTGTAACATATCTTTTCCCCAACAGCACTAAATTAATCTCCCTTCTGAATGGCCACCCCATCCCGAACTGCTTGCGTCTGTGGTTACAACCATCATTTTTCCCTGCCGCCAATAAACACCTGTCTGCAAGTTCTTTTCCACTCTCCACCACATCAAGGATCTTTTTATGGAATTTGGGATGAGAAGGCATTTTTCTAGGGCTGAATTTGTTCCGTCACAGGAGGATAAGAGGAAGGCCAGAAGAATCCTCGTATGACTTTGAGCCCATCTGACTGACGGGATTGTAGCCATCAGAAGGCCTAGGATGGTCATGATGTTCCTGATGGAGGAAGTCCTCTGGCTGCAGAACTGAGAGACTTTCTGAAGTAGATTGTTCCTTTTTTCTAGCGGTAAAAAGGACATCAGAAGATGAGAATCTAAGAGTACTCCCAAGAAAATCTTCTTTCGGTCTGGAGATAGGTCTGATTTTTTTAAGTTTATAATCCACCCCAGGGTGGTAAAGCACTTCTTCACTTGAAAGAGGTGGGTACGTAGAACTTCCTCTCAGGGTGAAGCAATCAGGAAGTCGTCCAGATATGGTACAATCAGAATCTGCTTTAGGCTACGTGCACACGACCGTATGCGTTTTGCGGTCCGCAAATTGCCTATCCTTGTCCGCGAACTAGAAAAAAATAGGACATGCACTATTTTTTTTGCGGACATACTGATGTGGACAGCACACGCCCCATTTTTTGCGGACCCATTGAAATGAATGGGTCCGCATCCTATCCGCAAAAAAAACGGATCGGACACGGAAATAAAATACGGTCGTGTGCATGAGGCCTTAGATGTAGGTACTTCATGACTTCTGACATGATCTTCGAAAAAATCCTTGGAGCAGAGGAGACTCCGAATGGGAGGGCTCCGAACTGAAAAGGGAGTAGTTGGTCCCCCATGAAGACAGAAATTCTTAAATACTTTTGATCAGTCTGACATATAGGGACATGATAGTAAGCGTCCTGGAGGTCCATGGTCGCCATGAAACAGTCCCGAGGGAGTAAATTGATGGTGGATCTTATAATTTCCATCTTGTATTTTTTGTATATGATGGATCTTAAATTATTAACCCCTTGAGGACCCTGGGATTTTCCATTTTTTGCATTTTCGTTTTTCACTCCCCGCCTTCCCATAGTCCTAACTTTTTTTATTTTTTCATTCACATAGCCTTATAAGGGCTTATTTTTTGCAGGACAAGTTGTACTTTCTAATGGCACCATTTACAGTTGCTTACTATTTAGTAAGGAGCAGAAAAAAAAATTCCAAGTGGGAATTGGGGGAAGAAAAAACGCAATTCTGACAAAAGTTTTTATAAAAAAAAAATTTTTTTTTTACACTATACACTGTTATCTTCATCCTTCACGTCAGTACGGTTCCAACAATACCACACTTGTTTATTTTTCTTGCGTTTTAATACTGAAATTTTTTTAAAAATCTTTGAGGAAAAAATTTTTTTTTTTTCATAACCATATTCTGACCCCTATAACTTTTTTGTAGCTATGTGCACGGCGCTGTGTGTTCTGCAAAAAATAAGCCCACAATCTGTTCTTTTCAGTGATATCAGGTTTAAGTGTGTGCAACTTTTTGATCACTTTTTATTAAACAATTATTAGGTAGTTGAAGTGACCAAAAATGGCAAATTGGCTGTTTTATATTTTTTTCCCCCGCTACGCCATTTGCCGTATGCCATTAATATTGTTATTGGTTAAGAATTTTTATTTTTAGAAAAGGGGGGTGATTTCAACTTAGGTTTCTTTATTGTTTTTATTTGTAAAAAATGTTTTAACTTTTTTTTAAGTCACCTTGGGTGACAATAACTGGCAATCATTCGATTGCCCATAGAATTCAGTGATGGCCATCACTGAAGACTTCATTTGCACTATATCAATACAAGGCTGCCAACTAGTGGCCTGTATAGATATATACAGTCGTGGCCAAAAGTTTTGAGAATGACACAAATATTAGTTTTCACAAAGTTTGCTGCTAAACTGCTTTTAGATCTTTGTTTCAGATGTTTCTGTGATGTAGTGAAATATAATTACACGCACTTCATACGTTTCAAAGGCTTTTATCGACATATTACATGACATTTATGCAAAGAGTCAGTATTTGCAGTGTTGGCCCTTCTTTTTCAGGACCTCTGCAATTCGACTGGGCATGCTCTCAATCAACTTTTGGGCCAATTCCTGACTGATAGCAACCCATTTTTTCATAATCACTTCTTGGAGTTTGTCAGAATTAGTGGGTTTTTGTTTGTCCACCCGCCTCTTGAGGATTGACCACAAGTTCTCAATGGGATTAAGATCTGGGGAGATTCCAGGCCATGGACCCAAAATGTAAACGTTTTGGTCCCCGAGCCACTTAGTTATCACTTGCCTTATGGCACGGTGCTCCATCGTGCTGGAAAATGCATTGTTCTTCACCAAACTGTTGTTGGATTGTTGGAAGAAGTTGCTGTTGGAGGGTGTTTTAGTACCATTCTTTATTCATGGCTGTGTTTTTGGGCAAAATTGTGAGTGAGCCCACTCCCTTGGATGAGAAGCAACCCCACACATGAATGGTCTCAGGATGCTTTACTGTTGGCATGACACAGGACTGATGGTAGCGCTCACCTTTTCTTCTCCGGACAAGCCTTTTTCCAGATGCCCCAAACAATCGGAAAGAGGCTTCATCGGAGAATATGACTTTGCCCCAGTCCTCAGCAGTCCATTCACCATACTTTCTGCAGAAGATCAATCTGTCCCTGATGTTTTTTTTGGAGAGAAGTGGCTTCTTTGCTGCCCTTCTTGACACCAGGCCATCTTCCAAAAGTCTTTGCCTCACTGTGCGTGCAGATGCGCTCACACCTGCCTGCTGCCATTCTTGAACAAGCTCTGCACTGGTGGCACTCCGATCCCGCAGCTGAATCCTCTTTAGGAGACGATCCTGGCGCTTGCTGGACTTTCTTGGACACCCTGAAGCCTTCTTAACAAGAATTGAACCTCTTTCCTTGAAGTTCTTGATGATCCTATAAATTGTTGATTGAGGTGCAATCTTAGTAGCCACACTATCCTTGCCTGTGAAGCCATTTTTATGCAACGCAATGATGGCTGCACGCGTTTCTTTGGAGGTCACCATCGTTAAATATGGAAGAACAATGATTTCAAGCATCACCCTCCTTTTAACATGTCAAGTCTGCCATTTTAACCCAATCAGCCTGACAATGATCTCCAGCCTTGTGCTCGTCAACATTCTCACCTGAGGTAACAAGACGATTACTGAAATGATCTCAGCAGGTCCTTTAATGACAGCAATGAAATGCAGTGGAAAGTTTTTTTTGGGATTAAGTTAACCACCTCAGGACCGCCGAACGCAGGATTGTGTCCTGGCGGCGCCAGGGTTATTCCTCCTGGACGCACCGATGCGTCCTCTCGCGAGACTTCGAGCATAGCCGGCCCGCACATGCGCAGTGAGGGCCGGGAAAAGGCGCAGGAGAAGTTTGTCACCAGCCTGCCAGCCAATGATCATCGCTGGCAGGCTGGTGACTTAAAAAAATCGAATCAGAAGCCATATAACACATTATATTTATAAATATAATGTGTTAAATGGCTTCTGTGCTCTCTGCTGTTTCCTTTTCGTCGGTTGGTTCCAGCAGAGATCACACATCACTGTAAGTACACAAAACACAACACATTTAGCCTCAGATCACCCCCCCCCCCATCCCCCCAATTAACCCCTTGATCACCCCTGTCAATCACTAGTGAAAGGGAAAAAAGTGATCAGTGTAAACTGTCACATTTTTTTCCCACCAGTATTGACTGTTAGGTTTTAGGTTAGTTTAGGCCCCTTTGGTAGGTAGTTAGCGTCGGTTAGCGCCCAGCCCACCGCACCGCAGTCACTGATTCGCTGATTAGCGTATCGCTAATCAGCATTGGTACTTTTATAGTATCTGTAAGTGATCAGAACTGATCACAGTCAGATCTATAATAGTATTAGTGTCACCTTAGCTCGCCCTCCACCCAAAACGCATTGTTTGCCCGATCAGGCCTGATCGGTCGCCCACACGTGCGTTCACCCACGCCCGCCCCGCCGCAGTGACAATATAATTAAAAAAAATTTTTAGCACTGCAGAATCACTTCACAAGCGCTGCGGCGATAAAAAAACAAAACAGTTTTGATATTTTTTTATCAATCGCAGCGGCTTCCTGTACTTCGCTAGCCTCCCATTTGTGACAGGCTTGCTTTTTTTCTTGGGTAGTCTCAGTGAATACCCCCTAAATTTAGTTGACCAAATGGCAAGTAAGGGGTATTCTTCTGAAGAGGCCTACAGGCTTCTGATCCAGTCAGATAAGGAATGGGAACCCTCATCTGACGAATCCAGCGGATCAGAATACGAACCTGTAGAAAGCAGTGGCAGTCTGAACCAAAGTTCGGACGATGAGGTTGAGGTCCCCGATACCACCAGGCGTAGCCGGCCTCGTGTTGCTAGACCACAGGTTGCGCAGGATCCGCTTCAAGGGCAGCAGAGTGGGGCTGGCGCTGTAGAGTTACGTGGTGAGGCATACACCAGCAGCGCAGCCCATCCTGGACCTAGTACCAGCACTGCCGTAAAATATGGTGAAGTGGCGAGCACCAGGGCAGTTGAAGCTGGTACGGTGGCACGTGCATTAGTTCCCCCGTCGCAGCCACCGCACAGACAGGCCTGTAGAGCCCCTAGAGTCCCTGAGGTGCTGGCAAACCCTGATTGGCAGCCCCCAACTTCAGCCGCAACAGTAGTTCCCCCTTTCACCGCCCAGTCTGGAGTTCGGGTTGAGACAGCTCAGATCGGATCGGCACTGTTTTTTTTTAGCCTGTCTGGACTGCGGAGCTCTTGGACTTAGTCGTGGCAGAAACAAACCAGTATGCCACTCAATTTATAGCCGCCAACCCGGGAAGCTTTTATGCCCAGTCTTTCCGGTGGAAACCCGTCCAAGTTTCCGAATTTAAAACTTTTCTGGGCCTTCTCCTCTACATGGGCCTGACAAAAAAATGCATGAATTGCAGTCATATTGGTCCACGAACCCAATTCATCACATGCCCATGTTCTCTGCTGCCATGTCCAGGACACGATTTGAGACCATCCTGCGTTTCCTGCACTTTAGTGACAACAGCACCTCTCGTCCCAGAGGCCACCCAGCTTTTGACCGGCTCCAGAAAATTCAGCCCCTCATAGACCACCTTAACACCAAATTTGCAGATTTGTATACCCCTGAGCATAGACGAGTCCCTGATACATTTTACCGGGCGCCTTGGTTTCAAACAATACATCCCAAGCAAGCACGCCCGGTATGGTGTCAAATTGTATAAGCTCTGTGAAAGCGCCACAGGCTATACGCACAAATTTCGAGTCTATGAGGGTAAAGATCAGACCCTGGAGCCGGTCGGTTGCCCTGACTACCTGGGGAGCAGTGGGAAAACAGTCTGGGACTTGGTGTCACCCTTATTTGGCAAGGGGTACCATCTTTATGTGGACAATTTCTACACAAGTGTGCCCCTCTTCAGGCATTTGTTTCTAGAACAGATTGGCTGCTGTGGCACCGCGCGACCTAGTCGCCGGGGCTTCCCCCAAAGGCTCGTTACCACCCGTCTTGCAAGGGGGGAGAGGGCTGCCTTGTGTAACGAAGAACTGCTCGCAGTGAAATGGAGAGACAAGTGTGACGTTTACATGCTCTCCTCCATTCACGCAGACACGACAATCGAAATTGAACGAGCAACTGGAGTCATTGAAAAGCCCCTCCGTGTCCACAACTATAATTCGCTCATGGGAGGGGTGGACTTCAATGATCAGATGTTGGCTCCTTATTTACTTTCCCGCAGGACCAGATGCTGGTATAAGAAGGTGTCTGTATACCTAATTCAATTGGCCATGTACAATAGTTTTGTTCTTTACAGTAAGGCTGGGAGAAAAAGATCCTTCCTCAAATTTCAGGAAGAGATCATCGAGAACCTCCTGTATCCAGGAGGTTCCGTGGCCCCAACCACCAGTGTAGTGAGCCGTCTACACGAGCGACATTTCCCCAATGTCGTTGCTGGTACCTCAAACCCCGAAAAAAATGTCGTGTCTGTAGCAGGAGTGGAATAAGGCGTGACACCCGCTATTTTTGTCCTGACTGCCCTGACCATCCTGCCCTATGCTTAGGGGAGTGTTTCCGGAAGTACCACACACAGGTACACTATTAGTATGGGGATTGTGTGACACAGGACAGGCACACAGGGGTCTTAGGGCCCTTTCACACATAGCTGCCACAAACCTCTCCTTTCACCTGGGACAAAGTGCATAATGTACTTCGCCACATCTCTGGGCGATTTGCGCTTTGCACATTGTCCCATGCGGAAGGAGAGGTTTGTTTTGTTCTTTTTACCTTCTAGGTGGACCAACCGATGAACCAACCGATGAACCAGCTGCAGCACTGATGTGCATTCTGACAGTAGCATTGCGCTGCTGTCAGATTACACAAAAGTCTGTGTATGCGGCGCTGCAAGACGAGATTTCTCCTCTGCAGTAAAAAAAAGATACGTTTGCCGAGGCTTATGAGCTGAGGGGCGGTGTTCATATGCTTTGGCAAACATTTTTTATAAAAAAAATTCCGGCAATGATTTATTCATCCACATCGATTGATGTGAATGGAGAAATCGGGTTTGCCAGGGCATACGGGCTGAGTGGGTTTGGATGTTGGGCGGAGCTCTTATGTCCTGGCAGACGCCTTTCCCCTCCTTTTTTTTTTTGCACATTTTTTGGCAGAGATTTTTTCATCCACATTGATCAATGCGAATGAAGAAATCTGTGCCGTTCATTTGTTCTTTCAGCCCAGAAAAAAAAATCTCATTACCCGTATGCTCAATATAAGGAGAATAGCAGAAACTCCTAATGCTGGCCATACATGTAATGATTGCGGAGACCCTCAAAATGCCAGGGCAGTACAAACACCCCACAAATGACCCCATTTTGGAAAGAAGACACCCCAAGGTATTCGCCGAGGGGCATATTCAGTCCATGAAAGATTGAACTTTTTGTCCCAAGTTAGCGGAAAGGGAGATTTTGTGAGAAAAAAAATAAATCTAAATCAATTTCCGCTAACTTGTGCCAAAAAAAAAAAAACCTTCTATGAACTCGCCATGCCCCTCACGGAATACCTTGGGGTGTCTTCTTTCCAAAATGGGGTCACATGTGGGGTATTTATACTGCCCTGGCATTTTAGGGGCCCTAAAGCGTGAGAAGAAGTCTGGAATCCAAATGTCTAAAAATGCCCTCCTAAAAGGTACTCATTGGAATTTGGGCCACTTTGCGCACCTAGGCTGCATAAAAGTGTCACACATGTGGTATCGCCGTACTCAGGAGAAGTTGGGCAATGTGTTTTGGGGTGTCTTTTTACATATACCCATGCTGGGTGAGAGAAATATCTCTCTAAAATAAAAACTTTGTATAAAATAAATGTTGACTTTTAGAGAGATATTTCTCTCACCCAGCATGGGTATATGTAAAAAGACACCCCAAAACACATTGCCCTACTTCTCCTGAGTACGGCGATACCACATGTGTGACACTATTTTGCAGCCTAGGTGCGCAAAGGGGCCCAAATTCTAAAGAGCACCTTTAGGATTTCACAGGGCATTTTTTTACGCTTTGGATTCCAGACTTCTTCTCACGCTTTAGGTCCCCTAAAATGCCAGGGCAGTATAAATACCCCACAAGTGACCCCATTTTAGAAAGAAGACACCCCAAGGTATTTCGTGATGGGCATAGTTAGTTCATGGAAGTTTTTATTTTTTGTCACAAGTTAGTGGAATATGAGACTTTGTAAGAAAAAAATAAAATAAAAAAAATCATTTTCCGCTAACGTGTGACAAAAAATAAAAACTTGCATGAACTCACTATGCCCATCAGCGAATACCTTAGGGTGTCTACTTTCCGAAATGGGGTCAATTGTGGGATGTTTCTACTGTCTGGGCATTGTAGAACCTCAGGAAACATGACAGGTGCTCAGAAAGTCAGAGCTGCTTCAAAATGCGGAAATTCACATTTTTGTACCATAGATTGTAAACGCTATAACTTTTGCGCAAACCAATAAATATACACTTATTGCATTTTTTTTTATCAAAGACATGTAGAACAATCACACCAATTGGGACATCTGGGCCAAAAAACGCATGTGTCCCCCCCAAAAAACGCATGGAAACTGCAAGAAGAAAAAAAAAAATATATATTTTTTTTAAGGCTGTATAGAATTATCCCCTGATTATGTGGGAGGATTCCCTGGCCAACAGGTGTCCGAGATTTGGGAAGCAATTAAAGGAATGGATAAAAATGGAGGCAGAGCAGGCGGACACTTGACCACTGAGGAAGGGAGAGTGAATCTACCCGTAACGCGTATGGTGAAACAAGTGATGTACCTGCATTGAAAAGCCTCCAATAATCCTGTATGGCCATACAGAAGAAAATTTCTACAGTAAAGGATTAACGATTCTTATCGTCGAAAGCTGCACCAAAGGAAATTGCGGAACAGAGTGGCAACTCCTGCGATCTTTGGAACTCCCGCGAAATTTAAACCAACTTGCTGTATGGAGCGACTGAATAAGTCGGCAAATATTTAAAGCTCCATTGAAGCAATAGGGAGACAGCAGACGCTAGACGGTAAGCCAAATATCGATTTAAAGTTGTCTTCAATTCAAAGCTCATATCGACCTTAAAAGGATATGCTATAAGAGACTTTTCACATTATCAGGATTCCTGTGGACACTTTATTAACATATTGCGCTCCCAGTGAATACACCTACAACATTTTCAGTGACATTCAGTTTCCCAAATTGGGATAGAGCGCTAGAGGATAACAGCATATATAAGATCTGGACAATATTTGAAATTTTTTGGCGAGATATATATTATTGAATTTATCGACACTATTGAGTCATATGAATATAGTGTCGATCATATCTACCACAATATATGTGACTGTAATGTTGTATATTATTGCTACATTGTTCTTATAAATTTTATTACTTGTATTTTATGGGGATTTAATAAATATTTTCTGCACATGTCAATCTGGTTGCCAAGTGTATGAGTGCTCGCTCATTTTCCTATTACTACATGTAGAACAATAAATATAGAGAAAAGTGATAATGGTACAGATCCTAGCGCTGCCGTCTAAATGGGAGGGGGGAGAAAATCAGCTGTACTATAAATGAGTTACAGTAAGACGCGTCGCTGCTGGGTTCTGATGTGGGGATAATTGCCGAAAACCCCGATTGATAGAACAAACTATTAAAAGAACAGAATTGAACCCGCGCTGACTAAGTGTCAAACTCCAACACCGCGGTGCATAAAATGTATCGGCACACGTGAGTTGGAGATATGCACTGACTGAAATTGTCATATGATGTAAAAGTCCCGATGTATGAGTGTATGAGTGTCTCCTAGAAATATGTGGAAAGTAAGATCCAATAAGTGAGGAGCAGATATAAAAAAAAGCCAGCAGTTAGTTACTTACTGGTGAACGTGCTTGTTGGTACATATATTCGTACAGCTGGATTCATTCCGTTTCATAAAGTACTTCTTCTGCGGTTTGTTAAATTCTTTCAGTATCTCTGCTGGCGGTGTCTTCTGCTTTCCTCGTGGCACGCGCGTAGCCCCGGCCGGTAACTCACGCGCACTCTCGGAAGCAATGTTTGGTAGTTGTCCTGGAAACCTAACGTGTGACGTCACACCTAAAGCTACGGAAGCTTCTCTGGTCCACAATACCTCCGACGCGTTTCGGAATAATCGTATTCCTTCCAAAGAGCACCTTTAGGATTTCACAGGGCATTTTTTACACATTTTGATTTCAAACTACTTCTCACTCATTAGGGCCCCTAAAATGCCAGGGCAGTATAACTACCCCACAAGTGACCCTATTTTGGAAAGAAGACACCCCAAGGTATTTCGTGATGGGCATAGTGAGTTCATGGAAGTTTTTATATTTTGTCACAAGTTAGTGAACGCTAACTTGTGACAAAAAATAAAAAGTTCTATGAACTCACTATGCCCATCAGCGAATACCTTAGGGTGTCTACTTTCCGAAATAGGGTTATTTGTGGGGTTTTTCTACTGTCTGGACATTGTAGAACCTCAGGAAAACATGACAGGTGCTCAGAAAGTCAGAGCTGCTTCAAAAAGCGGAAATTCACATTTTTGTACCATAGATTGTAAACTCTATAACTTTTACCCAAACCATTTTTTTTTACCCAAACATTTTCTTTTTTAATCAAAGACATGTAGAACAATACATTTAGAGAAAAATTTATACATGGATGTCGTTGTTTTTGAAAAATTTTACAACTGAAAGTGAAAAATGTCATTTTTTTGCAAAAACTCTGTTAAATTTCGATGAATAAACAAAAAAAGTAAAAATGTCAGCAGCAATGAAATATCGCCAAATGAAAGCTCTATTAGTGAGAAGAAAAGGAGGTAAAATTAATTTGGGTGGTAAGTTGCATGACCGAGCAATAAATGGTGAAAGTAGTGTAGTGCAGAATTGTAAAAAGTGGTCTGGTCATTAAGGGTGTTTAAGCTAGGGGAGCTGAGGTGGTTAAGGGGGTTTAAGCTAGGGGAGCTGAGGTGGTTAATTTTCATGTCAAAGAAGGACTATGCAATTCATCTGATCACTCTTCATAACATTCTGGAGTATATGCAAATTGCCATTATAAAAACTTAAGCAGCAACTTTTCCAATTTCCAATATTTATGTAATCTCAAAACTTTTGGCCACGACTGTACATCTAATTGACTCTGAAGCCTGCTTAAGGCTTCGGTCAATTAGCGCAAGGTAACAGGTTCCCCGATCTCAGCCGGGAAAAGCTGTTAACAGACCAGAAGCGTACGACTTATGGCTAATCGCATACATGTGCCGCGGGTCTCTGCTATTTAAAATAGCAGAAACCCTGCGGCTAGGGATCGGACCCATGACGTACAGCTACATCATGGGTCGTTAAAGGGTTAAACGGAAGGTTACGTTTGGCTTTTGTACCATAAATATTGGAGAATAGAAACCTTTGCCATACTGATCTACCGGAATCGGAAGGAGTACCTTCTTGTTTACAAGAGAAGAGATTTCAAATTTTCTTTTTGAGGTAGCTTCTTGATTATGATAACTCGATCTGGGGAAGGGGGAAGAAAACGCTAGTTTTAAGCCATCTTTTAAAGTAGATACTACCCACGGGGAGGCTCCCATTTTTTTTTTCCTAGGCCAAGGTGAAGAAAGTTAACCTTCCCCCGACATGGCGTCATTGTGTGGGACAGGAGGAGTTTTCAGGATTGAATAGGAATCCTTTTCCTCTGCCCCTAGAAGGCTGCCACCTCCTTGACCCTTCTTTCTTTTTCTGATCCAGCCTCGATTTATGCTTGTTTTGAAAGGATGGTCTTTGATGAAAGCAACAGTTCAAGGGGAAATCCTTTTTTCTTATCGGAGGCCCTTTCAAGAATATCATCTAATCCCGAGCCAAATAATCTATCTCCTTCACAGGGGATCGAGCAAAGGCGGTTTTTTGACCCGGCTTCACCTGACCATGTACAAAGCCAGATTGCTCTACGAGCCGCATTAGATAGAGCAGTTGACCTGACAGAAAATCTAACTAGGTCTGCAGACGCATCTGCTAAAAAAGGGGACTTTAAGGCTGCGTTCACACGAGCGTGTCCGGATTAGTTCCGGATGTGTCCCGGTGTGTTGCGGCAAACCCGCGCGAGTAGGAATGCAATTGCAGTCAGTTTTGACTGCGATTGCGTTCCGATGTTCAGTTTTTATCGCGCGGGTGCAATGTGTTTTGCACGCGCGTGATAAAAAAACGACTGTGGTACCCAGACCCGAACTTCTTCACTGAAGTTCAGGTTTGGGTTCGGTGTTGTGTAGATGTTATTATTTTCCCTTATAACATGGTTATAAGGGAAAATAATAGCATTCTGAATACAGAATGCTTAGTAGGTGATCAATCGAGGGTTAAAAAATGAAAAAAATTAACTCACCTTGTCCTCTTGTTCGCGTAGTTCTCCCGGTCTTTAGTTCTTTAAAAAGATGAACTATGGGCTAAAGGACCTTTGGTGACGTCAGATCACATGCTCCAATCACATGGTACATCACCGCGGTGATGGACCCTGTGATTGGAGCATGTGATCTGACGTCACCAAAGGTCCTTTAGCCCATAGTTCATCTTTTTAAAGAACTAAAGACCGGGAGAACTACGCGAACAAGAGGACAAGGTGAGTTAATTTTTTTTATTTTTTAACCCTCAATTGATCACCTACTAAACATTCTGTATTCAGAATGCTATTATTTTCCCTTATAACCATGTTATAAGGGAAAATAATACAGTGTATAGACAGTCACCTAGCAACCGTGCGTGAAAATCGCACCGCATCCGCACTTGCTTGCGGATGCATGCGATTTTCACGCAACCCCATTCACTTCTATGGGGCCTGCGTTGCGTGAAAAACGCAGAATATAGAGCATGCTGCGATTTTCACGCAACGCATAAGTGATGCGTGAAAATCATCGCTCATCTGAACAGCCCCATTGAAATGAATGGGTCCAGATTCAGTGCGGGTGCAATGCGTTCACCTACCGCATTGCACCCGCGCGGAAATCTCACCCGTGTGAACGCAGCCTAAAAAAAAAAAATACAAGCGGGGAAGATTTCCTCCCCCGGGGTACCAGCTGCTAAGTGGTCTTCTAACTGATTTAGGGGTCAGGTAGAAGCAATACTGGGACGCAGCATAGCAGTATTTGTTTCCCAGGCCTTCTTCAATAAACTTTCAGACTTCTTGTCCATGGCATCTCGCAAGAGACCCATGTCCTCGAACGGCAAAGAGTAAGGATCGACCGATATAGATTATTTTAAGGCCAATAGCCGATAATTTATACTGATATTCTGGTAATTTTTATTTTTGAAAAAAAAATAAAAAATCGTACACAAATCTGCTGAAAATTATTATGTTTATTGTTAACGTGTATTTATAATATATATATATATATATATATATATATATATATATATATATTACAAAGAAAAAAATAAGGGGTTGGGTCAGCACAACCTGCCTGCAGGTGCACATCACTATGGCGAAATACATATACAAACGGAAAATGCAAATGTGATCGCACACTACATCCAGCACTCTGCCCTCCATGCTGGATGAGACATTGGTTTATATTTTGGCCAAAGCATAGTAAGCCACTCACCGCGTCAAGGTTGTCTCATGAGTGGTCCCTAACTCTTGTTCCTACCTGTTCATGGGCCATGACAGCCACATAAAATCCAGGGAATGCAGGTCAGCATGCAAGCCAAGTACACTTTGCTTGTAACCCCGTCCGGTGCCATTACAGCTTTCATCGGATCCAGGGATGCAAGTACCAACATGCATGCTGAACCCACCATATACTTCTCCTGGAGCCAGATGGCTAATGGTAGGTTCTATACAAGCAGACTCAGTTTTATACTGACTTTAAAACCAGCCTCAAGGACAGATTAACTGGTCAGGTGTGCAATGACTCCAAGAAGTATATGGTGGGTTCAGCATGCATGGTAACCGATCGGAGCCCCAGGATTACACTGCTGGGGCTCCGATCGGAGGAGCAGGGGAGAGGGGATCCTGTGGCCACTGCCACCAATGATTAATACTGGGGGGGGCACACTGCGCCACCAATGTTTTTAATACTGGGATGGGGGTGGCATTGGGGGGCGCACTGCGCCACCAATGATTAATACTTGGGGGGGCGCACTGCGCCACCAATGAAGAGAAATCTCTCATTAATTCATATGCAGGAGGCGGGAGCTGGCTGCAGAATCACATAGCCGGCTCCCGACCTCTATGAGCGTTAGCTGCGATCCGCGGCACCTGAGGGGTTAACTACCGCAGATCGCAGCTATTGCTCATAGAGGTCGGGAGCCGGCTATGTGATTCTGCAGCCAGCTCCCGCCTCCTGCATATGAATTAATGAGAGATTTCTCTTCATTGGTGGCGCAGTGCGCCCCCCCAAGTATTAATCATTGGTGGCGCAGTGCGCCCCCCACCGCCACCCCCATCCCAGTATTAAAAACATTGGTGGCGCAGTGTGCCCCCCCCAGTATTAATCATTGGTGGCAGTGGCCACAGGATCCCCTCTCCCCTGCTCCTCCGATCGGAGCCCCAGCAGTGTAATCCTGGGGCTCCGATCGGTTACCATGGCATGGCAGCCAGGAGGCTATTGAAGCCCTGGCTGCCATGGTAAGCTCCATGCTGCTGTGTGCACAAAGCACAGAGCAGCAGGGACAGTGTGAGCTCCTATTTACCCTGATAGAGATCTATCAGGGTGAATAGGACAAGGGTTCTAGTCCCTAAGGGGGCTAACAGTTAGTAAAAAAAAAAAAAAAAAAAAAATATTAAGTTCAGATGAAAGAAAGATAGAGAGATATATATATATATATATATATATATATATATATATATATATATATATATATGCCGATACCGATAACGGTCAAAATACTGAATATCGGCCGATAATATCGGTAAACCCGATAATTGGTCGATCCCTAGCAAAGAGGTCTTTTTTTTTTAAATGCGCTTAACCGGGGCATCGATCTTTGGCACTTTGTCCCACAGATTAGATTTGGTGTCCACAAAGGGATATTTCCTTTTAAAAGAATTTGCCACAGTTGTTCTTCTCTCAGGATCTCTCCATTCTTTGGATATCAGGGATTTTATGTTGTTATGGATGGGGAAGAACCTTTTTCTTCTTTCCCCCAGCTCTGGAACATTTGATCCTGTACGGAGTGAGTTTCTTTCACCTTCTCAATGTCCATGGCTCTTATGGTTTTAAGACAGTCTCTTCAGGGAGAAACAAGGGTTTTCCTGAGCAGTCATCTGAGGAAGCAGAGTCTGGATCAGATACAAGCCCCCCTTCACCTAGCTCAAGCCCAAGTCAGAAGTAAAGGATCTATGAGACGTGGATGGGTGTGGGAATTAAGGTTTCATCTTTGATTCCACCGCCGCATTTACTTCTTCCTTAATTATAGCTCTCATGGAATCAAGGAAAGATGGTGACTCTTCTGTGACCACCTTCTCGGTGCATTTCGGACATAAAGACTTTTTCATTTTAGAGGAAAAAGTCTTCCTGCAGATGGCGCACTTCTTGCGTCCCGAATCTCCCCAAGCTGGTTTAGGTGCCATGGTCTCTGGGCCCTAATAAAAAATAAAAGGGACTGTAGGGCCAGGAATTTAAAAGGACCATGACCTACACCAGGGGTGAAATACTGGGAATACACCACTGCCACCATGAAATGAAGAAGCCAACCGCAGTGCAAAATCATTAGGCATATAGAACAAAACCTCCACTGGGGAGGAGGCTTACCGGGCTGAGGGCAGAAGTAGCAGGATCTCCAGGCTTCCTTGCTGAGTCCGTGTCCAACGGGCAAGCATGCTGCTGGCGGTGATGGATGGATACAACAGACTGTTCCTCACGCCTTTTAAACTTCCCGCCGGCCGTGGGACCCTGAAGTGGGTGCTAGAGCGCGAGATTCTCTTGCGCAAGGAGAATCTCGCCTGGTGATGTCAGCACATCAGAGCCCACGCGATCTCCCCTTACCAAGGAGTATCGCAAGCCCGGAGCAGCCTGTACACAGGGCTTACACCTAGGAATGGTTAAGGGAGGCAGTGTGTCCCCGGGGTTCCCGTTCTGCTCCAGCCCTCCCACAAAGTGTGGGGAAAGGAATCAAAGCTGGACGACAAGAAATCATTCCTGGCACTCCAGGAGAGGCTTCCACGTATCAACAAGGACAGGAAACAATGACTGGATAGGTAAGGGGAAGAGGCCTTTTTAAATCATGTGCTTCTGCGTCGTTTCCTGTCCTGGGGGCGGGGACACCCTCCTGTGAGTGCTGCTGCGGAGGTGCCGGGAAAAAAAAAAAAATGGCTGTTTTGAAACTGTTTTTATTTTTGTTACAGCGTTCACCTGGTGGATAACGTGATATTTTTATAGAGACGGTTGATACGGACGCGTCGATAAGTAATATGTATACTTTTCTCTTTTTCCCTATTTGGGTAAAGGACGCTTTGTGTTTTTTTTACTTAAAACTTAATTATTTATTTTTAAACAATTTTTTTTTTTACATCTTTAACTTAATTTTTTTGGCCCACTCTGGGACTTTACAAAGCATTGCAATACTTCTGTAGTGTATACTTTTAACCCTTTAACGCATAATGCCCTGTGATTGAAGCCCCCATGATGAAATCTCAGGGCTCCAATTGGTTGCCATGCCTTCCCGGAGCCTATTAAAAGGCAGGCTGTCAGAATACCACAGACAACAATAGTATTCTATTTCAGTTTATGGGACAAACAAATCAGAAGATTGCATGTTCAAGTCCCATAAGAGGACTAAAGATTACAGTAAAAAAATTAAAAAAAACACGCACATTTAACATTTTATATCACCCCCTTTCCCAATTTTACAGATAAAAAAATAAACAAAAAAAAAATAAAAAAATCTGAAAATGTTAGAAGGAAATCAAAAAATATTTTTCCAGTGTGGTGAATGCCACGCTTCGCTATTTTTTGGTTACCATGTCCGAAAAAAAAAAATTTGAATCGAAAAGTCATACATATCCCAAAATGGCAAAAAACAAACAAACCTTTTTTAAAGTAAAACATAACTATACAAATTTGACATTGCCAAATTTGTCTAGTATTTATTTTTTCAAAGGTTTTTATTTTTATTCTTTTAACCCCTTAAGGACTTATGACGTACCGGTATGGCATGTTTCCCGAGTCCTCAAGGATCCATGACGTACCGGTACATCATAACTTTAAAACTAGCTTGCGGCGCGGCGGGGGTTAATAGGAACAGGATGTCCGCTGAAATGTCGTCGTCCCCCCGTATCGGCGATCAGCCATCGGGTCCCCATGCGGCTGTAGGGGGGACCCGATGGAATGGAAGGCAGCGCGATGCCTTCCGGAGGCATCACCGCTGCCTTCCTGTGACGTGCCTGTGAGATCCAGCCCCCTGGATCTCACAGGCCGGGAGCTGTATGAGTAATACACACTGTATTACTCATACAGCCAATGCATTCCAATACAGAAGTTTAAAAAAAATTGTAAAAAATAGGGGGGGGGGGGGGGGGGGAGAGTATACATATTAGGTATTGCCGTGTCCGTATCGACAGGCTCTATAAACATATCACATGACCTAACCCCTCAGATGAACACCGTAAAAAAAAAAAAATAATAAACTGTGCTAAATAAACAATTTTTTTGTCACCTTACATCACAAAAAGTGTAATAGCAAGGGATCAAAAAGTCACACGCACCCCAAAATAGTGCCAATGAAACAGTCATCTCATCCTGCAAAAATCATACCCTACCCAAGGTAATCGCCCAAAAACTGAAAAAATTATGGCTCTCAGATTATGGAAACACTAAAACATGATTGTTTTTGCTTCAAAAATGAAATCATTGTGTAAAACTTACATAAATAAAAAAAAAAAGTGTACATATTAGGTATCGCAGCGTCCGTGACAACCTGGTCTATAAAAATATCACATGATCTAACCTGTCAGATAATTGTTGTAAATAACAAAAAATAAAAACGGTGCCAAAACAGCTATTTCTTGTTACCTTGCCTCACAAAAAGTGTAATATTATCAGCAGTGTCTCTTTAAAGGGTTTCTGTCACCCCACAAAACTCATTATTTTTTTTTTTGATAGTTAGATTCCTCATAGCGCGATATAGGAGAATATAATAGTCTTACTTACTTTCATGCGGCCGATTCTTTATAAAACGAAGTTTTATAATATGTAAATGAGGGCTCTACCAGCAAGTAGGGCGTCTACTTGCTGGTAGCCGCAGCAGAAAACCGCCCCCTCGCCGTGTTGATTGACAGGGCCAGCCGTGATCTCCTCCTCCGGCCGGCCCTGTCAGTAATTCAAAAATCGCGCGCCTCTGGTCATTCGGCGCAGGCGCTCTGAGATGAGGAGGCTCGTCTCCTCAGCACTCCCTCAGTGCGCCTGCGCCGATGACATCATCGAAAGAGAAGACATCATCGGCGCAGGCGCACTGAGGGAGTGCTGAGGAGACGAGCCTCCTCATCTCAGAGCGCCTGCGCCGAATGACCAGAGGCGCGCGATTTTTGAATTACTGACAGGGCCGGCCGGAGGAGGAGATCACGGCTGGCCCTGTCAATCAACACGGCGAGGGGGCGGTTTTCTGCTGCGGCTACCAGCAAGTAGACGCCCTACTTGCTGGTAGAGCCCTCATTTACATATTATAAAACTTCGTTTTATAAAGAATCGGCCGCATGAAAGTAAGTAAGACCATTATATTCTCCTATATCGCGCTATGAGGAATCTAACTATCCAAAAAAAAAATAATGAGTTTTGTGGGGTGACAGAAACCCTTTAAGTGGTGATAACTTTAAAATGCTTTGACTTATCCAGGCCGTTTTGAGATAGTTTTTTCGTCACATATTGTACTTCATGACACTTAAAAAATGAAGTCAAATTTTATTTTATTTTTTGCATAAAAAAATACCTAATTTACAAAAAATTTGGAAAAATTACCAAATTTCAAAGTTTCAGTTTCTCTACTTCTGTATTACATAGTAATACCCCCAAAAATTGTGATGACTTTACATTCCCCATATGTCTACTTCATGTTTGAATTATTTTGGGAATGATATTTAATTTTTTGGGGATGTTACAAGGCTTAGAAGTTTAGAAGCAAATCTTGAAATTTTTCAGAAATCCAATTTTTAGGGACCACTACAGGTCTGAAGTCACTTTACAAGGCTTACATAATAGAAACTAGGGATCGACCAATATTGATTTTTTTAGGGCCGATACCGATAATTTGTGAACTTTCAGGCCGATAGCCGATAATTTATACCGATATTCTGGGAATTTTCATTTTTGAGAGAAAAAAAAAAATTCCTACACAAATCTGCTGAAAATTAATATGTTTATTGTTAATGTGTATTTTTTATTTTTTTTTGTAAATCTTTTTCATTTATACTTAATATTTTTGTGGGTTTTTTTTACTAACTTTTAGCCCCCTTAGGGACTAGAACCCTTGTCCCATTCACCCTGATAGATCTCTATCAGGGTGAATAGGAGCTCACACTGTCCCTGCTGCTCTGTGCTTTGTGCACACAGCAGCATGGAGCTGAACATGGCAGCCAGGGCTTCAATAGCCTCCTGGCTGCCATGGTAACCGATCGGAGCCCCAGGATTACACTGCTGGGGCTCCGATCGGAGGAGGAGGGGAGAGGGGATCCTGTGGCCACTGCCACCAATGATTAATACTGGGGGGGGGGGGGGCACTGCGCCACCAATGTTTTTACTAACGGGATTGGGGTGGGGGGCGCATTGCGCAACCAATGATTAATACTAGGGGGCTTGGGGGTGGGGGGCGCACTGCGCCACCAATGATTAATACTTGGGGGCTTGGGGGGGGGGGCGCACTGCGCCACCAATGAAGATATATCTATCAATCATTCATATACAGGAGGCGGGAGCTGGCTGCAGAATCATATAGCCGACTCCCGACCTCTATGAGCGGTAGCTGCGATCCGCGGCACCTGAGGGGTTAACTACCGCGGACCGCAGCTACAGCTCATAGAGGTCGGGAGCCGGCTATGTGATTCTGCAGCCAGCTCCCGCCTCCTGTATATGAATTAATGAAAGACTTATCTTTATTGGTGGAGCGGTGGCCACAGCCCCTCCCCTCCTCTCATTGGCGGCAGCAGCAGCACAGTGGGAGGGAGACACTGCTTCCTTCTCCCCTGTGCTGCGGAGGGAACACAGAGAGCGCTGAGAGCAGCGCGTTCTGTGTTCCCAATGCGTTATCGGTATATCGGCAAAATAGATGCCGATAACGTTCAAAATCCTCAATATCGGCCGATAATATCGGCCAAACCGATAATCGGTGGATCCCATTAGAAACCACCCAAAAATGACCCCATTCTATAAACTACACCCCTTAAGGTATTCAAAACTGATTTTACAAACTTTGTTAACCCTTTAGGTGTTGCACAAGAGTTATTGGCAAATAGGGATGAAATTTGAGAATTTCATTTTTTTGCCTAATTTTCCATTTTAACCCATTTTTTCCACTAACAAAGCAAGGGTTAACAGCCAAACAAGACTGTATCTTTATTGCCCTGACTCTGCCGTTTACAGAAACACCCCATATGTGTCCGCCATATGTGTCCGTAAACTACTGTATGGCCACACAGCGGGGCGTAGAGTGAAAGGTGCGCCGTTTGGTTTTTGGAAGACAGATTTTGCTGGACTGGTTTATTTACACCATGTCCCATTTGAAGCCCCCCTGATGCAACCCTAGAGTATAAACTCCATAAAAGTGACCCCATCTAAGAAACTACACCCCTCAAGGTATTCAAAACTGATTTTACAAACTTTGTTAACCCTTTAGGTGTTGCACAAGATTTAATGGAAAATAGAGATACAATTTCAAAATTTCACTTTTTCGATTTTTTTTTTCCAGTTACAAAGCAAGGGTTAACAGCCAAACAAAACTCATTATTTATGGCCCTGATTCTGTAGTTTACAGAAACACCCCATATGTGGTTGTAAACTGCTGTACGGGCACACGGCAGGGCGCAGAAGGAAAGATTTTGCTGGACTGTTTTTTTTTTTACACCATGTCCCATTTGAAGCCCCCCTGATGCACCCCTAGATTAGAAACTCCAAAAAAGTGACCCCATTTTAGAAACTACGGGATAGGGTGGCAGTATTGTTGGTACTAGTTTTGGTTGCTCTATATTACACTTTTTGTGAGGCAAGGTAACAAAAAATAGTTTTTTTGGCACCGTTTTTTTTGTTATTTACAACATTCATCTGACAGGTTAGATCATGTGGTCATTTTATAGAGCAGGTTGTCACGGACGCAGCGATACCTAATATGTATGCTTTTTTTTTTTATTTATATAAGTTTTACACAATGATTTCATTTTGTAAACAAAAAAAATGTTTTAGTGTCTCCATAGTCTAAGAGCCATAGTTTTTTTCAGTTTTTGGGCGATTATCTTAAGTAGGGTCTCATTTTTTGCGGGATGAGATGACGGTTTGGGGTGCATATGACTTTTTGATCGCTTGCTATTAAACTTTTTGTGACGTAAGATGACAAAAAATTGCTTTTTTACACAGTTTTTATTTTTATTTTGGGTATGATTTTTGCGGGATGAGATGACGGTTTGATTGTTACAATTTTGGCGTACATGCAACTTTTTTGATCACTTTTATTACCTTTTTTTGGGAAGTAAGGTGATCAAAATTTCAATTTCATTATAGTTTTTTATTTTTTATTTTTATGGTGTTCACCGTTCAGGTAAAGTAACATGACCGTTTTATAGATCAGGTCGTTACGGACGCGGCGATACCAAACATGTGTAGGGAATTAATCAGTGATAAATGTGTTTTTTGATTTTTACTTTTTTTTTCACTTTTTTTTTTACCCAGACCCACTTGGTTCTTGAAGATCCAGTGGGTCTGATGTCTGTATAATACAGTACAATACACTATATAGGGTATTGTACTGTATTTTACTTACACTTTGTCTGAACAGATCTGTTCAGCACCATGGACAGCAGGATGCCTGAGGCGGCGTCCTGTTGCCATGGGAACCTTCCCCGTCTGCTCAGTTGTGGCCACAACTGCGCAGACGAGGAAGGGTAAGGACGGGGCTGTCAGGGGTCTGTCTGGGAGCTCTCTCCCTCTTCCATCGGGGGGCTGCAAAGGCACAGCAGCCCCCTGATCGGAGAGGGAGGGAGCTCCCTGAGCTGTTAACCTTTTTCATACAGAGGTCCGTACGGACCGCGGTATGGAAAGGGTTAAACGGCTGACATCGCATCACCGATGTCAGCCGTTTATACCAGGGTGTCAGCAATGTGCTGACACCCTGGTATACCCACTAACCACCAACGATTATTCAAGGGGAGGTGGGCCGCCTGCCGCACCGCCCGCAACCCTTCCCCTGCACCTCCCGCCGTCATAAAATTATTCAGGGGTGCAGGGGGGGGTGAAACATATATATTTTGGGCATTATAAAGTTTCTGATCCCCACAGTCAGGGACCGCGGGGATCAGAAACTGCAAAAAGCGCATCAAACCGCAGGTCTGAATTGACCTGCGGTTTGATACGATCGCCGACATGGGGGGGTCACGGGGGTCACGGGGGTCACGGGGGTCACGGGACCCCCCCCCCCCCCCCCGCACATTTAGCCTAGGTGCCTGCTCAATGATTTCAGCAGGCACCATGTTCCGATCACCGCCGGCCGGGCGGCAGTGATCGGAACAACACATGACGTACCGGTACGTCATGTGTCCTTAACCACCTGCCATCTGGGCCATTTGCCCCCTTCCTGACCAGGCCAAATTTTGCAAAACTGACATATCTCACTGTATGTGGTAATAACTTTGGAACGCCTTTATTTATCCAAGTCATTCAGAGATTGTTTTCTCGTGACACATTGTAACATTTAACATTCCCCATATGTCTACTTTATGTTGGCATCATTTTTGAAATGTCATTTTATTTTTTTAGGACGTTAGAAGGCTTAGAAGTTTAGAAGCAATTCTTCAAATTTTTAAGAAAATTGCCAAAACCCACTTTTTAAGGACCAGTTCAGGTCTGAAGTCACTTTGTGGGGCCTACATAGTGGATACCCCCATAAAGACCCCATTGTAGAAACTACACCCCTCAAGGTATTCAAAACCGATTTTACAAACTTTGTTAACCCTTTAGGCGTTCCACAAGAATTAAAGGAAAATGGAGATCAAATTTTTAAATTTCACTTTTTTGGCAGATTTTCCATTTTAATCAATTTTTTTCTTTAACACATCGATGGTTAACAGCCAAACAAAACTCAATATTTATTACCCAGATTCTGCAGTTTACAGAAACACCCCACATGTGGTCATAAACTGCTGTATGGGCACACGGCAGGGCGCAGAAGAAAAGGAACTCCACATGGTTTTTAGATGCCATGTCCCATTTGAAGCCCCCTGATGCACCCTTACAGTAAAAACTAGGGGATAAGGTGCCAGTTTTATTAGTACTATTTTTGGGTACATATGATTTTTTGATCATTCATTATAACACTTTATGGGGCAAGGTGACCAAAAAAATTGGTTGTTTTAGCACAGTTTCTATTTATTTATTTTTACAGCGTTCACCTGAGGGGTTCAGTCAAGTGACATTTTTATAGAGCAGATTGTTACGGACGTGGCGATACCTAATATGTATACTTTTTCTCATTTATTAAAGTTTTACACAATAATAGCATTTTTGAAACAAAAAAATTATGTTTTAATGTGTCCATGTTCTGAGAGCTATAGTTTTTTTATTTTTTGAGAGATTTTCTTATGTAGGGGCTCATTTTTTGTGGGATGAGGTGACGGTTTTATTGGTACTATTTTGTAGGACATACGCGTTTTTGATCACTTAGTGTTGCACCTTTTGTGATGCAAGGTGACAAAAATTGCTTGTTTTGACACAGTTTTTTTTTTTTTTTACGGTGTTCCCCCGAGGGGTTAGGTCATGTGATATTTTTATAGAGCTGGTTTTTACGGACGCGGCAATACCTAATATGTATACTTTTTTTTATTTGTTTCACTTTAACACAATAATAGCATTTTTGAAACCAAAAAAATGATGTTTTAGTTAGGGATCGACCGATTATCGGTTTGGCCGATATTATCGGCCGATATTGAGGATTTTGAACGTTATCGGTATCGGCATCTATTTTGCCGATATACCGATAACGTATTGGGAACACAGAACGCGCTGCTCTCAGCGCGTTCTGTGTTCCCTCCGCAGCACAGGGGAGAAGGAAGCAGTGTCTCCTCCCCCTGTGATGCTGCTGCCGCTGCCTCCAATGACAGGACGGAAGACAAGAGGAGGGGAGGGGCTGTGGCCGCTGCGCCACCAATGAAGATGAGTCTTTCATTAATTCAAATACAGGAGGCGGGAGCTGGCTGCAGAATCACATAGCCAGCTCCCGACCTCTATGAACAGCAGCTGCGGTCCGCGGTAGTTAACCTCTTAGGTGCCGCGGATCGCAGCTACCGCTCATAGAGGTCGGGAGCCGGCTATGTGATTCTGCAGCCAGCTCCCGCCTCCTGTATGTGAAAGAGAGGTATCTTCATTGGTGGCGCAGTGCGCCCCCCCCCCCCCCCCAAGCCCCCTAGTATTAATCATTGGTGGCGCAGTGCGCCCCCCACCCCCATCCCAATAGTAAAAACATTGGTGGCGCAGTGCGCCCCCCCCCCAGTTCTAATCATTGGTGGCAGTGGCCACAGGATCCCCTCTCCCCTGCTCCTCCGATCGGAGCCCCAGCAGTGTAAGCCTGGGGCTCCGATCGGTTACCATGGCAGCCAGGACGCTATTGAAGCCCTGGCTGCCATAGTCAGCTCCATGCTGCTGTGTGCACAGAACACAGGGCAGCAGGGACAGTGTGAGCTCCTATTCACCCTGATAGAGATCTATCAGGGTGAATGGGACAAGAGTTCTAGTCCCTAAGGGGGCTAAAAGTTAGTAAAAAAAAAAAAATAAAAAAAAAATATTAAAGTATAAATAAAAAAGATTTACAAAAAAAATAAAATAATAATACACATTAACAATAAACATTAATTTTCAGCAGATTTGTGTAGGAAATTTTTTTTTTCCTCAAAAATAAAAATACCCAGAATATCGGTATAAATTATCGGCTATCGGCCTGAAAGTTGACAAATTATCGGTATCGGCCCTAAAAAATCAATATCGGTCGATCCCTAGTTTTAGTGTCTCCATGTTCTAAGAGCTATAGTTTTTTTATTTTTTGAGAGATTTTCTTATGTAGGGGCTCATTTTTTGCGGGATGAGGTGACGGTTTTATTGGTACTATTTTGTGGGACATACGCGTTTTTGATCACTTGGTGTTGCACCTTTTGTGATGCAAGGTGACAAAAATAGCTTGTTTCGACACAGTTTTTTTTTTGCTGTTTCTCACCGTTGGCCGGCGCATGCGCAGTAGCTACTGCGATGCCGTGCCCACTATGGGCATCGCAGTGCGCATGCCCCGGCCAAGCAATGGATAGTGCAGGCGCGGGATCTCGCTGCAGAGAAGGAGGACGCATAGGAAGAGCGGGGGTGGGCAGAGGAAGAGGCTGGGGCGGGGATATGACGAAAAGAGGCAGAACAGCCTGGGCACCAACGAGGTGAATGCCGCCCTGGGCACTTGTGAGCCCTAATTTACATATGAATAAAAGTCCGTTTTTGCCTTGGGGGAACTTCACAAGAAAACATCAAAGGTACCATTAGAATCATAGACTGCTATGCTAGAGCGCTATGTAAGCGGTCTATAAGGTCAAAAGCTGGTGACAGACTCCCTTTAAGGTGAAATAGGGCTGAGTCCTTAAGGGGTTGAGTAAAAATTTGGCATAGCCATAGTCGTATTCACACACAGCATAAGTATGTTATGTCAATTTTAGTGCACAGTGGGTGCCTTCATATCAAACCCCAAAACACCTTGGTGGAATTGTGATCTTTCGGATTGCGGACAGATTCGAGTCAATGGGCCGGTGCCCATGCATTGCGGTCCACAGAACGCCACAGAGCCCTTACGTTTGTATGCATGAGCCATAAGACTGACATGGTGTGTGTGTTTTTTTTTTTTTGCATGCTGGATATCAATGCTGGAATTAACACTGCAAGTGTGAAAGTAGCCGGCTGTTACGGCAGGGGAACAGCCTTCAGTATCCGTATTGCCAGGCCCCATTCACTAATACTGCACGGAATTTGTACGGCCACCTCTCAGCACATTTTCCATGCTGCAGACGGATCTCCGGCAAATGTCCCCTCACACGACTGCAGGGGCAAATGTCCCCTCACACGACTGCAGGGGCAAATGTCCCCTCACACGACTGCAGGGGCAAATGTCCCCTCACACGACTGCAGGGGCAAATGTCCCCTCACACGACTGCAGGGGCAAATGTCCCCTCACACGACTGCAGGGGCAAATGTCCCCTCACACGACTGCAGGGGCAAATGTCCCCTCACACGACTGCAGGGGCAAATGTCCCCTCACACGACTGCAGGGGCAAATGTTCCCTCACACGACTGCAGGGGCAAATGTTCCCTCACACGACTGCAGGGGCAAATGTCCCCTCACACGACTGCAGGAGCAATGTCACCTGTGACCTTACACGACTGCAGGAGCAATGTCACCTGTGACCTTACACGACTGCAGGAGCAATGTCACCTGTGACCTTACACGACTGCAGGAGCAATGTCACCTGTGACCTTACACGACTGCAGGAGCAATGTCCCCTCACACCACTGCAGAAGCAATGTCCCATCACACCACATACACAGGGAGCCCGGACAGTGCACCTTTCAGGAGCAGCAGCTTCTCTTCCCTCGTCACCTCCTCTGCCCGGCGCTCAGAGCCTTCCTCGTTCTCTTTCAGCACAGCTCCCGGCGCCTCCATTATAACCGGAGGACCGTATTATGTGCTGCACACATTCAGCCTTGTTTCGCCTCCTCTTCCTGAGAGCACCCCGCCCCACAGCATGAAGCGTGAGACGCAGTACGGCGGGTGTCCTGTCATATGCAATGTTATGAACTGGGGAAGATGTAAAGACCGGGCCTCGGTGCCACCATAGTGCCTCATACTAGTTTTGATGGGGCCTGCAGCTAGTGAACAGGCATGTAATTGATAAGGAGAGGCACACTTTGTGGTACATAAAATGGCTCCCATGGCAGTCCATTAACCACACTGAGAACTGCTCCAGGGTCTGGTGTAAATGATAAAAGTGTAAGGCCCCTTTCACACTGGCGAGTATTCCGCGCGGATGGGATGCGTGAGGTGAACGCATTGCACCCGCACTGAATACCGACCCATTCATTTCTATGGGGCTGTTCACATGAGCGGTGATTTTCACGCATCACTTGTGCGTTGCGTGAAAATCGCAGCATGCTCTATATTCTGCGTTTTTCACGCAATGCAGGCCCCATAAATGTGTATGGGGTTGCGTGAAAATCGCAAGCATCCGCAAGCAAGTGCGGATGCGGTGCGATTTTCACGCACGGTTGCTAGGAGACGATCGGGATGGAGACCCGATCATTATTATTTTCCCTTATAACATGGTTATAAGGGAAAATAATAGCATTCTTAATACAGAATGCATAGTAAAATAGCGCTGGAGGGGTTAAAAAAATATAATTTAACTCACCTTAATCCACTTGATCGCGGAGCCGGGATCTCCTTCTGTCTTCATCTTAGCTGTGTGGAGCAACAGGACCTGAGGTGACGTCACTCCGGTCATCACATGGTCCGTCACATGATCTTTTACCATGGTAAAAGATCATGTGATGACCGGAGTGACGTCACCACAGGTCCTGTTCCTCCACACAGCTAAGATGAAGACAGAAAGAGATGCCGGCTCAGCGATCAAGTGGACTAAGGTGAGTTTAATTATTATTATTATTTTTTTAACCCCTCCAGCGCTATTGTACTATGCATTCTGTATTCAGAATGCTATTATTTTCCCTTATAACCATGTTATAAGGGGAAATAATACAATCTACAGAACACTGATCCCAAGCCCGAACTTCTGTGAAGAAGTTCGGGTTTGGGTACCAAACATGCGTGATTTTTCTCACGCGAGTGCAAAACGCATTACAATGTTTTGCACTCGTGCGGAAAAATCGCGCGTGTTCCCGTGTGAAACCAGCCTAAAGGGCTTATGACCCAGCCGACAATCCGCAGTTTCAGAAACTGGCGACATTTAGTCGCAATGGTGTTTAACCCCTGAGTGACCAGCCTGTTTTGGGCCTTACTGACCAAAATTGTTTCTTCCTTTTTTTTATTGTCGACGCTAGGGATGAGCGAATCGACTTCGGATGAAACATCCGAAGTCGATTCGCATAAAACTTAGTTTGAATAGTGTACGGAGCTCCGTACAGTATTAGAATGTATTGGCTCAGATGAGCAGAAGTTATTACTTCGCAAAGTCTCGCAAGACTTCGTATAATAACTTCAAAAATTAATTTCTACTGTTTAAAACCTTTTCATGAACTCAGGTTCGGTTCCAAGTGATTCCTTGGAACCGAACCCGAGTTCAGGAAAAGGTTTTTAACCACCTCAGCCCCCTTTGCTTAAACACCCTTAATGACCAGGCCACTTTTTACACTTCTGACCTACACTACTTTCACCGTTTATTGCTCGGTCATGCAACTTACCACCCAAATGAATTTTACCTCCTTTTCTTCTCACTAATAGAGCTTTCATTTGGTGGTATTTCACTGCTGCTGACATTTTTACTTTTTTTGTTATTAATCGAAATTTACCGATTTTTTTGTTTTAAAAATGACATTTTTCACTTTCAGTTGTAAATTTTTTTTAAAAAAAACGACATCCATATATAAATTTTTCTCTAAATTTATTGTTCTACATGTCTTTGATAAAAAAAAAATGTTTGGGTAAAAGTTATAGCGTTTACAAACTATGGTACAAAAATGTGAATTTCTGCTTTTTGAAGCAGCTCTGACTTTCTGAGCACCTGTCATGTTTCCTGAGGTTCTACAATGCCCAGACAGTAGAAAAACACCACAAATGACCCCATTTCGGAAAGTAGACACCCTAAGGTATTCGCTGATGGGCATAGTGAGTTCATAGAACTTTTTATTTTTTGTCACAAGTTAGCGGAAAATGATGATTTTTTATTTTTTTTCCTTACAAAGTCTCATATTCCACTAACTTGTGACAAAAAATAAAAAGTTCCATGAACTCACTATGCCCATCACGAAATACCTGGGGCTGTCTTCTTTCCAAAATGGGGTCACTTGTGGGGTAGTTATACTGCCCTGGCATTTTAGGGGCCCGAATGCGTGAGAAGTAGTTTGAAATCAAAATCTGTAAAAAATGGCCGGGGAAATCCGAAAGGTGCTCTTTGGAATGTGGGCCCCTTTGCCCACCTAGGCTGCAAAAAAGTGTCACACATCTGGTATTGCCGTACTCAGGAGAAGTTGGGCAATGTGTTTTGGGGTGTCATTTTACATATACCCATGCTGGGTGAGAGAAATATCTCAGTCAAATGCCAACTTTGTATAAAAAAATGGGAAAAGTTGTCTTTTGCCAAGATATTTCTCTCACCCAGCATGGGTATATGTAAAAAGACACCCCAAAACACATTGCCCAACTTCTCCTGAGTATGGCAATACCAGATGTGTGACACTTTTTTGCAGCCTAGGTGGGCAAATGGGCCCACATTCCAAAGAGCACCTTTAGGATTTCACCGGCCATTTTTTACAGATTTTGATTTCAAACTACTTACCACACATTAGGGCCCCTAGTATGCCAGGGCAGTATAACTACCCCACAAGTGACCCCATTTTGGAAAGAAGACATCCCAAGGTATTTCGTGATGGGCATAGTGAGTTCATGGAAGTTTTTATTTTTTGTCACAAGTTAGTGGAATATGAGACTTTGTAAGAAAAAAAAAATCATCATTTTCCGCTAACTTGTGACAAAAAATAAAAAATTCTAGGAACTCGCCATGCCCCTCACGGAATACCTTGGGGTGTCTTCTTTCCAAAATGGGGTCACTTGTGGGGTAGTTATACTGCCCTGGCATTCTAGGGGTCCTAATGTGTGGTAAGTAGTTTGAAATCAAAATCTGTAAAAAATGGCCGGTGAAATCCTAAAGGTGCTCTTTGGAATGTGGGCCCATTTGCCCACCTAGGCTGCAAAAAAGTGTCACACATCTGGTATTGCCGTACTCAGGAGAAGTTGGGGAATGTGTTTTGGGGTGTCATTTTACACATACCCATGCTGGGTGAGAGAAATATCTTGGCAAAAGACAACTTTTCCCATTTTTTTTATACAAAGTTGGCATTTGACCAAGATATTTATCTTACCCAGCATGGGTATATGTAAAATGACACCCCAAAACACATTCCCCAACTTCTCCTGAGTACGGCGATACCACATGTGTGACACTTTTTTGCAGCCTAGATGCGCAAAGGTGCCCAAATTCCTTTTAGGAGGGCATTTTTAGACATTTGGGTCCCAGACTTCTTCTCACGCTTTAGGGCCCCTAAAAAGCCAGGGCAGTATAAATACCCCACATGTGACCCCATTTTGGAAAGAAGACACCCCAAGGTATTCAATGAGGGGCATGCGGAGTTCATAGAAAAAAAACTTTTGCCACAAGTAAGCGGAAATTGATTATTTTATTTTTTTCTCACAAAGTCTCCCTTTCCGCTAACTTGAGACAAAAATTTAAATCTTTCATGGACTCAATATGCCCCTCAGCGAATACCTTGGGGTGTCTTCTTTCCAAAATGGGGTCATTTGTGGGGTGTTTGTACTGCCCTGGCATTTGAGGGTCTCCGCAATCATTACATGTATGGCCAGCATTAGGAGTTTCTGCTATTCTCCTTATATTGAGCATACAGGTAATGAGATTATTTTTTTTCGTTCAGCCTCTGGGCTGAAAGAAAAAATGAACGGCACAGATTTCTTCATTTGCATCGATCAATGTGGATGAAAAAATCTCTGCCCAAAAAAAAAAAGGAGGGGAAAGGCGTCTGCCAGGACATAGGAGCTCCGCCCAACATCCATACCCACTTAGCCCGTATGCCCTGGCAAACCCGATTTCTGGTGGATGGGGCCACGGAAGCTCCTGGATACAGGAGGTTCTCGATGATCTCTTCCTGAAATTTGAGGAAGGATCGTGTTCTCCCAGCCTTACTGTAGAGAACAAAACTATTATATGCAGCCAATTGAATTAAATATACAGACACCTTCTTATACCAGAGTCTGGTGCGTCGGGAAACTAAATACGGAGACAACATCTGGTCATTGAAGTCCACCCCTCCCATGAGCAAATTATAGTGGTGGACACAGAGGGGCTTTTCAATGACACTGGTTGCTCGCTCAATTTGTATTGTCGTGTCTGCGTGAATGGAGGAGAGCATGTAAACGTCACGCTTGTCTCTCCATTTCACCGCGAGCAGTTCTTCGTTACACAAGGCAGCCCTCTCCCCCCTTGCAAGACGGGTGGTAACGAGCCTTTGGGGGAAGCCCACGCGACTAGTTTGCGCGGTGCCACAGCAGCCAATCTGTTCTAGGAACAAATGCCTGAAGAGGGCCACACTTGTGTAGAAATTGTCCACATAAAGATGGTACCCCTTGCCAAATAAGGGTGACACCAAGTCCCAGACTGTCTTCCCACTGCTCCCCAGGTAGTCAGGGCAACCGACCGGCTCCAGGGTCTGATCTTTTCCCTCATAGATCCGAAATTTGTGGGTATAGCCTGTGGCCCTTTCACAGAGCTTATACAATTTGACCCCATACCGGGCGCGCTTACTTGGGATGTATTGTTTGAAGCCAAGGCGCCCGGTAAAATGTATTAGGGACTCGTCTACGCAGATATTTTGCTCAGGGGTATACAAACCTGCAAATTTCTGGTTGAAGTGGTCTATGAGGGGCCGAATTTTGTGGAGCTGGTCAAAAGCTGGGTGGCCTCTGGGACGGGAGGTGGTGTTGTCGCTAAAGTGCAGGAAACGCAGGATGGCCTCAAATCGTGCCCTGGACATAGCAGCAGAGAACATGGGCATGTGATGAATCGGGTTCGTGGACCAATATGACCGCAATTCATGCTTTTTGGTTAGACCCATGTTGAGGAGAAGGCCCAGAAATTTTTTTAATTCGGAAACTTGGACTGGTTTCCACCGGAAAGGCTGGGCATAAAAGCTTCCCGGGTTGGCGGATATAAATTGAGTGGCATACCGATTTGTTTCTGCCACGACTAAGTCCAAGAGCTCCGCAGTCAAGAACAGCTCAAAAAATCCCAGGGCCGAACCGATCTGAGCTGTCTCAACCCGAACTCCAGACTGGGCGGTGAAAGGGGAACTAATAGTGCGGCTGAAGTTGGGGGCTGCCAATCAGGATTTGCCAGCACCTCAGGGACTCTAGGGGGTCTACGGGCCTGTCTGTGCGGTGGCTGCGACGGGGTAACTATTGCACGTGCCAGCGTACCAGCTTCAACTGCCCTTCTGGTGCTCGCCACTTCACCATGTTGTACGACAGTGCCGGTACTAGGTCCAGGGAGGGCTGCGCTGCTGGTGTATGCCTCACCACGTGATCCGACAGTGCCAGCCCCACTCTGCTGCCCTTGAAGCGGATCCTGCGCAACCTGTGGTCTAGCGACACGGGGCCAGCCACGATCATTGGCTGGCAAGCTGATGACGTGGCCCCCCTCTAACTTTTGCCGGCCCGCGATGCGCATGCGCAGGCCGGCTAAGCGCGTCGTCTCGCGAGATGACGCATATATGCGTGACTGTGCCTGCAGCTGCCGCCTCCGGAACGCGATCCTGAGTTAGGTGGTCCAGAGGCGGTTAACAGTAGAAATTAATTTTTTAAGTTATTACCCAAAGTCTCGCAAGACTTTGCGAAGTAATAACTTCTGCTCATCTGAGCCAATACATTCTAATCCTCCGTACAGTATTGAAACAAAGTTTTATGCGAATTGACTTCGGATGTTTCATCCCCTAAAGGGGACTATAACAGGCAGTCTTTTGATTACTTTTAAAATACAATGCGCTGTCCCTATAGTATAGTGCAGGGATGCTCAACCTGCGGCCCTCCAGCTGTTACAAAACTACAACTCCCACTGTGCCCTAACGGCTGTAGGCTGTCCAGACATGCTCGGAGTTGTAGTTTTGCAGCAGCTGGGGGGCCGCAGGTTGAGCATCCCTGGTATAGTCCATAGATCAGCAACCTGCGGCACGCCAGGCGTTATTAAACTACAACTCCCAGACTGCTCCATGTTTGCATGCTGGGAGTTGTAGTTTCACAGCAGCTGGAGTGCCGAAGGTTGCTGATCCTTGCTATCGAGCATTGCATTTTAATGTCAGTGCTATACAAAAAATTTACCAGCAGACCGCGCCAGAGAGGCAGGCTTGGGGCCTACACCAGGTCCCAGCCAGCCTATACACACATTGGCACCCCACGATCGCATTTCTGGGGTGCCAATGGGAAACACAGGGAGTCCACTCCCTCTTTCACCGTTTACATGCGGCGGGCGCCGTTGCCCATGCTGTTAGAGCAGGAGCACGGCTCTTAGGTGAGAGCTGAGCCCCAGCTCTCTGCTGCACGTGAAAAGGCGGCGGCCCAGCCTAAGGCTCCATTCACACGTCCGTGGTGTGTTGCGGATCGCGGACAGCACACTGTGTGCTCTCATCATCCATTCCGTCCCCATAGAAAATGAATGGGTCCGCACCCGTTCCGCAAAATTGCGGAACGGATGTGGACCCATTTGCGGACGTGTGAATGGACCCTAAGGCCTTTTAGTGCCCTCCATAAAAAGGTGTATGGGTGGTAACTAAGGGGTTAAAAAGCTGCAGAACCAGGTTTTGCAACTTTTTGTCTGTCAAAAACACACCGTAGGTGAATGATAAATTTCCCCGTGTGTTTGCCTAAATTTGCTTAAATTGTGAAATTCGATGAAGTGCATTAAAAGTTCTGCTCCCCATGGAGAATATTTATTGCGAAAAAATACATTTTTTTCTTCACGAGATGTGCTGTTATTGTGCAAAAATATGCTGAACAAAACTCGACATATTTGGTATCGCTATAATTGTACTGTAACATGCTATTTGTGCCACATGTTTAACAAAGTAAATTTTAAGTGCAATAAATAATTATGAATAATTTTTTTTTCTATAGACCACCTGCACACGTTGCGGAATAGCTGCGTTTTTTCCACGTGCATTCCTGTGTAAAAAAAACACAATGTATTACAGTACCAGCAAAGTGTATGAGATTACACAAATCTCATGTACACTTTGCAAATTTTTCCGTACAGAAATTGACCTGCCACGCAGATTTCAACATATATCGCATGTAGGGATGAGCGAACCCGAACTGTATAGTTCGGGTTCGTACCGAATTTTGGGGTGTCTGTGACACGGACCCGAACCCGAACATTTTCGTAAAAGTCCGGGTTCGGGTTCGGTGTTCGGTGCTTTCTTGGCGCTTTTTGAAAGGCTGCAAAGCAGCCAATCAACAAGCGTCATACTACTTGCCCCAAGAGGCCATCACAGCCTTGCCTACTATTGGCATGGCTGTGATTGGCCAGTGCAGCATGTGACCCAGCCTCTATATAAGCTTGGGTCACGTAGCGCTGCACGTCACTCTGCTGATTCAAGCATAGGGAGAGGTTGCTGCTGCGACGTTAGGGCGAGATTAGGCAGATTAACTCCTCCAAAAGACTTAATTCAGTGATCGATCTCCAGCTGTGGATCATTGAAGTGCTAATATCGAATTGCTCACTTTTTTTAGGCTGCCCAGAGCGTTTTTATATCACTTTTTTCTGGGGTGATCGGCGGCCATTTTGTGGCTTGTGGTGCGCCAGCACAAGCTACCACCAAGTGCTTTTAACCATCAATAGTGTGGTTATTTTTTGCTATATCCTACATCAGCTGCAGGCTGAGGCTGTGTCACCGAAGTGCATTTAACCATCAACAGTGTGGTTATTTTTTGGCCATATACTACATCAGGTGCAGGCTGAGCCTGTGTAACCCAAGTGCATTTAACCATCAACAGTGTGGTTATTTTTTGGCCATATACTACATCAGGTGCAGGCTGAGCCTGTGTCACCCAAGTGCATTTACCATTAACAGTGTGGTTAATTTTTGGCCATATACTGCATCAGGTGCAGGCTGAGCCTGTGTCACCCAAGTGCATTTAACCATCAATAGTGTGGTTATTTTTTTGCCATATACTACATCAGGGGCAAGTTGAGCCTGTCACCCAGCGCCTAAAAAATAGACCTGACATTTATATTCCTCCAAATCAGTACTGTTTTAGCTGGTCAAACTATATTTGTAGTGACCGTAAAAGCACCGTTTTTGTTCTGGGTTGAAAAACTTTTCCCAAATTTGCCATTCTCAAAATAAGTAGTTTCTGCTATATCAGGCCTACTTTAAATCTATCTCAAAAAGGATATTTTAGATTCAAGGTGCTGATAGTGTCATTCAGAAAAACTTAACACACACGCTACCGTGCAGATACAAGTCTAATTCTGTGATTAAACGTATATCTGTCACACAGCGCAAAGAAAATAGGCCTCACATTTCTATTCAACCAAATCTGTACTGTTTTAGCTGGTCAAATTATTTGTAGTGACCGTAAAAGCACAGTTTTTGTTCTGGGTTGAAAAACTATTCCCAAATTTGCCATTCTCAAAATAAGTAGTTTCTGCTATATCAGGCCTACTTTAAATCAATCCCAAAAAGGATATCTTAGATTCAAGGTGCTGATAGTGTCATTCAGAAAAACTTAACACACACGCTACCGTGCAGATACAAGTCTAATTCTGTGATTAAAGGTATATCTGTCACACAGCGCAAAAAAAATAGGCCTCACATTTCTATTCAACCAAATCTGTACTGTTTTAGCTGGTCAAATTATTTGTAGTGACCGTAAAAGCACAGTTTTTGTTCTGGGTTGAAAAACTATTCCCAAATTTGCCATTCTCAAAATAAGTAGTTTCTGCTATATCAGGCCTACTTTAAATCTATCCCAAAAAGGATATCTTTGATTCAAGGTGCTGATAGTGTCATTCAGAAAAACTTAACACACACGCTACCGTGCAGATACAAGTCTAACTCTGTGATTAAAGGTATATCTGTCACACAACGCAAAAAAAATAGGCCTCACATTTCTATTCAACCAACTCTGTACTGTTTTAGCTGGTCAAATTATTTGTAGTGACCGTAAAAGCACAGTTTTTGTTCTGGGTTGAAAAACTATTCCCAAATTTGCCATTCTCAAAATAAGTAGTTTCTGCTATATCAGGCCTACTTTAAATCAATCCCAAAAAGGATATCTTAGATTCAAGGTGCTGATAGTGTCATTCAGAAAAACTTAACACACACGCTACCGTGCAGATACAAGTCTAATTCTGTGATTAAAGGTATATCTGTCACACAGCGCAAAAAAAATAGGCCTCACATTTCTATTCAACCAAATCTGTACTGTTTTAGCTGGTCAAATTATTTGTAGTGACCGTAAAAGCACAGTTTTTGTTCTGGGTTGAAAAACTATTCCCAAATTTGCCATTCTCAAAATAAGTAGTTTCTGCTATATCAGGCCTACTTTAAATCTATCCCAAAAAGGATATCTTTGATTCAAGGTGCTGATAGTGTCATTCAGAAAAACTTAACACACACGCTACCGTGCAGATACAAGTCTAATTCTGTGATTAAAGGTATATCTGTCACACAGCGCAAAAAAAATAGGCCTCACATTTCTATTCAACCAAATCTGTACTGTTTTAGCTGGTCAAATTATTTGTAGTGACCGTAAAAGCACAGTTTTTGTTCTGGGTTGAAAAACTATTCCCAAATTTGCCATTCTCAAAATAAGTAGTTTCTGCTATATCAGGCCTACTTTAAATCTATCCCAAAAATGATATTTTAGATTCAAGGTGCTGATAGTGTCATTCAGAAAAACTTAACACACAAGCTACCGTGCAGATACAAGTCTAATTCTGTGATTAAAGGTATATCTGTCACACAGCGCGAAAAAAATAGGCCTCACATTTCTATTCAACCAAATCTGTACTGTTTTAGCTGGTCAAATTATTTGTAGTGACCGTAAAAGCACAGTTTTTGTTCTGGGTTGAAAAACTATTCCCAAATTTGCCATTTTCAAAATTGTGGTGAACGGGAACAATGAGGAAACCATCTAATAAGGGATGCGGACGTGGACATGGTCGTGGTGGTGTTAGTGGACCCTCTGGTGCAGGGAGAGGACGTGGCCGTTCTGCCACAGCCACACGTCCTAGTGAACAAACTACCTCAGGTCCCAGTAGCCAGCAGAATTTACAGCGATATTTGGTGGGGCCCAATGCCGTTCTAAGGATGGTAAGGCCTGAGCAGGTACAGGCATTAGTCAATTGGGTGGCCGACAGTGGATCCAGCACGTTCACATTATCTCCCACCCAGTCTTCTGCAGAAAGCGCACAGATGGCGCATAAAAACCAAGCCCATCGGTCTGTCACATCACCCCCATGCATATCAGGGAAACTGTCTGAGGCTCAAGTTATGCAGCAGTCTCTTATGCTGTTTGAAGACTCTGCTGCCAGGGTTTCCCAAGGGCATCCACCTAGCCCTTCCCCAGGGGTGGAAGAGATAGAATGCACTAACGCACAACCACTTATGTTTCCTGATGATGAGGACATGGGAATACCACCTCAGCACGTCTCTGATGATGACGAAACACAGGTGCCAACTGCTGCGTCTTTCTGCAGTGTGCAGACTGAACAGGAGGTCAGGGATCAAGACTGGGTGGAAGACGATGCAGGGGACGATGAGGTCCTAGACCCCACATGGAATGAAGGTCGTGCCACTGACTTTCACAGTTCGGAGGAAGAGGCAGTGGTGAGACCGAGCCAACAGCGTAGCAAAAGAGGGAGCAGTGGGCAAAATCAGAACACCCGCCGCCAAGAGACTCCGTCTGCTACTGACCGCCGCCATCTGGGACCGAGCACCCCAAAGGCAGCTTCAAGGAGTTCCCTGGCATGGCACTTCTTTAAACAATGTGCTGACGACAAGACCCGAGTGGTTTGCACGCTGTGCCATCAGAGCCTGAAGCGAGGCATTAACGTTCTGAACCTTAGCACAACCTGCATGACCAGGCACCTGCATGCAAAGCATGAACTGCAGTGGAGTAAACACCTTAAAAACAAAGAAGTCAATCAGGCTCCCCCTGCTACCTCTTCTGCTGCTGCCGCCTCAGCCTCTTCTGCTGCTGCCGCCGCCTCGGCTTCGTCCTCCGCCTCTGGAGGAACGTTGGCACCTGCCGCCCAGCAAACATGGGATGTACCACCAACACCACCACCTGCGTCACCAAGCATCTCAACCATGTCACACGGCAGCGTTCAGCTCTCCATCTCACAAACATTTGAGAGAAAGCGTAAATTCCCACCTAGCCACCCTCGATCTCTGGCCTATGAAATGCTGTCATTTAGGCTGGTGGACACAGACAGCTTCAAACAGCTCATGTCGCTTGCTGTCCCACAGTATGTTGTTCCCAGCCGCCACTACTTCTCCAAGAGAGCCGTGCCTTCCCTGCACAACCAAGTGTCCGATAAAATCAAGTGTGCACTGCGCAACGCCATCTGTGGCAAGGTCCACCTAACCACAGATACGTGGACCAGTAAGCACGGCCAGGGACGCTATATCTCTCTAACTGCACACTGGGTAAATGTAGTGGCGGCTGGGCCCCAGGCGGAGAGCTGTTTGGCGCACGTCCTTCCGCCGCCAAGGATCGCAGGGCAACATTCTTTGCCTCCTGTCTCCTCCTCCTCATACTCAGCTTCCTCCTCCTCTTCTTCCACCTGCTCATCCAGTCAGCCACACACCTTCACCACCAACTTCAGCACAGCCCGGGGTAAACGTCAGCAGGCCGTTCTGAAACTCATATGTTTGGGGGACAGGCCCCACACCGCACAGGAGTTGTGGCGGGGTATAGAACAACAGACCTACGAGTGGTTGCTGCCGGTGAGCCTCAAGCCCGGCCTGGTGGTGTGCGATAATGGGCGAAATCTTGTTGCAGCTCTGGGACTAGCCGGTTTGACGCACATCCCTTGCCTGGCGCATGTGCTGAATTTGGTGGTGCAGAAGTTCATTCGCAACTACCCCGACATGTCAGAGCTGCTGCATAAAGTGCGGGCCGTCTGTTCGCGCTTCCGGCGTTCACACCCTGCTGCTGCACGCCTGTCTGCGCTACAGCGTAACTTCGGCCTTCCCGCTCACCGCCTCATATGCGATGTGCCCACCAGGTGGAACTCCACCTTGCACATGCTGGACAGACTGTGCGAGCAGCAGCAGGCCATAGTGGAGTTTCAGCTGCAGCACGCACGGGTCAGTCGCACTGCGGAACAGCACCACTTCACCACCAATGACTGGGCCTCCATGCGAGACCTGTGTGCCCTGTTGCGCTGTTTCGAGTACTCCACCAACATGGCCAGTGGCGATGACGCCGTTATCAGCGTTACAATACCACTTCTATGTCTCCTTGAGAAAACACTTAGGGCGATGATGGAAGAGGAGGTGGCCCAGGAGGAAGAGGAGGAAGAGGGGTCATTTTTAGCACTTTCAGGCCAGTCTCTTCGAAGTGACTCAGAGGGAGGTTTTTTGCAACAGCAGAGGCCAGGTACAAATGTGGCCAGACAGGGCCCACTACTGGAGGACGAGGAGGAGGTGGAGGAGGATGAGGATGAAGCATGTTCACAGCGGGGTGGCACCCAAAGCAGCTCGGGCCCATCACTGGTGCGTGGCTGGGGGGAAACAGAGGACGATGACGATACGCCTCCCACAGAGGACAGCTTGTCCTTACCTCTGGGCAGCCTGGCACACATGAGCGACTACATGCTGCAGTGCCTGCGCAACGACAGCAGAGTTGCCCACATTTTAACATGTGCGGACTACTGGGTTGCCACCCTGCTGGATCCCCGGTACAAAGACAATGTGCCCACCTTACTTCCTACACTGGAGCGTGATAGGAAGATGCGCGAGTACAAGCGCACGTTGGTGGACGCGCTACTGAGAGCATTCTCAAATGTCACAGGGGAACCAGTGGAAGCCCAAGGCGAAGGCAGAGGAGGAGCAAGAGGTCGCCAACGCATCTGTGTCACGGCCAGCTCCTCTGAGGGCAGGGTTAGCATGGCAGAGATGTGGAAAAGTTTTGTCACCACGCCACAGCTAACTGCACCACCACCTGATACGGAACGTGTTAGCAGGAGGCAACATTTCACTAACATCGTGGAACAGTACCTGTGCACACCCCTCCACGTACTGACTGATGGTTCGGCCCCATTCAACTTCTGGGTCTCCAAATTGTCCACGTGGCCAGAGCTAGCCTTTTATGCCTTGGAGGTGCTGGCCTGCCCGGCGGCCAGCGTTTTGTCTGAACGTGTATTCAGCACGGCAGGGGGCATCATTACAGACAAACGCAGCCGCCTGTCTACAGCCAATGTGGACAAGCTGACGTTCATATAAACGAACTAGGCATGGATCCCACAGGACGTGTCCATCCCTTGTGCAGATTAGACATTAATTACCTCCCCTTAACAATATATTATTGTACTCCAGGGCACTTCCTCATTCAATCCTATTTTTATTTTCATTTTACCATTATATTGCGGGGCAACCCAAAGTTGAATGAACCTCTCCTCTGTCTGGGTGCCGGGGCCTAAATGTGTGACAGTGGCCTGTTCCAGTGGTGGGTGACGTGAAGCCTGATTCTCTGCTATGACATGAAGACTGATTCTGTGCTGACATGAAGCCAGATTCTCTGTTACGGGACCTCTCTCCTCTGTCTGGGTGCCGGGGCCTAAATATGTGACAGTGGCCTGTTCCAGTGGTGGGTGACGTGAAGCCTGATTCTCTGCTATGACATGAAGACTGATTCTGTGCTGACATGAAGCCAGATTCTCTGTTACGGGACCTCTCTCCTCTGTCTGGGTACCGGGGCCTAAATATGTGACAGTGGCCTGTTCCAGTGGTGGGTGACGTGAAGCCTGATTCTCTGCTATGACATGAAGACTGATTCTCTGCTGACATGAAGCCTGAATCTCTGTTACGGGACCTCTCTCCTCTTCCTGGGTGCCTGGGCCTAAATGTGTGACAGTGGCCTCTTCCAGTGGTGGGTGACCTGAAGCCTGATTCTCTGCTATGACATGAAGACTGATTCTGTGCTGACATGAAGCCAGATTCTCTGTTACGAGACCTCTCTTCTCTGCCTGGGTGCCTGGGCCTAAATATGTGACAGTGGCCTCTTCCAGTGGTGGGTGACGTGAAGCCTGATTCTCTGCTATGACATGAAGACTGATTCTGTGCTGACATGAAGCCTGAATCTCTGTTACGGGACCTCTCTCCTCTGCCTGGGTGCCTGGGCCTAAATATGTGACAGTGGCCTGTTCCAGTGGTGGGTGACGTGAAGCCTGATTCTCTGCTATGACATGAAGACTGATTCTGTGCTGACATGAAGCCTGAATCTCTGTTACGGGACCTCTCTCCTCTGCCTGGGTGCCTGGGCCTAAATATGTGACAGTGGCCTGTTCCAGTGGTGGGTGACGTGAAGCCTGATTCTCTGCTATGACATGAAGACTGATTCTGTGCTGACATGAAGCCAGATTCTCTGTTACGGGACCTCTCTCCTCTGTCTGGGTGCCGGGGCCTAAATATGTGACAGTGGCCTGTTCCAGTGGTGGGTGACATGAAGCCTGATTCTCTGCTATGACATGAAGACTGATTCTCTGCTGACATGAAGCCTGAATCTCTGTTACGGGACCTCTCTCCTCTGCCTGGGTCTAAATGTGTGACAGTGGCCTCTTCCAGTGGTGAGTGACGTGAAGCCTGATTCTCTGCTATGACATGAAGACTGATTCTGTGCTGACATGAAGCCAGATTCTCTGTTACGGGACCTCTCTCCTCTGTCTGGGTGCCGGGGCCTAAATATGTGACAGTGGCCTGTTCCAGTGGTTGGTGACGTGAAGCCTGATTCTCTGCTATGACATGAAGACTGATTCTCTGCTGACATGAAGCCTGAATCTCTGTTACGGGACCTCTCTCCTCTGCCTGGGTGCCTGGGCCTAAATATGTGACAGTGGCCTGTTCCAGTGGTGGGTGACGTGAAGCCTGATTCTCTGCTATGACATGAAGACTGATTCTCTGCTGACATGAAGCCTGAATCTCTGTTATGGGACCTCTCTCCTCTGCCTGGGTGCCTGGGCCTAAATATGTGACAGTGGCCTGTTCCAGTGGTGGGTGACGTGAAGCCTGATTCTCTGCTATGACATGAAGACTGATTCTCTGCTGACATGAAGCCTGAATCTCTGTTACGGGACCTCTCTCCTCTGCCTGGGTGCCTGGGCCTAAATGTGTGACAGTGGACTCTTCCAGTGGTGGGTGACGTGAACCCTGATTCTCTGCTATGACATGAAGACTGATTCTGTGCTGACATGAAGCCAGATTCTCTGTTACGGGACCTCTCTCCTCTGTCTGGGTGCCGGGGCCTAAATATGTGACAGTGGCCTGTTCCAGTGGTGGGTGACGTGAAGCCTGATTCTCTGCTATGACATGAAGACTGATTCTCTGCTGACATGAAGCCTGAATCTCTGTTACGGGACCTCTCTCCTCTGCCTGGGTGCCTGGGCCTAAATATGTGACAGTGGCCTGTTCCAGTGGTGGGTGACGTGAAGCCTGATTCTCTGCTATGACATGAAGACTGATTCTCTGCTGACATGAATCCTGAATCTCTGTTATGGGACCTCTCTCCTCTGCCTGGGTGCCTGGGCCTAAATATGTGACAGTGGCCTGTTCCAGTGGTGGGTGACGTGAAGCCTGATTCTCTGCTATGACATGAAGACTGATTCTGTGCTGACATGAAGCCAGATTCTCTGTTACGGGACCTCTCTCCTCTGTCTGGGTGCCGGGGCCTAAATATGTGACAGTGGCCTGTTCCAGTGGTGGGTGACGTGAAGCCTGATTCTCTGCTATGACATGAAGACTGATTCTCTGCTGACATGAAGCCTGAATCTCTGTTACGGGACCTCTCTCCTCTGCCTGGGTGCCTGGGCCTAAATATGTGACAGTGGCCTGTTCCAGTGGTGGGTGACGTGAAGCCTGATTCTCTGCTATGACATGAAGACTGATTCTCTGCTGACATGAATCCTGAATCTCTGTTATGGGACCTCTCTCCTCTGCCTGGGTGCCTGGGCCTAAATATGTGACAGTGGCCTGTTCCAGTGGTGGGTGACGTGAAGCCTGATTCTCTGCTATGACATGAAGACTGATTCTCTGCTGACATGAATCCTGAATCTCTGTTACGGGACCTCTCTCCTCTGCCTGGGTGCCTGGGCCTAAATGTGTGACAGTGGCCTCTTCTAGTGGTGGGTGACGTGAAGCCTGATTCTCTGCTATGACATGAAGACTGATTCTGTGCTGACATGAAGCCAGATTCTCTGTTACAGGACCTCTCTCCTCTGCCTGGGTGCCTGGGCCTAAATATGTGACAGCGGCCTCTTCCAGTGGTGGGTGACGTGAAGCCTGATTCTCTGCTATGACATGAAGACTGATTCTGTGCTGACATGAAGCCTGAATCTCTGTTACGGGACCTCTCTCCTCTGCCTGGGTGCCTGGGCCTAAATATGTGACAGTGGCCTGTTCCAGTGGTGGGTGACGTGAAGCCTGATTCTCTGCTATGACATGAAGACTGATTCTCTGCTGACATGAAGCCTGAATCTCTGTTATGAGACCTCTCTCCTCTGTCTGGGTGCCAGGGCCTAAATATGTGACAGTGGCCTGTTCCAGTGGTGGGTGACGTGAAGCCTGATTCTCTGCTATGACATGAAGACTGATTCTCTGCTGACATGAAGCCTGAATCTCTGTTATGGGACCTCTCTCCTCTGCCTGGGTGCCTGGGCCTAAATATGTGACAGTGGCCTGTTCCAGTGGTGGGTGACGTGAAGCCTGATTCTCTGCTATGACATGAAGACTGATTCTCTGCTGACATGAAGCCTGAATCTCTGTTATGGGACCTCTCTCCTCTGCCTGGGTGCCTGGGCCTAAATATGTGACAGTGGCCTGTTCCAGTGGTGGGTGACGTGAAGCCTGATTCTCTGCTATGACATGAAGACTGATTCTCTGCTGACATGAAGCCTGAATCTCTGTTACGGGACCTCTCTCCTCTGCCTGGGTGCCTGGGCCTAAATATGTGACAGTGGCCTGTTCCAGTGGTGGGTGATGTGAAGCCTGATTCTCTGCTATGACATGAAGACTGATTCTCTGCTGACATGAAGCCTGAATCTCTGTTACGGGACCTCTCTCCTCTGCCTGGGTGCCTGGGCCTAAATATGTGACAGTGGCCTGTTCCAGTGGTGGGTGACGTGAAGCCTGATTCTCTGCTATGACATGAAGACTGATTCTCTGCTGACATGAAGCCTGAATATCTGTTACGGGACCTCTCTCCTCTGTCTGGATGCCTGGGCCTAAATATGTGACAGTGGCCTGTTCCAGTGGTGGGTGACGTGAAGCCTGATTCTCTGCTATGACATGAAGACTGATTCTCTGCTGACATGAAGCCTGAATCTCTGTTACGGGACCTCTCTCCTCTGCCTGGGTGCCTGGGCCTAAATGTGTGACAGTGGCCTCTTCCAGTGGTGGGTGACGTGAACCCTGATTCTCTGCTATGACATGAAGACTGATTCTGTGCTGACATGAAGCCAGATTCTCTGTTACAGGACCTCTCTCCTCTGTCTGGGTGCCGGGGCCTAAATATGTGACAGTGGCCTGTTCCAGTGGTGGGTGACGTGAAGCCTGATTCTCTGCTATGACATGAAGACTGATTCTCTGCTGACATGAAGCCAGATTCTCTGCTATGGCATGAAGAGACTGATTCTCTGCTGACATGAAGCCAGATTCTTTGCTATGGCATGAAGAGACTGATTCTCTGCTGACGTGAAGCCCGATTCTCTGCTATGGGACCTCTGTCCAATTGATATTGGTTAATTTATTTATTTTTTATTTATTTTTTTAATTCATTTCCCTATCCACATTTGTTTGCAGGGGATTTACCTACATGTTGCTGCCTTTTGCAGCCCTCTAGCTCTTTCCTGGGCTGTTTTACAGCCTTTTTAGTGCCGAAAAGTTTGGGTCCCCATTGACTTCAATGGGGTTCGGGACGAAGTTCGGGTCGGGTTCGGATCCCGAACCCGAACATTTCCGGGAAGTTCGGCCGAACTTCTCGAACCCGAACATCCAGGTGTTCGCTCAACTCTAATCGCATGTCAATTATGTTTGCGGTTTTAACTGCGTATTTCACTCTTTTCAATGAAAGGGTGAGCTATGTGGCAAAAGCACATCAAATGTGCACCAAATACCGCAATTAGACATTGCGGATTTTGGTGCAGATATGCTGCAGAAACAAATCTTCACTGAACTTCTTGTGGATCTTATGTGCATTCACCCGCACCTGTATGGAGGTGGCCTTACCGACCCAAAAATAGTTAAACAAACTTTTCAATAATATTATGCGGGTCATTTATCATGCTGAAATACGCCTAAATTAGGTGTATTTCAGGTGCAGATTGTGACACATCGGTTAGTTGCGCTGCAATTGGCGACTTTTCTCTGCACATGCCAGGTCTAAAAAAAGTGGGCGGGAAAGGATATGGGCTTGCAGGCCCGTCTTATTTACCATTTTCTACGTCTGTTTCAGGCGTAGAAAAAGGTCTAAATGTAAGACAGCTAGGAAGCTGTCTTACGGCTAGACTGGAGCTTGGTGCGCCAAAGTTCATAACTCCGGCGGATCCACCACCAGCACAGGGACTTATTAAGACCGGCGTCTAAAAAAAAAGTGTAAAAAATGTCATTGGAACAGTAAAAAAGTTATGGCTGCCTGAATGCGACATCACAAAAACATTTCTGTGGCTTTAAAAGGGTATTCCATTCCGGGTATATCAATAGGATATGCCATAAATGTCCGATACATGCGCTTCCCACCTCTGGGATCTACTTGTATCTCAAGAACAGGACCTGACATGATTGGCAAAAATGATGTCACAGAGAAAGGGCTCATGCACACAAACATGCTGGCCGGGCCCGTGCAAATTGCGGTCCGCCATGCACAGGCACCGACTGTCGGGCCGCCGTTTGCGTCCGCAGGACCCATTCACTTTAACGGTGTCCGCAATCCATGTTTGATGCTCCAGTCTGGCATGCACTACTTATTTACAGTGCTTCCATGCCTCCGTTCTGCACTGTACCTTCTGGATTACGGACCCATAAGTTGTACTGCTCTTACCGTAAAGAATCCTATTCTATGTTGGTGTAGAAACCTTCTTTCCTCTAGATGTAGTGGATTGGGTATAAATATTTCATGGGAGAGATCTCTGTACTGACCCTTGATACAGTGACATGCAAAAGTTTTGGCACCCCTAGTCAAAATTACTGTTACTGTGAACAGTTAAGCAAGTTGAAGATGAAATGAACTTCAAAAGGCTTAAAGTTAAAGATGACACCTCCCATTTGTATTTTAACAAAAAACATTTTTTTGTTTTCATAGTTAACATTTTCAAAATAACAAAAATGCAAAAGGGCCCTAAGCAAAAGATTGGGCACCCTGCATGATTAGTACCTAGTAGAACCCCCTTTGGCAAGTAACGCAGTTTGTCAACCCTTTTTGTAGCCAGCCAAGAGTCTTTAAAATGAGATTCCTGGGCCGTCTTGCATGCACTGCTCTTTTGAGGTCTATCTACAGATTTTCAATGTTGTTCAGATCAGGGGACTGTGAGGGCCATGGTAAAATCGTTATCTTGTGCCTATTGTGGATTTTGAGGTGTTTTTAGGATCATTATGTTACAATACCGGTAAACACAACTAGAATCCGGTGGACGGATAGAATAAGCCAGGTGCAATTATGAACTGTATAGATGTTGTCCATAGTACAGCTAGAAGTGTAGATCAAGAGGTGGTAATACAACAAGGAGTAGACACAGTCTGGGTAAGACGGTTCTGAGGAACAGAAGACTGGAACAAGTCACAATACTCAAACAATGATTGAATTGCCACGTCGGTAAAAAGTAGGCCCAAACGGGAAACACGATGGTTTCAAATCAGCACACAGCGGACATCTTTGCTAAAGGCGAATCCGAGGGCAATACAGCAGCTACCAGTGGTGAAGAGTAGAAGTGCAACACAATAGTTCAGAATGAGTGAAACAACAGCCACTAGTGGCTAATTAGAAAAATACACCGGGATCCTGACACATTATCCATTTGTAGAAGCCATCCTCTTTTCAAGCTTTTTTACAGTTGGTGTTATGCTTGCTTCCAGAAATTGCTGGAATTTCATTGAATCTATTCTTCCCTCTACCCGTGAAATGTTCCCCGTGCCATTGGCTGTAACACAACCCCCATGCTTCAGTGTGGACTCCTATGGTCCGTAGTTTGGGGGCTCTGTGGCCTATAGGGGGCGCTTGTGGGATGTAGGCAGTTGCCCTGTGTCATGGCGCCACAACACAGGGCAACTGCCTACATCCTACAAGTGCCCTCTAGGCCACAGAGCCCCCAAACTACGGACCATAGCAGTCCACACTGAAGCACCAGCACACAAGCGGCTCATCCAGTGATCTGAGGAAGGCTATATGCCGAAAAACGTTTAATATATGTGAACTGGAAAAACAGCCTATGCAAAAAAAGTACTGCACCTAAAGCAAACAAGTGGATTTCAGGAGTCTTTCTCTATATTGCAACTCGGCCTGGGAACCGTCTCCTGACACCCACACAATTTCCCCATTCAGAGTGTGATCCAACCATTTACTATCATCAATTTTATGCTGACCTCACTGAGAGCAGCATAAAATAGTGACAGAAATGCTTATTTCAGCAGTGTGTCACTCATGAACTAAAACTAAGTTTCATGGTCCCTCCCATGACAGAGGTGAGAAGATTGGAGAGACTGGCGGCACGTGAGGTTATCTGACAGTCTCTCTGTTTTCTCCTTTCAGTGTTGTGTTTGTTAATGACCACAACTCTTGTCAGGTGCAGCTTGTAGTCATTACTGAGGCCTTATTTAGTTCTGACTCACTGCTTACCATGTGGTTGATATTTCCTGCTGGAGTTGGTTGAGCTGGTGTGTTGTTCCTTTGGATCTCCTGCTCCTCCATTCTGCTTTAATCTAAGTGCATTTTGTCTTGCATTTGGTTGTTCGCTTGTGTGTGTTGTTGTCTAGGCCTCAGGGAGCCGCTGGTTCCTTCTTCTGGGAAGGAACCAGTAGTCTCATTCTCTGCCAGTATTCCTAGCTCATTCCAGGGTCTTCAGGGCCTAGGTTCCGGTGTATGAGTATTTCCACCTTCAGGGTCTACTCATACTGGCAGGAGTCAGGGAGAGGTCTAGGGATTCCTAGGAGGTCACCATCCCTCTCCCTTAGCTTTGAGCCCTAGACTTCGGTCTATTCCTTCTGTGTGTCATTTGGTGTTATTCCCCCCCATTACCCGTGACACTAAGTGGTTGCTGAGAACCAGCATCATAATCATTGCAGTCCAGGCCTTGAAAAGAGTCAAATCTACTTGAGAAGAGTCATGGTTATTCATAATCTCCTGCTCTCCCCACCCATCTGCTGATTGGAAGTTCTCTCTTAGAGAGAAAGGGAGAAAACTTGGTAGAAGACTGTCAATCATCAGCAGGTGAGCAGGGGGAACAGGAATTAATGAATAACTATTACTCTTCTCATAAGGATTTGACTCTTTTCCAGGCCTAATCTGCAATGATTGTGATGTTGGTTCTCAGCAACCACTTGCTTTTAACTTAGAAATGACAGACCACCGAAATAAATTCATTTGTCTCTACTTTATGCTGCCGTTAGTATGGGCAGCATAAAGTTGATGACAGGTTCTCTTTAACGGTTAGAGAATTTTTTTTCTCATAAAATTCTGTGCCCTTTTTTCTTCAAACATACCTTTGCTCATTGTGGCCAAAGAGTTATATTTTAACCCAGGGGTGCACAACCTGCGGCCCGGGGGCCACATGCGGCCCTCGATACCATTCTGTGCGGCCCCCATTCATCTGGTAACAGACATGTATGTCTATGTCTTGTGGCTGCCCGTTAGTATGGGCAGCATAAAGTTGATGACAGGTTCTCTTTAACGGTTAGAGAAGTTTTCTTCTCATAAAATTCTGTGCCCTTTTTTCTTCAAACATACCTTTGCTCATTGTGGCCAAAGAGTTATATTTTAACCCAGGGGTGCACAACCTGCGGCCCGGGGGCCACATGCGGCCCTCGATACCATTCTGTGCGGCCCCCAATCATCTGGTAACAGACATGTATGTCTATGTCTTGTGGCTGCTCACATGTATCTTTCATGTATTTTCCCATTAAATGGGAGTACTAGAAGTGTAACTAGACATTTATGATATATACTGTATGTTCAATATGCCATAAAAATAGTATTTCAGTTGGTATCACCCCTTTAAAATTTATTTTTGGCCCTTGGAATTGGTTCAGGCTCACAACGTGGCCCCCAACCAGAAAAGGTTGTGCACCCCTGTTTTAACCTCATTGGTCTACAGGACCTGTTTCCAAAATGCATCAGGCTTCTTTAGATGTTGCAGGAACTGTTTCCAAATTGCATCAGGGTTCTTAAGATGTTGTTTTGCAAACTTCTCAAGCTGAATTTTGTGGTCAGGACGCAGGAGAGGTTTTCTTCTAATGACTCTTTCATGAAGGCCATATTTGTGCAGGTATCGCTGAACAGTAGAACAATGTAACACAACTCCAGAGCATGCTAAATTTTCTTGGCGTTCCAGACTTTTTCTTGACCTCCAATGTTCCTGATAACTGCCATTTCTTAATTGCATTTTGAACTGAGGAAATGGCAACCTGAAAATGCTTTGCTATCTTCCTATAGCCTTCTTCTGCTTTATGGGCCTCAACCATTTTAGGGTGTTAGGCAGCTACTTTGAAGAACCCATGGCTGCTGTTTTTTAAAGGGGTTATCCAATATCATAAACTACCCCCCCATGGGCCGGGCCCCTCACAGGTAATATACTTACCCCGCCCCCTGCTCCACACCTGGTCCCCACACCGCCGCTGTTGCTTCTCTTTGTGCGCCGTTGGAAACATACGGTGTTAGGGGGAGCAGCCAATGGCAGAAAGGATGAGCCTCCCTAGCATCGTGGGTGACGCTGGGGAGCCTGGTCCCTGTCACCGACTGCCATTGGCTGCCCCCCCCCCCTCACCGACATCAGATGTTTTAATCGGCACACGGGGAGAAGCGGCGGCGCGGGGTAAGTATATTCTCTGTGAGGGGCCCGGAACATGGGGGAGCAGTTTATGATATTGGATAACCCCTTTAAGACAAGGTTAGAGGAGTCTGGATATTTATAAAGCTTTGAAATTTGCATCACCTGGCCTTTCCTAATGATGATTGTGAACAAGCCTTAACTCTAACAGGCTATTATGGATGAGCGAATTGACTTCGGATGAAACATCAGAAGTCAATTCGCATAAAACTTATTTTGAATACTGCACGGAGCGAGCGCTCCGTACAGTATTAGAATGTGTTGGCTTCTGTAAAAAACCTTTTACCAAACTTGGAACCACAAAGTTGTAACTACTACCACTTGGAACCGAACCTGAGTTTTAATAGTAGAAACAAATTTTTTAAGTTATTACCCGAAGTCTCGCGAGACTTCGCAAAGTAATAACTTCGGCTCATCTGAGCCAATACATTATAATACTGTACAGAGCATTCGCTCAAGTTTTATGCAAATCGAATCGACTTAGGATGATTCATCCGAAGTCTATTCGCTCATTCCTAATTGGTACAATTTTTGGGTACAAGTTGTTATTTATTCATATGAGTGGGTAGATCATCTGATATTTTCATACAGCAGGTCAATCATTATGGATGCAGCAACACCTAATATATGTATTTTTTTTATTTATTTCAGTTTTATACAATAAAAGCTTTTTTTCAAAAAAATCTGAAAGCAATTTTTCTGCCGATTTGTCTTGTGTAGGTGCTGTTTCTTTTTGCAGGAAGAGCTGACATTTTTATTCATACAATTTTTCGATACATATGATTTTTTGATCATTCAGTATTACAATGCCATTTTGGCACAGTTTTTTTTTTTTTTTTTACAGCGTACAAACGACGGGGTAGATCATGTGACATTTTTATAGTGCCAGTCATGGATGCGGTGATACCTAATATGGGTATTTTTTATTTTTTTTTGTTAAGTTTTACACAGTAAAAGCATTAAAGTTAATAGGGCCCAATAGTGACCCCTGGCAAGTGATGGGTTCCTATACTGAGTATGTACCTTTAACCGCCTCAGGACCGCCGTACGCAGGATTGCGTCCTGGCGGTGGCCCTGCTCTTCTGGGTGGACGCATATACGCGTCATCTCGCGAGAGGCGAGATTTCCTGTGAACACGCGCACACAGGCGCGCGCGTTCACAGGATCGGAAGGTAAGCAAGTGGATCTCCAGCCTGCCAGCGGCGATCGTTCGCTGGCAGGCTGGAGATGCGATTTTTTTAACCCCTAACAGGTATATTAGACGCTGTTTTGATAACAGCATCTAATATACCTGGTCCTTTGGTGGTCCCCTTTGCTTGGATCGACCACCAGAGGACACAGGCAGCTCAGTAATAAGTAGCACCAAGCACCACACTACACTACACCCCCCCCCGTCACTTATTAACCCCTTATTCACCCCTGATCACCCCCCTGTCATTGATCACCCCCTTGTAAGCCTCCATTCAGACGTCTGTAAGTTTTTTACAGATCCACTGATACATGGATCGGATCCGCAAAACACATACGGACGTCTGAATGGAGCCTTACAGGGGGGTGATCAATGACGGGGGTGATCACCCCATATAGACTCCCTGATCACCCCCCTGTCATTGATCACCCCCCTGTCATTGATCACCCCCCTGTTAGGCTCCATTCAGACGTCCGTATGTTTTTTACGGATCCACGGATACATGGATCGGATCCGCAAAACACATACGGACGTCTGAATGGAGCCTTACAGGGGGGTGATCAATGACGGGGGTGATCACCCCTTATAGACTCCCTGATCACCCCCCTGTCATTGATCACCCCCCTGTCATTGATCACCCCCTGTAAGGCTCCATTCAGATGTCCGTATGTTTTTTACGGATCCACGGATACATGGATCGGATCCACAAAACACGTACGGACATGTGAATGGAGCCTTACAGGGGGGTGACCAATGACAGGGGGGTGATCACCCCATATAGACTCCTTGATCACCCCCTGTCATTGATCACCCCCCTGTCATTGATCACCCCCCTGTAAGGCTCCATTCAGATGTCCGTATGTTTTTTACGGATCCACGGATACATGGATCGGATCCGCAAAACATGTACGGACATCTGAATGGAGACTTACAGGGGGGTGATCAATGACAGGGGGGTGATCACCCCATATAGACTCCCTGATCACCCCCCTTTCATTGATCACCCCCCTGTCATTGATCACCCCCCTGTAAGGCTCCATTCAGATGTCCGTATGTTTTTTACGGATCCACGGATACATGGATCGGATCCGCAAAACACATACGGACATCTGAATGGAGCCTTACAGGGGGGTGATCAATGACAGGGGGGTGATCACCCCATATAGACTCCCTGATCACCCCCCTGTCATTGATCACCCCCCTGTAAGGCTCCATTCAAATGTCCGTACGTGTTTTGCGGATTCGATCCATGTATCCGTGGATCCGTAAAAACACCCCATATAGACTCCCTGATCACCCCCCTGTCATTGATCACCCCCCTGTAAGGCTCCATTCAGACATTTTTTTGGCCCAAGTTAGCGGAATTTTTATTTTTTTTCTTACAAAGTCTCATATTCCACTAACTTGTGTCAAAAAATAAAATCTCACATGAACTCACCATACCCCTCACGGAATCCAAATGCGTAAAATTTTTTAGACATTTATATTCCAGACTTCTTCTCACGCTTTAGAGCCCCTAACATGCCAGGGCAGTATAAATACCCCACATGTGACCCCATTTCGGAAAGTAGACACCCCAAGGTATTCGCTGAGGGGCATATTGAGTCCATGAAAGATTGAAATTTTTGTCCCAAGTTATCGGAAAGAAAGACTTTGTGAGAAAAAAAAAAAAAAAAACAATTTCCGCTAACTTGTGGCAAAAACAAAATGTTCTATGAACTCGCCATGCCCCTCATTGAATACCTTGGGGTGTCTTATTTCCAAAATGGGGTCACATGTGGGGTATTTATACTGCCCTGGCATTTTAGGGGCCCTAAAGCGTGAGAAGAAGTCTGGGATTCAAATGTCTAAAAATGCCCTCCTAAAAGGAATGTGGGCCCCTTTGCGCATCTAGGCTGCAAAAAAGTGCCACACATCTGGTATCGCCGTACTCAGGAGAAGTTGGGGAATGTGTTTTGGGGTGTCATTTTACATATACCCATGCTGGGTGAGAGAAATATCTCTGTCAAATGCCAATTTTGTATAAAAAAATGGGAAAAATTGTCTTTTGTCGAGATATTTATCTCACCCAGCATGGGTATATGTAAAATGACACCCCAAAACACATTGCCCAACTTCTCCTGAGTACGGCAATACCACATGTGTGACACTTTTTTGCAGCCTAGGTGGGCAAAGGGGCCCACATTCCAAAGAGCACCTTTAGGATTTCACAGGTCATTTTTTACACATTTTGATTTCAAACTACTTACCACACATTAGGGCCCCTAGAATGCCAGGGCAGTATAACTACCCCACAAGTGACCCCATTTTGGAAAGAAGACACCCAAGGTATTCCGTGAGGGGCATGGCGAGTTCCTAGAATTTTTTATTTTTTGTCACAAGTTAGTGGAATATGAGACTTTGTAAGAAAAAAAAGAAAAATCATCATTTTCCGCTAACTTGTGACCAAAAATTTAAAGTTCTATGAACTCACTATGCCCATCAGCGAATACCTTAGGGTGTCTACTTTCCGAAATGGGGTCATTTGTGGGGTGTTTGTACTGTCTGGGCATTGTAGAACCTCAGGAAACATGACAGGTGCTCAGAAAGTCAGAGCTGCTTCAAAAAGCGGAAATTCACATTTTTGTACCATAGTTTGTAAACGCTATAACTTTTACCCAAACCATTTTTTTTTTACCCAAACATTTTTTTTATCAAAGACATGTAGAACAATAAATTTAGAGAAAAAATTTATATATGGATGTCGTTTTTTTTGCTAAATTTTACAACTGAAAGTGAAAAATGTCATTTTTTTGCAAAAAAATCGTTAAATTTCGATTAATAACAAAAAAAGTAAAAATGTCAGCAGTAATGAAATACCACGAAATGAAAGCTCTATTAGTGAGAAGAAAAGGAGGTAAAATTCATTTGGGTGGTAAGTTGCATGACCGAGCAATAAATGGTGAAAGTAGTGTAGTGCAGAAGTGTAAAAAGTGGTCTGGTCATTAAGGGTGTTTAAGCTAGGGGGGCTGAAGTGGTAATAACCATCCTCTTTTTTTTCTGTCACTAAGCCATTTACTTAACCACTTACATTTACCCCCAGTTTAAAGGAGGTTTCCGGTTTGCAGCAACATCCTTTAAAATCATAATTTCTAAAGTTAGTTGTAATTTTGTAATGTATTTCTTTTACTTTTATTGCTCCGATCTTCCATTCTGGGCTGTGGTCACATGGCCATGTCCATGAAGCATTTTCTTCCTTCCTGTGATATGTCCATGGGGATGTCAAAGCAACAACAGGGGCAGTGATAGGGTAGTGTCTATGTAACTATCTGGGTGGGAGGAGCTATAAACTAGCTGGACAGAGCAGGAGCTGTGCCAGAGAAAGGAGAAGTGCATTATGGGTTTGGTTGGATACAGCAACAGGAAGTGCAACATACAGGATGTAAGACCAGAGCGCTTTGTTTACATGGTGGAAAAAGCTCATGAGAGTCCAAATTGAAAAATAAAAAGCATTGGAAAGATTTACATGAGGTAAGCAACTGCATGAGCATATCTGTTAGAATGCATGGTATTCACGGACCCTGGAAGCAGATCTCATTTTATGTGTCAAAAAATCTAAATATACGATATCCATCCTGTCTAGATTATTTCCTTCTAGAAGCTGATCAGATTACTTTGATAGAACAGATCCCTCATAAATCCATGCTGATACGACGTTATAAAGTTATTTTCATTGAGATACTCCAGGATGGTATCTCTTAAAAATCCCTCAAGCAGTTTACGCACAAAAAAAGGCTAAACTTATAGGCCTATAGTTTCCGGGCTCACTTTTTGACTCATATTTTAATATTGGCATCTCATTTGCTATGTGCCAGTACTGTGGAACAAACCCTGTCATTATAGGAATAAGGGTCTGTGTATCATATTACTTAACCCCTTCCCGACATATGACGTAATAGTACGTCATGGCTGCAAATGACTTGCCGCATTTTGACTTACTATTACGTCATGGTGATCGGTGCGCGCTCGATCACTGCAGGGTCCTGGCAGTTTCTGATACCTAGGCCCCTGCTGTATCCGCCGGCATCGCTGTAAAATCCTATGCAGGTGGATTAACCCCATCTGTGCCGCGGTCAGCGCTGACCTCGGCATAAAAGGTGCATGTGGCGGGTAAGGGAGCCTATTGGGTCCCCGCGCTGCTGTGGCGGGGACCTGATGGGTGAGAAGGCAGCCCGATGCCATGCACAGGCTGCCCAATGCCTTGCACGGCATTGGGACCTGCCTTCTACAGAGGCCGAGGAGATCCAGCCCCAGGCTGGGTCTCCTAGGCAACCTGTTAGTGTATTACACTGAGTAACAGGCAATGCATTACAATACAGATGTATTGTAATGCATTGCAGAGGGGATCAGACCCTCAAAAGTTGAAGTCCGAGAGTGGGACAGAAATAAAGTTTAAAAAAGTGTTTAAAAAAAGAAGAAGTTTCAAGTAAAAAAGAAAAAAAAAACACCCATTTCCCCTGATTTTATAATAAAAAATAGAAAAAACATACATATTAGGTATCACCGCGTCCGTAATGACCGGCTCTATAAATATATCACATGATCCACACCATACGATAAACACCATAAAAAGTAAAATAAAGACTGTAGAAAAAGCCATTTTTGTCACCTTACATCACAAAAAGTGCAACACCAAGTGATCAAAAAGGCATATGTCCCCCAAAATGGTACCATCACCTCTTCCTGCAAAAAATTAGACCCTACCTAAGACAATCGGTCAAAAAAATAAAAAAGCTATGGCTCTCAGACACTAAAACATAATTTTTTTTGTTTTAAAAATGCTATTATTGTGTGAAACTTAAATAAATAAGAAAAAGTATACATATTAGGTATTGCCACGTCCGCAACGATCTGCTCTATAAAATTGTCACATGATTTAACCCATCAGGTGAACGCTGTAAAAATAAATAAATAAAAACTGTGCCAAAACAACCAATTTTTTGGTCACCTTGCCCTTAAAGTGTAATAATGTATGATAAAAAAAAAATCATATGTAACCAAAAATGGTACAAATAAAAAAGTCAACTCTTCCTGCAAAAAACAAGCCCCTGCACAAGACGATTGGCAGAAAAATCAAAAAAATATGGCGTTTAGAAAATGGAGACACAAAAACATAATATTTTTTTGCTTTATTATGTAAAACGGAAACAAACAAACAAACAAAGTAGACATATGACGTAGGGGTTCGCGCCGCGCTCCTCCCTTCGCCACCTCCCCCCTCTCCCTGCCCCTCCCCCCGCTCTGATGTGGTATGCGGAGGCCAGCCTGTGACCTGTCGGAGCGTGCGCCTGTGGTAGGCCGGGAGCCGCTTTATGTGGAGCATGGTAGCGCTGACCTTGAGCTGGAGCCGGCGTGGGCCCTGAAGACGATGCCCTAACTTTCCTAACCGCTGTGGCCATATCCTCTCCCTACCTAGCGGCAAAGCGATAGATCCCGCGGTTTGGACTGGCTGAGGTACAGGCGTGCACCTTGGGTGGGTATCGGGAGTTGGTGGGGCCCCTGTAGATCTGGCGTGTGGGCGCTGCTACGCTTTTTCCCACCCTGGCCCTGCTGACCCTGCAGCTGATGCTGGTGAACAGCGTACAGGCGCCGCTGCACTATTTTCCTTCTTGACCCTGCGGTGGACGCTGGTGAGTGGTGGGGCTTGGACGTGGACGTCGGTGGAGCCTTGAGTGGAGGCTGGATTCTGTTGGTCTGTGGAGGCGGGGTCCCCCTGGATACGCTGTGTGGTGTGCTTGCGAGGGGTTGAGACCACGGGTGAAGATCTGCTGCGACCTGCTGTGCCACCTGTGACTTTCAAGTGTATTTGTGTGTATACCTGGTTGGATTTGCCCTCCGAATAAATACCAGGCGCTGGGAGGATTCTGGCTGGGTGACTTAAAAATTTCGTCAGTTTGTCTGCTGGGTGGAACAGGCCTATCTGGGGGCTCCATCTGGCGGGCAGGATCGTGAGGTCTGAGGAGGCACCTATCTGATCCACTGCAGAAGTTCTATGTGTAAAATTATTTCACTCTTATAAGACTCTTATGCAGTAAGATCTCCAGACCTACAGTGACTTCTGCTTGTTGCCTTCTGGGCTATTTGAATCAGACTGCCATCTAGAGTTAAAGGAGCCCTTCGCCTGTATAGTACGACCCTAAGTTGATATAGCGGTGGGACGGTGTTTGTATACTGCGGAATATTTGCATGTCTTTGTCCTAGTCAACATGTATCCTGTCTCTATGTCTTCCTTCTATATGTATTAGTAACATAGTACATAAGGCCGAAAAAAGACATTTGTCCATCCAGTTCGGCCTGTCATCCTGCAAGTTGATCCAGAGGAAGGCAAAAAAAAAATGTGAGGTAGAAGCCAATTTTCCTCACTTTAGGGGAATAAAAAATTCCTTCCCGACTCCAATCAGGCAATCAGAATAACTCCCTGGATCAACGACCCCTCTCTAGTAGCTATATCCTGTAATATTATTACACTCCAGAAATACATCGAGGCCCCTCTTGAATTCCTTTATTGTACTCACCATCACCACCTCCTCAGGCAGAGTGTTCCATAGTCTCACTGCTCTTACCGTAAAGAATCCTTTTCTATGTTTGTGTACAAACCTTCTTTCTTCCAGACGCAGAGGATGTCCCCTCGTCACAATTCAGCTTTTTTTTTCTTTTTTTGAAGCCAGCCGGCATATTTACCTGTATTCAATTCTAAGTGTGGGTCATTCGTGTTTATATGACTTTCAAATATGCTGTCTGGGTCTTATAGTTGATGACGGGTATCTCCCTTTCCTGATTCTGACTACTAGTGGATCTGGTATTGGAAATCCCTCAGTGTGTCATATTTCCAGGCTCTAAGATTGGTCTCTCCCCGTGTGAATTGTACGTACAGGGACCTTTAAAATGCCGCCTAAGTACCGTAAATCAGGCGGGATGGCCTCGCTGAAAGGTGGACAGGGGGGAAGCCCCCAGGCTCGCTTAGACAAATTTTTGAAGTCCCCTCCAGGGGAGGTACACAAAGATCTGTTCTACAGGTTGAGCAGGGAGTGGTTAATACAGACCGGTCAGATCTATGCACTATAAAAGGTCAGCATGCCCCAGTGCGAAGGTTTTGAGAGTATTAATAAAAAACTTTCTGATATTTTGGGAGTAGTAAATGTCACTAATACCTCCGTAGCAGAGATGGCCGTGTCCCTCTCAGCAGTACAAGGTGATATCACGATAATTAGAGATGAGGTGGCTAAACTAAGAGTGAAGGTAAAGGAACTGGAGTCTGCAGTAGATTCTGCCACTTCAGAGACCAGTTTATTAAAAAAGAGACTGGAAGAGGTAGATGTAGATCGATCCTGGCTTAGAGGGAAACTGATAGATTTGGAGGATAGGTCCAGTAGATATAACTTGCGACTAGTAGGTTTTCCAGAAGGGACAGAACAGGATAACTCAGCAAATTTTATCCAAAAATGGTTGGTTGATAATCTAGGGCCAGATCACGATGCATCTACTTTCTGTGTGGAAAGGGCCCATAGAGTCCCCTCCAAAAAGCCTCCTCCAGGGGCTCCTCCTAGGGCAATCCTGGTGAAACTAGTTTGCTCAAAAGACCGGAATTGGGTACTTAGATGTAAAAGAGAAATATTAGAGACATACTTTGACGGTAATTTGATATCAATATATCCAGACTTCTCACGAGAGACCCAAATTAAAAGATCCTTTCTGGAGGTTAAAAAAAGATTAGCTGCAGCTAATATTAAGTACTCAATGATGTACCCAGCCAAATTGAGGGTGGTGCATAATGATATGGTCCGTTTCTTCTCCACACAGGCGGAGGCTGTTCAATGGCTGGACACGGCGGGGCTATAAAGAAAATAAGGTTGTGGGGAGGAGGGAGGTTAGGGGGCAAAGTGGTTTGGGGGGAGGTTTGGTGGATTGGAAGAGGTTGATGGGTAATTTGATGGAGGGGGTATTTTGGGGGTGGGTATAGGGGAGGGATTGTCTGTCGTCACTCGCTTTATAGCCTTATGTGTCTCTCTCCTAGATGGGAGAGTAGGATTATCAGTTATTAACTGTCTATGTCAGGTAATATTCTATTCTGGAATGTGAGAGGGTTGGGAGACAGGGTAAGGCTACTTTCACACTAGCGTTCTGCTGTCCGCTCGTGAGCTCCGTTTGAAGGGGCTCACGAGCGGAGCAGAACGCTTCCGTCCAGCCCTGATGCAGTCTGAATGGATGCGGATCCGCTCAGACTGCATCAGTCTGGCGGCGTTCAGCCTCCGCTCCGCTCGCCTCCGCACGGCCAGGCGGACAGCTGAACGCTGCTTGCGGATCCGTCCAGACTTACAATGTAAGTCAATGGGAACGGATCCGCTTGAAGATGACACCATATGGCTCAATCTTCAAGCGGATCCGTCCCCCATTGACTTTACATTGAAAGTCTGAACGGATCCGCTCAGGCTACTTTCGCACTTAGAAATTTTTCTAAGTTATTAATGCAGACGGATCCGTACTGAACGGAGCCTCCGTCTGCATTAATATGATCGGATCCGTTCAGAACGGATCCGATCAAGCGCAAGTGTGAAAGTAGCCTAAAGAGGACGGTGGTGTTTGATCAGGTGGCCCGTCATTTGTTGTTAGAAACCTATGCAACAGTGGACAGGCTCTATACATTGAAAAGAAAATGGTCTTCTTTTGAATATCATGCTTACTTCTCCTCTTATGCAAGAGGGGTTAGTGTCTATGATTGATAAAGAAGGGAGATTTGTCTTCTTGCATGGGTATTGGAAAAGGCAGGAGATTATAATGCCGTTCATCTATATTCCTCCACCATATAAATCAACTGTTTTCTCTCTATTATCTAAATATCTGGCCTCAAAAAATCCCTGTCCGTTACTAGTAGGCGGAGATTTTAATTCTGTACTTGATCCTGGGTTGGATCGTTTTTCTACCTCTTCTGGGCAAAGTCGGACTGGATCTACTTTGAGTTCGGTTTGCCAGGAGCTGGCGCTGGTGCTGGTTGATATCTGGCGCCACCTCTATGGCAACAAGATAATTTACTCTTGCTTTAGCCAGTCCTATGGGTCAATGTCCCGTATTGATCTGGCGTTTGCAAGTCGTGATTTGTGTCACCAAATTGCGAAAATGAAGTACGAACCTCATGGAATATCAGATCATTCTCCAGTCCTGATTTCGCTCAGAGAAGTGGATTCTCCAGCCTCAGGCAGAACCTTTAAATTGAATTCGCACTGGCTGGATGCAATAGGAGAAAAGGGTCAGATAGACCATGAAATACAGGAATTTTGGGGCTTCAACGTAGGCTCAACACACATTCATTACATGTGGGATGCATTGAAGGCCCATATAAGGGGCATATATTTTTCTAAAATTAACTGGTATAGATCTGAACTGCGTCAAAGGGAACAACAGTTGACAGAGACAATTAGGAGATTACAGGGTGTATTGATTGCTCACCATAATGAGCAAAACATAACCCAGTTAAAAGAGGCCAATGCACAGTTCAAGATACTCTTATATAGCAAAGCTCAACATAAGCTTCTTTTCCAGGGTCAAAACCGCTTCTGCGAATCGGGTAAGACAGGTAAGTTCTTGGCACGGCTGGTTGCTAATCAGAGAGAGGCTACTAAGTAATAGGGTGAGATCCTCAGAGATGATTAGGGAGAAATTTGTGAAATACTACTCTTTGCTCTATCAGTCTGATATTACGCTTAGACGGGATGATATGGAGCAATATTTACAACAACTAGGACTCCCCCAGTTAGAACTACAGGATAGGGAAATGTTGGACCGCCCTATTGACCTGGAGGAGTTGCGATCGATTTTTCCATTACTGAAATATAATTCATCCCCTGGCCCTGACGGTTTGCCGTTTGAACTCTATAGGTACCATGCTAAATAGCTCCTTCCAATCCTTTTGCGGGTCTTGAATGAATCCTGTGTATCCGGCGCTTTGCCCCCATCATTTACAGAGGCAGTGATTACCTTGGTGCTGAAAAAGGATAAAGATAGATGCGATATGGGATCATATAGACCCATATCGCTCTTAAATACAGATTATAAGATCTTTGCCAAAATATTGGCCAATCGCCTGAAAAAGGTCATAGCCTCTCTGGTTCATATTAATCAGACGGGATTCATTCCGGGCCGACAAATACAGATGAGTCTCTATAGGGTGTATTTGAACCTCTCGGTTGGGGGTAGTGTAGACCATTCCATCCTGTCTTTAGATGCCGCAAAGGCATTTGACAGGATGGAGTGGTCTTTTCTGTGGTCTACTATGTCTCATTTTGGATTGGGGACTGTATTTATAGAGATGACTCAAATGCTATATGAACAGCCGTTAGCCCGTATAAATATCAATGGTATCTGTTCCTCCCCCATTATGATGCGACGTGGGATGAGACAGGGATGCCCTCTCTCTCCCCTTCTTTTCGCCTTATTTATTGAACCATTGGCTTGTAAGATCCGTTTAGATAATAGTATAGACTGCTTTGGGGTGGCAGGAGTGAGCGATAAAATAAACCTCTATGCTGGTGATGTTATTTTGTGTTTGGACCGGGGATGGAAAATCCTCCCTTATGTGATGGCAGTAATAGAGGACTTTGGTAGATTCTCGGGCTATTTGATTAACTGGTCCAAGTCATCGCTCCTCCCGCTTAACCGCAAGGCCGTAGATGAGGGGAGTGGAGTAAGGGTCCTTGCTCCGAATGACACCCTGGATTATTTTCGGATTAAGATTGGTCTTCCTATAAAGAGGTTTTATGACCTTAATTTAGCTCCGGTCTTGAATAAAGTAAAGTCTAAAATATGCGCTTGACAGAAACTGATTCTGGCACAGACGGATCGATTAGCGCTGGTTAAGATGATTATTCTTCCTATTGTGATGTACCCGATGTGTGCTTCCCCAGTTTGGATCGATGATATCTTTTTTTTTATAGATTGGAGACTCTTATTAACGATCTAATATGGGGAAGAAAGAGGGTGAGAATAAAACAAAAATATCTATGGTTGTCGGAATTAGATTGTGGGTTATCATTCCCTTTTTTTCAGGGATATTATTTATGTGCCAAGGTTCAGCGGTGTTGTAGATTTACTGATTATTAGATTAGATTATTATTTACAGTTTATTAGCACAATATTTGTTGCAGGTTCTGGGAAAACCAATAGAGAATATTTTTACATGTTTGGAGTCTGGTTATTTGGGGGTGAGGAAGTCCCTATTGATCCATTGCTCCCTACAAAAGGTTTGGAATAAGCTTAAGAGGATTTTGAAAGTCTCCAACTCTTTTGCTTTCACCCCTGTGTGGGAGAACAGGAACTTGACGGAATTCTTTAAAATTACAGATTTTGCTTACTGGTCACGTAGGGGGGTGGCTAATGTGTGTGATCTTTTTGTATGTGGACACTTTAAATCCCTCTCTGATTACAATTTCACTGATACATTATTAGATGTGTTTATGTATTCACGTTTAAAACACGCCTATGAGGCCTCTAGGAACAAAGGTTATATTTGTCCACGGGAGAATGTATTTTTTGATTATTGTTATGCCCAGATAGATGAGAAGGTTAAGATAGCTAGCCTATATAGTAAATTTCGAACAGCATTGGCAACTGTAACTTTATATAAAAGCTCAAGTAAATGGGAGCAAGAGTTGTATTGCTTCACCATTACAATGGTCTAGTATTTACAGGAATGTAAGAAAGGCTACATTCTCTAATGCCCATAGATTAATCCAATTTAAGATCCTCCACCGCCTGTACTATACGCCAAAAACCCAAGTGAAATTTTCCCAGAATAAAGGCTGAGACTGCTGCTGCCCGAAATGTGGGTATGTGAACGTGGATTTCAGGCATTTACTCTGGGAATGTAGTAAAATAAAAAGGTATTGGGAACAAGTTTTTGAAGCCCTACAAAAGGAGTCCTGGTCAAGGTATAGCCCTGGGATGGTGACAGTGCTGCTGGGATATTATGCGCTAGATATGGAAGTCCTGGCCCGGGCTAGACAGATTTGGATGAGGGGTTTGATGGTGGCAAAAGTTATCTTAGTCAAACATTGGGGTTCTGTTTCCCCACCCTCGATAAATGAATGGATTCTGTACCTTCAACAAATTAAAGTTTATGAGGATATGGAAAGGAAACGGAGAGCGGCACGTATGACTGTTCAGACATAGCTACTAGTGAAACTGTGTCGGTTTTTACTGGAGCTGAAGTGACGAGAGCCAATAGGGGGGGAAGGGATGGGTGCTTATAGTTTTATTATATGTAGTAAGTATGAATTTACAGCCCTATTTAAAATCTCTGTAGGATTCTGCTATTCGTTATAGGACAGCTGACTATTTTTGTATAGTGGCTTCCTTGTATTGGCTGTTTTTTCTATGACAATATGTGTTGTTTTCTACTATATGAAAATAAAATGGGAATTTAAAAATATATATTTGATATCATTGCGTCCGTAACAACCTGCTCTATAAGAATAGCACATGATCTACACTGTCAGATGAATGTTGTAAAAAATATAAACGGTGCCAAAACAGCCATTTTTTTGGTTACCTTGCCTCACAAAAAAAACTTAATATAGAGCAATTAAAAATCATATGTACCCCAAAATAGTACAAATAAAACTGGCACCCTAGTTTACAAAATGGGGTCACTTTTTGGGAGTTTCTACTGTAAGGGTGCATCTGAGGGGCTTCAAATGGGACATGTCATCTAAAAACCAGTACAGCAAAATCTGCCTTCCAATGCTCCCTGCCGAGTGCCCTTACATCCGTTTACGACCACGTGTGGGGTGTTTCTGTAAACCGCAGAATCAGGGTAATAAATATTGAGTTTTGTTTGGCTGTTAACCCTCGATGTGTTAATGAAAAAAATGGAGTAATATGGAAAATCTGCCAAAAAAGTGAAATTTCATCTCCATTTCCTTTAATTTTTGGTAAAAATTTGACAACGTTTGTAAAATCATTTTTGAGTAACTTGAGGGGTTTAGTTTCTACAATGAGGTAATTTATGGGGGGTTTCCACTATGTAAGCCCCACAAAGTGACTTCACACCTGAACTGGTCCTTAAAAAGTGGGGTTTGGAAATTTTGCCAACGTAAAGTGTTAGGTAATAAATATTTTATGAGGTATCATTTTCTGTTTTAAGAGCAGAGAATTAGAAATTTAGAAAATGTTGGGGTAAATTTGTTATTTTTTCATAAATAAAGGTGAAATATATTTACTCAAATTTATGACTAGGGATGACTGAATTTGCATAAAACGTCATTCTAATACTGTACTGAGAAGGAGCTCCGTACGGTATTAGAATGTTTTGGCTCTGATGAGCCGAAGTTATTACTTCGCGAAGTCTCGCGAGGCTTCGCATAATAACTTCAGAAATTTGGTTCCAAAGTACCATTTGGAAATGTTTTTTTTACAGTATAAATCAATTTCTGAAGTTATTATGCGAAGTCTCGCAAGACTTTGCAAAGTAATGACTTCGGCTCATCAGAGCCAATACATTCTAATACTGTATGGAGCGCTCACTCCGTACAGTATTAAAACGAAGTTTTCTGCGAATCAACTTCGGATGTTTCATCCGAAGTCGATTCGCTCATCCCTATTTATTTTATCATGAAGTACAATGTGTCACGAGAAAACAATCTTAGAATAGCTTGTATAAGTAAAAGCGTTCCAAAGTTATTACCACATAAAGTGACACATGTCAGATTTGCAAAAAATGGCCTGGGCAGGAGGGCGAAAACTGGCCCCGGATAGAAGGGGTTAATTCTCTTAGGGCGTGTGCCATCAGGACCAGGTAATTAGTTTATTTCAATCCATTAAGGATGCAGCCAACTTTCATTTTTGTATCTATTTTTTCCCCAACACCTTTCAAGCACCATAACTTTTTAAAGGACATCTGTCAGCAGATTTGTACCTATGAATCTGGCTGACCTGTTGCATGTGCGCTTGGCAGATGAAGATATCTGTGTTGGTCCCATGTTCATATGTGTGAAAGAAATTAAGTGGTTAATGAACCACTGGCCAAGCAATATACATGAGGTCAGTGATGATACTCGTACAGTGCACACACCAGAATACTGAGCTTGGATTGACACATCACAGGTAGAGTTGAGCGGACACCTGGATGTTCGGGTTCGCCGGGTTCAGCCAAACTTTGCAAAAAAGTTCGAGTTCGGAAACCGAACTTGACCCCGAACCCCATTGAAGTCAATGGGGCCCTGAACTTTGGAGTACTAAAATGGCTCTAAAAAAGTCATGGAAAGGGCTAGAGGGCTGCAAAAGGCAGCAAAATGTGGTTAAGAGCATGGCAAGTGCTCTGTAAACAAATGTGGATAGGGAAATGACTTAAAATAACATAAAATATGTAAAAATAAAAAATTATAATCTTGATCTAGGAGGAGGAGGTCCATATGGAGTAGGAGGCTGAGGAGGCGGTGGATGTGGCGGTGTAGGTGGAAGCGGCGGTGGAGGAGGAGGTAGCCAACACTGGTTTTTGGTTTTGTATTTTATTTGGGTAGACCAACATTGGGAAATATAAAAAATAAAACAAAGTGCGCTGGAGTACAACAATGGCTGGGTGAGGCCGGTATACATGTCTATTCTGCATAAGGTACGGACAAGTTCTGTGGGATCCCTGCCTGGTTCATTTTAATAAACGTGAGCTTGTCCACATTGGCTGTGGACAGGCCATTGCGCTTGTCTTTGATAACCCCCTCCTGCCATGCTAAACAAACGTTCAGACAATACACTGGCTGCAGGGAAGGCCAGCACCTCCAAGGCGTAAAGGGCAAGCTCAGGCCATGTGCCCAATTTGGAGACCCAGAAGTTGAAGGGGGCAGACCCATCAGTCAGTACGTGTAGGCGTGTGCACACATACTGCTGCACCATGTCGCACGTCCCCGTGACGTCCACGATCTAATTGGATATTTTCTCTATCAACTTTCGATGTTCTTTTATGCGCCTACCATGGTGATCACGGGGAATCAGGGTTCCATGCCGGAGAGGGAGCCTGAGAAAGGGATACCACATCCAAGGTAAGTCAATGGTGGATATCTGATCGGGCGGAAATGTGGGACAAGTTATTAAATTAAATTCCGCACATGCGCCAGTCAAGGGATGTGCGTCAAATTGGCTCGGTCCAGTGCTGCTACGAGATTTCGTCCATTATCGCACACCACCAGGCCGGGCTTGAGGCTCACTGGTTGTTCCATGCCCGTCCACAGCTCCTGCGCTTTGTGGGGTTTGTCCCCCAAACAGATACTTTTCAAAACTGCCTGCTGTCATTTACCCCTGGCTGTGCAGAAGTTGGTGGAGAAGGTGTTACGCTGCCCGGACGAGGAGGCGGTAGAGGATTAGGAAGAGTAGGAGGAGGAAGCAACAGGAGGCAAAGAGAAACGCCCTGCAATGCTCAGTGGTGGAAGGACATGCGCCAAACTGCTATCAGCCTCAGGCCCAGCCGCCACTGCATTTACAAAGTGTGCTGTTAGGGAGATATAATGTCCCTGACCGTGCTTACTGGTTAACGTATCCGTAGTTATGCGGACCTTGCCACAGATGGCGTTGAACACCTGATTTTGTCCCCCACTTGGTTGTGCAGGGAAGGGATGGCTTGCCTGGAAAAGTAGTGGCAGCTGGGCACAATGTACTGTGGGACAGCCACCGCCATCAGATTCTTAAAACTGTCCGTGTCCACCAGACGGAATGACAGCATTTCAAAGGCCAGGAATTTTGAAATGCTGGCATTCAGGGCCAGGGATCGCTCCAGTGTTTGGGAGATAGAAAGCTGAACGCTTCCATGGGACATTGTGGAGATGCTTGGTGACCGAGGTGGTGGCATTGCTGCCACATCCTCTGTTTGTGGGGTGGCAGGTGCCACTGTCACTCCAGAGGGGGATGAAGAGGCAGAGACTACAGCAGAAGAGGAAGCAGGAGGAGCCAGAGACCTTTCTTGGTTTTTGAGGTGTCTACTATGTGACGAGGGTACCCCAAGTAGAGTCCCTTTTTAAATACACACACAGGCCTAGAGGCCCCCTTTATTCTGCTTTAAAAGAGAAATATTCCCTTGCTTGGAGCTGTGTCCTAGTAATTGAAAATGACACTTCCCCGTCATAAGGATGGGAGCTTCAAAAGCACTCATCGTAAAATACTGGATCCTGAGATAACAATAGCCAGACATTCTGACTACAGTCCCAGCAGGGGAACAGAGAGAGATGGGAAAGCAAAATATTGAAACTTTGAGAGACTCAAACATAGTCATTTTTCATATCTCTGGTTGTAGGCATATTCTGCACTGGCTAAGGCTGGATTCAACCTCCGTGGACCAGTGCGATCACAGAGATTTTAAACAGTATGTTCTTGTGCCCTTGGAAGGCTGAAAAGCCAGCTTTAAGCCGTCCTGGGGAACCACAAGCCCCAGCAGAGTCAAGTTTGGTCTTGTTAGACTGTGGGCTCAGCCAGAATAAGGACATTCTGGGCAGACTTTAGCTGGGTCATAAACCTTGCTGACACCTCCTCGACCCTGCCCACACGTTCATACCATTGGTGGGCAGAATTGCTGGCACCTACTGTTTTAGAACTGTTATAAGATGCTGTCAGGGCATTGTATAGCAACTCTGCCTTGCCTTAGCACCTGGATTTGTATCGCATTCTGAATGTCAGTGCTCAGGGTCCACTGATATTATACCACTCGAATTGCACAACGGCTTCAAGGACTGAAACAGAGGAACTTAAGTATACTTTTCATCCATTATCCCTTTTATTTTACCTGTCGAGAATTACTATTATCTAGAATAGTCATTTTTCTGTAAATGTATATATGCACTGTTTTTCCTTTCACCTTTTATTAAAAGATTGAAAAATCAAAAGCAAAGTAATTCAAGAATCCTGTTTCTGAAGAGAATAACGTTGCCATTTTGTGTGAGAAAGGTCATTTTGATTGCTGCTTGGCTGAACGATTGCGATCGGTCAGCAAGCGGTAGCTGGTTCATTCCCTGTTCTGCGTGAGGGTGAGTGACCGGTAGTCGGTTCGTGTGCCGTTAAAACACGTGGTGGCAGTATACCGAATTGCATCTATAAAGGGTTAACCGGAAGTTAACCCCCCCTTGTCACGTGCGGTATCCGTCTGCGAACAGGTACATTCGTGACATACTCCACTGCAGCTCATGCTTTGCACTTAGATGCCTGGTTATGCAGGTTGTGCTCAGGTTTAGAACGTTTATGCCTTGCTTCAGGCTCTGATTACACAGCGTGCAAACCACTCGTGTCTTGTCGTCAGCACATTGTCTGAAGAACTGCCACGCCAGGGAACTCCTTGGAGCTGGCTTTGGTGTGCTCAGTCCCTTGGTGCGGTGGGCAGTAGCAGGCGTATGGGACGGCCACTCCCCTTTTGCACCCTGCTCCCTCTTTTGCTGTGCTGGTGGCTCTGTGTGACCACCGCCTCTTCCTCCGAACTACATAGGTCACTCGCATGACCTTGATTCCATGTGGGGTCGAGGACCTCATCGTCCTCCACATCATCTTCCATCCAGTCTTCACCCCTGCCCTCCTTGTCGGTCTGCACACTGCAGAAAGCCACAGCAGTTGGCACCTGTGTTTCGTCATCATCCGAGACGTGCTGCCGTGGTCCTCCCAGGTACTCATCCTGAAACATAAGTGGTTGGCTATCGGTGCACTCAATCTCTTCCACTTCTGGGGCAGGGCTATGTGGATGGCCCTGGGAAACCCTGCTAGCAGAGTCATCAAAAAGCAGAAGAGACTGCTGCATGACTTGGGGCTCAGACTGCTTGGCTGATTTGCAAGGGGGTGAGGTGAAAGACTGATGGCCATGGGCTGCATGTGCCAACTCTGATCTTTCAGCAGGGGACTGGGTGGGAGACAATGTGAAGAAACTGGAGGCACTGTCAGCCACCCAATCTACTAGCGCCTGTACTTGTTCTGGCCTCACCATTAGTAGAGCGGCATTCGGGCCTACTAAATAACACTGAAGGCTCTGTCGCCTACGCGCACCTGAGGAAGGTGTTTCATTTGGGCGTGTAGCTGGCACAGGTCGACCACGTCCTCTCCCTGCAACAGGAGCTCGACCAACACCAGCAGCACCACGACCAGGGCCGCGTCCCTTATTTGATGCTCTCATCATTTTTTGTGGTCACCCACCGAAGTAACAGACGTTTTTACTAAATTTAGTTCCCTGTCAGCAATGCAGAGCAGGGGTTTTTCAACGGCAAAAATGGGTTAATGTCACCCACCAATGGAACAGACGATTTTTAGAAATTTCGGTCCCTGTCACCTATGCAGAGCAGGGGTTTTTAAACGGCAAAAAAGGGTTAATGTCACCCAACAATGTAATAAAATTATTTCCCTGTCTGCTATGTAGAGCAGAGGTATAAAACAGCCAACAATGCAAATATGTCAACCCCTGAACTCACAGACGGATTAACTATATTATTGTCCCTGGCACATATGCAGGTGCAGGTGTACTTCACACAAAAATTGGTTTGTCGCCCACCTAACCTACAGACGGATTAAAGGGTTTCTATCACCTCGTTTTGCCATAATTCGCTATCAGAGACTAGCGATCCGCTAGTGTCTGCTCTAACAATGCTATTATAATACCTTTGTGTGCAGCCGTTTGCCTAAAAAACTTACTTTTATTGATATGCTAATGAGCCTCTAGGTGCTATGGGGGCGTCTTTTCAGCACCTAGAGGCTCGGTCTACTCACACAAAATGCCGCCCAGCGCGTCCCTCCAGCCCGCCCATCTCCTCCGGAATGTGATCCTCCCTCTGAGCCAGCGGACGGATTCTCGCACCTGCGCTGTGCGCGTCTGTATTCGGTGCAGGCGCAGTGAATGTCTGACCGCTGCCTGCACAGACATCTCAGGCATTGGTGCAGGCGCAGTGGAGATGTCTGTGCAGGGAGCGGTCAGACATTCACTGCGCCTGCGCCGAATACTGACGTGCATGGCGCAGGCGCGAGAATTCGTCCGCTGGTTCAGAGGGAGGATCGCATTCCAGAGGAGCTGGGCGGGCTGGAGGGACGCGCTGGGCGGCATACAATGTGAGTAGACCGAGCCTCTAGGTGCTGAAAAGACGCCCCCATAGCACCTAGAGGCTCATTAGCATATCAATAAAAGTTCGTTTTTTAGGCAAATGGCTGCACACAAAGGTATTATAATAGCATTGTTTGGTAGAGCAGACACTAGCGGATCGCTAGTGTCTGATAGCTAATTATGTCAAAACGAGGTGATAGAAACCCTTTAAGTATTAAATTATTAATATTTATTTTAGATGTTGCATTGCGCCCACCAAAAAATTGCTGTAGGAAGGTCAGCCACAGAATGAACAGACAGATAAATTATCTTTCTGTGTCCGGGGTGTAAAAATGATGTATTGCACATGTGCCCTGGCTGGACAGTTGTGTACCTGGCCTATGTTGGTGCAGGAACCCACCCTCCGAGCCACTTGTGAATGACTGGCCTGATAACCGTGGAAATGTCACCCCACAATCCTACAGATGGATTTACTGTATTTATTTGCCTGGCTGTCAGATATGCAGCACAGGCCGCAAAGGTACTTTATGGCCAAAAAAAAGTGTTTTCTTCACCCACAATGTCCAAGTTGTATTCACCGATTATATTTCACTGTCAGATTTGCAGTGCAGGCCGCAAAGGTACTTTATGGCAAAAACAAATATGATTTTTTTCCCCCACAGTGAAAAAGATAAATTTACTGATTATATTTCACTATCAGATTTGCAGTAAAGGCCGCAAAGGTACTTTATGGGAAAAAATAATGTTTTTTTCACCCACAATGTCCCAGTTGTATTCACTGATTATATTTCACTATCAGATGTGCAGTGCAGGCCGCAAAGGTACTTTCTGACAAAAAAAAAAAAAAAAAAAAAAAAAAAAAAGATTTTTTCACCCACAGTGAAAAAGATGGATTTACTGATTATATTTCACTATCAGATTTGCAGTGCAGGCTGCAAAGGTACTTGTAAATGAGAATATGTCACCCCCTGGGTCCCTGAACGCACAGACGGATTACCTATAATATTTCCCCTTCCCCTGGCACATATGCAGTGCAGGTGCACTTAAAAAATGTGTATATGTTGCCCACTGAACTAAAAGAACAGGATTAAATTATTGTCCCTGGCACATATGCAGTGCTGGTGCACTGAACTTGCACAAAATGGCCGCCGACGCTCACCTAACTAACAGACGGATAAAACTTATTTTTCTGTGTCACTGGGCTCAGGGCAGGGTACAAAAAGGTTTGCATTGCACCCACACAAAAGAATTTAAAAAATAAATAAAAATCGTTGTAGATCACAACAGTTAACAACAAGTTCTTGATATCAAATTCTTTCCTATTTTCTCCCTCACAGCAGCAGCATCCTCTCCCTACACTAGTAAGAGCAGAGTGACGTGAAGCGCTACATGACCCCAGCTTATATAGATGCTGGGTCACATGCTGCACTGGCCAATCACAGCCATGCCATTAGTAGGCATGGCTTCTAAGGTGAAACGCTCAACCCTAGTCACAGGAAGTGCCAAAACCTGGATGGGGCCAATTTCTTCCATGACTATTGGTCTATTCAGAGAAGATCACTGGCATGCACAATTTTGGTCTGATATGCACACTAGGTTCACTTGTTCAAGTCATTGGGTCTGTGAAAAAGATGGGCAGCATATGGACACCATCCACGTGTGGTTGCTAGGAAATGCTGGGTGTTCATTTTCCCTTTTTTGATGGATGTGAGAAAGATGCCATACTGATGCCAAATGGTTGGAGTGGAACATAGTCAGTGATAAAACTGATTGAACACAGATGGAAAATCAGCAATTTGTAGTGTAAAGAAAAAACAGACACGTTTTTGAATTGCTTGCCCTACGATTTATTATGTTATTGAGGGGGTGTACTAGAATGAACACAAATATACAGAAGGAGATGCAAATATTATTCCAAATATAAAAATCATAACATTGAAGATATTAGAAATGTATCTCTAGTAATTCCTAGTAATAGACATCTTTCTAATAATTTTAAAGACCAGCAGAAGAGTGGCAGGGGTGGCTACAATCACCTCTGGTTTGTGTCTCATGGGACCTGGAGACAATTTTCTCCAGCAGTCGCCTGGTCTGTGTTCCTCTTGTGTGTGTATTAAAAATCATCTCTGTCCTGCGGCCACAAGCTTGGCAATTTTGAATATGTCCTTCTGCATCCAGCCTTTTGATGCAGGAGTTTTCAATATAATACATTTTCTAAATCATTGTTTTGCTTTTTTCAGAGTTAGGAGGTGTGTCTCTCAGTAATCCAATCTGATTGGCTGGCAGGGAACTGCTGGCTACAGCAAGTGTGTATGTGAAGTGAGGGAAAGCAGTTTTGGCCTCAGAGAACTGGCAGAGGAGCCATGTTAGGCTACTTTCACACTCGCATTTTGGGCGGATCCGTCATGGATCTGCAAAAACGTATCTGTTACAAAATACAACCGCATGCATCCGTCATGAACGGATCCGTTTGTATTATCTGTAACATAGCCAAGACGGATCCGTATGAACTCCATTGAAAGTCAGTGGGAGACGGATCAGTTTTCTATTGTGCCAGATTGTGTCAGAGAAAACGGATCTGTTTTGGCTCAGTTTTGTCAAGCATACAGCAAAACGCTGCAAACTGATGCATTCTGAGTGGATCCTTTTCCATTCAGAATGCATTAGGGAAAACTGATCCATTTTGGACCACTTGTGAGAGCCCATGACGGATCTCACAAACGGAAAGCCAAAACGCGAGCGTGAAAGTAGCCTTAAAAAGGTCCTCATATTGTAAATGTTTAAACAGCCATAACTAAGGGAAAAACTCAAGGTAAACAGTAGTACAGTCCTGATCAAAAGTTTAAGACCACTTGAAAAATGGCAAAAAATCATATTTAGCATGGCTGGATCTTAACAAGGTTCTAAGTAGAGCTTCAACATGCAACAAGAAGAAATGGGAGTGAGACAAAACATTTTTTGAGCATTCAATTTAATGAAAACAATGAATTAACTGAAACAGGCTGTTTTTCAGCTGATCAAAAGTTTAGGACCACACCTCCAAAAAAAAACTAAACCCCCCAAAGCAGAAATCAAACTTCCAATCATGAACTCAGTAATGAGTAGCTCCGCCGTTATTGTTTATCACTTCCAAAATTTGTTTCGGCATGCTTGATGCAAGCGTTTCCATGAGGTGATTGGGAACATTTCTCCAAGTGGTGAAGACAGCCGCACGAAGGCCATCTACTGTCTGGAACTGTTGTCCATTTTTGTAAACTTCCCTTGCCATCCATCCCCAAAGGTTCTCAATTGGATTTAGATCAGGGAACACGCAGGATGGGCCAAAAGAGTGATGTTATTCTCCTAGAAGAAGTCCCTTGTCCTCAGGGGAGGGCTGGCAGCCTTAGTCCTGGGGGGCAAATCCAGTCAAGTGGCCCATTTTAGCCCCTCCCATTATTAAATGCCCCTCCTACATATAATAGGCCACTCCCAACAAACACTGTACAGCTGAAATTATATTGTTGAGGCCTGTCTCTACACATCATGCGGAGAGGGGAGGACCTGTCCTGACTGCACTGCCTGCTTCACATTATACAATAAACAGCAGGCTACAGCCAGGAAGCTCCTCCCCAGATCTTGCTCAAGGCTTGTGGTTCCCCCCACCATTTGCCACCCGCCCGTGGCCTTCTGCCCCTTTAGCCGTCCTCACCCAGCTCTGAATCCTCCTTCTGCAAATGGCAGGGGGAGGAGCCGGAGCATCTCTTCTCCTACATAGCGCCACATACCTCTTACATCCAGTGATGTCACCTTTACCTCTTACATCCAGTGATGTCACCTTTGTTGTAGACGTTCTCTTTCTTTATCTTCTCCATTCAGACCAGACCGCCATGATGATTTTTCTGCCATCTCCCGTCTCTGCAGAGATTGAGAAACAGACATTAGTTTCCCACATTTCCATCATCTTCACATCTTCTGAACACCCTTTCCTGCCACCCCCAATACTATACTGCAGAAACAGTCCCCCTGGAAATACTACTACCACACAGATAGTGCCCCCAATACTGTGCCCTCTGTGCCCCCAATACTATACTGCAGAAACAGTCCCCCTGGAAATACTGCTACCACACAGATAGTGCCCCCAATACTGTGCCCCCAATACTATACTGCTGAAACAGTCCCCCTGGAAATACTGCTACCACACAGATAGTGCCCCCAATACTGTGCCCTCTGTGCCCCCAATACTATACTGCAGAAACAGTCCCCCTGGAAATACTGCTACCACACAGATAGTGCCCCCTTAAACAATTATTGGCACACAGTGCTCTAAAAAATAACTGCACCCAGACACTAATAGTATAAAGATAATGTCCCCCAAAAATAATTGCTAAGATAATACTATGCCAGGGTGCCCCCAAAGTAACAGTGCTCCCCAAAATCCCACCAATAGAAATAATTCTCTGACAGAGCACTCTTAGTAGTAATAATGCCCCTATAGTGCCCTAGTAATCATGTTCCTCATAGCCCCCCAGTAGTAGTAAAGCTCCCCATAATACCCCTAGTAGTACTAATTCTCCCTATAATATGACAGTACATGAAATACGCCCGCTTAGTGCCCGCAGTTGAGCTAATGTCCCCATAATGTATGCCAGTATTAAATACCCCTATATAGTGCCCCAGTAAATGCCCTCATAGTATTCCTCTCCCCCTTCCCCATAGTGTCCCCCATAATATGCCAGTAAAAAAATGCCCCTTCTTAGTGCCCCCAGCAGATGCCCCTATAGTGCTCCTCTCCCCCACAATTTGCCAGTAAAAAATGCCCCTTCTTAGTGCCACCATATACCCCAATAGTGCTCCACTCCCCCATAGTGCCCCCAAATAATGCCCCATAGTGCCGCTCTCCCCTATAGTGCCTCCCATAATGTGCCAGTAAAAAATGCCCCCTTAGTGCCACCAAATGCCATAGTGCCCCCATAATGTGCCAATACAAAAGGCCCCTTTAGAGCCCCCACTTCCCCATAATGCCCCCAAATAATGCCCCTATAGTAACACCAGATGCCCCATAGTGCCGCTCTCCCCTATAGTGCCCCCCATAATGTGCCAATAATTAAAAAAAGACCCTTTAGAGCCCCCAGATACCCCCATAGCGCTCCTCTCTCCCATGGTGCCCCCCATAATGTTCCAGTAAGAAATGCTCCCATAGTGCCAGCTCCCCCCCATAGTGCCAGCCCCCCCATTGTGCCAGCTCACCTCATAGTGTCAGCTCACCCCATAGTGCCAGCTCCCCCCATAGTGCCAGCCCCCCCATAGTGCCAGCTCCCCCATAGTGCCAGCTCCCCCATAGCCATAGTGCCAGCTCCCCCATAGCCATAGTGCCAGCTCCCCCATAGCCATAGTGCCAGCTCCCCCATAGCCATAGTGCCAGTTCCCTCATAGCCATAGTGCCAGCTCCCTTATAGCCATAGTGCCAGCCCCCCCCCCCCCATAGTGCCAGCTCCCCCATAGCCATAGTGAAAGCTCCCCCCGCAAAGAAAAAAAACAAAACACTAAAACTTAACTCCATCAGCAGCGATGCAGGCCTCTTCCGGCCTGTGTCCCTGCTGTGTGCTGCCCGGCTCAGGCGGCGCGATGATAATGACGTCATCGCGCTGCCTGAGCCGGCCTCTGATAGGCCGCAGGCATTAGTGCCTGCGGCCTATCAGAAGAACAGGGGAGGGACACGCCTCTCCCTCCCGTGCCCAACAGCACAGCCATCTGTATCGCTGTCCTGAGGACGGCGATACAGATGAATATGGAGATGAGCGCTTCCACAATGGAAGCGCTCATCTCCTACTGCCCGCACCCACTGCTGCCTGACGCAATTACTGTGGTGATCGGCGGTGCGGCCCTGAGGAATAAAAATAAAATAAAAATTTGTTAAAGACGGGCGCAGCGGCCGTTTTTTTAGGGCGGCCTGGGGGGCAATTGCCTCCTTGCCCCCCGACCCAGCCCGCCCCTGCTTGTCCTGCAGGCATTGTGTACTGTAGTGTTGTCCTGTTGAAAAACCCAGTCGTTACCACACAGACGAGGGCCCTCAGTCATGAAGAATGCTCTCTGCAACATCTGGACATAGCCAGCGGCCGTTTGACGCCCCTGCACTTCCTGAAGCTCTATTGTTCCACTGAAGGAAAAAGCACCCCAGACCATTATGGCGCCCACTCCACTGTGGCACGTAGAAAACATCCCAGGTGGGATCTGCTTGTCTTGCCAGTAATGTTGGAAACCATCAGGACCATCAAGGTTAAATTTTTTCTCATCAGAGAATAAAACTTTCTTCCACCTTTGAAAGTCCCATGTTTGGTGCTCTCTTGCAAAGTCCAAACGAGCAGTTCTGTGGCGTTCAAGGAGACGAGGTCTTTGAAGACGTTTTTCTGTTTTTAAAGCCCTTTAGTCTCAGATGCCGTCTGATGGTTATGGGGCTGCAGTCAGCACCAGTAAGGGCCTTAATTTCGGTCGAGGATCGTCCAGTGACTTGACGAACAGCCAATTGGATCCTCCATCTCAGTGCTGATGAATTTTTTTTGGGTCTTTCACTTGACTTTTTTGTTCCATAACCCTCAGGATCATTTAAGAAATTCCAAATGACTGTCTTACTGCGTCCCACCTCAGCAGCGATGGCGCGCTGTGAGAGACCCTGCTTATGCAGTTCAACAACCCGACCACGTTCAAAAAGGGAGAGTTTTTTTGCGTTTGCCATCACAACATGTAACTACCTGACAGAAAATGACAATGAATCCACATCTTTGCACAGATTTGGCCTTTTAAAGGCATGTGGTCCTAAACTTTGGATCAGCTGAAAAACAGCCTGTTTCAGTTTAATCGTTATTTTCAATTAATTGAATGCTCAAATTTTTTTTGTCTCACTCTCATTTCTTCTTGTTGCATGTTGAAGCTCTACTTGAAACCTTGTTAAGATCCAAAAATATGATTTTTTGCCATTTTTCAAGTGGTCTTAAACTTTTGATCAGGACAATAAGTGAAGAAACTAAAGATTGCTTTATTCATAATGCTGCTGCAGCAGTAACATATGCTAAAATAGATTTTTTTTATGAAAACATGACGGTTACACTTTAACACATGTAAGCAGTGCCAGAAATACCATAGAGGGGGCAGTATATGGTGCAGCAGAACCAAATAGCACAACACAAAATACTTCCCCAGCTACACCAAATACCACAGAACAGCATAAATACTGCTCCAGAACCAAAACACCATAGTGCAGTCGAAAATACCAGCACAACCAAATACCACAATGCAGCACAATATACTACCTGATCAGCACAAAATACCTCCTCCGAAGCTGCCCCTCTTTGGTGGCCAGCACCACTGCCGCATTCTGTCGTCCTCCACTTGTCTCTAATTAAGATATAGTGGACGGGGCTGAGGAGGTAAGATGCAGGAGAATACAGCACTACATACTTATTACATCTAGTGACATTTCCTCTAACGTGGACGTACTCTTTCCTTTTTTTCCCCAGAGCACCATGATGAATTCTTTCAGCCACGTCTTGTCTCTGCAGAGTTTGTCACACAGATAATCTTAGATTCCTCAATTTTCCATTTTCCTCCCCAACAGTGTCATACTGTTGTCACTCCCAATACTATGCCTGCTTTACTCCAAGATGCCCACTCCAGTAATAACAATGCCGCTATAGTTAACCCACTATTAATTATTATTATATAATAATATAATATTAATACCGCCAGTAATAATAATGCCCCCACAGGACCCCTAGTAATAATAATAATGTCCCCATAGTACCCCAATATTATTAATACCCCTAGAGTGCCCCCAGTAATAATAATGTCCTCTAAATGCCCCTATAGTGTCTCCAGCAGTAATAATACCCCCCTATTGTGATCCTAGTAATAATGCTTGTATAGCGCTCCCAGTATTAATGCCCCCTATTTTGCCCCCAGTAAAAATAATGTTTCCTAAAATGGCCCTAGAAATAAAAAATTCCTCCAACAAAAATAACCCCTATTGTACCCTAAGTAATAATGCCGTGAAGGAGATCACTGCATGTAATAGCAGTGGTCTCCTTCACTAGCGAGCAGGCGATTGCTGGGAAGTAATGCTTCCCTACCGACAATCGCCTGCAGAATCAGTCATTCACACATCCGCATTTTGCGGAACGGAATTGCGGACCCATTCATTTCTAATAGAGGGCGATTTGGTCTCTAACTTTACAACGGTTGGCCGATTGGAGGCTAACGATTGTTCATCTTCATACCTCATTTGCTGCACATTTCTCCATCATTAGGGAGACTGTAAAAGCCTTGTGGGTTTGATTTATCAGTGTGCCCCCTGTGACCCTATTTTGTTGGATAATTGAGCCCAGCTGAAGGGCTCTCTAGATATAATCTTGTCCTCTGACGAATCAGGTAACACTGAGGAAACGCGTCGGGACTATACCACCATCAGTATGTGTTACTTATTCTGGATTACATATCTCGTTTGTGTATGAACGTGTCTGGTACTGTAGGTGATTTCACACTAGCTGTGGATTCGCTTGCTCTTGATTCATTACAATTATCTTTGCCAGCTTTCTCGCCCCCTCCCCTGGTGCTAGGGTAACCACCTAAAGGACCATTTCTGGCTATCGGGCAAAGCTGGGCAGTCCATCTGAAGGAAGGGTTGCAATAGGGATACTGTGACAGGTAGGAGGGAGGATATAGAGAGACAGGGTGATTTAGGGATTTTGACCCAGCACTGTGTCTCTCTGCCTTGGTACCTGGCTACCCTTCATCCTATCTCCTTACTTTTTACTATCCCTTGTTGGTCCCTTCTCATCTCCGCCCATTCTTTCAGGAGATAAGTGTTACTAGTGGCAACTATTCATATTTGTCAAGTATAGTAGGGCCCATTATTTTATCTACGTACATAATTAAATGTTACGTTTTAAATTCTATAAAGCTACCCATTCACTGTGATTTAAATATTGACCAAGGGTTTAGCCCATTACTTTATTATAGTTTGACCGACTAGAATTGGTTGTGTTAAATTATCACTTGTCTATTAGTTAACAAAACCACAGTTTTAATTTTTTCTGTCTGATCTTAATTATGTATCTCCCCATGTATGTGTCTTGTTGTAACACCCTGCAAATGTTGTGCCTATTTCTCATCGTGCCTGAAGAAGGAACCATTGTGGATCAGGGAGCTTACAGTATGCTCTGGGCCGGCGGTGTCCTTCCATTAACCCCTTCAACCCCGGGCCTGTTTTCACCTTCCTGCCCAGGCCATTTTTTGCAAATCTGACATGTTTTACTATATGTGGGGATAACTTTAAAACGCTTTTACTTATACAGGCCATTCTGAGATTGTTTTCTCGTCACATATTATACTTCATGACAGTGGTAAAAATAAGTAAAAAAATAATCATTTTTATTCATAAAAAAATACCAAATTTACCAAACATTTAGAAAAATTAGCAAATTTCAAAATTTCAATTTCTCGACTTTTATAATAGATAGTAATACCTTCAAAAATAGTAATTATGTTACATTCCCCATATGTCTACTTCATGTTTGGATCATTTTGAAAATGACATTTTATTTTTTGGGGACGTTAGAAGGCTTAGAAGTTTGGAAGCAAATCTTGAAATTTTTTCGGAAAATTTCCAAAACCCACTTTTTAAGGACCAGTTCAGGTCTGAAGTCACTTTGTGAGGCTTACATAATAGAACCACCCAAAAATGACCCCATTTTAGAAACTACACACCTCAAGGTATACAAAACTGATTTTACAAACTTTGTTAACCCTTTAGGTGTTCCACAAGAATTGATTTTACATTTGAATCCATTTTTTCCAGTAGCAAAGCAAGGGTTAGCAGCCAAATAAAACTCAATATTTATTACCCTGATTCTGCGGTTTACAGAAACACCCCACATGTGATCGTAAACTGCTGTACGGGCACACGGCAGGGCGCAGAAGGAAGGAACGCCATATGGTTTTTGTACGGCAAATTTAGCTGAACTGGTTTTTAGATGCCATGTCCTATTTGAAGCCCCCCTGATGCACCCCTACAGTAGAAACTCAAAAAAGTGACCACATTTTGGAAACTACGGGATAAGGTGCCAGTTTTATTGGTACTATTTTGAGGTACATATGATTTTTAATTGCTCTATATTACGTTTTTTGTGAGGCAAGGTAACAAAAAAATGTATGTTTTGGCACCGTTTTTATTTTTTATTTTTACAGCGTTTACCTGGGAGATTAGGTCATGTGACTTTTTTTATAGAGCAGATCGTTACGCACGTGGCAATACCTAATATGTCTACTTTTTCTTATTTATTTAAGTTTTACACAATAATAGCATTTTTGAAACCGAAATAATGATATTTTAGTCTCCATAGTCAGAGAGCCACATAGCTTTTTTATTTTTTGACTGATTCTCTCAGGTAGGGTCTCATTTTTTGCAGGATGAGGTGACGGTCTTATTGGCACTATTTTGGGGGGGCATACGCCTTTTTGATTACTTGCTGTTGCAATTTTTGTGATGTAATGTGACAAAAATGGCTTTTTTTTTTTTTACACATTTTTTTTTTTTTTACGGTGTTCACCTGAGTGGTTAGGTCATGTGATATTTTTATAGAGTTGTTTGTTACGGACGTGGCGATACCCAATATGTATACTTTTAAAAAAAAAATCACCTTAGCACAATAATAGCAGTTTTGAAGCAAAAAATAATCATATTTTAGTGTTTCCATAGACTGAGAGCCATAGCTTTTTTATTTTTCGACCGATTCTCTTAGGTAGGGTGTAATTTTTTGCGGGATGAGATGACGGTCTGATTGGTACTATTTTGGGGGGAATATGCCTTTTCTATCACTTGCTGTTGCAATTTTTGTGATCAAAAATAGCTTCTTTTTTTTACACCGTTTTTTTTTACGGTGTTCATCTGAGTGGTTAGGTCATGTAATAATTTTATAGAGCTGGTTGTTACGGACGTGGCGATACCTAATATGTATATTTTTTTTTATGTATTTCAATTTAGCACAATAATAGCAGTTTTGAAACAAAAAAAATGATGTTTTAGTGTCTCCATGTTCTGAGAGCTATAGTTTTTTTTTATTTTTCGGGTGATTGTCTTAGGTAGGGGCTAATTTTTTGCGGGATGAGGTGATGGTTTTATTGATACCATTTGGGGGGGCATACGCCTTTTTGATCGCTTGGTGTTGCACTTTTTGTGATGTAAAGTGACAAAAATGGCTTTTTTTTACAGTTTTTATTTTTTTATGATGTTTATCGGACAGGGTGGATCATGCGATTTATTTATAGAGCCTGTCATTACGGACGCGGCGATACCTAATATGTGTGTTTTTTTTTATTTTTTTATTATAAAATAAGGGGGAAAAGGCGTTGTTTTTTTTTTACTTTATTAATTTTATTAAAAACACTTTTTTTTACTTTACTTTATTTATGACATTCACTTTTGGAGGTCTGATCCACTCTGCAATGCATCACAATACATCTGTATTGTAATGCATTGCCTGTTAGGCTGGTTTCACACGGGCGTTGCGGGAAAAGGTGCGGGTGCGTTGCGGGAACATGCACGATTTTTCTGCACGAGTGCAAAACATTGTAATGAGTTTTGCACTCGCGTGAGAAAAATCGCGCATGTTTGGTACCCAAACCCGAACTTCTTCACAGAAGTTCGGGCTTGGGAACGGTGTTCTGTAGATTGTATTATTTTCCCTTATAACATGGTTATAAGGGAAAATAATAGCATTCTGAATACAGAATGCATAGTAAAATAGTGCTGGAGGGGTTAATTTTTATTTTATTTTATTAAACTCACCTTAATCCACTTGCTCGCGCAGCGCGGCATCTCTTCTGTCTTCATCTGTGCTGTGAGCAATAGGACCTTTGATGACGTCACTACGCTCATCACATGATCCATGACCATGGTGATGGATCATGTGATGAACGCAGTGACGTCATCAAAGGTCCTATTGCTCACAGATGAAGACAGAAGAGATGACGGCTGCGCGAGCAAGTGGATTAAGGTGAGTTCAATTATTATAATTTTTTTTTTAACCCCTCCAGCCCTATTTTACTATGCATTCAGAATCCTACTATTTTCCCTTATAACCATGTTATAAGGGAAAATAATAATGATCGGGTCCCCATCCCGATCGCAGAATATAGAACATGCTGAGATTTTCACGCAACGCACAAGTGATGTGTGAAAATCACTGCTCATGTGCACAGCCCCATAGAAATGAATGGGTCAGGTTTCAGTACGGGTGAAATGCGTTCAATGCGGGAAGGGGTTAAATTGGTATTCCCATCTCAGACAATGGGTGCTCTGAGAACAGAGCAAGAAAGACGGTGGTCGGAGGACCCCGGGTTTTCCAGGGTCCGGCCACTGCCAATCGCTCTCTCCACAGGAGTGAACGGGAGCACAGCGCGCTTGCATGGTCACCGCTCCCGTTCATTTCTATGGGGCCGACTGAAATTTTCGACAGTCCTATGGACAGGAATGGAGGGCGGCTGCACAACTTTCAGGGATCCATTCTCGATGTAGGTGCGGGTCTATCAAACAATGGGGGCATATTCTAACAATATGTCCCCATTGTCTGAGATGGTAATACCCCTTTAATACATTGTGTCATGAGGATAAGATTACAGCAGGGCCAGCTGTGCCCACTGCCCTTAGTACAATATGCATTAAAGGCCGCAGTCAGCCCGGCTGCCACTGTCATGATGATGAGATCGCAGTAGGGCTGCTGGAGGCCGCAATGTGTATTCTAGTGAGGGAGACGGCCACTGCTGGCTATGACGACGAGTGGGTGGGACCCGCTGTTCAAACCAGGGATAGTGTGGATACTCTGGGGGACATGTTGGTCTTATACAAAATGGGGATGAGCCTGCATATAGGCATGAAGTGGGACAGCTTTCCTCCTGATGCAGCAACAACAACTTGGAACTTAATGCTCTTAAGACCATGGAGATGATAATAGACTTTAGGAGATCTCCCCCTAATCATAAATGGATCTACAGTAACCTGAGTAGAGTCATTCAAGTTTCTTGGGACCACAATTTCCAACAACCTAAAATGGAACAACAATACTGTCTCCATCATCAAAAAAGCTCAACAGAGGATGTACCACCTACGGCAGCTGAAAAAGTTAGGCCTACCACAAAAATTTATGGTGCAGTTCTACACCGCGATCATCAAATCCATCATCACATCATCTATGACTGTATGGTTTGGCTCCTGCTCAGTTTTAGAAAAGGTAAGACTGCAGCGCATCAGCCGAACAGCGGAAAGGATAATTGGCTGTAGCTTACCTTCCCTGCAAGATCTTCATGCTAGCAGGTGCAGAAAGAGAGCGGCTAAGATTGCCTCAGACCCCTCTCACCCTGCTCACTCCATCTTCCAGCCTATGCCTTCAGGAGTGAGATACCGTTCAGTGGCTACTAAAACTTCCAGCCACAGGAACAGCTTTTTACCTCAGGCAGTTGCCTTGCTTAATGCAGAACCACGCTAAAGCTGCTATGACTTGAAAGGATACAGCATAGAACTAAAAACGAACACTTCTCCCTGTTTATTGCCACTAAAACTTACATACTGTCCTTGTCCTGCACTATCCATACTGTCTGTCCTTGTACTGTTTTGTTTGTGTCTGTCAAGCAATTGCCAAATCAAATTCCTTGTAGGTGCAAACTTATTTGGCCAAATAAATTGATTCTGATTCTTCTCAGATCAGAACCTCCCATGCTTAGATCAGACCCCATGCTCAGTTCTATCATTTAAAAAAATCTCTTCCCTCTCCTGATCAGGCACTGGGCTCCTGCTCGGGCACCTGCTACTCTGCTACTCTGACACGCTCTCCACTGTGACCTGATGAGCACGTCGTCAGGTCATAGTGCGTGTCTCCACTTACTACGTTCTCACAATGTGTGCATCATGACATGGTGGAGAGTGAGTTGGAGCTGCAAAGTAGCAACAGTGCCCGATCAGGAAAAGAGATCGGAGCATGGGGTGGAGAGTCAGCCGGCCTGACTGCTTCCCGGCTCCACAGCTAGAGTCGCACTTAAAGAATCAAAGAGCTGCATACGGCTCAAGAGCCACAGGTTGGCCACCCCTGGTCTATGGTTCCGGGAAAACCACAGATGCCATCCATGTTGCATCTGTGTTTCACGGATGCTTTGAAAATTATTTTTCAGCTGTTCAGTGTCAGTGAAACACGGACCCAACACGAATCCTTCACAGACAGCTTCACAGATGCATCACTGACCACCTGCTCATGGACGTGTGAATGAGGCTTAATTCTGGTGCAACATGCTTAGTAAATGTCCCCCTCCGTATCAACCAAGGGATGGCAGTAACTAACCCCTAGGGTGTTATTCAGCACTCTCACAGAAGACAGGACAGAACGCAGCAAGAGAGAAACTGAACCACTACCTACAGGATTAGCTAATATGGTTGACAGCTGACTCACTGAGTCAGGCAACAGCTCCAATAGCTCAAGTTTTGATTAGAACGGCAGTTAGTCTCCAATAGCAGACATGGTGGTGAGAAGTGGTATTGCAGGAAAGACTGAAGTAAAGGCAGCAGATGATAATGATGATGATTGTCAGATGCTGAAGCGAGGTCAGAGACAAGCCAGAGGTCAGAAGCCGGTATCCCATAGTAGCGTGGTACAGAGGATCAGACAGGTCCTGTAGTCGATGCAGGCGGCCGGCAAACAGAATGGTCAAACAGGCTGTGTCAAACACTGGAGATCAGAACCTGTGGCTCCTCCCACTCCCAGCATCAACGGAACTCTGATGGTGTGTCGTGCTCCCTACCCCTCCTGCAGAGGGACACAGGCCGTAGGCCAGAAAAGGCTGTGGCATGTAAGCCGGGACTAGCACTCAGGTGAAATTTTTTATTTTTTTACCAGCCACTTGACCAAAATGAGGGGGGGGGGGCACATTACTGTGGGCAATATAGGGACATTACTGGGGGCAGGGTGGCATTAATGTGGGCACCATAGGGACATTACTGGGGGCAATAGGGCATTCCTGTGAGCACTATAGGGACATTACTGTGGGTACTATATGGACATTACTGGGGTCAAGGGGGGGAGGACATTACTTGTGGCACTATTATTACTGAGGGCACTGTGGGGCATCATTATTACATGAGGCGATATTATGGGGGGCACAATACAATACATAATATTAATACTGGGGTCATTATAATTGCTTGAGGCAATATTATTGGGGGCATTATTCTTACTGGGGGAATTAAGGTGTCATGTTTAATACTGGGGCATTATTAATATTGGGGGGCACTGTGGGGGCATTATTATTACTGGGGGCCCTGTGGGGGCATTATTACTATTACTAGAGAAATTATAGGGGGCACTGTAGGGAGCATTATTATTACTGAAGGCAAAATAAATAATTTAATTAATTGTGGGGGCATTATTATTGCTTGAGGCACTATTATTGAGGGCATTATTATTACTGGGGGCACTAAGGTAATATTTTTAATACTGGGACATCATTAATACTGGGGCACTGTGGGGCATTGTTATTTCTGGGGGAATTATAGGGACACTGTAGGGGACATTATTATTACTGGGGGAATTATAGGGGGCACTGTTGGGGCATTACTATTACTGGATGCACTGTCAGGGGCATTAGTAATACTGGAAGGACAACAGGGGCATTGTTATTGCCGGGGGCGGGCATTATTGTCATTGGGGGCACTATAAGGGGCATTATTATTACTGAGGATTTTTTTCTGCAGTATATTATTTGGGGGAATTGGGAATTGGTTCTTCTGGAGCAGTATATTGTGCTGCGCCGAGCTAAATAAAAAATTACAGCACAATATACTGCTCTCTCTTCGGTATTTCTGGCCCCGCCTACTTGAGTTGACCCTTCTGTCAATCTGGACCCACATAGGGCCACTTTTAGTTTTTAGTTTTTTTTTTCCAGGGTCACTTTAAATTCCCAATCCAACCCTGGAGCTGATTTACTTGTGTCTTTATATAATTATTATATAATATACAGTCAGGTCCATAAATATTGGGACATCGACACAATTCTAACATTTTTGGCTCTACACACCACAATGGATTTGAAATGGAACAAACAAGATGTGCTTTAACTGCAGACTGTCAGCTTTATTTTGAGGGTATTTACATCCAAATCAGGTGAACGGTGTAGGAATTACAACAGTTTGCATATGTGCCTCCCACTTGTTAAGGGACCAAAAATAATGGGACAATTGGCTTCTCAGCTGTTCAATGGCCAGGTGTGTGTTATTCCCTCATTATCCTAATTACAATGAGCAGATAAAAGGTCCAGAGTTCATTTCAAGTGAGCTATTTGCATTTGGAATCTGTTGCTGTCAACTCTCAAGATGAGATCCAAAGAGCTGTCACTATCAGGGAAGCAAGCTGTCATTAGGCTGAAAAAACAAAACAAACCCATCAGAGAGATTGCAAAAACATTAGGCGTGGCCAAAACAACTGTTTGGAACATTCTTAAAAAGAAGGAACGCATCGGTGAGCTCAGCAACACCAAAAGACCAGGAAGATCATGGAAAATAACTGTGGTGGATGACCGAAGAATTTTTTCCCTGGTGAAGAGAAACACCCTTCAGAACAGTTGGCCAGATCAAGAACACTCTCCAGGAGGTAGGTGTATGTGTTTCAAAGTCAACAATCAAGAGAAGACTTCACCAGAGTGAATACAGAGGGTTCAACCACAAGATGTAAACCATTGGTGAGCCTCAAAAACAGGAAGGCCAGATTAGAGTTTGCCAAACCACATCTAAAAAAGCCTTCACAGTTCTGGAACAACATCCTATGGACAGATGAGACCAAGATCAACTTGTACCAGAGTGATGGGAAGAGAAGAGTATGGAGAAGGAAAGGAACTGCTCATGATCCTATAAGCATACCACCTCATCAGTGAAGCATGGTGGTAGTAGTGTCATGGCGTGGGCATGTATGGCTGCCAATGGAACTGGTTCTCTTGTATTTATTGATGATATGACTGCTGACAAAAGCAGCAGGATGAATTCTGAAGTGTTTCGGGTAATATTATCTGCTCATATTCAGCCAAATGCTTCCGAACTCATTGGACGGCGCTTCACAGTGCAGATGGACAATGACCCAAAGCATACTGCAAAAGCATCCAAAGAGTTTTTTAAGGGAAAGAAGTGGAATGTTATGCAATGGCCAAGTCAATCACCTGACCTGAATCCGATTGAGCATGCATTTCACTTGCTGAAGACAAAACTGAAGGGAAAATGCCCCAAGAACAAGCAGGAACTTAAGACAGTTGCAGTAGAGGCCTGGCAGAGCATCACCAGGAATAAAACCCAGGATTTGCAACCAAGTATTAAAAAGTAAAGTTTGATTTATAATTATTATTCTGTCCCATTACTTTTGGTCCCTTAACAAGTGGGAGGCACATATGGTATGCAAACTGTTGTAATTCCTACACCGTTCACCTGATTTGGATGTAAATACCCTCAAATTAAAGTTGACAGTCTGCGGTTATAGCACATCTTGTTCGTTTCATTTCAAATCCATTGTGGTGGTGTATAGAGCCAAAAATGTTAGAATTGTGTTGATGTCCCAATACTTATGGACTTGACTATATTATATATTTTTCTGGATAACCAATAAAGGTGTCACTGCTATAATACTTTTGACCTTTTTAATACAAAAGTGGTTAATATCACATATGTGTAGACAAAAAGTATGCAGGCTAAACCCAGCCCCCTCCTCCTTAAGGGAGACAGTGCAGCAGTGGTCGCAGTAGCATTGCGGCCTTCTATCATCTTCCCCTAGGCCAGTGAGGACACGTTGATCGGTCACCTGGCCTAGCACAGCCGGTGTATTGGTGAGCAGAGAGAAAGCTGCTTCACTCACAGGTGCGCCATTCCCTTCTCAAACAGCTGATCAGCAGGGCTCCCAGGTGTCGGACCTCTACCGATGAGATACTGCTCATGAGTATTTAACCCTTTCAGCCCCAGAAGGTTTTGGGTTTTTCGTTTTTCACTCCCTGCCTTTCCAGAGCTTATTTATTTTTTCGTTCACAAAGCCATATAAGGGCTTGTTTTTTGTTTTTTGCGGGGCAAGTTGCATTTTCTAATTCCGCCATTTAATATTGCATACTATGGAGTGGGGAGCTGAAAAAAAATTCCAAATGGGGTGAAAACAGTTTTATGGGTTTTGTTTTAACAGCGTTCCCTATACAGAAAAACTGACCTTTTACTTTCATTCTCCGGGTCAGTACAATTATGCCGATACCACATATGTATAGTTTTTCTTGCATTTTAACCCTTTCGCTACCAGGAGCGATAGGCAAACATGGCGCCCGCTCGCACATGCAGCAGGCGTCATGTCCTGCGGGTCGCCGTTGTTTCAAACAGCAGAGACCCGCGGCTAATTATCGCGACCAGCAATAATGCTAATCGCGGACATTAGAGCCTTTAGATGCCATGATCAAGTGAGATCACAACATTTAAAGGGTGGAAAAACCAGAAGCCAGGCTTCTTACCGGCATCCTCTGTGGCCAGTAAGGTTGCCGGTAATTAATTTTAATACGCTGAGCCTTGCTGAAGAGGCTGAGGGTATCAAAGCTGCAATTCTTATTTTGGCCAACAAGTGGCAATTGTCAGTAATAAATGGATGTTAAAAATTTATGATTGTTCAGAATTTAAAAAAAATTGATTTTGTACGCTCAAATACGAGCTTCAAAATCATTACAAAAAAGTAAAACAAAAAAAAAAAAAAAACTTAAAAGTACCTTTCCGTATAATAATAAAAAAATAAATGCATAAATAACAAAAAATATAAACATCATGAGTATCACCATGACACAAAACCCCCCATACTATTAAAATATAAAAGTATTTTTCCAATACAGCAAATGGCATAACGGAAAAAAGGGTCAAAATGGCCAATTTGCCATTTGTTTATTGCTTCTCTTACTCAAAAAAATATAATAAAATGTGATCAAAAACTCACACACGCACGCCAAAATGGTATCAATAAAAACTACAGATCCCGCAAAAAAATGAGCCCCCGCACAGCTCAGTAGATATAACTATAAAAAGTTTACATTTATTTTTACACTATTTAGACATTAAAAACCTACACATACAGTCCTGATCAAAAGTTTAAGACCACTTGAAAAATGGCAAAAAATCATATTTAGCATGGCTGGATCTTAACAAGGTTCCAAGTAGAGCTTCAACATGCAACAAGAAGAAATGAGAGTGAGACAAAACATTTTTTGAGCATTCAATTTAATGAAAACAACGAATAAACTGAAACAGGCTGTTTTTCAGCTGATCAAAAGTTTAGGACCACATGCCTTTAAAAGGCCAAATCTGTGCAAAGATGTGGATTGTCATTTTCTGTCAGGTAGTCACACGTTGTGATGGCAAAGGCAAAAAAACTCTCCCTTTTTGAACGTGGTCGGGTTGTTGAATTGCATAAGCAGGGTCTCTCACAGCGCACCATCGCTGCTGAGGTGGGACGCAGTAAGACAGTCATTTGGAATTTCTTAAATGATCCTGAGGGTTATGGAACAAAAAAGTCAAGTGAAAGACCCAAAAAAATTTCATCAGCACTGAGTCGGAGGATCCAATTGGCTGTCCGTCAAGACACTGGACGATCCTCGACCCAAATTAAGGACCTTACTGGTGTTGACTGCAGCCCCATAACCATCAGACGGCATCTGAGACTGAAGGGCTTCAAAAACAAAAAACGTCTTCAAAGACCTCGTCTCCTTGAACGCCACAGAACTGCTTGTTTGGACTTTGCAAAAGAGCACCAAACATGGGACATTCAAAGGTGGAAGAAAGTTTTATTCTCTGATGAGAATTTTTTTTACCTTGATGGTCCTGATGGTTTCCAACGTTACTGGCATGACAAGCAGATTCCACCTGAGATGTTTTCTACGCGCCACAGTGGAGGGGGCGCCATAATGGTCTGGGGTGCTTTTTCCTTCAGTGGAACAATGGAGCTTCAGAAAGTGCAGGGGTATCAAACGGCCGCTGGCTATGTCCAGATGTTGCAGAGAGCATTCCTCATGACTGAGGGCCCTTGTCTGTGTGGTAACGACTGGGTTTTTCAACAGGACAACGCTACAGTACACAATGCCCGCAGGACAAGGGACTTCTTCCAGGAGAATAACATCACTCTTTTGGCCCATCCTGCGTGTTCCCCTGATCTAAATCCAATTGAGAACCTTTGGGGATGGATGGCAAGGGAAGTTTACAAATATGTACAACAGTTCCAGACAGTAGATGGCCTTCGTGCGGCTGTCTTCACTACTTGGAGAAATGTTCCCACTCACCTCATGGAAACGCTTGCATCAAGTATAAAACAATAACGGCGGAGCTACTCATTACTGAGTTCATGTTTGGAAGTTGGATTTCTGTTTTGGGGGGGTTTAGTTTTTTTTTGGAGGTGTGGTCCTAAACTTTTGATCAGCTGAAAAACAGCCTGTTTCAGTTTATTCGTTGTTTATATTAAATTGAATGCTCAAAAAATGTTTTGTCTCACTCCCATTTCTTCTTGTTTCATGTTGAAGCTCTACTTGGAACCTTGTTAAAATCCAGCCATGCTAAATATGATTTTTTGCCATTTTTCAAGTGGTCTTAAACTTTTGATCAGGACTGTATGTGGTATTGTTGTAATTGTACTGACCCAGAGAATGAAGGGCACAGGTCAGTTTTGACGCAAACGGAACATCGTGGGAACAAAACCCGTAAAAACGGTGGAGGAATTGTGTTTTTTTCCAATTCCATCCCATTTGGAATTTTTTTCCTGCTTGCCACTACATTGTATGCCACATGAAATGGTGGCATTGGCAAGTACAAGTTTTCCCGCAAAAAATACGCCCTCATACAGCTATGCGAACGGAAAAATAAAAAAGTTATAGCTCAGGAAAGATAGGGAAGAAAAATAAAAACGAAAAAACCTCAGGTTTTCTAAGGGTTAATAGCATGGGTGTTTTCGCATGTTGTGTATTTTTTTTTTGTTTACATATTTTTATTTACATTTTGGGGAAAGAGAGCTGATTAAAATTACCGTAAATTAGGCGTATTTCAGGCGCAGATGGTGACGCCGCTATCTGTGACTTTTCCCCACTCACGCCAGGTCTAAAATTATGAGCATGGCGTGGGTGGGTAAGGGAACGGGATGGATGGCCTCGATCCTCGCTGGGGGAGCCAGAGCACACCCTTCTGGATTTTTGCTCTCTCAGATGCCGTGGTCGTGTTGGACCATGGCATCTGAAGGGTTAAAAGGTGGTAATGCTGATTGGGGACATTAGTCCCTTGTGCTATGGCGCCAGCTCTGCTAGTGAGCAAGCGCCATCTTTAAAGTCCTTGCCAGTGCCATATGGCGCTGGTCAGGAATGAGTTAAAGAGGACCTTTCACCACTCCTGACCTGCCTATTTTAATAGCTTCATGCATTCCCCATGTAATAACAATTCTGGAACATCTATTCTCATGTCTGCATGTTGTGCCATTCCTTTATTATTTCTACTAGAAGTTATGAATGAATTGCTAGCAGTCTGCAGTAAGGATACAGATGGGAGGTAACCAGTTTGGGGGGGGGGGGGGGGGTACCTGCACAGTCTGAAAATGGCAGCACTGATTGGATAGAGTCTGTCTGTGCAGGTACACACCCCTAACTGGTTACCTCCCCTCTGTACCCTTACTGAAGGCTAATAGCAATTTACGAGACCTTCTTAAAGGGATTACCCAGGAATTACTATTGAGCTATCCTCAGGATCATCAATATCAGATCAGTGCCAATCACCAGTTAGAAGAGGCCGTGTACTCTGTGAGGGTTGCGACCTCTTCCAAGGCCATGTGACATCACTGTACATCGGTCACATGGCCTAGTTGCAGCTCAGCCCCATTCAAGTCAATGAGGCTGAGCTGCAATACTAAGCACAGCCACTATACGATTTTTGGTGCTGTCCTTGGAAAGCTGCCAGGAGCCCACAGTGCTCACCATAGTTCCGTTGAGAGCGGCGGCTCCCTGAAACAGCTGATCAGCAGGGCTGCTGGGACTTGGAGGATTGGTCATCATTATCTTTACCTGGATAACTCCTTTAATGTGAGTGACATTATTTGGTTGGACAGTCCCTTGGTTGGATACTGCTTTCTTTCTACTTCTCTGAAGGCTCATTCAGTGTATCTTTTTCTAACTGTACTCTGTCCTCCTAGGTCTTCTCCTCTTCTCTCTCTACACAGCTCTTATTGGACAAACTGTTAGCAGATTTAGGGCTCATCCCGGCCGGGCCTGTGCTGCGGACTGCAATGCACGGGTACAGACCATAGGGCCGCTGCATGCAGATCACAGACTCATTCACTTTTTTGAAGTGTGCACCATCGGATGCAGGTCGCGGACCCCATTCAAGTGAATGGGTCCACAATCCGCATGCGGCAGCCCTATGGTCAGTACCCGTGCATTGCGGACCGCAATTTGCTGTCCGCATCACGGGCCGGCACGCATTTGTGTGCATGAGCCCTAAACATCATGTCCTCTACCTGAAACTGCCTTTCAATAACAGAATTTCTGGTGTTTCTGCCATCTACTAAGTTACCACAACCTAATATCTCCATTTCAGTATGTGGCACTACCCTAACGCCTCACCTGCTGATTTGTTTCTAGTGAAACCTATCTACAGGGAACCTTCCCACTGGGCCGATACCCAGGGGGCTACCTGAGCCCTCCTCACAGCCACAGTAAGTAATGATTTGACACTCCCCTCCTGACTTCAACTATATTGCAATCCTGGGGCAACTAGAGTGTACAGAACATGGCACCTGGCACTGAGGGACAGTTTGGGGGATGTATCTTGTGCTGCTCGGGCAGTATTTTGTGATCCAGTATGGTATTTGGCTATGTTGGGGTGGTATTATGTGCCGCAATATGCTGCGGTGGTATAGTAAGCGGTATTGCTGGTCCCGCTTACTAGTGTTGGCCCTGCTTTCTGTCAGTTTAGACCCCACTACAAAATGGGGCTGCCTTTAGTTTTTTTTTCTAGGTCCACTTTCAGTTCCCATTCAGCCCCTGGAATATCAGCTTATTCCGCCTCTACAAATAGAAGAAGTCTGCGAGCTCCAAATCTAGCAGTGGGTTCAGTATGCGATCCACTATACCCTGCTATAGCAGTGGGTGACATCTAGGGTAGCCAGACGTCCAGTTTTAGGCCAGACAGATGGCCAGAAGTCCTCCTATTTTCTGGTTATGGGTGACGTGTCAGCCAATCCAGGCATGGTCACTTTAAGTATCCACATGGCAGGGGGAAGGGCCCGGCAGCACATCCAGACCACACAATGCGCTGTATGACGTGATGTCACAACGTCATCATCAGCACTACTGCGTGAAGTGCTGGTCCAATTTCTGAACTGTTGCGGCGGAAACAGAGCGAGGATGCCACTGCCCACTCTACTCCCATCCACAATCCCACCACCGCGACCTTCCAGCCAGCACTTGAAACCACCTTGCCCTTGCTCTCTCTCTGACTGACTGTCAGACATAGTGACTGTCATCCGCCAGCCTCCAGCGTTCAGCACTAGTCTGAGCCAGCCCACTAGGCATTAGGCCTAGGAACTTACTATTTACCATCTGGATTCTTCTGATATATACATACAGTCATCTTCCTGTATATGCTGGTATAAGGGTACTTTCACACTAGCGTTATTCTTTTCCAATATTGAAATCCGGTTAAGGGTCTCAATACAGGAAAAAAAACGCATCAGTTTTGTCCTAATGCATTCTGAATGGAAAGCAATCAGTATGCATCAAGATGTCTTCCGTTATGTCCCTTGTACGGTATTTGACCGGACAAAATACTGGAACACTACCGCACTTGGTACCGGATCCGGCAATACATTAATGCCAGATCCGGTACCAAGTGTTCTGGAAATTGCCATGTTACTGGGTCCGGTTTTCCGATCTGTGCCTGCGCTGGGATATAGGAGGAGCTAGTTTCGCGTTTGATCTTTGAAAAAATGTAAATACCGGATCCGTTATTCCGGATGATACCGGATGAGACGGATCCGGTATATCTGGAACTGCCTGCTGCATCCTCACAACGCTAGTGGGAAAGTACCCTAACCTGGGTATCTCCTGTATATAATTATAGACATGTACAGCTGGTTTATGTTATACATCTTCTTGTATAAGACCAGGAGAGCAGGGCAGGCCAGACAGGTGCTGGTAGTGGGGGACTTAATTATTAGGGGTACAGAAAAGGCAAAAGCAGGATTTAGGTCAAAAGCTTAGGGCAAGGACCTCAAAAGGTAGTATTTTCCGAAATACTACCGGTACCACGAGCCACACAAGAAAGGCAGCGGGAGATTAGGGAGGTTAACAAGTGGCTCAAGAACTGATGTACAGTTGTGTTCCAAATTATTCAACCCCCAATGCTGTAAAGGGTTTTAGGGAATTTAGTGTAGTCGTGGCCAAAAGTTTTGAGAATTACATAAATATTGGAAATTGGAAAAGTTGCTGCTTAAGTTTTTATAATAGCAATTTGCATATACTCCAGAATGTTATGAAGAGTGATCAGAGGAATTGCATAGTCCTTATTTGCCCTAAAAATTAACTTAATCCCCAAAAAAACTTTCCACTGCATTTCATTGCTGTCATTAAAGGACCTGCTGAGATCATTTCAGTAATCGTCTTGTTAACTCAGGTGAGAATGTTGACGAGCACAAGGCTGGAGATCATTATGTCAGGCTGATTGGGTTAAAATGGCAGACTTGACATGTTAAAAGGAGGGTGATGCTTGAAATCATTGTTCTTCCATTGTTAACCATGGTGACCTGCAAAGAAACGCGTGCAGCCATCATTGCGTTGCATAAAAATGGCTTCACAGGCAAGGATATTGTGGCTACTAAGATTGCACCTCAATCAACAATTTATAGGATCATCAAGAACTTCAAGGAAAGAGGTTCAATTCTTGTTAAGAAGGCTTCAGGGCGTCCAAGAAAGTCCAGCAAGCGCCAGGATCGCGTCCTAAAGAGGATTCAGCTGCGGGATCGGAGTGCCACCAGTGCAGAGCTTGCTCAGGAATGGCAGCAGGCACGTGTGAGCGCATCTGCACGCACAGTGAGGCGAAGACTTTTGGAAGATGGCCTGCTGTCAAGAAGGGCAGCAAAGAAGCCACTTCTCTCCAAAAAAAACATCAGGGACAGATTGATCTTCTGCAGAAAGTTTGGTGAATGGACTGCTGAGGACTGGGGCAAAGTCATATTCTCCGATGAAGCCTCTTTCCGATTGTTTGGGGCATCTGGAAAAAGGCTTGTCCGGAGAAGAAAAGGTGAGCGCTACCATCAGTCCTGTGTCATGCCAACAGTAAAGCATCCTGAGACCATTCATGTGTGGGGTTGCTTCTCATCCAAGGGAGTGGGCTCACTCACAATTTTGCCCAAAAACACAGCCATGAATAAAGAATGGTACCAAAACACCCTCCAACAGCAACTTCTTCCAACAATCCAACAACAGTTTGGTGAAGAACAATGCATTTTCCAGCATGATGGAGCACCGTGCCATAAGGCAAAAGTGATAACTAAGTGGCTCGGGGACCAAATTGTTGACATTTTGGGTCCGTGGCCTGGAAACTCCCCAGATCTTAATCCCATTGAGAACTTGTGGTCAATCCTCAAGAGGCGGGTGGACAAACAAAAACCCACTAATTCTGACAAACTCCAAGAAATGAATATGAAATAATGGGTTGCTTTCAGTCAGGAATTGGCCCAGAAGTTGATTAAGAGCATGCCCAGTGGAATTGCAGAGGTCCTGAAAAAAAAAAGGGCCAACACTGCAAATACTGACTCTTTGCATAAATGTCATTTAATTGTCGATAAAAGCCTTTGAAACGTATGAAGTGCGTGTAATTATATTTCACTACATCACAGAAACAAAGATCTAAAAGCAGTTTAGCAGCAAACTTTGAAAACTAATATTTGTGTCATTCTCAAAATTTTTGGCCACGACTGTACATTTGTAATTGTGTTCAGAATGAAATCTTACAAGGACTTTTTAAAGAACCAAATGCAACTAAAATGACATCAATTGTTTTTGTAATACAGTATTAAATGTTTTTTTTTGTGATTTCTTCATTGACACAATTATTCAACCCCTTGAAGACGACCACTCTTAAGAACAGAGGTTCATTCAAGTGTTTTCGATCAGGTATTGAAAACACCTGTGGATGTCAAGGAGCAGCAATCAAGCATAATAAGCACCAATTAGGCAGATTTAACCTCTTCCCGACCGCCTAACGCACAGATGCGTCCTGGCGGCGGTCGATTCATTCCTCCTGGACGCATCCGTGCGTCATCTCGCGGGACGCGAGATTTCGGTCTGAGCCGGCCTGCGCATGCGCATTGCGGGCCGGCAAAAGTTAAAGAACAATTTCGTCACCAGCCTGCCAGCCAATGATCGTTGCTGGCAGGCTGGCGATTTTCAAAAAACCGAATCAGAAGCCATATAAATATATATACTGTATATAAATATAAGGTGTTAAATGGCTTCTGTGCTCCTCTGCTGGTCCTTTTCGTCGGTTGGTCCCAGCAGAGGAGCACACATCACAGTGAGTAGCCACCAAACACTACACTTAGCCCCAGATCACCCCCCATCACCCCAATTAACCCCTTGATCGCCCCTGTCAATCACCTAGTGAAAGGGAAAAAAGTGATCAATGTAAACCGCAGTCACGGATTTGCTGATTAGCGTACCGCTAATCAGCTTTTGTACTTTTAAAGTATCTGTAAGTGATCAAAACTGATCACATTTAGATCTATAATAGTATTAGTGTCACCTTAGTTCACCCTCCACCCAAAACGCAGTGTTTGCCCGATCAGGCCTGATCGGTCGCCCACACGTGCGTTCACCCACGCCCGCCCCGCCACAGTGACAAAAAATTATTATTTTTTTGATCACTGCACAATCACTTTACAAGCGCTGCGGCGATAAAAAAATCTGTTTTGATATTTTTTATCAATCAAAGCGGCCTCCGGTACTTCGCTAGCCTCCCATTTGTAAGACAGGGTTGCTTTTTTTCTTAGCTAGTCTCAGGGATGACCCCCTAAATTTAGTAGTCCAAATGTCAAACAGGGGGTATTCTTCTGAAGAGGCCAGAATATGAACCTGTAGAAAGCAGTGGCAGTCTGACCCAAAGTTCGGACGAGGAGGTTGAGGTCCCTGATAGCACCAGGCGTACCCGGCCCCGTGTTGCTAGACCACAGGTTGCGCAGGATCCGCTTCAAGGGCAGCAGAGTGGGGCTGGCGCTGTCGGATTACGTGGTGAGGCATACACCAGCAGCGCAGCCCATCCTGGACCTAGTACCAGCACTGCCGTACAACATGGTGAAGTGGCGAGCACCAGAAGGGCAGTTGAAGCTGGTACGGTGGCACATGCAATAGTTACCCCGTCGCAGCCACCGCACAGACAGGCCCGTAGAGCCCCTGAGGTGCTGGCAAACCCTGATTGGCAGTTCCCCCTTTCACCGCCCAGTCTGGAGTTCGGGTTGAGACAGCTCAGATCGGTTCGGCACTGGGATTTTTTGAGCTGTTCTCGACTGCGGAGCTCTTGGACTTAATCGTGGCAGAAACAAATCGGTATGCCACTCAATTTATAGCCGCCAACCCGGGAAGCTTTTATGCCCAGTCTTTCCGGTGGAAACCAGTCCAAGTTTCCGAAATAAAAAAAATTCTGGGCCTTCTCCTCAACATGGGTCTAACCAAAAAGCATGAATTGCAGTCATATTGGTCCACGAACCCAATTCATCACATGCCCATGTTCTCTGCTGCCATGTCCAGGACACGATTTCAGACCATCCTGCGTTTCCTGCATTTTAGCGACAACACCACCTCCCGTCCCAGAGGCCACCCAGCTTTTGACCGGCTCCACAAAATTCGGCCCCTCATAGACCACTTCAACAACAAATTTGCAGATTTGTATAGCCCTGAGCAAAACATCTGCGTAGACGAGTCCCTTATACATTTTACCGGGCACCTTGGCTTCAAACAATACATCCCAAGCAAGCACGCCCGGTATGGGGTCAAATTGTATAAACTCTGTGAAAGGGCCACAGGCTATACCCACAAATTTCGGATCTATGAGGGAAAAGATCAGACCCTGGAGCCGGTCGGTTGCCCTGACTACCTGGGGAGCAGTGGGAAGACAGTCTGGGACTTGGTGTCACCCTTATTTGGCAAGGGGTACCATCTTTATGTGGACAATTTTTACACAAGTGTGCCCCTCTTCAGGCATTTGTTCCTAGAAGAGATTGGCTGCTGTGGCACCGCGCGTCCTAGTCGCCGGGGCTTCCCCCAACGGCTCGTTACCACCCGTCTTGCAAGGGGGGGAGAGGGCTGCCTTGTGTAACGAAGAACTGCTCGCGGTGAAATGGAGAGACAAGCGTGACGTTTACATGCTCTCCTCCATTCACGCAGACACGACAATACAAATAGAACGGGCAACCAGTGTCATTGAAAAGCCCCTAAAGTCCATGACTATAATGCACTCATGGGAGGGGTGGACTTCAATGACCAGATGTTGGCTCCTTATTTAGTTTCCCGACGCAGCAGACGCTGGTATAGGAAGGTGTCTGTATATTTGATTCAATTGGCTGCATATAATAGTTTTGTTCTCTACAGTAAGGCTGGGAGAACAGGATCCTTCCTCAAATTTCAGGAAGAGATCATCGAGAACCTCCTGTATCCAGGATGTTCCATGGCCCCATCCACCAGTGTAGTGAGCCGTCTACACGAGTGACATTTCCCCAATGTCGTTGCTGGTACCTCAACCCAACCGTCACCCCGAAAAAGATGTTGTGTCTGTAGCAGGAGTGGAATAAGGCGTGACACCCGCTATTTCTGTAGGACAATGTGTTTTGGGGTGTCTTTTTACATATACCCATGCTGGGTGAGAGAAATATCTCGGCAAAAGACAACTTTTCCCATTTTTTTTATACAAAGTTGGCATTTGACCGAGATATTTATCTCACCCAGCATGGGTATATGTAAAATGACACCCCCCCAAAACACATTGCCCAACTTCTCCTGAGTACGGTGATACCACATGTGTGACACTTTTTTTCAGCCTAGGTGGGCAAAGGTTTCCAAATTCCAAAGAGCACCTTTAGGATTTCACCGGCCATTTTTTACAGATTTTGATTTCAAACTACTTCCCACACATTAGGGCCCCTAAAATGCCAGGGCAGTATAACTACCCCACAAGTGACCCCATTTTGGAAAGAAGACACCCCAAGGTATTTCGTGATGGGCATAGTGAGTTCATGGAAGTTTTTATTTTTTGTCACAAGTTAGTGGAATATGAGACTTTGTATGAAAAAAAAAAACAACAACATAATTTTCAGCTAACTTGTTACAAAAAATAAAAAGTTCTATGAACTCACTATGCCCATCAGCGAATACCTTAGGGTGTCTACTTTCCGAAATGGGGTTATTTGTGGGGGTTTTCTACTGTCTGGGCATTGTAGAACCTCAGGAAACATGACAGGTGCTCAGAAAGTCAGAGCTGCTTCAAAAAGCGGAAATTCACATTTTTGTACCATAGTTTGTAAACGCTATAACTTTTACCCAAACCATTTTTTTTTTACCCAAACATTTTTTTTTATCAAAGACATGTAGAACAATAAATGTCATTAAAAAAAAAAAAAATTACAACTGAAAGTGAAAAATGGCATTTTTTTGCAAAAAATTCGGTAAATTTCGATTAATAACAAAAAAAGTAAAAATGTCAGCAGCAATGAAATACCACCAAATGAAAGCTCTATTAGTGAGAAGAAAAGGAGGTAAAATTCATTTGGGTGGTATGTTGCATAACCGAGCAATAAACCGTGAAAGTAGTGTAGTGCAGAAGTGTAAAAAGTGGCCTGGTCATTAAAGAGGACCTTTCACTAGTTTAAAAACTAACTATATCAGTGGGCAGAGCGGCGCCCAGGGGTCCCCCTGCACATACTAGTATGTCTGGGCGCCGCTCCGTTCGCCCGGTATAGGCTCCGGTGTCTGTAGCTCCCTCTGTTGTACTGGGCAGAGTTTTTGTATTAGGGTTGTCTCTTGCTGCAGCGCTGGCCAATCGTAGCGCACAGCTCATAGCCTGGGAGCCTATACCGGGCGAACGGAGCGGCGCCCAGACATACTAGTAAGTGAAGGGGGACCCCTGGGCGCCGCTCTGCCCACTGATATAGTTTGTTTTTAGTTTTTAAACTAGTGAAAGGTCCTCTTTAAGGGTGTTTAAGCTAGGGGAGCTGAGGTGGTTAACAGGACTGTGATACTCAGCTCCTTCTAGACATTTACTGGTGTGTTTACAAACATGGTGAAGTCAAGAGAATGGTCCAGGAAGACAAAAGAAGAGGTGATTTCTCTTCACAGGAAGGGCAATGGCTATAATAAGATTGCAAAGATGTTAAACATACCAAGAGACACCATAGGAAGCATCATTCGCAAATTCAAGGCAAAGGGCACTGTTAAAACGCTACCTGGTCGTGGCAGAAAGAAGATGCTGACTTCGACTGCTGTGCGCTACCTGAAGCGCAAAGTGGAGAAAAGTCCCCGTGTGACTGCTGAGGAACTGAAAAAAGATTTGTCAGATGTGGGTACTGAAGTTTCAGCTCAGACAATAAGGCGCACACTGCGTAATGAAGGCCTCCATGCCAGAACTCCCAGGCGCACCCCCTTGCTTTCTCCAAAGAATAAGAAGAGTCGACTGCAGTATGCCAAAAGTCATGTGGACAAACCACAAAAGTTTTGGGATAGTGTTCTGTGGACTGATGAAACAAAATTAGAACTGTTTGGGCCCATGGATCAACGCTATGTTTGGAGGAGGAAGAACAAGGTCTATGAAGAAAAGAACACCTTGCCTACTGTGAAGCATGGTGGGGGGTCAATCATGCTTTGGGGCTGTTTTGCTTCTACAGGTACAGGGAAGCTTCAGCGTGTGCAAGGTGCCATGAATTCTCTTCAGTACCAGGAGATATTGGATGAAAATGTGATGCAGTCCGTCACAAACCTGAGGCTTGGGAGACGTTGGACCTTTCAACAGGACAATGATCCCAAGCATACCTCCAAGTCCACTAGAGCATGGTTGCAGATTAAAGGCTGGAACATTTTGAAGTGGCCATCGCAGTCACCAGACTTAAATCCGATTGAGAACCTCTGGTGGGACTTAAAGAAAGCAGTTGCAGAGCGCAAGCCTAAGAATGTGACTGAACTGGAGGCTTTTGCCCATGAAGAATGGGCGAAGATACCCGTAGATCGCTGATAGACACTTGTGTCAAGCTATGCTTCACGTTTAAAAGCTGTTATAACTGGAAAAGGATGTTGTACTAAGTACTAAGATTGAATGTCACTTGGGGGTTGAATAAAACTGATAATGATGTGAGCACAGAAAATACATTTGTGGTTATTTCATTATAAATGTTATGTTATATTTGTCTGACTTACAAGTGCCTCTTTGATTTAATTGTAAACAAGATGACTGAAATGATCAAAATCAATGTCAAACTGGCCAAAACACTCAATTTCAGTGGGGGTTGAATAATTTTGAAAACAACTGTAGAAGGGAGGGGTTTGGGTTCCTGGAGAACTGGGCCGACTTCTCTATCGGCTACAGGCTCTATTGTAGGGATGGGCTGCACCTCAATGGGGAAGGGGTAGCTGTGTTGGGGAAAAAAATGGCTAGAAGGTTGGAGGAGTGTTTAAACTAGGGACTGGGGGTGGAGGGTAATTATGTTATAGGATGGGAAGATAGTGCAGATTGAGACCGGGGGCAAGGTAGTGGGACGAATGGAAGGAGGGACTAGAACAACTCAGAAGGAAAGGTGTAGGGTAAAAAATATACATAAACCTCTTAAATGTATGTATATTAATGCCAGAAGCCTGACTAATAAAAAACTGGGGAACTGTAATTAGTGATGTGTGAGGAGGACTATGACATATTGGGAAAAACTGAGACATGGCTGGATGATAACTATGACTGGGCAGTTAATGTACAGGGTTACAGTGTGTTTAGAAAGGATCGCCAAAACCGGAAAGGGGGAGGGGTCTGCCTTTATAAAAGTCCTGTCTAAAGCCGCCCACAGTCCGAGAAGATATAAGTGAGAATCATGAACATGTGGAGTCACTGTGGGTAGAAATACATGGAGGCAAAAACAATAATAAATTACTAATAGGAGTTTATTATAAACCACCGAATATACCAGAGTCCACAGAAAATCTACTACTAAACGAGATAGACGAGGCGGCAAATCATAATGAGGTCGTTTTTATGGGGGACTTCAACTACCCAGATATAGACTGGGAAACTGAAACCTGTAGCTCTCATAAAGGAAACAGGTTCTTGGCAATAGCCAAAGACAATTACCTTTTCCAATTAGACGGACGGCCATACTGGACTTAGTATTAACCAATAGCCCTGACAGAACAACAGACGTTTAGGTTGGTGGACACCTGGGAAATAGTGACCATAAAGTAATAACCTTCCAATTATCATTCAAAAAGTGTTTCTTCAGGGAGGAACAAAAATACCAAACTTCAAAAAAGTTAAATTTAGCCAACTAAGGCTACTTTCACACTAGCGTTCGGAGCGGATCCGTCTGATGTTTCATCAGACGGATCCGCTCCGATAATGCAGACGTTTGCATCCGTTCAGAACGGATCCGTCTGCATTATTACTTAGAAAATTTTCTAAGTCTGAAAGTAGCCTGAGCGGATCCGTTCAGACTTTACATTGAAAGTCAATGGGGAACGGATCCGCTTGAAGATTGAGCCATATAGTGTCATCTTCAAGCGGATCCGTCCCCATTGACTTCCATTATAAGTCTGGACGGATCCGCTCGCCTCCGCACGGCCAGGCGGACACCCGAACGCTGCAAGCAGCGTTCAGGTGTCCACTCACTGAGCGGAGCGGAGGCTGAACGCTGGCAGGCGGATGCATTCTCAGTGGATCCGCCTCCACTGAGAATGCATTGGGGCCAGACGGATGCGTTCGGGGCCGCTCGTGAGCCCCTTCAAACGGTGCGCACGAGCGGACACCCGAACGCTAGTGTGAAAGTAGCCTAAGAGAGGCCATAGACCTAACTAACTGGGACAAAGTCCTCAAAAATAAAAATACAGCCACAAAATGGGATATTTTTAAAAGCATCCTAAGAGAATTAAGTAATGTCATAGCCAGACCCTTATTTCTGATATTTAAGGACTCTTCACTGAGAGGGAGTGTTCCACAGGATTGGCGTATAGCAAATGTAGTGCCAATATTCAAAAAGGGTCCAAAAATAGAGCCCGGAAACTATAGGGCGGTAAGTTTAACATTTGTTGTGGAAAAACTGTTTGAAGGTTTTCTAAGAGATGCTATCTTGGAGTACCTCAATGAAAATAAGCAAATAACGCCATATCAGCATGGCTTCATGAGGGATCGGTCACATCAAACTAATTTAATCAGTTTCTATGAGGAGGAAAGTTCTAGACTTGACCACGGCGAATCAATTGAGGTCGTATATCTGGACTTCTCCAAAGCATTTGACACTGTACCGCATAAAAGGTTAGTATATAAAATTAGAATGCTCGGACTGGGAGAAAATGTCTGTATGTGGGTAAGTAACTGGCTCAGTGATACAAACCAGAGGGTGGTTATTAACGGTACACACTCAGATTGTGTCACTGTCACTAGTGGAGTACATCAGGGGTCAGTATTGGGCCCTATTCTCTTCAATATATTTATTAATGATCTTGTAGAAGGCTTGCACAGTAAAATATCAATTTTTGCAATGACACTAAACTGTGTAAAGTAGTTGACACAGAAGAGGACAGTATACTGCTACAGATGGATGTGGATAGATTGGAGGCTTGGGCAGAGAAGTGGCAGATGAGGTATAACACTGACAAATGTAAGGTTATGCACATGGGAAGGAATAATGCAAGTCACCCGTACATACTAAATGGTAAAACACTGGGTAACACTGACATGGAAAAGGATCTAGGAATTTTAGTGAACAGCAAACTAAGCTGTAAAAACCAGTGTCAGGCAGCTGCTGCCAAGGCCAATAAGATAATAGGTTGCATCAAAAGGGGCATAGATGCCCATGATGAGAACATAGTCCTACCACTTTACAAATCACTGGTCAGACAACACATGGAGTACTGTGTACAGTTCTGTGCTCCTGTGAACAAGCAGACATAGCAGAGCTGGAAATGGTTCAAAGGAGGGCAACTAAAGTAATAACTGGCATGGGGGGACTACAGTACCCTGAAAGATTATCAATATTAGGGTTATTCAGTTTAGAAAAAAGACGACTGAGGGGAGATCTAATAACTATGTATAAATATATCAGGGGTCAGTACAGAGATCTCTCCCATCATCTATTTATCCCCAGGACTGTGACGAGGGGACATCCTCTGCGTCTGGAGGAAAGAAGGTTTGTACACAAACATAGAAGAGGATTCTTTACCGTAATAGCAGTGAGACTATGGAACTCTTTGCCTGAAACGAACAAGATGTGCTTTAACTGCAGACAGTCAGCTTTATTTTGACGGTATTCACATCCAAATCTGGTGAACGGTGTAGGAATTACCACAGTTTGCACATGTGCCTCCCACTTGTTGAGGGACCAAAAGTAATGGGACAGAATAATAATCATAAATCAAACTTTCACTTTTTAATACTTGGTTGCAAATCCTTTGCAGTCAATTATCAGCTGAAGTCTGGAACGCATAGACATCACCAGACACTGGGTTTCATCCCTGGTGATGCTCTGCCAGGCCTCTACTGCAACTGTCTTCAGTTCCTGCTTGTTCTTGGAGATTTTTCAATTCAGTTTTGTTATCAGCAAGTGAAATGCATGCTCAATCGGATTCAGGTCAGGTGATTGACTTGGCCATTGCATAACATTCCACTTCTTTCCCTTAAAAAACTCTTTGGTTGCTTTTGCAGTATGCTTTGGGTCATTGTGTCTATCTACACTGTGAAGTGCCGTCCAATGAGTTCGGAAGCATTTGGCTGAATATGAGCAGATAATATTGCCCGAAACACTTCAGAATTCATCCTGCTGCTTTTGTCAGCAGTCACATAATCAATAAATACAAGAGAACCAGTTCCATTGGCAGCCATACATGCCCACGTCATGACACTACCACCACCATGCTTCACTGATGAGGTGGTATGCTTAGGATCATGAGCAGTTCCTTTCCTTCTCCATACTCTTCTCTTCCCATCACTCTGGCACAAGCTGATCTTGGTCTCATCTGTCCATAGGATGTTGTTCCAGAACTGTGAAGGCTTTTTAACCACCTCAGCCCCTATAGCTTAAACACCCTTAAAGACCAGGCCACTTTTTACACTTCTGACCTACCCTACTTTCACCGTTTATTGCTCGGTCATGCAACTTACCACCCAAATGAATTTTACCTCCTTTTCTTCTCACTAATAGAGCTTTCATTTGGTGGTATTTCATTGCTGCTGACATTTTAACTTTTTTTTGTTATTAATCAAAATTTAACGATTTTTTTGCAAAAAAATGACATTTTTCACTTTCAGTTGTAAAATTTTGCAAAAAAAACGACATCCATATATAAATTTTTCTCTAAATTTATTGTTCTACATGTCTTTGATAAAAAAAAAAATGTTTGGGTAAAAAAAAAAATGGTTTGGGTAAAAGTTATAGCGTTTACAAACTATGGTACAAAAATGTGAATTTCCGCTTTTTGAAGCAGCTCTGACTTTCTGAGCACCTGTCATGTTTCCTGAGGTTCTACAATGCCCAGACAGTACAAACACCCCACAAATGACCCCATTTCGGAAAGTAGACACCCTAAGGTATTCGCTGATGGGCATAGTGAGTTCATAGAACTTTTTATTTTTTGTCACAAGTTAGTGGAAAATGATGATTTTTTTTTTCTTACAAAGTCTCATATTCCACTAACTTGTGACAAAAAATAAAAACTTCTATGAACTCACTATGCCCATCAGCGAATACCTTGGGGTGTTTTCTTTCCAAAATGGGGTCACTTGTGGGGTACTTATACTGCCCTGGCATTCTAGGGGCCCAAATGTGTGGTAAGTAGTTTGAAATCAAAATGTGTAAAAAATGACCGGTGAAATCCGAAAGGTGCTCTTTGTAATGTGGGCTCCTTTGCCCACCTAGGCTGCAAAAAAGTGCCACACATGTGGTATCGCCGTACTCAGGAGAAGTTGGGGAATGTGTTTTGGGGTGTCTTTTTACATATACTCATGCTGGGTGAGAGAAATAGCTCGGCAAAAGACAACTTTTCCCATTTTTTATACAAAGTTGGCATTTGACCAAGATATTTCTCTCACCCAGCATGGGTATATGTAAAATGACACCCCAAAACACATTCCCCAACTTCTCCTGAGTACGGAGATACCACGTGTGACACTTTTTTGCAGCCTAGGTGGGCAAAGGGGCCCATATTCCAAAGAGCACCTTTCGGATTTCACCGGTCATTTTTTACACATTTTGATTTCAAACTTCTTACCACACATTTGGGCCCCTAGAATGCCAGGGCAGTATAACTACCCCACAAGTGACCCCATTTTGGAAAGAAGACACCACAAGGTATTTTGTGATGGGCATAGTGAGTTCATGGAAGTTTTTATTTTTTGTCACAAGTTAGTGGAATATGAGACTTTGTAAGGGAAAAAATAAATAAATATATAAATCATCATTTTCCGCTAACTTGTGACAAAAAATATAAAATTCTAGGAACTCGCCATGCCCCTCACGGAATACCTTGGGGTGTCTTCTTTCCAAAATGGGGTCACTTGTGGGGTAGTTATACTGCCCTGGCATTTTCCAGGGGCCCTAATGTGGTAAGTAGGTAAATGACCTGTCAAATCCGAAAGGTGCTCTTTGGAATGTGGGCCCCTTTGCCCACCTAGGCTGCAAAAAAGTGTCACACATGTGGTATCTCCGTACTCAGGAGAAGTTGGGCAATGTGTTTTGGGGTGTCATTTTACATATACCCATGCTGGGTGAGATAAATATCTTGGTCAAATGCCAACTTTGTATAAAAAAATGGGAAAAGTTGTCTTTTGCCAAGATATTTCTCTCACCCAGCATGGATATATGTAAAATGACACCCCAAAACACATTGCCCAACTTCTCCTGAGTACAGCGATACCCCATGTGTGACATTTTTTTGCAGCCTAGGTGGGCAAAGGGGCCCACATTCCAAAGAGCACCTTTCGGATTTCACCGGCCATTTTTTACAGATTTTGATTTCAAACCACTTCTCACGCATTCGGCCCCTAAAATGCCAGGGCAGTATAACTACCCCACAAGTGACCCCATTTTGGAAAGAAGACACCCCAAGTTATTTCGTGATGGGCATAGTGAGTTCATGGAATTTTTTATTTTTTGTCATATACAAAGTTGGCATTTGACCAAGATATTTCTCTCACCCAGCATGGGTATATGTAAAATGACACCCCAAAACACATTGCCCAACTTCTCCTGAGCACGGCGATACCACATGTGTGACACTTTTTTGCAGCCTAGATGCGCAAAGGGGCCCACATTCATTTTATGAGGGCATTTAGACATTTGGATCCCAGACTTCTTCTCACGCTTTAGGGCCCCTAGAATGCCAGGGCAGTATAAATACCCCACATGTGACCCCATTTTGGAAAGAAGACACCCCAAGGTATTCAATGAGGGGCATGGCGAGTTCATAGAATTTATTTTTTTTTGGCACAAGTTAGCGGAAATTGATATATTTTTTTTTTTCTCACAAAGTCTCCCTTTCCGCTAACTTGGGACAAAAATTTCAATCTTTCATGGACTCAATATGCCCCTCACGGAATACCTTGGGGTGTCTTCTTTCCGAAATGGGGTCACATGTGGGGTATTTATACTGCCCTGGCATTCTAGGGGCCCTAAAGCGTGAGAAGAAGTCTGGAATATAAATGTCTAAAAAAAATTTACGCATTTGGATTCCGTGAGGGGTATGGTGAGTTCATGTGAGATTTTATTTTTTGACACAAGTTAGTGGAATATGAGACTTTGTAAGAAAAAAAATAATAAATTCCGCTAACTTGGGCCAAAAAAATGTCTGAATGGAGCCTGACAGGGGGGTGATCAATGACAGGGGGGTGATCAATGACAGGGGGGTGATCAGGGAGTCTATATGGGGTGATCACCCCCCTGTCATTGATCACCCCCCTATAAGGCTCCATTCAGATGTCCATATGTGTTTTGCGGATCCGATCCATGTATCAGTGGATCCGTAAAAATCATACGGACATCTGAATGCAGCCTTACAGGGGGGTGATCAATGACAGGGGGTGATCAATGACAGGGGGGTGATCAGGGAGTCTATATGGGGTGATCACCCCCCTGTAAGTCTCCATTCAGATGTCCGTATGTGTTTTGCGGATCCGATACATGTATCAGTGGATCCGTAAAAATCATACGGACATCTGAATGCAGCCTTACAGGGGGGGTGATCAATGACAGGGGGGTGATCAGGGAGTCTATATGGGGTGATCACCCCCCTGTCATTGATCACCCCCCTATAAGGCTCCATTCAGATGTCCGTATGTGTTTTGCGGATCCGATCCATGTATCAGTGGATCCGTAAAAATCATACGGACATCTGAATGCAGCCTTACAGGGGGGTGATCAATGACAGGGGGTGATCAATGACAGGGGGGTGATCAGGGAGTCTATATGGGGTGATCACCCCCCTGTAAGGCTCCATTCAGACGTCCGTATGCGTTTTGCGGATCCGATCCATCTATCAATGGATCCGTAAAATCCATACAGACATCTGAATAGAGCCTTACAGGGGGGTGATCAATGACAGGGGGGGGTGATCAGGGAGTCTATATGGGGTGATCAGGGGTTCATAAGGGGGTTAATAAGTGACAGGGGGGGGGGGGGTGTAGTGGTGTTTGGTGCTACTTTACTGAGCTACCTGTGTCCTCTGGTGGTCGATCCAAACAAAGGGGACCACCAGAGGACCAGGTAGCAGGTATATTAGACGCTGTTATCAAAACAGCGTCTAATATACCTGTTAGGGGTTAAAAAAAATCACATCTCCAGCCTGCCAGCGAACGATCGCCGCTGGCAGGCTGGAGATCCACTCTCTTACCTCCCGCGCCTGTGTGCGCGCGTTCACAGGAAATCTCGCGTCTCGCGAGATGACGCATATATGCGTGACTCTGCGCAGGGCTGCCGCCTCCCGAACGCGATCCTGCGTTAGGCGGTCCGGTGGCGGTTAAGATGTTTGGCAAACTCTAATCTGGCCTTCCTGTTTTTGAGGCTCACCAATGGTTTACATCTTGTGGTAAACCCTCTGTATTCACTCTGGTGAAGTATTCTCTTGATTGTTGACTTTGACACACATACACATACTGTTGTGAAGGGTGTTTTCTTCACCAGGGAAAGAATTCTTCGGTCATCCACCACAGTTGTTTTCCGTGGTCTTCCGGGTCTTTTGGTGTTTCTGAGCTCACCGGTGCGTTCCTTCTTTTTAAGAATGTTCCAAACAGTTTTGGCCACGCCTAATGTTTTTGCTATGTCTCTGATGGGTTTGTTTTGTTTTTTCAGCCTAATGATGGCTTGCTTCACTGATAGTGACATCTCTTTGGATCTCATCTTGAGAGATGACAGCAACAGATTCCAAATGCAAATAGCACACTTGAAATGAACTCTGGACCTTTTATCTGCTCATTGTAATTGGGATAATGAGGGAATAACACACACCTGGCCATGGAACAGATGAGAAGCCAATTGTCCCATTACTTTTGGTCCCCTAACAAGTGGGATGCACATATACAAACTGTTGTATTTCCTACACCGTTCACCTGATTTGGATGTAAATACTCTCAAATTAGAGCTGAGAGTCTGCCGTTAAAACACATCTAGTCAGTTTTATTTCAAATCCATTGTGGTGGTGTATAGAGCCAAAATTTTTTTAATTAAGTCGATGTCCCAATATTTATGGACCTGACTGTATATGCCAGAGATACCCAGGTTATACCAGCATGGTCCATATCACTATATACAAGAAGATGTATAACTAATACCAGCTGTACCTATATAATTATATACAGGAGATACCCAGGTTATACCTGCATGCTCCATATCTCTGTATTCAAGAAGATGTATAACTTACACCAGCTGCAGTGATGGCCAGTTTGCCGTGTTCACCCGCGAACACATGCGGGCTGCCATCTTAACTTACAAGTCCAGCGAGGCACAGGTAAGCCCTTACCTGTGCCTACGCCGCGAGCTGGTCTGAAACAAATGCGGTCACCGGGAGCAGGCAGTTCTGAGAACAGCCCGATGAAGGCCCCCGGCGGCTGTTCTCGAAACTGCCTGCTTTCTTCCGGTGACCGCATTTGTTTCAGACCGGCTCGCGGCGCAGGCACAGGTAAGGGCTTACCTGTGCCTCGCCAGACTTGTGAGTTAAGATGGCAGCCCGCATGTGTTCGCGGGCGTACACGGCGAACTGGCCATCACTGACCAGCTGTACATATATAATTATATACAGGAGATACCTAGGTTATACCAGCATGATCCATATCACTATATACAAGAAGATGTATAACTTATACCCTCTGTACATATATAATTATATACAGGAGATACCCAGGTTATACCAGCATGGTCCATATATAATTATATACAGAAGGTGCCCAGGTTATACCAGCATGCTCCATATCACTATATACAAGATGAAGTATAATGTATACCAGCGGTACATATTAGGAGGTACCCAGGTTATACCAGCATGCTCCATATCACTATATACAAGAAGATGTATAATTTATACCAGCGGTACATATATAATTTATATACAGAAGGTGCCCAGCTTTTGATGTCTTCAGGGTAGAGAAATGGGAGAAATCGTCTGGAGGTGGACAGTGTAAAGGCAGAGCTTCAGGTCTGCGTAAACCTTGTAGAAGAATGTATAAGACATTCCTGGCCAATGGCAAACTCTTGGAGGCAGCGAGAAAGGAGTGAAATATCAACAGTAGAAGTTAAAGGAAACCTGTCACCGAGATTTTGTGTATAGAGCTGAGGACATGGGTTGCTTGATGGCCACTAGCACATCCGCAATACCCAGTCCCCATAGCTCTGTGTGCTTTTATTGTGTAAAAAAACCGATTTTATACATATGCAAATTAACCGGAGATGAGTCCTGTCCCTGACTCATCTAAAGTACAGGACTCATCTCAGGTTAATTTGCATATGTATCAAATCTGTTTGTTTTTTATACAATAAAAGCACAAAGAGCTATGGGGACTGGGTATTGCCGATGTGCTAGTGCAGCACGCCAGACCTGCAGGGTATTGCGATAGTGAGGTCACGGTTATGGGCAATCGAGGGTTACTCACTGTTCATAGGAGAACCCTGGGCAGGCATGCGACAGTGAAGGAGAGGCTGACACAAAGTTCCTCTGGGGCACACTCTGTATGTAGGGACCAGGCCTGATGGTGGATGAGGTGCCCTGGATGTTGCAGGTGTTTTGAGTGCCTGGGGCAAGGTCCCTTTAAGAACCGTGACGCCAGTGCCTGTAACGGTGGCACACCAGTTTTCAGTAGTAATAAGTGAGGTACACAGGTGGTATAGTGAACCAAACGTTGCTTTACTTATAACAGTCCAACTTTGTACAGATAGTAAAGTTCTTGAACATGCAGCAGTTTACAATTAGCATTAGCAGGCTTTTCATTAATGGTAGATAGAGGTAAACAAAAAATTGAACCTTATATAAAGCGGCGCTGCTGCAGAAGACAGGACTCAGGTAGGTAAAATAAAGTGGGTCTTTATTTGTAAAAGTCTACGCGTTTCAGGGGCGGACTGCCCCCTTCATCAGGACAATAGGTCTGTACAGAACAGGGGGCGCTGACCTGGTACAGCGGATCAGGGATAACTAGGATAGTCCATAGAAAATACAAATATCACATAAGTCCTTGGAGGCTCAAAGAACAAAATGAGTCCGTACCCACGGCTTGTAGAGGGTTAAACAGGGGTTTCCCCATGAGGGGCTACCTGGGCCCATAATGTAGTCCCCAAATCTCACAGGTGGGTGCCCCTTGGTAGACCACGTGGACCTTCTTACTGGCGGAGATTCCTCCTGACTTGGTTCAGGAGGGTTGGAGGAGTGAACAGGCTCTGGAGCTCTTTCAGGTACACTCTGGGACAGGTCGTTCTGAGGTGGAGAAATAGCAGGAGCTGAAGTGGGTTCCTCCTGGGATGGAGAACCCGCTGGAACAGGAGCTGGTACTACCAGGTTTAACCAGGGTGTGAGAAACCAATGAAGTGGATTTTCATCATGTATCAGGTTCTCCACAGCCTGCATAGAATCAGCAGGTTGGGCTGGCAACTCAGGCTCAGGAGACTCTGGCTCAATGTCCTCTGCTGCAGGCTCTCCTTCTATACAGGGCTTTAAACTATTTCTATGTACAACTTGGGAGCCTTTACCTTCTCTGGAGATCTGGTAAATGCGAGCCTCAGCATTTGGAATGGCAGAAATGACATAGGGAATCCTTTCCCACTTACTGTCCAATTTACTGGTTCGATGGTTGTTCTTCAACCACACCATGTCTCCTAGAGCTAGGGGTTCCGCATGAGCAGCCAGGTCATAGTCTCTTTGCTGTCGTTCCCGGAAATTCTCCATGCGCTCCTGAACGATCTCTTTAGCATTTAGGAGACGTCTTTGGTGCTCCACTACCCAATCAGTCTTTGGTAGTGGGTTAATGACATCCGGCACTTGTATATCTAGGGAGTAATCAGCAGGCAACCTCCCTTGACGGCCGAACATCAGGTAGAAAGGTGTGTAACCGGTGGAGCAGTGAATTGTGTTATAGGTATACATGAGTTGTGGCAGCAGAGTAGGCCAATTACCCCTTGTCTCTGGGGGTACTACTCTCAGCATTTCAATGAGAGTTTGATTCATCTTTTCACAGAGTCCGTTACCTTGCGGATGATAGGCGGTGGTCCGGACTTTCTGGCAATTATGCAGCAGGCACATCTCTTGGAACAGCTGTGACTCAAACGCAGACCCTTGGTCGGTGAGGATTCTCTCTCGGCAGCCGTAGGGCAGAAGGAAATGCTTCCAGAACGCCTCTGCTGTAGTCTTAGCTGTCAGGTCTTTCACAGGCACTGCTACGACAAACTTAGTGAAATGATCAATAATGGTCATGGCATAAGTATACCCTGAGCGACTCGGCTCCAACTTCACGTGATCAATAGCAACAAGTTCTAAAGGAGTTTTACTTACAATAGGATGGAGAGGCGCCCTCTGGTCATGGCGTTCACTTCGCCCCACAGCACAGGCAGTGCATTCTCGGCACCATTTCTCAATGTCTTCTCTCATCCCAATCCAATAGAATCTTCTGCGAATGGCGGCCTCAGTCTTCTGCACGCCGAAGTGTCCGGACTGGTTGTGATACATTTCTAACACCAGGCTGGCATCTCGACGTGGTATGAGGATCTGATATATCCTATCACAGGACACTGGATCCAGGCTCCTCCTGAGCAACAGGCCTTCTTCCCAGGCATCCCTTGGTTCTTCCCAGGCATCCCTTGGTTCATCTGGGGCTTCCGTAGTGGGGAACCGAGACAGGGCATCAGCATTGTCATTGGAGCGGCCTGCCCGGTATTTCACAGTGAAGTCATAGTTGGCAAGGCGGGAGGCCCATCTTTGCTCCAGAGCCCCTAATCTGGCGGTATTCAGATGCGCCAGGGGGTTATTGTCCGTGAAGGCAACAAATGATGTGGCAGCGAGATAGTCTTTGAACTTTTCGGTCACAGCCCACACTAAGGCAAGAAACTCCAGCTTGAAGGAACTGTAGTTCTGGTCGTTCTTCTCAGCTCCCTTCAGGGATCTGCTGGCGTAGGCAATTACCCTCTCTTTGTTATCTTGCACTTGAGCCAACACTGCCCCCAGGCCTCTTTTACTAGCATCTGTGTAGAGGTGGAACGGCTTCTGATAATCTGGGTAACCCAGAACAGGGGGTTCGGTCAGCTTTTTTTTTTTAGGAGCTGAAAGGCAATCTCCCGTCCTTCATTCCACTCAACAGGAATAGGAGTCTTTGGACTCTTCTTGGGATGCCCCCTCAGGAGTTCCTGGATTGGATCCGCGATTTGTGCGAAATGCGGGATGAAACGCCTATAATACCCTGCAAAGCTGAGAAAGCTCCTCACCTCTTTCACGGTGGTAGGAGTAGGCAAATTGCGGACAGCAGCAAGTTTATCAGGATCAGGCTGTACTCCTTCGGCACTGACAATGTGCCCTAGGTATTTTACTGCGGGTTTTAGCAGGTGGCACTTGGATGGCTTGATTTTGAGGCCATATTTAGTGAGGACTTGGAACACTTCCGCCAGGTGTTTTAGATGGTCCTCATACGTTTTGGAGTATATAATAAAGTCATCTAAAATATAACAATACAGTTTCAAAGTTCCTATGGCCTAAACAACGTTCCATCAACCGTTAGAACGTCCCTGGAGCGTTACACAATCCAAACGGCATGTAGTTAAATTCAAACAGGCCCATGGGTTTAGTGAAAGCGGTCTTTTCTCGATCCTCTGGGGCCATAGGCACTTGCCAGTACCCACTAGTTAAGTCCAGGGTGGAGAAATAGGCTGATGACCCCAGGGCAGTCAAGGACTCCTCAATGCGTGGTAATGGATAAGCATCTTTGTGGGTGATTTGATTGATCTTTCTGTAATCCACGCAGAACCTTATACTGCCATCTTCCTTTTGAAGAAGCACTAGGGGCGCAGCCCAGGGACTGTGACTGTCCCGGATTATATTACAGTTTTTCATCTCTTGTATCATTTCTTTCACAGACTGATAAGTAGTAGGTGGTATGGGTCTGTGTCTCTCTGTCAGGACTGGAATAGTGGATCAGGTATGGAATCCTTTGGCAGGGACGAAATAATCCCAAAAATTAGCGTAGTACAAAAAAGGTCAATCCAATCGGGTAGTCGGTTCCAGTTCCAGGTCGTGGCGGGCAGCAGAATTCGTAATCGAGGAAACAGGCAAGGAGTCGGTAGTTGGGAAGTCAGATTAAACAACAGGTTCACAGGAGGGAGCTGGGTGTTCACCATAAGGTTGAATAACTCAGCAATGAGTCAAGGCTCTGACTGGCTTTAAGTACACAGTGAACCCAGGACCGCCCCCCTGGTTGCCGGGCAACCAAGAGGCTTCCTTAGTCAGAAGCCAATCATAAGGCTGAGGGCGGTGACGGAGGCTGAAGCCCTCCCTCAGCCTGAGTAGCACCTGTGGTCTGGAGTGGAGCATGTGCACTACGCTTGTATCCCTGCGCACGCGGCTTGTGTACCGCGTACGCGCAGCCAGCGTCCGACTCGCGCAGGCGCACTGGCCACATTGACGTCAGGTGTCCTGTCAGGAGGAAGAGGAGGAGCTATCTGCGCCCGCCGCCCACGAACCCGATGCGAAACGGCCCCCCTGGTTCCCTGACAGAGCCCCCCACCAAGGAGCGGCCGCCGGAAGCGAACCTGGGATGGCCGATCAGGATGAGCCCTGTGGAATGCGCGGACCTTGGCGTCTGCATGAAGGTTACCTGCTGGTTCCCAGGAACGCTCCTCTGGCCCATATCCCTTCCAGTGGACAAGGTATTCCAAGACTCCATGGCGTCTGCGGGAGTCCAAGATCCCCTGGACTTCATATTCATCATTGTTATCCACCTGAATGGGAGCGGGTGGCACCGGCACTCTGCCCACAAGGGTGTTGGCACGGTAGGGCTTCAGTAGTGATACATGAAACACCGGATGGATGGTAAATGAAGTAGGCAGGTTTAGTCTCGCCGCGACGTCGTTGACCATTGAGGCGATGGTGAATGGTCCCAAATAGCGAGGGCCCAATTTTTTGGACGTGCAGGTCAGTTTAAGGTGCTGAGAAGATAACCATACCCTATCCCCACTTCTGTACTTGGGGCTCTCGGTGCGTCTCCGATCGGCCTGAGTCTTTTGCTGTTGCTGGGTAGTGCGGAGCTTCCACACTAGGGTACATAGAAAACCCCGGAGACGACGGAGGCGCTGGGCCACTTCAGGTACGGGAATGTCCACCGGAAGGTCTGGAAGAGTCAAGGGGTGGTACCCGTAATTCGCATAAAAGGGCGAGAGTCCCGTAGAGGTATGCTGCTGTTTATTGTATGCATATTCTGCCAGAGGGAGAAGGTCCACCCAGTCGTCTTGTAGGTATGACGAATAGCAGCGGAGATATTGCTCCAAGGTTTGGTTCGTCCTCTCTGTCTGGCCGTTGGACTGGGGATGATAAGCAGAGGACAGGTTGCGGGTGATGTGGAGGCAGCGGCAAAATTGGCTCCAGAAACGGGAGGTGAACTGCGAACCCCGATCAGATACAATAGAGGAGGGGAGTCCATGTAGGCGGAACACATGCTGTAAAAACAATTTTGAGGTATGTTGGGCTGTTGGAAGGCCGGTCGTTGGAATAAAGTGGGCCATCTTGGTGCATCTATCTACTACAACCAAGATCGTAGTGTGGCCCTGTGAAGGAGGTAAGTCCACCACGAAATCCATGGCGAGGTCCCTCCAGGGCACTGTTGCCACGGGTAGAGGTTGTAGTGGGCCGACTGGCCGGGTGTGCGGTCTCTTGTGCATGGCACAGATGGTGCATGAGCCCACAAAGGAACGTACATCCGCCGCTAGGGAAGGCCACCAGAACTGCCTTTGCACGTACTCTAAGGTATTGCGTATTCCCCTGTGACCTGCGGTTGGGTGGTCGTGATGATGTTGCAGGATCGGCACCCGATGGGAAGTAGGCACGTAGATCTTTCCCTGATGGTAACGTAGACCCTGCCTTTGTGGCAGGTGTGCTGCTTCTGACGGTACGGTCCAGCTGGCTTGTCGGATCTCTTCGAGTAATGAATGTTGTGTGGCCAAAAAGTAGGTGCTTGGAAGGATGGTTTCTGGAGGTGAAAACACGGCATCGTGAAGACGGGAGAGGGTATCGGCCTTCCCATTCTTTGATCCAGGACGATATGTTATCTGGAGGGTGAAGCGGGAAAAGAAGAGGGCCCACCTGGCTTGCCGGGGCCGTAACCTCTTAGCAGTACGAAGGTATTCTAGGTTACGGTGATCAGTATAGACAGTTACCGGGTGCTTGGCTCCCTCCAGCAGATGCCGCCACTCCTCCAGCGCATTTTTTATGGCCAGTAGTTCCCTCTCGCCCACATCGTAGTTTTGTTCCGCCTTGGTTAACTTGCGGGAGTAGAACGCCACTGGGTGTAGGAGTTGTTTCTCCCCTTGTCTTTGGGAGAGAACTGCCCCGACGGCTTTCTCTGAGGCATCTGTCTCCAGGTAGAAGGGGAGAGCAGTGTCAGGCTGCGCCAGTACCGGAGCTTGTGTGAAAAGCCTTTGGAGGGTTTGGAAGGCCTTATGAGCGGCAGGGGTCCATTCCGGATGAAGCGACAGTAAAAATTTGCGAAACCGATGAACTGTTAGACCATTCGTCGGTTTCGTGGGATAGGCCATTCTAGGACGGCCTGAACCTTCTTGGGGTCCATCTCCACTTTTCCGGGGGACAGTATGTATCCCAAGAATTCAATAGAAGGAACCCAGGAACGCTCCTCTGGACCATAACCACGCCAATGGACCAAAAACTGCACCCGACCGCGGACCAGGCGTGAGTCCAGGATATTGCTCACCTCATACTCCTCACGATTACCCACTTGGACCGGACGAGGCCGAGGAACCGAGGAAGTGAAACGATTACACACCAGTGGCTTCAACAGGGAGACATGAAACACGTTGGAGATCCGCATGCCAGGAGGAAGCGCAAGGGCATAGGCTACCGGGTTTACCCTGCGAAGCACTCGGAAGGGACCAACAAAGCGAGGCGCCAGCTTGGGAGTGGGCACTCGAAGGTTGAGGTTGCGGGTGGACAACCATACACGGTCTCCGACCTGGTAGGAAGGAGCAGGCGCTCGTCTGCGATCAGCCTGGAGTCTCTGGCGCTGCGCAGAGACCTCAAGGGACTTCTGGATCAGTACCCAAGAAGCACGTAGGACGGAAAGGTGATCCTCCACAGCCGGAATATCCTGGGGAGAGAATACCTCCGGTAACACGGCAGGTTGGAACCCATAATTGGCCATGAAGGGAGACGTCCCAGAGGAAGAGTTCACCGCCGTGTTCCTGGCAAACTCAGCCCAAGGCAGGAGGTCAACCCAATTGTCTTGGTGATCGGAGACATAGCAACGAAGGAATTGCTCCAAGGCCTGATTGGATCGTTCTGCGGCCCCATTGGACTGAGGGTGGTAGGCCGAGGAGAAGGAGAGATGAATCCCCAACTGGGTGCAAAAGGCGCGCCAGAACCTGGACACAAACTGACTCCCCCGATCCGACACAATCTCCTTGGGCAAACCGTGCAACCGGAAGACCTCCCTGGCAAAAATCGTGGCCAACTCTTGTGCAGAGGGTAACTTCTTGAGAGGAACACAGTGGCACATCTTGGAAAACCGATCCACAATCATGAGAATGACCGTATGGCCTCGGGATGCAGGGAGGTCCACAATGAAATCCATCCCCAGGTGTGACCATGGGCGCTCCCCGGTGGCTATGGGTTGCAGAAGGCCCAACGGAAGGTGCCGAGGGGACTTACTCTGGGCACAAACGGAGCATGCCGCTACATATGCGGCGATGTCGGAACGTAGGGAAGGCCACCAGAACAGACGTGAAACAGCCCAGGACAGCTGATTCTTTCCAGGATGCCCCGCGGTCTTGGAGTTATGGTAGGTTCGCAACAACCGAGTGCGCAACTCCTCAGGCACAAAACATCTGCCGTTGGGTCTCCCAGAGGGAGCACCAGATTGAGCCGCCAAAATCTGCTCACCCAGGGGAGAGGTCAGGCTGGTGCGAATGGCGGCCAAGATCTGATTCGGAGGTATGACCGAAGTCGGAATCGACTCCTCCCTGGACAGCTCGGAGTACTGCCGTGATAAGGCATCCGCCCTGATGTTCTTGGAACCGGGTAGGTAGGAGACCACGTAATTAAAACGTGACAAGAACAGGGCCCATCTGGCCTGACGTGGTGTCAATCTCTTGGCCTCAGAAAGGTAGGTCAGATTCTTGTGGTCCGTCAGGATGAGGACCGGAACCACCGAACCCTCGAGCAAGTGCCTCCATTCTTTAAGGGCCTGCACGATGGCCAATAACTCCCTGTCACCAATCTGATAGTTGCACTCCGCGGAAGACAGTTTCCGGGAGTAAAACCCACAAGGAAGCAGAGGACCCTCTGGTGTTCTACGCTGAGACAGAAGGGCGCCTACTCCCGTCTCAGACGCGTCCACCTCGAGGACAAAGGGCAACCCAGGGTTGGGATGCGACAGAATCGGAGCCGACACAAAGGCGGACTTTAGAGCCTCAAAAGCTCGGATGGCCTCGAGCGGCCAGACCTGGGAATTACTGCCCTTCCTGGTCAGATCCGTGAGAGGCTTGGCTAGCATGGAAAAGTCCCTGATGAACTTCCGATAATAATTGGCGAAGCCCAAAAAGCGCTGCAGGGAACGAAGACCACTGGGCTGGGACCACTGTAAGACAGCCGAAACCTTCTCAGGATCCATGGAGAACCCCTCAGCGGAAATGATGTAACCTAAGAAGGTTACCTGGGATCGGTGAAATTCGCATTTCTCAAGCTTACCGAACAGCTTGTTCTCTCGTAACCGTTGCAACACTCGTCTGACGTCCAGAATGTGGGCCTCCATGGATTCAGAATATACCAAGATGTCATCCAAATAGACCACCACACACTGCTGCAACAGGTCACGGAAAACATCGTTGATGAATTCCTGAAAGACTGCGGGCGCATTGCACAACCCAAAGGGCATAACCAAGGATTCATAATGACCGGTCCTGGTGTTAAACGCGGTCTTCCACTCATCGCCCGCCTTGATCCTTACCAGGTTATATGCCGCCCTCAGGTCGAGTTTGGTAAAGACCGTGGCCCCTTTAAGGCGATCGAACAGCTCGGAAATCAAGGGTATCGGGTAAGCGTTCTTGATCGTGATGCGATTGAGACCCCTGTAATCGATGCAAGGCCTCAACTCACCGCCCTTCTTTTTCACAAAGAAAAATCCAGCCCCTGCCGGGGACGAGGATTTGCGAATGTGTCCGCGTGAAAGCGCCTCCCTCACGCACTCCTCCATGGCCTCATTCTCCGCTACCGACAGTGGATAGACTTTGCCACGAGGAGGAACGGCACCAGATTGTAACTCTATGGCACAATCGTATGGGCGGTGCGGAGGTAGGGCAACCGCGCGCACCTTATCGAATACATCCCGGTACTCCTCGTATTCAGGAGGCAACAGAGAGTCCGAGGAAGTACACAGCAACTTGACAGACCCATGGATGCAACTAGCCCCACACTGCGGTGACCACGAGAGGATCTCGGCCGATCTCCAATCGAAAGTCGGATTATGCTTCCGGAGCCAGGGGTACCCCAAGACCACCGAGTAGTGTGGAGACGAAATAACCTGGAGGCAGACCGACTCTCTGTGAACGGCACCAATGGCTATCCCCACTGGAAGGGTCTCATGAGTCACGTGTGGCGGCAGAAGGGGTCTGCCATCTATCGCCTCAAGAGCCAGTGGGGAACCTCGAGCCTGCAGAGGAATGGAATTGGCGGCAGCGAACACATTATCAATGAACAAACCACCAGCACCAGAGTCCACCAACGCCTGGGTCGTCACCGAGCCCCCGACCCAGGAGAGGACAACAGTGATCAGTGGTTTGTCAACACGGGAAACCGGGGACGAGGAGACTCCACCCAAGATCTGCCCCCGACAGGATCTCAGGTGCGAGCGTTTCCCGGACGGTTCGGACATGCCAACCGAAAATGCCCACCGAGACCACAGTACATGCATCGGCCCTCGCGTCTCCGGAGTACCCTCTCCCCCTCGGACAGGCGAGCAAACCCCAGCTGCATGGGTTCTCCCCCAGACAAGTCATCCCCAGGAGGCGTGGGAGGAGAGGGAGGCACGGGTGGGACAGCAAACGTAGGCGCCAATCTGTTAGAAAACATCCGCAGGCTCTCCTTAAAGGAAGGTCTCTCCCTGAGTCTGGTGTCAATCAAAATCAGGAAAGAAATAAGAGACTCGAGCTCCACTGGTAGGTCCTTAGCTGCAACCTCATCCTTCAAGGCATCCGAGAGACCATGAGAGAAAGCAGCGACCAGAGCCTCATTATTCCAGCCCACCTCTGCTGCCAGGGTACGAAACTCAATGGCGTATTCAGCTACGGATCGTGAACCCTGTCTGATGGACATAAGGAGCTTCGCAGCAGAGGCAGCACGAGCCGGCACATCGAATACCTTCCGAAGAGAAGCAACAAAACCGGAAAACTCGGCAACCACCGGATTGTTGTTCTCCCATAAAGGGCTGGCCCAGGCCAAGGCCTTGTCCGAGAGCAGCGAGATCAAGAAGCCCACCTTTGATCTCTCAGTGGGAAAGGCATGTGGCAGCAACTCGAAATAAATGCCCACCTGGTTAAGGAAACCTCGGCACTGAGTTGGCTCTCCCCCAAAGCGCTGTGGAAGAGGGGCAGAACCGGTCATACCCCGAAACACCGCAGGTGCAACAACAGGTGTCGGGGTAGACTCTGGCGCAACAACCGGAGCGGCAGTAGGAGCAGGCCCAGGAGCGACAACCGACCCATCGGCAACGGGAGCGAAATGAGCCGTGCGTTCAAGCAGGGTTTGCAACGCCACAGTGAACCGACCCAACAGGTGATCCTGCTGATCAAGTCTGGCAACCAGCGTGGGTAGCGAGGATGGCCCTGTACCGTCAGAATTCATGGCTTGGTCCTAATGTCACGGAACCATGAACCAGACGTACAACAAGGGATAAGTGAAAATAAGAAGGCTTTATTGAAAATAAAGCTGTAAAGCAAAAGTCCAAACGGATGGCGAAACCGAAGCAGAGTCTTTGCGAAGCCAGAGGTCAGGAACCAGAAGGGTAGTCAGACGAAGCCAGGATCAGGAACCAGCAGGGTAGTCAGACGAAGCCAGGATCAGGAACCAGCAGGGTAGTCGGACGAAGCCAGGATCAGGAACCAGCAGGGTAGTCGGACGAAACCAGGATCAGGAACCAGCAGGGTAGTCGGACGAAACCAGGATCAGGAACCAGAAGCCGCAGCAGTCTAGAAGCATGTGAACACAGGAGGACCAAGCAAGGAACTGAAGCCACAGACCTCCTATATATATGAGCTGGGCATCCAGCTCCTCCCAGTGGGAAGGAGGAGCCGCAGGGTGGGAGGCTACAAGAAACCCAGAAACCAAGATGGCCGCCAGCACATGTCAAACGAAGGAGAACAGCAAGAAGGTAAGACCATGACACAGGTTCACAGGAGGGAGCTGGGTGATCACCATAAGGTTGAATAACTCAGCAATGAGTCAAGGCTCTGACTGGCTTTAAGTACACAGTGAACCCAGGACCGCCCCCCTGGTTGCCGGGCAACCAGGAGGCTTCCTTAGTCAGAAGCCAATCATAAGGCTGAGGGCGGTGACGGAGGCTGAAGCCCTCCCCCAGCCTGAGTAGCACCTGTGGTCTGGAGTGGAGCATGTGCACTACGCTTGTATCCCTGCGCACGCGGCTTGTGTACCGCGTACGCGCACGCGGCTTGTGTACCGCGTACGCGCACGCGGCTTGTGTACCGCGTACGCGCACCCGGCGTCCGACTCGCGCAGGCGCACTGGCCACATTGACGTCAGGTGTCCTGTCAGAAGGAAGAGGAGGAGCTATCTGCGCCCGCGCCTGTGAACCCGATGCGAAACGGCCCCCCTGGTTCCCTGACACTCTCCTTGTTAGGAGGATGAGAGCCAGTGGGTATGGTATGTTGGATTACACTGACCTCTCCATAGTCCGTGGAATGCTTACTGAAAACCTTGTGATGTTCTCTTGCTAGCTTCAGAACTCCCTCCATTTGCTCCTTCGGGGTGGATTCGTTCCCCACATGAAGCTCTTCCCACCAGGATGTTGTCGGGGCGCTGGCGGTGGCGCTGCTGCTCTGTGTGGTCTGGAACGCCTCTGTGGCAGGCAGACGGATCACATCCTGGAAAGACACCTGGAAAAGCTGAGCAATGGGGCAGTGCTTAAAAAGAGTAACGGAGTGATCACCAAAATTAATTAAACGGACAGGCACTTTACCTTGGGACACTGTCACCAGACTCTTGGCTGTCCGTACGAAGGGATGATTCTCAATCTGGATAGGTTCCACTAGGGCTTGATAGTCCTGGCCCTGGATCCCCAACACCGCACGGCACCACAGGATGATCTGGGAATTAGGGGGGCAGGATTACCGGCCGGTTGTCCCGGATCCGGACAGTACAAATTTCCCCTTTTTTGTTGGCGAACCTTTGTTGAGCGCACAGTACGCTGATAGTTTTTTGAATGGCCCTTCTAGAAGCAGGCGAGGTTGAGGGTACAGTTTGGTTCAATGCTTCAAGCACTTTGGAGTAACAGTTTTTAAAGGACATTAGTCCCTAGGATCACAGGGTGTCCTCCTTTATCTCCTGCTTGTACCACAATCACACCTTGCTGTGGTAAGGTGGCCTCTCCTACCTGAAGAGTAGGTTCCCAGTACCCATGGACTTTCACTGGCTTACCGTTGCTGGCAATGATATCTAGCCAGGACTCTGGTGGCTGGGTGAGGAGACTTGGATCCCAGAACTTGTCAAAGGCAGGTCATTGGATGGTGGTGACCTGTGACCACGTATCCAGCAGGGTTTCAAAGGGTATCCCGTTGATACATATTTTAATTTTTGGACGGGATCCCACGTATTTAGGCATCCAGCTTGGATCCTTTGGACCTACTGTTCTACCTCCCGAGGGGCGGTCCTCTGCCTCAGGGGTTGCCCGTTTAACTGCCAGCACATTGATTCAGTATGTCCATATTTCTTGGAATAGTGGCAAACTGTGGCTGCAATAGTGGCTGCTTTCGATTTCTAGACCGATAACTCGGTCGTCCATCAGGTTCCTTTGGGTATACATCCCTATATGCAGGTGGGAGCCTTGGAGGAAAAGGGCCTTCATCTTCTAACAACAATGGTTTCTCCCACTCCTCTATTTTCTTACATACTTTCTCTAAACTCAGAGTGAGATGGTTCACTTGCTCCATTAGCGCTGCCACTACATCTGTTACTGGAGCCTGAGTGGCTTGACTGACTCCAGCCGGCCCCACATTAACAATTTTTGGTTGACAAACCTGAGGTTCAGGCGAGGCTGCTGGCCCTGCCGCCGGGTTCTGGCCTAGAATGCTGATAGCCAGCTCTTTAAAGTCCAAAAATGCACAATTTGGGAGTTGAGCTGACAGCATCCTCAGCTGGCCCTTTAAATGCTCATTACTTATACCCGCAATGAACTGTTCTCTAAGAGTCCTGTCCTGGTCCTCAGCTTCCTTGGGGTCCACCTGGACTGCATTTTAACTTCGGACACCGTTCTGGCCTCAAATGTGGTGCAGAGGCGATCAAAAATCTGCTCCAGGCTACTCTTTTCAGAACTGGGCCATGACATGACTTCCCTGCGGGCGGCCCCTTCTAACGGAGCTAGGAGGATCTCCATTTGTTGTTCAGCAGATATAGGGTAGTGCCGGAATAAGGCCAGTATCTGGTCTCTGAAGTCCTTTAATTTGTGGGCTTCTCCTGAATATCGTGGAAACTAGGGGGCCCCAAAATAATACGGCATGGTCAATGGCATCAGGCCTGATGCTGCCGCGGAGGCAGGTGCCCTATTGTCAGTTGCAGGCACATCTGGGGCCGCCTGCCCTGCTCCATCAGGTGCGGACATAGTGTTACTAAATGGGTATGGCCCTTTAAATGACAGTGGAGCGGACCGGAGCTAAAATGTCAGAGTTTTTTTTTTTTCAGGTCAAGTCTCTCGTCACTAGGGGAGGACCCTCTCCGGTACCCTGGCAGGGGGCGGGGCCGCTCCGGTATAGTAATCAGAAGGGGGCCGGTGAAGGGTAAAGTTAGTACTTACTCCGGCGGTGCTCGCTCCAAGTCTCACGAGATGCGTGGCTACGTCAGACGGGAGTCCCACACGCAGTGTAAGAAGGTAGGCGCGGCCTCTTGCAGCTCCGGGATTCAGGTAGGCGGTACTTTTTCCAGACAGGGCGGCGTTTCTCCTCCTTGCAGGCTGGGCGGTAACTTCACCTTGTCCTTTTTCGCGCCAAACGGGCACAACGAGGCGCACTTTTAATCCGGTCAGCTTAAGCAGCCATCTTTGAGCAAAACGCTATCCATTCACTGACAGCAAGCGGTGGCTTAAATAAACGGCAGACAAAAATGCAAAAATCTGCAGCACTCGCCAGTGTAGTAAATCCAATAGTGGTTTATTCAATAAAGAGCATGGTGATGCGACGTTTCGACCTTCCTTCTGATGTTGACGGGGTGGGATGCCGGGTGACACGGACGATCCATGACTTTGTTTTGTGGACGGCCGCGTCCCCATGGTAACCACTTACGTCATCATTATGCTACACGCTTAGCTTGTTGCAGTGCCGTGGAGCGTATCTGCCCCTACGGGCATTAGCAACAACTGACGTCATCTTGGGAAATTTCCCCATTGGCTGACAGCGGATGAAGACGCATGCGCACTATAGCTTCCGGGAAGCGTTCAGCGCGCTCTACAAACATTGCGGACATGGTAAAAAACCCCGGGGACGTCACCTCAATGTAGGAGGTAATATTACTATGTAGGAGTGTTTATTTTACTATAAGTCACTGAGAGTTTTTATAGTACACTGTATTGGATCGGAAGTGATCCTTGTTTATGATTATAAATGATGACCCACGAATATATATGTATATGGATGTACCATCCCACCTGGGGGAGGGATAGCTCCACCCACTTTGTATTATATAAGGCACACGCTTGTTAATTTATTGTATTGCTTGAGAAAGACCGAGGAAGGTCGAAACGTCGCATCACCATGCTGTTTATTGAATAAACCACTATTGGATTTACTACACTGGCGAGTGCTGCAGATTTTTGCATTTTTGTCTGACGCCGGGATCATTAGCCAGGATCCTCATCTGCGTGCACCACCGTTACCCTAAAGGTATTTTCCAATAGCTTTCCCTAATATGGGATCAGTAGGGCTGCCAAACCTCTGTATACATTAAATAAATGGCAAACAGTCCATGCAATATACAGTTCTTCACACCGCAATTATGAGAGTTCTTTGGCCCAGAAATTTTCAACAGTAGGGCTTGGTCACTTTTTAGGTAGATAACGGCACACAGTTTTTGTATTCCAACAATGGCGCAGGAATGATCGTATCCTGTTCACGACGCCAATTTATGCAGCATGCCAGACCTGCAGGGTATTGCGATAGTGAGGTCACGGTTATGGGCAATCGAGGGTTACTCACTGTTCATAGGAGAACCCTGGGCAGGCATGTGACAGTGAAGGAGAGGCTGACACAAAGTTCCTCTGGGGCACACTCTGTATGTAGGGACCAGGCCTGATGGTGGATGAGGTGCCCTGGATGTTGCAGGTGTTTTGAGTACCTGGGGCAAGGTCCCTTTAAGAATCGTGATGCCAGTGCCTGTAATGGTGGCACACCGGTTTTAAATAGCAATAAGTGAGGAACACAGGTGGTATAGTGAACCAAACGTTGCTTTACTTATAACAGTCCAACTTTGTACAGATAGTAAAGTTCTTGAACATGCAGCAGTTTACAAATAGCATGAGTAGGCTTTTCATTAATGGCAGGCAATGTACTTTGCAAGATACTCAGAGGGTAACATCAATATTCACAGACCAGGTTGCATATATTCCTCAGATATCCTGGCTGTCTGTATCCCAAGGCCCATGTGCCCTAATGCTGGCTTTTATCCTTGGTATAAATCCTCCTCAGGTATATATTCCTTGCTTTTACTTAATGATCCCTTCTGCCCTTCATCTTACTTGTTTAGCTGGGTTGCTGGCTCTGCTTTGATGAGATAACTGCAGTTCTTTCCCAGGAGGCAAACACTTCTCTTGGGGGTAATCTTCTGAGCTAACTATGGCTCATTTTATCAACAGGCTAACTAGTTCACTCTCACTAGCCCCTGGATTACACTGACTCTTCCCTGGCTGGGCCTACCTATATATACTCAGGGCTCTCTAGCTCCCTCTAACGTCTAGGAGGCTGAACTACACCCTAACAGGCCTGACACCCATATAACACAGGGAAATGAACATTTAACATCACATTAATGCAATAGACATGTTAGGCTACTTTCACACTAGCGTTCGGGGCTCCGCTTGTGAGTTCCGTTTGAAGGCTCTCACAAGCGGCCCCGAACGGATCCATCCAGCCCTAATGCATTCTGAGTGGATGCGGATCCGCTCAGAATGCATCAGTTTGGCACCGTTTGTCCTCCGCTCCGCTCAGCAGGCGGACACCTGAACGCAGCTTGCAGCGTTTGAGTGTCCGCCTGGCCGTGCGGAGGCAAACGGATCCGTCCAGACTTACAATGTAAGTCAATGGGGACGGATCCGTTTGAAGATGACAAAGTAAGGCTCAATTTTCAAACGGATCCGTCCCCCATTGACTTTCAATGTAAAGTCAAAACGGATCCGTTTGCATTATCATGAACAAAAAAAATTTTTTTTTTGTTCTGAACGGATCCAAGCGTTTGCATTATAGGTGCGGATCCGTCTGTGCAGATACCAGACGGATCCGCACCAAACGCAAGTGTGAAAGTAGCCTTAACCCTTGTGTAGTGCCCACCCTTACTAGTGGGACACTACACTAGTGGCCATGTAGCAACCCATGTCCTCAGCTCTATACCCAAAATCCAGGTGACAGGTTCCCTTTAAGTTTGGTGAGTACATTTCTTACTGCCTTCTTGTTTTATTTAGCTGATTCTGTAATATAGATTAATGTTTACATTCTGTTCATAATAGTATCTGTATAATGTAGTATGGTGCCCTAGTAATGAACTATTGTGCGCCTCTGTCCTTTTTAGGGTTCTGTAAGTGGCACCCTAGTGATGTCCGGTGCACTGCATGCTAGGAAGTGTAGTTTATGGATTGGAACTGTGCAGCAGTGACGCATGGGCCACAACCTGTAATCAATCGGCAGATGTAGACAAGCCCAGGTTCCAATCCTCTTTACTCCCAGAAATACCCCATACTGTAGAACGGGCGTCTATTACGTACAGCCGCTATGCCCTGCTGGGAATTGTAGTTTATCGATGCCAGGCCAAGGCGGTTACTAAAATGATAGTTCCAACTGACGAAAACTACAACTCCCGAGCTGCTCTTGTTCTCTCCGCCTCTTCGGGGCGGGGCAGGGCGCGTCATCACAGCCATTGCCTGTGAGTGTAGGTGTGTTGTGGAGTTCAGTCGCCTGCAGGAGGCGGAGAGAAAGGGGCAGCGGGAGCTCGGAGCCTGAAGCACCGGGGCGGAAGGTGCGTTGTTGTCACCAGTGTGTGAGGGAAGGTCCGCGGCTGGCAGGCGTGTGCGGCCTAGTCGGCAGCGGCGTGTGAGGGGCGCAGTGTGGCTCTGCTAATCCGGCTGCTGTGCAGGAATGTGGAGCTCCTATAGTTCTGATGTGGATGCTCGTCTGCTGGAGGATCCCCCCGATGTACTGACTCATGTGATGGCTGCTCTTGTAAACTTGTGGAGTGCATGCTCTTGTGCCTAGCCTCTCCTTACCCGCTTACTAGGAGGAGCATTGTCCCTTGTGGGCGGCCAGGACTGGCATAGATGTGTAACCAACTTCTTCCCCTACAGTGACAAGTATAGAAGTTGTGGACCCCGCCAACATGATCCCCTGGAGTGATAGGCCCTGATCATTCTGTTCCCCAGCCACTATGGTCACATCATAATCTAAGCAGTGAAGTCTGTAACAGACATGTCTGACCGGACATACCAGGAGACACCTAGACAAAGCCATCTGTATGTCATGTCCAACCTCCAGTCATCATAGGGGTGACACCTACCAGAACTTCTAGGCTTCGTTCACACTGCTGTCACCATCAGGCGTAGAGAATTGTGCAGCCCGCAACACTATGGCGAGCACAGTAGAGCCAGTTAGAAGACTAGGTTCTCAGGGGGATGTTTGGTCCAGGATTTACCAAAAGAGTGGCTGCTTGTCTAATCTGAGCTCACGGTTATAGCGATACATTATGATTGCCGGTAGGAAAAGAGAAGTGTAGCAGCTCTCACCTGCCCTTCCTTTGGTTGTGAGCACGGATGGCCCGTGTCAGGTGCGGGCAGCAAATGCAGAAAGAAGTTGAAGAATCCAGCTCCACTTTAAAGGAATATGCGTTTATTCAGCTTGTGGTTAAAAACTCATCCATGAAATACAAATATTAGCAGTCTTGTCTACGCGTTTCGGGCTACCAGAGACATTATGATTGCCGGTGTACTGCCATGTGCCTACATCATGCTGTGAGGTCAGCTCGGACTCCCAGCATTGGGAATGCTTTCTTTTTATAGATGGAAATCGCAGCTCCACTGTGAACAGAATCTAAGGTCTGGTTTAGACTGCACAATGTAGTAGCCGATTGTCAGGCATGAAGCTCTCCTTCCCGAAAGTCGGCTCCTAGTTCAGGAAAGAGACTACTGCATTTCTATCCTATAGCGATCCCTGGTCCCCATACATGATCATTGTTTCTGGCTCTTTAGACCACACGATCTGCTGCACCGAAACGTTAATCAGTGTTTCTGCACGAACGACAGGATTACCCGGTGATCGTTCATCGGGTGATTGGCGGCATGTTTGCAAGGGCAGCTTGTCAGCAATGAGGGTTAGAAGGAACGGTCATTCCCAATAATCTGCCTGATAATTGGCTTGTGTAAATGCACCTTAAAGGTACAGTCACAAGTTCACGTTTCTGGATACAGTTTTGGAAGCCAAAATCAGTAGAGGATCGTCAACCTAGAGTGTATACAACTTCTTTATTCACTCATAGATTTGTCTTCCAAAACGGCATGGAGAAACCTAATTTGGTGGCAGTATTCTTAAGGCCCCTTTCAGACGAGGTAATTTTCCACGTGGGTGTGATGCGAATGCTTTGCGCCTGCACTGAATCCGGACCCATTCTTTTTTTAATGGGTCTGTGTACATGCGCCTTGTTTTTCACGCATCACTTGTGCGTTGTGTGAAAATCGCAGCATGTTCTATATTCTGCGTTTTTCACGCAGCCCCGACCCCATAGAAGTGAAGGGGGCTTCAGTGAAAAACACATTGCATCCAGAAGCAAGTGCAGATGCAATGCCTTTTTTCACTGATGGTTGCTAAGAGATGTTTTTTGTAAACCTTCTTCAGTTTCAGGCGCGTGAAAAACGCATCAATGCATATGGCACCCGCGAGAAAAAAACTGAACGCAATCGCAGACAAAACTGACTGAACTTTCTTGCGAAATGGTGCGAGTTTTCCTGAACGCATCCGGACCTAATCCGTATCGTTCATGTGCAAGAGGGCTAAGGGTCCTTTTAGGATATGACCACACGGTATGGCTGTGCTACGATCAAGAACCATGCAGCTAATGAGAGAGCACTGTTTGAGGTCTGCTGTGTTAATGGATATAGCAGGGCCCGCGTGGCCATTAACAATGCAAGTCGGCTGCACAGTAGTGTCATCAGTTTATTTGGGACCCGTTTAGCTGCGCAGTTCTTGATTGCAGCATGACAGTGTCCTGAACGCCACATGACTGCGCCATGTGGTTGTACCCACAGACCTATATTTAAGGCAATTATCGGGAATGACCAAATGTTCCTGATAATCGCATGATTGTCAGTGGAGATGAGGACTACACCTCTGCGGTATGGAAAATTAATGTTCTTTGGCAGCAGATTGTGGTTTACACAGCAGGATCTGATGCAAGACGCGGTCACCTGATCATTGAGTGCCAGCACCTTTTTACACAGGCCAATTATCAGGAACAAGTGTCTTCAGACGTTCATCCACGATTCTTTGCCTGGATAGGTCATGAATATCAGATTGGAGGGGTCCAACTCCCAGAACCCCCACAATCAGCTGTTTGACGAGAAGGCAGCGCTCATACAAGAGCTGCCTTTAGGCTTGAGCAAATTGAGCTTTGGCTCATAGATCTGAAGTCGATTCGTTAAAAACTCAGTTTGTAATGCTGTTTCCGTACAGCATTAAAATGTATGGGCTCCGTGTAGCAAAACATTGTCTTGGCTAAAGTTGCGCGAGACTTTTGGTGAATTACTACGTTATTCCTATCTGCGTATTTAACATTTTAAAATAGGAGTCCAAAGTGGGCCTTGGAACTGACTGGTACCTTGGTACCAAAGCAGACTTCAGATTCCTATTTTTAAATACGTAGATAAGAATACCGGAGTAATTCACTGCGGTCTCGCACAACTTTAGCCAAGACGAAGTTTTGCTACATGGAGCCCATACATATTAATGATGTACGGAAACAGCCTAGCTGCCTTCTCTGCTCTGTTTACCTGCTCGCTGTTGCAGTGTAATTACAAGTATGGCGTCCACGTTCACCCTGTTCTGTGGGTCAGCTCTGTAGTGTTCACTTGAACAGACAGAGCTGTCCCATAGAAGAGAACGCCATACCTGTAATTACATGAGCTCATCACTGCAGTTGCTGTGGCGAGGAGGTAAATAGAGCAGAATAGACAGTGCTTGTATGAGCACTGCCTTCTCTTCAAACAGCTCATTGGCAGGGGTGCAAGGAGTCTGCCCACCACCGATATGCTATAGATGACCTGTCCTGAGGATAGGTCGTCAATAGTAAAAAGCAGACAACCCCTTTTAAAGGAATTGGCCCACGTACAACACTGATCACCTGTCCACAGAATAAGTGGTAAACATATGTACACTGGGGCACCTACTTATCACACAATCAGTCACCCGTGTGAGGGGTGGTAGTGGTATGCAACCACCTCTCCATTCACTCATGTGGGGATGTCATAAAGAGCCAATTGCTGGAGACATGCATATGCACTACTGCTGCATTCACACGGGGCTGGTGGGGCTGCAGCAGTTGGATCTATACTACGGATAGGTGATAAATGTTGCCCTTAAAGGGTTTCTGTCATGAGAAATAACGTTATGTAGCTGACTGAGATTAGTGATGTGCTAATGTCAGCACTACATAACAGTGTGCTTTATAACTGCCTGCCTGCCGCCGTTCTCTTAAAATATGCTAATGAGCCTCTAGGTGCCATTAGGGCGTTGCTTCAGCACCTAGAGGCTTGGTCTACGCACCCTTTGACGCGCCCAGGTCCTGTTGATTGACTGTCGAGTTCTCATCGTCGCGTAAATCCTGCGCCGTCCCGTTTAGTATTCGGCGCAGTGAGTGAAGGACTCGCTCTTGTTGCTGGCTTCCTCACTGCGCCAAAGGAAGGAAGCCAGCACCAGGAGCGAGTCCTTCACTCACTGCGCCGAAAACTAAACGGGACTGCGCGGGATTTACGTGACTGAGAACTCGACAGTCAATCAACGGGACCTGGGCATGCCAAAGTGGCTCATTAGCATATTTTAAGAGAACTGCGGCAGGCAGGGAGTTATAAATCATACTGTTATGTACTGCTGACATTAGCCCATCGCTAATCTCAGTCTGCTACATAATGTTATTTCTCATGACAGAAGACCTTTAAAGGTCTTGTGCAGAATAAGGGCTCATGCACACCACCATTGTCCCTTTTGCGGTCTGCAAATTGCAGATCTGCAAAACACGTTTACCAGCTGCGTGTGTTCTGCATTATGCTGAACTAATCGTCCAGTCCATAATAGAACTGTCCTATCATTTTTTGTAATATTGAAAAGAATAGAACAATTTTTTGTGAAACGGTCTTGTGGACATACGGAAACGGAATGCACACGGAGTAAATTACGTTTTTTTATGACCCTTTGAAGTAAATGGATCCACATATGGGGGGAAAAAATACATTTGTGAACATGAGCCCTAAGTTTAATGGATAGTGACCTCATAATTCCCTTTTTTTCTTTACTAAAGAGATTATTTTTATTAAATTTTTTTCCTTCAGATAAATTTGATGCAAGAATGTCCAAAAAGATCCAAACGTAGACATGCATATGGATCCATCTTCTCATGGACGTCTATAGTAAAGTATTACTGCACTTAATGCAGTGTGTGCTGTATCTGTACTCTGAGCAGCTCAGTCTTTGGAGGCGTTCAGAGGAGCAGTACCATTTTCTAAAATGATATCTTATATGGTGTTTCCCAGGACTAGCTAAAATAATGTGGACTTTAGGAGCCATTTTGACCCCTCAGATATATTTCACACTATGTACAATTCACCAATGGCATATTGCTTGCATTGTGGGGAAATGCGCCCTTCCGTGCAATTATTTCAGCCAACCCTGTATGAGTGATGGGCTGATCTCCTTTTTTTGTTGGGACTTAGCATTTTTAGTAGCATAGAAGCCTCTTTTATTGTTTTGTCTATTTCCAGCTTTAGTTGGGTTTTATGTAGAAATGTCCTAAATTTGTTGTTTTTTTTTCTCTCCCTCTTTTAGTACGAGACCTGCAGATGCTTGGTGTTAGAAGTGATCCTGAATGCTGGTGGTGAAGGACAGAAGGTTCCTGTGGGTCATTGTGATGCCTTTCACAGATTCTTTCTGGTTTGAGACAGAAGTTTTATAAATGGGCATGAAACATTGAAGTCGGATGTTCTTTTCTTGCGGGTCTGTCACTGTTACTTCCTCCAGTATGTAATGACGCCTCTTCATCGGTTGTTAAGGAAGGGAGAGGGTTGTGGTGTAACAGGAAGCAGCCTAAATATAACCTTTTTTTTCACAAGTCTCTTGGGAAAGCTGGTTTTACCATATATCCAAGTTGCTTTGCTGCTATAAATATCTTTTTTTTTTTTTTTTGTCTGGATTGTAGAGACTAATATTTGATATTTCCAATTTGGGGGAAAAAGCCTATATCCTTACAACCATGTCTGATATTCTCATCCAGAATGATGGCTGCATGCGTCCGGCGCTATAAATTGTGATGGTGGATTTATATTGGAAACTGTGTGGTGCGTGGAAGAGACCAGGCCCTGTGAAATTAAGCTGTTGGTTCTGCCGCTCATATGACTGCCAGTGCAAAAAGACATTGTAAGCAAAATTTAAGGAACTGTTTGAGAAGCACGCTCTACGCAACATCTCAGAAGTTGGGTTTCTTTCCTCCATAACTGTATATTCTCTGTTTTACAAGCATCTGATCACCCATATACTGGATAATATCTTAAAAGGGACCTTCCATCTTAAAGGCCCTAGAATCTTCTTGGTATAATGGGATTAAGGAAATTGGAAATAGCACAGGGTTGACTTCATGCTGGTGGTTTGGTTACTTTTTTTTCCGTCTATTTTTTGTCCTAACTGAAGTGTTGGTCTTCGGGGGGGATTACCGTTATTTAGCTGGATTGCCTTCATCACCTGTGAGGATTTTATCAATCTATATTGTTTACTTGCATCAATATTTGAAGACGCCCATAGATCTCTTTGATGACTCCAGGAGGTGGGCCCATGAAAGAGTGTGGATACAGTGAAATTAACACTCGTGGCACCTCCCCCATGGAGTCTTCTAACAAGAAGAAGAAAACTACCGTGAAGCGAAAATGGGAAGTTTTTCCCGGGAGGAACAAGTTCTACTGCAATGGCATGATTATGATGGCAAGGCAAACTGGAGTCTTCTACCTCACCCTGATCCTTATCCTGGTCACCAGTGGGCTCTTCTTTGCTTTTGAGTAAGTTGTAATTTAGTTTACCACATTTAATAATGTTGCTTTCTTATGTACCACATGAAAGTGAACAGATGAAACTGCCAATTCAGTCATAGAGTTCTACAAGCTTCTGCAGGGCTGCCCCATGTAAAGCTTTCTGGTTGTAAAGGGACATAGTTGGGCAGATTTAATAATGTCTTTGCTCTTAAACCATAATACGCATTAAGTTACATCAAATTTTAGACTTGGGTTATGTCCTAGGATGTGGCAACGTTCGCCAAAAATTTGTCACAGTAAGCCAACCAGTATTTGGTGTGAAGTTAGTTGAAATGTTCTAGCCATGTACCAAATTTATCACCCAACTTGAGCCACTGTGATAAATTTGCCTCATCTTAGACTAAGTTTACATGGTCTACATTTTCAACAGGATTAGTAAATCTGAGTCGCATCTGTGTTTAACTTATCAGGCATACTATTCTGGCAGAGCAGCCTGCCAGAGATCACCAGAGTTGGTATAGCTGGACCGTGGAGGTGAATTAGGGATGAGCGAATCGACTTCGGATGAAACATCCAAAGTCGATTCACATAAAACTTCGTTAGAATACTGTATGGATCGAGCACTCCGTACAGTATTAGAATGTATTGGCTCAGATGAGCAGAAGTTATTGCTTTGCGAAGTCTCATGAGACTTCGGGTAATAACTTCAAAAATTAGTTTCTACTGTAAAAAACCTTTTCCCGAACTCGTGTTCGTTTCCGAGTGGTACCTTGGAACCGAAAACAGTTTGGTAAAAGGCTTCTTACAGTAGAAATTAATTTCCCTAGAGGTGATCGATCCGCTTTTTGGAATACGGTAAGTAATGGCTTCAGCCTGAGAGTCCTGCATGGCTTTTTGTACGTCCGAAGCAGGCACTTAAGCTGGATCTCGTTAACTCCTGCAGGCTGGTCCTCTGCCAGATCAGTTAGATGCAACGTACGTCAGCACTAGGGGTAGGGAGAGCTTTTTTCGCCCACTTAGGTTTCCCTTTGTATTAATCATTTCTAAAATTGCCCATACAGATTTCTAAAGTTGCCCACATATAAGATAAACGTTGGCTGATTTTGACTTACTTCAAACTGTACACTACCGATAATTTTCAAAAATCCCTCCTTGACTTGGCCATTTCGTCTGCCATATTTGATCGGCTATGTATTAGTCACATTCTAAGGCCTCATGCACACGACCGTTGTGTGCATCCGCGGCCGTTGTTCCGTTTTCCGTTTTTTTTACTTTCAATGGGTCAGTGGAAAAATCGGAAAATGCACCGTTTGGCATCCGCGTCTGTGATCAGTGTTTCCAGTCCGTGAAAAAAATATGACCTGTCCTATTTTTTTTTCACTGACAACGGTTCACGGACCCATTCAAGTCAATGGGTCCGTGAAAAATCACGGATGCACACAAGATTGTCATCTGCGTCCGTGATCCGTGTCCGTTTTTTCCTATCATTTTAAAGGCAAACTTGACCCACGGAAGAAAAAACTGACACGGATCACGGAACAACGGAAACTGTTTTTGCGGACCGCAAAAAAAAGGCCGTGTGCATGAGGCCTAATGGGCATGGTCGTCCTAAGCAGCAGCTTGGCTATGTGTGAGCCTCTGCTCAGTAACCGCTTCCACAGATGACACCAGCTGATCTGCATGCTCACATAGAGATGAAAGGGGTGAGTGTCATTAAAAAGTTGTACATTGTGGCAAACACTGTGGGCCAGATTTATCATTAGCTCAAGTCAGAATCATGGAGTGAAAAAGTCGCAAATTTTTGTGCAATTGCTAAAACTGTACAAAAATTTGCAACTTTTTTTTCTGCTCTGCACTATGCTCGCCAGTTGTCTGAAAGTGGGCGTGTTTTCTTATGTAAATTAATCTCTAGACAGATTTACTATAAACCACATTTATTGCAATCTTAAAGGGCCAATCATAAATCTGACTTGGCTAAAACTGACTTTAGCCATATGTGAAAGTGGAGTGAGCTGTCAGTGATAAATCTGGTCCTGTATTTGCACCATAATTTGTGACTCTGTGCTTGTTGCCACTTTTCTAAAGTGGCAAGGAAAGGAGCAGTGTGTGTCCTGCCCACCAGATTTATTATAATTACCGTATTTTTCGCCCTATAAGACGCACCGGCCCATAAGACGCACCTAGGTTTTTGGGGAGGAAAATAAGAAAAAATATATTTTTAACCAAAAGGTGGGTTTGGAACTAATGGTCTGTGGATGGCACTATTACTGGAGATCTGTGGATGACTGACACTGTTATGGGGGGGATCTGTGGATGACTGACACTGTTACTGGGGGGGGGGGGGGGGGGAATCTGTGGATGACTGTTACTGGGGGGGGATCTGTGGATGACTGACACTGTTAGGCTACTTTCACACCTGCGTTAGGTGCGGATCCGTCTGGTATCTGCACAGGCGGATCCGTCTGGTATCTGCACAGACGGATCCGCACCTATAATGCAAACGCTTAGATCCGTTCAGAACGGATCCGTTTGCATTACCATGAACAAAATGTTCATGATAATGCAAACGGATCCGTTTTGACTTTACATTGAAAGTCAAAGGGGGACGGATCCGTTTGAAAATTGAGCCATATTGTGTCAACTTCAAACGGACCCGTCCCCATTGACTTGCATTGTAAGTCTGGACGGATCCGTTTGCCTCCGCACGGCCAGGCGGACACCCGAACGCTGCAAGCTACGTTCAGGGGTCCGCCTGCTGAGCGGAGGACAAACTGTGCCAAACTGATGCATTCTGAGCGGATCCGCATCCACTCAGAATGCATTAGGGCTGGACTGATCCGTTCGGGGCCGCTTGTGAGAGCCTTCAAACGGAACTCGCAAGCGGAGCCCCGAACGCTAGTGTGAAAGTAGCCTTACTGGGGGGATCTGTGGATGACTGACACTGTTATATATGTGCCATCCACAGATGTCCCCCATAAAAATGTCATCCACAGATCCCCCGCCGCTCCGGTATACTAATATAAGATGTCTTTATTCAATTAATAGTTATTAAACATGCCCCCCAACTCCTAATAGTACCTTACATCCTAACAGCTTCTGTACAATGCCGGCAGGCAGGGTGGCCGGCTGGCACGTCCCTCACAGATGTCACTTGCCTGCGCCGCCTGCTTCATTCATAAAGTAGGCGGCGCAGGCACGTGACATCAGGGAGTTACGCTGCTGCCCGCCCGGCCTGCCTGCATTCTACAGAAGCTGTTAGGATGTAAGGTACTATTAGGAGTGAGGGGGCATGTTTAATAACTATTAATTGAATATGACATCTTATATTAGTATACCGGTGGGACTATACTACACTGACTGCACCGCCCCGCCGCTATTGCTGGCCCTCAGCTCCTCCTCCCAGTCCCTCCCCGAGTCCCCGCTCGCTCGTACATCGCAGCTTGAGATGTAATACTGCAAGCATTCGCCCCATAAGACGCAGGGGCATTTCCCCCCCCATTTTTGGGGGGAGAAAAAGTGCATCTTATGGGGCGAAAAATACGGTAGGCATATCTCACTCCAGCGCACCGGTAGTGGAAGCCTTGCTAAAACTCACCCAAAATGCTTGATGGGTAGATTTGTGTCGACATTGCCAGTCATGACAGTCTGTCCAAGTGAGCCACTTTATTCCGTCTGTAGTGTCCTAAGGCGGATCATTGTGTCCTAGATGACCCTCCAGGTCCTGCTTAAGATTAGGAGGGGTCAGATGTGTGTCCAATGGGGATATAATTTGCGTCAGGGTTACTGAAATAGCATAGCCTTCACACTTTGGATCTAATCAAATTAGTCGCCCAGCACTAGTCCTATCTCTGGGACCTGCACTTGTTTTGAGAACAGAAGTCCCCCAACCCCTGCCAATTGGTGCTTGACAGCCTCTTCCAGACGGTGAATTAAAGCAGAGGTGGCTGGGGTTATGGAAATAGCCAAGCTGGCTGTGCTAGCCACGTTATGACACCTCTATGTACACTGAACAAAAATATAAACGCAACACTTTCGTTTTGCTCCCATTTTGCATGAGCTGAACTCAAAGATCTGAAACATTTTCTACATACAAAAAAGACCCATTACTCTCAAATATTGTTCACAAATCTGTGTTAGTGATCACTTCTCATTTGTCGAGATAATCCATCCCACCTCACAGGTGTGGCATATCAAGGTGCTGATTAGACAGAATGAATATTGCACAGGTGTGCCTTAGACTGCCCACAATAAAAGGCCACTCTGAAATGTGCAGTTTGATCACACAGCACAATGCCACAGATGTTGCAATTTTTGAGGGAGTGTGCTATTGGCATGCTGACTGCAGGGATGTCTAACAGAGCTGTTGCCTGTGCAATGAATGTTCATTTCTCTACCATAAGCTGTCTCCAAAGGCGTTTCAGAGAATTTGGCAGTACATCCAACCAGGTCTTTTGTGACGTCATTGGCGCTAATGGACAGGCATTAGCGCTGCCCTAGCCATTTTACAGGCTAGGGGAGTGATAAAGCCCGCCCATTACTGCCGGTGATGTTGCCAGGCTCACTGCTAGGTGGAAGTCTCCGCCTAGCTTTCCCATGGAGAGCCTGCTATGTCACCGGATGTCCAGAAAAGGCCTTTGCCCTGTGCTGAATAGCTCATATCAGGGGGCCTGCCTGGTTTAAAACTGGGATATGTCCAGGTTCAGCTCTAAACCTGGTGAACCCCTTTTAAAGGGAACCTGTCACCATAAAAATGTAGTGTAATTTACAGGCAGCATGTTATAGAGCAAGAGGAGCTGGGTAGATTGATTTATATATAGCTTCATGGAAAAATATTCACTAACTTGCATTTTATTCATTTAAATTCCTGCTCATTCTGGGCTTTGTAGTGACTAACCATTCTCAGTCATAGAGGGAAGGCTGTCAATCACTGATGGGACCGACTCCTTGACTTCAAAGTCCAGAATGAGCAGGAATATAAATGAATGAAATACAGGTTATACTGAATCTTTTCCCATAAAACTATATAAAAATCTGCTCAGAATCTCCTGTTCTATAACATGTTGCCTGCAGCTCACAGAGGCCCTGTAACTGTTCCTGACATTATATACTGTCTACAGTGATGTGGTCTTTTTATTGAGCAGCTTTTATATGTCTGAATAAGCAGTGGTCCAGATGGCGACCTAAATGGTCACCAATGCGACCAGGAATTTGCAAATGGCAAAAAGACTTAAGTCTTATCGCCATTCATGACTTGTCCCACCGCCGTGCTGCAGCTTTAAGAAAAAAAACAACTTCCTTCAGCAGATGCACCACGCTAGGCACATCTGTTAGAAGAGCCAATCCCTGACATCCAGACAGCGAGGATGGCAAGCTTGTGAGTACATAAGAACTATACTCTGCCTTACTAAACACTTTGGCATCCACATAGTAAATTGGGTAGTCTGACTGCATACCGTAACTGATAAATTATCAGGAGGCCCCTGTGCTGTTCCCCTTTCCCTGGCTTCCTCCCTTCACAGCACACTTACTTGTCTCCTTGCGGAGACCACGCTGCTCTGAAGATTTCTACCTTCAGTGCAGACAACGCGGAGGCAGGATCACAGGAGACAGGCCCTCTCTGAAGATCATACAGCAGGCTGCTGTGAAGCAGGGACCATAAAGCACCACAGGGAACACACAAGGGCTGAACCAAGGACAAGAGAAGGATGTACTGTATACACAAACAGTTGGACACAGTGCAGGAGGACACATAAGGAAACGATAAACAATTGGTTACCTTCCCTTCATTATATATTCCCTTTTAGGTCCCTTTCACACGAGCGAGGTTCACACAGTTGTAAACCGTGTACCGGGGTGGGCTTCCCAGGATACAGTGAAGTCACGAACGAGAAAATAAACTCACACCAGCTTTTGCAAACCAGACTTTTTACTGCAATATGACACAGAACGCAAACCTCAACCTATGGGAACATAAAATGGATTTACATACACTCATTCCACAGGCTGAGACCCTCGTGTTGCAATGGCTACGAGACAAAATCGCACAACTGGCGGGCACAACTAAAACTGCCACACCGTAACTGTTATTACCCTAGAAATTACACGAATGATTTGGTGGGTGTATGATACAGGCTAGCCTGCGGTGCAACACAAAAGTACACAATCTTATAATAAACTACAATATTTCCCCCTCCCGTAACTGGTTCTATGGCATGTGCCTGCGTATTACTCCTGAGCAACACGCTGAGCTGGATTGAGCCCGTGAGACGTCTATCAGTTCTCAACTGTGCAATGTCTCTTTCTATTACGGAGTCCTTTTGTGAACCATAGAAACACTTTTTGGCCTGACTCACAAAACAGAGGCCCTAACTAGCTAACGACAGGCCTGTTGTAGTCTCTAGGCGCCAAAATTGCAATGAGATGTGTGCGCGATCTTACCGACCCAGGTCTGCTCGGTCACTGATCACTCCGAACCGAACAAGCAGTCTATTCAACAAACATGCGGTACCGCAGAGCAAGTAGTTTGTTCCTCAGCTCTCATCAGCACTTCTGGCAGAAGTCCTCTGTCCTCTGTGTAGAATCCGGGTCCTGAACATTAATCAGCTTAAGGCTTATTGCACACGACAGTATATTTTCACGGTCCGCAAAACGGGGTCCCGTTTTTCCGTGATCCGTGACCGTTTTTTCGTCCGTGGGTCTTCCTTGATTTTTGGAGGATCCACGGACATGAAAAAAAAGTCGTTTTGGTGTCCGCCTGGCCGTGCGGAGCCAAACGGATCCGTCCTGAATTACAATGCAAGTCAATGGGGACGGATCCGTTTGATGTTGACACAATATGGTGCCATTTCAAACGGATCCGTCCCCATTGACTTTCAATGTAAAGTCTGGAGTCCCTTTTATACCATCGGATCGGAGTTTTCTCCAATCCGATGGTATATTTTAACTTGAAGCGTCCCCATCACCATGGGAACGCCTCTATGTTAGAATATACTGTCGGATATGAGTTAGATCGTGAAACCTCATTTCCGACAGTATATTCTAACACAGAGGCGTTCCCATGGTGATGGGGACGCTTCTAGTTAGAATATACTACAAACTGTTTACATGACTGCCCCCTGCTGCCTAGCAGTATCCGATCTCTTACAGGGGGCCGTGATCAGCACAATTAACCCCTCAGGTGCCGCACCTGAAGGGGTTAATTGTACTATCATATACCCCTGTAAGAGATCAGGGCTGCCAGGCAGCAGGGGGCAGACCCCCCCCTCCCCAGTTTGAATATCATTGGTGGCCAGTGCGGCCCCCTCCCTTCCTCCCTCTATTGTAATAATTCGTTGGTGGCACAGTGTGCGCCACCCCCCCCCCCCCCCCCCCCCCTTCCTCCCTCTATTGTAATAAATCGTTGGTGGCACAGTGTGCGCCCCCCATCGGCCCCCCCTCCCTCTATAGCATTAACAACATTGGTGGCCAGTGTGCGGCCTCCCATCTCCCCCCCCCCCCCCCCCCCCCCCATCATTGGTGGCAGCGGAGTTCTAGCAATAGTACAATAGTAAAAGATTAATACTTACCTGGGAGCTGCGATGTGCGTGTCCGGCCGGGAGCTCCTCCTACTGGTAAGTGACAGTTCATTTAGCAATGCGCCGCACAGACCCTGTCACTTACCAGTAGGTGGAGCTCCCGGCCGGACACGAACATCGCAGCAGCAGCCAGCAGCAGGTAAGTATGAATCTTCTACTATTGTACTATTGCTAAGTAACCATGGCAACAGTCCTGGTTGCCATGGTTACCGATCGGAGCCCCAGCGATTAAACTGGGACTCCGATCGGAACTCCGCTGCCACCAATGATGGGGGGGGGGGGGGAGATGGGAGGCCGCACACTGGCCACCAATGTTGTTAATGCTATAGAGGGAGGGGGGGCCGATGGGGGGCGCACACTGTGCCACCAACGAATTATTACAATAGAGGGAGAGAGGGGGGGGGCGCACACTGTGCCACCAACGATTTATTACAATAGAGGGAGAGAGGGGGGGGCGCACACTGTGCCACCAACGAATTATTACAATAGAGGGAGGGGGGGGGGGGCGCACACTGTGCCACCAACGAATAATTACAATAGAGGGGGGGGGGGGCCGCACTGGCCACCAATGATATTCAAACTGGGGAGGGGGGGAGGGTCTGCCCCCTGCTGCCTGGCAGCCCTGATCTCTTACAGGGGATATGAGAGTACAATTAACCCATTCAGGTGCCGCACCTGAAGGGGTTAATTGTGCTGATCACGGCCCCCTGTAAGAGATAGGGTGCTGCCAGGCAGCAGGGGGCAGTCTTGTACACAGTTTGTAGTGTATTCTAACTAGAAGCGTCCCCATCACCATGGGAACGCTTCTGTGTTAGAATATACTGTCGGTTCTGAGTTTTCACGAAGTGAAAACTCAGCTATGAAAAAGCTTTTATGCAGACGGATCTTCGGATCCGTCTGTATAAAAACTAACCTACGGCCACGGATCACGGACACGGATGCCAATCTTGTGTGCATCCGTGTTCTTTCACGGACCCATTGACTTGAATGGGTCCGTGAACCGTTGGCCGTGAAAAAAATAGGACAGGTCATATTTTTTTCACGGCCAGGAAACACGGATCTCGGATGCGGCTGCAAAACGGTGCATTTTCCGTTTTTTCCACGGACCCATTGAAAGTCATGGGGTCCGCGAAAAAAAACGGAAAACGGCACAACGGCCACGGGTGCACACAACGGTCGTGTGAAAGAGGCCTAACTTGACTGTAGCTGTGGTCACAAATTGTTGATCCCACGCGTGGATGTGACTGGATTCACTCCTCTGTGTCCTCTCAAAATGGCAACTTCCTCTTTCTCCTTCAGCCTGGCAACTCCACCGCTCATGAATATGGAAATATGTACATCCAGTCAGTAGCTGTGCCTGGCAAATGGCGACATCTTGTGGCCAAACAGCATAACGTCAGTCCAGAACATTTAATTTAATCCACATAAACAGTGTTCAACAATGATGGCTGTTTCCCCATCTAACACATTAAACTCGCAAACCGTGTCAGGGAGAACACCCATCCTGACCTCCCAGTACTGCCGTGGTCGCATAGCATTGTATTGATTTATTAAGCTATGTAACCGCGTTATGTCAATGTCATCTAATACATTCCATAACTGTAAGTTATATAGCATCATAAATCAATATAATACTATGCAACCCCCATCGGTGCCAGAAGTTCAGATAGGCGTTGGTAGGCGTGAAATTTTTTATATTTTTTTTTTATAAATTCCCCAAAGAAAGAATTAACCCCTTACCCCAGGCCAGTTTTTGCAAATCTGACGTGTCACTTTGTGGTAATAACTTTGGAACGCTTTTACTTATCCAAGCCATTCTGAGGTTTTCTCGTGACACATTGTACTTCATGACAGTCATAAATTTGAGTCAATATAGTTTACCTTTTTTATTTATGAAAAAATCCCAAATTTACAAAAAATTTCGAAAAATTAGCAATTTTCAAAATGTCTATTTCTCTGCTTTTAAAACAAAGTGATATCTCAAACTCATAAAATATTTTACTTAACATTCCCTATATGTCTACTTTAATTCTGCATCATTTTGTAAATGTCATTGTATTTTTTTGGGAGGACGTTATGGGGGCTTGCATAATAAACCCCCCCCCCCCCCATAAATGACCCCATTATAGAAAGTACCCCCCTCAAGTTACTCAAAACGGATTTTACAAACTTTATTAACCCTTTAGGTGTTCCACAAGAATTAAAGGGGTTCTGCACTTTGTTTAAACTGATCTATCCTCTGGATAGATAATCAGCTTCTTATCGGTGGGGGTCCGACACCCAGGACCCCCGCCGATCAGCTGTTTGAGTAGGCAGCAGCGCCACGGCCTTCTCACTGTTTACCACAGTCCCAAGTCACGACTTGTATCAACTGGCCTGGGTGGGGCTAAGCGCCATTCAAGTGAACAGAGCTTAGCCCCGCCCAGGCCAGTGATACTAGTCATGACATCACTGGGCCAGTGGTAAACAGTAAGAAGGCCACGGTGCTGCTGGAGTGCCGCTGCCTTCTCAAACAGCTGATCGGCGGGGCTCCCGGGTGTTGGACCCCCGCCAATCAGAAGCTGATGATCTATCCAGAGGATAGATCATCAGTTTAAACGGTGCAGTACCCCTTTAAAGGAAAATGGAGATAAAATTTCAATTTCCCTTTTTTTTTGAAGATTTTCAATTTTAATCCATTTTTTTTCTTTAATACATCGAGGGTTAACAGCCAAACAAAACTCAATATTTATCACCCTGATTCTGCGGTTTACAGAAACTCCCCACATGTGGTTGTAAACTGTTGCAAGGGCACACGGCAGGGCGCTGAAGGAAAGGACTGCTGCATGTTTTGTGGAAGGCAGATTTTGCTGGACTGGTTTTTAGATGCCATGTTCCATTTGAAGCACCCCTGATGCACCTCTAGAGTTAAAAACTCCCAAAAGTGACCCCATTTTGGAAACTAGGGGATAAGGTGACAGTTTTATTGGTCCAATTTTGGGGTACATATGATTAATTGCTCTATTAGGTTTTTTTGTGCGGCAAGGTAACCAAAAAATGTTTGTTTTTCGCACGGTTTTTATTTTTTAAAACGTTCATCTGATCATGAGTTATTTTTATCGAGCAGGTTGTGGTGATATCAAATATGTCTACTTTCTTTGTTTCAGTTTTACATAATAAAGCATTTTCTGAACGCCATATTTCTTTTATTCTGCCAATCGTGTTGTACAGGGGCTCATTTTTTGCAGGAAGAGTTAACTATTTTTATTGGTACCATTTTTGGGTACATATGATTTTTTTTGTTCATTCATTATTACACTTTGAGGCAAGGTGACCAAAAAAATTGGCTGTTTTGGCACAGTTTTTATTTATTTTTACAGCGTTCACTTGAGGGATTAGGTCATGTGATATTTTTATAGAGCAGGTCGTTACGGACGTTGCGATACCTAATATGTATACTTTTTCTTTAAGTTTTACACAATAATAGCCTTTTTGAAACAAAAAAAAAATGTTTTAGGGTCTCCATAGTCTGAGAGCCATAGCTTTTTTTTTTTTTTGACCGATTTGTCTTGGGTAGGGGCTCATTTTTTGCGGTATGAGATTGGTTCTATTTTGGGGGGCATACAGCTTTTTGATCGCTTGGTGTTGCGCTTTAACCTGTTCAGGACACAGGGCGTCCTGTGTATTTCCGATCATCGCAAACCGATCGCCGCAAACCCCAGGTCAATTCAGACCTGCGGCTTTTCACTTTTGCAGTGGCGGCTGGCGGCAGTGCCATCGGGTCCCCATGCGGCTGTAGGGGGGACCCGATGACATGGAAGGCAGCGCGCTGCCTTCCTGTGACGTGCCTGTGAGATCCAGCCCCCTGGATCTCACAGGCCGGAATCTGTATGAGTAATACACACAGTATTACTCATACAGCCAATGCATTCCAATACAGAAGTATTGGAATGCATTGTAAAAGGGATTAGACCCCCAAAAGTTTAAATCCCAAAGTGGGACAAAAAATTTTTTCCCCCCAAAAAATTAAAAGTTTCAATTAAAAATAAACAAACGTCATTTCCCCCAAATAAAGTAAAAAAAAAATTGGTAAAAAATAGGGGGGAAAAAGAAAGTTGACATATTAGGTATCGCCGCATCCGTATCGACTGGCTCTATAAAAATATCACATGACCTAACCTCTCAGATGAACACTGTAAAAAAAGCTATTTTTGTCATCTTGCATCACAAAAAATGTAATAGCAAGCGATCAAAAAGTCACATGCACCCCAAAATAGTGCCAATAAAACAGTCATCTCATCCCGCAAAAAATGAGACCCTACTCAAGATTATCGCCCAAAAACTGAAAAAATTATAGCTCTCAGACACTAAAAACATGATTTGATTTTATTTTTTCAAAAATGAAATCATTGTGTAAAACTTACATAAATAAAAAAATTGTATACATATTAGGTATCGCCGCGTCCGTGACAACCTGCTTTATAAAATACCCCATGATTTAACCTGTCAGATGAATGTTGTAAATGACAAAAAAAAAACTGTGCCAAAACAGCTATTTCTTGTTACCTTGCCTCACAAAATGTGTAATATAGAGCAACCAAAAATCATATGTTCAAATGGGACATGGTGTAAAAAAACCAGTCCAGCAAAATCTGCCTTCAAAAAAACCGTATGGCATTCCTTTCCTTCTTTGCCCTGCCGAGTGCCCGTACAGCAGTTTATGACCACATATGGGGTGTTTCTGTAATCTACAGAATCAGGGCCATAAATATTGAGTTTTGTTTGGCTGTTAACCCTTGCTTTGTAACTGGAATAAAAATCTTACAATGGAAAATCTGCCAAAAAAGTGAAATTTTGAAATTGTATCTCTATTTTCCATTTATTCTTGTGGAACACCTAAAGGGTTAACGGCGTTTGTAAAATCAGTTTTGTATACCTTGAGGGGTGTAGTTTCTAGAATGGGGTCATTTTTGGGTGGTTTCTATTATGTAAACCTCACAGCGACTTCAGACCTGAACTGGTCCTTTAAAAAGTCGGATTTTGGAAATTTCAATATTTAGGCCTCTTACACACGGGCATTGCGGGTGTGTTGCGGGAACACCCGCGATTTTTCCGCGCGAGTTCAAAACATTGGAATGCGTTTTTCACTCGCGTGCGAAAAATCGCACATGTTTGGTACCCGAACTTCTAAACAGAAGTTCGGGCTTGGGATCGGTGTTCTGTAGATTGTATTATTTTCCCTTTATAACATGGTTATAAGGGAAAATAGCATTCTGAATACAGAATGCTAAGTAAAACAGCGCTGGAGGAGTTAAAAATAAAATCAATCAATCATTTAACCACCTCAGCCCCCAGTGCTTAAACACCCTCAAAGACCAGGCCACTTTTTACACTTCTGACCTACACTACTTTTACCGTTTATTGCTCGGTCATGCAACTTACCACCCAAATGAATTTTACCTCCTTTTCTTCTCACTAATAGAGCTTTCATTTGGTGGTATTTCATTGCTGCTGACATTTTTACTTTTTTTGTTGTTAATCGAAATTTAACGATTTTTTTGCAAAAAAATGACTTTTCACTTTCAGTTGTAAAATTTTGCAAAAAAAACGAGATCCATATATAAATTTTGCTCTAAATTTATTGTTCTACATGTCTTTGATTAAAAAAAAATGTTTGGGTAAAAAAAAAATGGTTTGGGTAAAAGTTATAGCGTTTACAAACTATGGTACAAAAATGTGAATTTCCGCTTTTTGAAGCAGCTCTGACTTTCTGAGCACCTGTCATGTTTCCTGAGGTTCTACAATGGCCAGACAGTACAAACACCCCACAAATGACCCCATTTCGGAAAGTAGACACCCTAAGGTATTCGCTGATGGGCATAGTGAGTTCATAGAACTTTTTATTTTTTGTCACAAGTTAGCGGAAAATGATGATTTTTTTATTTATTTTATTTTTTTATTACAAAGTCTCATATTCCACTAACTTGTGACAAAAAATAAAAACTTCCATGAACTCACTATGCCCATCAGCGAATACCTTGGGGTGTCTTCTTTCCAAAATGGGGTCACTTGTGGGGTAGTTATACTGCCCTGGCATTCTAGGGGCCCAAATGTGTGGTAAGGAGTTTGAAATCAAATTCTGTAAAAAATGACCAGTGAAATCCGAAAGGTGCTCTTTGGAATATGGGCCCCTTTGCCCACCTAGGCTGCAAAAAAGTGTCACACATCTGGTATCTCCGTATTCAGGAGAAGTTGGGGAATGTGTTTTGGGGTGTCATTTTACATATACCCATGCTGGGTGAGAGAAATATTCTAGGAACTCGCCATGCCCCTCACGGAGTACCTTGGGGTGTCTTCTTTCCAAAATGGGGTCACTTATGGGGTAGTTATACTGCCCTGGCATTTTCCAGGGGCCCTAATGTGTTGTAAGTAGGTAAATGACCTGTGAAATCCGAAAGGTGCTCTTTGGAATGTGGGCCCCTTTGCCCACCTCGGCTGCAAAAAAGTGCCACACATGTGATATCGCCGTATTCAGGAGAAGTTGGGGAATGTGTTTTGGGGTGTCATTTTACATATACCCCTGCTGGGTGAGATAAATATCTTGGTCAAATGCCAACTTTGTATAAAAAAAATGGGAAAAGTTGTCTTTTGCCAAGATATTTCTCTCACCCAGCATGGGTATATGTAAAATGACACCCCAAAACACATTCCCCAACTTCTCCTGAGCATGGAGATACCAGATGTGTGACACTTTTTTGCAGCCTAGATGCGCAAAGGGGCCCACATTCCTTTTATGAGGGCATTTTTAGACATTTGGATCCCAGACTTCTTCTCACGCTTTAGGGCCCCTAGAATGCCAGGGCAGTATAAATACCCCACATGTGACCCCATTGTGGAAAGAAGACACCCCAAGGTATTCAATGAGGGGCATGGCGAGTTCATAGAAATTATTTTTTTTTGGCACAAGTTAGCGAAAATTGATTTTATTTTTTTTTTTCTCACAAAGTCTCCCTTTCCGCTAACTTGGGACATAAATTTCAATCTTTCATGGACTCAATATGCCCCTCATGGAATACCTGGTCTTCTTTCCGAAATGGGGTCACATGTGGGGTATTTATACTGCCCTGGCATTCTAGGGGCCCTAAAGCGTGAGAAGAAGTCTGGAATATAAATGTCTAAAAATTTTTACGCATTTGGATTCCGTGAGGGGTATGGTGAGTTCATGTGAGATTTTATTTTTTGACACGTTAGTGGAATATGAGACTTTGTAAGAAAAAAAAATAAATTTCCGCTAACTTGGGCCAAAAAAATGTCTGAATGGAGCCTGACAGGGGGGTGATCAATGACAGGGGGGTGATCAGGGAGTCTATATGGGGTGATCACCACAGTCATTGATCACGCCCCTGTAAGGCTTTATTCAGACGTCCGTATGCGTTTTGCGGATCCGATCCATCTATCAGTGGATCCGTAAAAATCATGCGGACATTGGAATGGATCTTACAGGGGGGTAATCAATGACAGGGGGGTGATCAGGGAGTCTATATGGGGTGATCACCACAGTCATTGATCACGCCCCTGTAAGGCTCCATTCAGACGTCCGTATGCGTTTTGCGGATCCGATCCATCTATCAGTGGATCCGTAAAAATCATGCGGACATCTGAATGGAGCTTTACAGGGGGGTGATCAATGACAGGGGGGTGATCAGGGAGTCTATATGGGGTGATCAGGGGTGATCAAGGGTGAATAAGGGGTTAATAAGTGACAGGGGGGGGGGGGTGTAGTGTAGTGGTGCTTGGTGCAACATATTACTGAGCTGCCTGTGTCCTCTGGTGGTCGATCCAAACAAAGGGGACCACCAGAGGACCAGGTTGCAGGTATATTAGACGCTGTTATCAAAACAGCGTCTAATATAACTGTTAGGGGTTAAAAAAAATCACATCTCCAGCCTGCCAGCGAACGATCGCCGCTGGCAGGCTGGAGATCAACTCTCTTACCTTCCGATCCTGTGAACGCGCGCGCCTGTGTGCGCGCGTTCACAGGAAATCTCGCGTCTCGCGAGAGGACGCGCCGGCGCGTCCACCCAGAAGAGCAGGGCCGCCGCAAAGACGCAATCCTGCGTACGGCGGTCCTGAGGAGGTTAACTCACCTTAGTCCACTTGTTCGCGATGCCGGCATCTCCTTCTGTCCCCTTTACTGAATAGGACCTGTGGTGAGCATTAATTATAGGTCAAGGACATGGTACATCACATGATATTTTACCATGGTGAATCACCATGGTAAAAGATTATGTGACGTACCATGTGATGACCGGAGTGACGTCATGCTCACCACAGGTCCTATTCAGTAAAGGGGACAGAAGGAGATGCCGGCATCGCGAACAAGTGGACTAAGGTGAGTTAAATGATTTGATTTTATTTTTAACTCCTCCAGCGCTGTTTTACTTAGCATTCTGTATTCAGAATGCTATTATTTTCCCTTATAACCATGTTATAAGGGAAAATAATAATGATTGGGTGTCCATCCCGATCGTCTCCTAGCAACCATGCGTGAAAATCGCACAGCATCCGCACTTGCTTGCGGATGCTTGCGATTTTCACGCAACCCTATTAATTTCTATGGGGCTTGTGTTACGTGAAAAACGCACAAAGAGGAGCATGCTGCGATTTTCACGCAACGCACAAGTGATGAGTGAAAATCACCGCTCATGTGAACAGCCCCATAGAAATGAATGGGTCAGGATTCCGTGCGGATGCTGTGCGTTCACCTCCCGCAACGCATCCGCGCGGAAAACTCGCTCGTGTGAAAGGGGCCTTACTTCTAAACTTCTAAGCCTTGTAACGTCCCCCCCAAAAATAAAATGTCATTCCCAAAATGATCCTAACATGAAGTAGACATATGGGAAATGTAAAGTAATAACTATTTTTGTAGGTATTACTATGTATTATAGAAGTAGAGAAATTGACACTTGGAAATTTGCACATTTTTCCAAATTTTGGGCAGATTTGGTATTTTTTTTTATAAATAAAAGTGAATTTTTTTGACTCGTGACATTACCAGTGTCATGAATTACAATTTGTGACGAAAAAACTATCTCAGAATGGCCTTGATAAGTCAAAGCATTTTAAAGTTATCACCACTTAAAGTGACACTGGTAATATTTGCAAAAAATGGCCTGGTCCTTAAGTTGAAATAGGGCTGTGTCCTGAAGGGGTTAAATGATAGGTGGGCACGGCGATATCTAACATATCTACTCTTTTTATTTATTTCACAATAATAGCATTTATTTTATTTAGTTTTTGGGGCAATTGTCTTAGGTAGGATCTCATTTTTTGCAGGATGAGGTCACTGGTACTATTTGGGGGGAGGGGACATACTCCTTTTTGATCGCTTGGTGTTGCAATTTTTGTGATGAAAGATGACAAAAAATTGCTTTTTTGCACTGTTTTTATTAAAAAAGAAATTGCTATGTGCACCTGAGGTTAATTCATGTGATATTTTTATAGAGCTGGTTGTTAGACGTGACGATTCCTAATATGTATACTTAATTTTTTTTTTATTTCACTTTAACACAATTAGCTTTTTTTTTAAACAAAAAAAATGTTCTGAGAGCTATATATATATATATATATATATATATATATATATATATATATATATAGGGTTGTTGCGGGTATCGAAATTTCGATACCCAATCGATACTTTTGTCCCGGTATCGATACGATACCGGGATTTCCGTTTTTTCGATACTGGGCTGCGCTTCTGCGCAGTCTAGTATCTCTGAACATGAGCGCGCTGCTATCGGCGCGCTCATGTTCTCTCTCAGCAGCACGGGGAGAAGGAAGCTGTCCTCCCTCCCCCCCTGTGCTGCTGCCGCTGCCACCAATGAGAAGAGAGGGGCGGAGGAGGGGCGGCAATGAGAAGAGAGGGGGTGGAGGAGGGGCGGCAATGAGAAGAGAGGGGGTGGAGGAGGGGCGGCAATGAGAAGAGAGGGGGTGGAGGAGGGGCGGCAATGAGAAGAGAGGGGGTGGAGGAGGGGCGGCAATGAGAAGAGAGGGGCGGAGGAGGGGCGGGCGCACTGCGCCACCAATGATAGGATTACTATCGGAGCGATGGGAGGAGACATCAGCTTCACTAGTGGGCGTTCCTTCTTCCTGCGCTGCGATTGGACAGCGCTACAGCCAGGGAGAAGGAACGCCCACTAGTGAAGCTGATGTCTCCTCCCATCGCTCCGATAGTAATCAGCAGCATGTGGAGCAGGAGAGGAGACAGTAATGGGGCACTGCGGGCGAACGGAGCGGCGCCCAGGACTAAATGGTGAGTGCTGAGACATCGCTGGGCGCCGCTCTGTGTGGCCTGATAGTGAAAGTCAGTCTTTAACACAATACAGGAGGCAGGTGCCGGCAGCAGAATCGCATTGCCGGCACCCTGCCCCTGACAGGGAGCTGCGATCAGCGGCAGTTAACTGCCGCTGATCTGCTAGTACCCGCCTCCTGTATAAAGGGGTAAAATCATTGGTGGTGCAGTGTGCCCCCCCCCTCAATCCCCCCATCCCATTAAAATCATTGGTGGCACAGTGCGCCGGCCCCTCTCAGCCCTCCAGTATTAAAATCATTGGTGGCAGTGGCCACAGGGACCTCTCCACTCCCCCTCATTGGTGGTGCAGTGGCAGCTTCTGATCGGAGCCCCAGCTGTGTAAGCCTGGGGCTCCGATCGGTTACCATGGCAGCCAGGAAGCCCTGGTTGCCATGGTAACATCCCTGATGCTGTGTGCACAAAGCACAGAGCAGCAGGGACAGTGTGGAGTCCTATTCACCCTGATAGAGATCTATCAGGGTGAATAGGAAAAGGGATGAAAGATCCCAGGTTCTAGCCCCTAAGGGGGGAAATAGTTATTAAATAAAAAGTGAAAAAAAACAAAACACTAAAATATGAAGTATAAATCACCCCCCTTTTCCCAATTTCACATATAAAATATATAAATAAACATATTACATCGCCACGTCAGAAAAGTCCAAACTATTAAAATATAAAAAAAAAATCTAGGTGGTGAATGCCGGAACAGAAAAAATAAAATAAAAACTGCGCGATTCGCCATTTTTAAAAATGAGGAATGCACGTGGCTTTTTTTGTTTATTTTTTTCGCGTGGTATCGAATGGTATCGAGTATCGCAATACTTTTTCATGGTATCGAAACCGAATCAAAAATTTGGTATCGCAACAACTCTAAATATATATATATATATATATATATATATATATATATATATATATATATATATATATATATATATTTTTGGCGATTGTCTTAGGTAGTGAGATGACGGTTTGATTGTTTCTATTTTGGGGGGCATATGCCTTTTTGATGGTGTTGCACTTTAAATGTTAGGTGAAGAAAAATGGCTTTTTTAAACCGTTTTTATTTAATTTATTTTTACGGTGTTTATCGGATCATGTGATACATTAGGTATCGCCGCGTCCGATAAATGTGTTTTTTTTTTTAATCTGCCGGCATCGGCTTGTATAGCGATGCCGGCGGATACAGCAGGGGCCCAGCTATCGGGGTCTGCCGGTACCCGGCAGTGATCCCGCGCGCACCGCTCCGGTGCCCGCCCGATCACCATGACGTAATAGTACGTCATTGCGCCAGGTGCATTCCCGCATGTTGACGTACTATTACGTCATATGTCGGGAAGGGGTTAAAGGGGTTCTCTGGGCTTTTAATATTGATGACCTGTAGATCGACGGGGGTCTGATACCTGGCACCGCCGCTGATCAGCTGTATGAGGAGACTGCATGTGTAAGTGCCACCTCCCGTATCTCTTCATGAGCGCTGCTGGTTTGCCATAGACATAGCAGCAGCAAGCATGGTAGGTCATCAATATTAAAAGCCCAGAGAACTGCTTTAATAAAAGTTGATCAATAAATTATATATACCCCAGGAGGGTACTATTGAAAAGTAGAACTCAATCCCATGTGAACGAAGGTTTATCTGCCCAAAACAGCATTAAATCAAAAGTATGTAATCAATTTACATTTCTCCACTGGAGAATCTAATCCAAATTAGCTCAGAAGGCCCTTCGCTTGAGCCATTTAATCCTGAGCCCTGTGTTACATGCTGGTTTGGATCTAAAAGAAAGAGGATGTCTCATTACACAGGATGGTCAAGTGACACTGACATTATGACTGTTTATTGAGGCCAATAAACCCGCAAAAAAAACTGATGCCATACGGAATGTGCATGTAGCCTTTACTGTGTGCAGTGTCCCGCACAGCTGAACTTAAAAACTTGAACTTTCATCACTGATGAAAACTATTTACATAGTTCAAAATTTTTTGCGGACCCATTGAAATGAATGGGTCTGCATCATATCCGCCAAAAAAAAAATGGAACAGACCCGGAAACAAATAACGTTTGTAGCCTAAGGCCTTATTCACACATCAGTGTTTTGGTCAGTGATTTCAATCAGTGATTGTGACCCAAAGCCAGGTACAGATCTTTCCCTTTTACCTACAGTCTGTGGAGGCTCCAATCCTGGTTTTGGCTCACAATCACTGATGGAAATCACTGACCAAAACACTGATGTGTGAATGAGGCAGTTTTTTATATCCTAATTGTATATGTATTTTTATTTGACTCAGTTTAGGAGCCAATGGATCCTAGGTAGTTATTTTTTTAGTCTGGAGCACTGATAAGTGAGTTGTATTTGCAGTTCTTCTTTTTTTTTTTTTTTTTTTTAACTTTGTAGACTGATGATAATGGTTTGTCAGTCGTGGACTTGTGTACCTGCTGATAGTTCTAACTGAGGGTAGATATACCCACACTGGTTATGACCATACTTATTTACTTCTACCCGTAGGTCAGATGTCCATATTTGTTTTCTAAATTTTAATGACCACATAAATAGTATTGATTTTTCCTGAGATGTGAGGCAGTAAAGTGCGGCTTGTACAATGTACTCTGAACTAATGGAGTCTAAACACAGAAATGGGATCCATAACCAGAAGATGACTACAAGGCGTCTTCTGATAAGCTGAGTCATGGTGTTCATGTCACCAGGTGGTACCGAAAATGTAGTAGACAATTATACATTACTAAAGGGTGCCTGTCGGCAGGACCAACCCTATTAAACCCGACTTGCCACCTTGCTGGGTTGATCATGGTGGTTAAAATACTTGTCTTCTGAAAATCTGTTTTGGGTTCCCAATCTACCCCTCAGTGCACTGAAGACTTAGGCCTCCTGCACACGGCCGTTTTTTTTTTTTACCGTTTACTGGCCGTTTTTTGCGTTCCGTATACGGAACCATTCATTTCAATGGTTCCGCAAAAAAAACGGAATGTACTCCGTATGCATTCCGGTTCCGTATTTCCGTTTTTCCGTTCCGTTTTAACATAGAACATGTCCTATTATTGCCCGCAAATCACAGTCCGTGGGTCCATTCAAGTCAATGGGTCCGCCAAAAAAATGGAACACATACGGAAATGCATCCGTATGTCTTCCGTTTCCGTTCCGTTTTTTGCTGAACCATCTATTGAAAATGTTATGCCCAGCCCAATTTTATCTATGTAATTACTGTATACTGTATATGCCATACGGAAAAACGGAACAGAAACGGAAACACAACGGAAACAAAAAATGGAACAACGGATCCGTGAAAAACGGACCGCAAAACACTGAAAAAGCCATTCGGTCGTGTGCAATAGGCCTTAGGCTACTTTCACACTTGCGTTCGGGGTTCCGCTTGTGAGCTCCGTTTGAAGGCTCTCACAAGCGGCCCCGAACGCATCCGTCCAGCCCCAATGCATTCTGAGTGGATGCGGATCCGCTCAGAATGCATCAGGATGGCTCCGCTTGGCCTCCGTTACGCTCAGCAGGCGGACATCTGAACGCAGCTTGCAGCGTTCGGGTGTCCGCCTGGCCGTGCGGAGCCAAACTGATCCGTCCAGACTTACAATGTAAGTCAATGGGGGCGGATCCGTTTGAAGTTGACACAATATGGTGCAATTTTCAAACGGATCCGTCCCCCATTGACTTTCAATGCAAAGTCTGGACGGATCCGTTTAACTTTCACACTTAGATTTTTTTTTTGTGAAATATAATGCAGACGGATCCGTTCTGAACGGATACCATCGTTTGCATTATAGGAGCTGATCCATCTGTGCAGACACCAGGCAAATCCGCCCTGAACGCAAGTGTGAAAGTAGCCTTAAATTGTATGCAGAATAAGGTGTTTTTTTTTCTTTTTTTGTTTTTCCTTCCAAGAGTCTCTTAACTTTACTTTCCCATTCTCATAGCCATAAGGCTTGCAGGATAAGTAGCATTTCATACTTGGGGAAGCTAAAAGAAAATTGTATGGAGCACCATTGGAATGAGAAAAATGCAATTCCGCCATATGTTTTATGGCATTCATATTTAACACCACCAGGTGGTAAAAATGACCTGCTTCCTTCATTTTGCCGGTCAGTACAGTTTCAATGATGCCACAGTGAGACAGTTTTTGTCAAAGGGGTGGTGCTAAGTTTTTAAGTTATTCCCTTATCCACACAATTAGGGATAACTAGCTGATCGCTGGGGGTCTGACTACTAGGACCCCCACCAATCACAAGAACAAGGATCCCATCCCCTTGATCTGAAGGAGCAGCAAGTCATACTTTTGCATTGTCGTTCCATTTGTTCTCTATAGGAGAGCCGGAGATAGCAGAGTACAGCTGCAACAGTAATTCATTGCTAAGGGACTAACAGTCTAAGGCCTCTTTCACACGGGCGTGTCCAGATAAGGTCCGGATGCGTTGCGGCAAACCCGCGCGAGTAGGTACGCAATTGCAGTCAGTTTTGACTGTGATTGCATTACGTTGTTCAGTTTTTATCGCGTGGGTGCAATGCGTTTTGCACGCGCGTGATAAAAAACTGAATGTGGTACCCAGACCCGAACTTCTTCACAGAAGTTCAGGTTTGGGTTCAAGGTTGTGTAGATTGTATTATTTTTCCCTTTATAACATGGTTATAAGGGAAAATGATAGCATTCTGAATACAGAATGCTTAGTACAATAGGGCTGGAGGGGTTAAAAAAAAAAAAAAAATTATTTATTTAACTCACCTTAACCGCCTCCGGACCGCCTAACGTAGGATTGCGGTCATTCCTCCTGGACGCGCCGGCGTGTCATCTCGCGAGAGGCGAGATTTCCTGTGAAAGCGCGCACACAGGAGCGCGCGTTCACAGGAACCGAAGGTAAACGAGTGGATCTGCAGCCTGCCAGCAGCGATCGTTTGCTGGCAGGCTGTAGATGCGATTTTTTTTTTTTTTTTTTTTTTTTTTTTTTTTTAAACCTCTTATAATTATATTCGACGCTGTTTTGATAACTGCGTCTAATATACCTGCTACCTGGTCCTCTGGTGGTCCCTTTTGCTTGGATCGACCACCAGAGGACACAGGCAGCTCTGTAAGTAGCACCACTACACTACCCCCCCCCCCCCCCCCGTCACTTATTAACCCCTGATCACCCCATATAGACTCCCTGATCACCCCCCTGTCATTGATCACCCCCCTGTAAGGCTCCATTCAGACGTCAGTATGTGTTTTGCGAATCCGCAAAACACGGACACCGGCAATGTGCTTTCCGCATTTTGCGGATCCCCACATTGCCAGAACTATATAGAAAATGCCTTTTCTTGTCCGCAATTGTGGACAAGAATAGGACATATTCTATAGGCTCTACAAAAAACGCAGTGTTCGCCCGATCAGGCCTTATCTTGTGCGCACACTTGCGTTCAGTCCGCCCCACCGCAGTGACAGAATTTTTTTTTTTCTGATCATTGCAAAAACACTGTAAAATCGCTGCAGCGCTATAAAAAGATCAATTTTGAGGGACATGGCGAGTTCATAGATTTTTATAAAAAAAATTTTTCACAAGTTAGCGGAAATTGAGTTTTTATTTTTCTTTAGTTTTTTCTTACAAAGTCTCATATTCCTCTAACTTGTGACAAAAAAGAAAATCTCACATGAACTCACTATACCCCTCACGGAATCCAAATGCGTAAAAATTTTTTGACATTTATATTCCAGACTTCTTCTCACGCTTTAGGGCCCTTAGAATGCCAGGGCAGTATAAATACCCCACAAGTGACCCCATTTTGGAAAGTCACCCCAAGGTATTTCATGAGGGGCATGGCGAGTTCATGTAAAATTTAATTTTTTGTCACAAGTTAGTGGAATATGAGACTTTGTAAAAGAAGAAATAAATAAAAAAAATCATTTTCCGCTAACTTGTGCCAAAAAAAAATAATAATAATTCGAGGAACTCGCCATGCCCCTCACGGAATACCTTGGGGTGTCTTTCCAAAATGGGGTCACTTTTGGAGTATTTATACTGCCCTGGCACTTTAGGCGACCTAAAGTGTGTGAAGTAGTTTGGAATCTAAATGCGTAAAAAATGCCCTGTGAAATTGTAAAGATTCTCATTGGAATTTGAGCCCCTTTGCGCACCTAGGCTGCAAAAAAGTGTCACACATGTGGTATCGCCGTACTCAGGAAAAGTAGGGCAATGTGTTTTGGGGTGTATTTTTACATATACCCATGCTGGGTGAGAGGAATATCTCTCTAAATTGACAACTTTGTATAAAAAAAATTGAAAAGTTGTCATTTACAGAGATATTTCTCTCACCCAGCATGGGTATATGTAAAAATACACCCCAAAACACATTTTATTATTATTTATTATCAAAGCGCCATTCATTCCATAGCGCTGTACATATGATGAGCGGTGCACATACATAATACAGACAATTGCACTAATCATAAACAAGACAAGTTACAAACTGGTACAGAAGGAGAGAGGGCCCTGCCCGTGAGGGCTTACAATCTACATGGTATGGGTGAAGGACACAGTAGGTGCGAGTTAAGTTGGTCATGGCGGTATAGAGGCAGTGGGGTCACTGGTTGTAGGCTTGTCTGAAGAGGTGGGTTTTCAGGTTTCTTTTGAAGGATTCCAATGTAGGTGAGAGTCTGATATGTTGGGGTAGCGAGTTCCAGAGTATGGGGGATGCACGGGAGAAATCTTGGAGTCGATTGTGGGAAGAGGCAATAAGAGGAGAGGAGAGAAGGAGGTCTTGTGAGGATCGAAGAGTGCGTGTGGGGATGTATCTGGAAAGTAGCTCAGAGATGTAGGGAGGGGACAGGTTATGGACGGCCTTGTATGTATTTGTTAGTACTTTGAAGTGAATTCGCTGGGCAATGGGGAGCCAGTGAAGGGATTGGCAGAGGGGAGAGGCAGAGGAGTAATAGGGGGAGAGGTGGATTAGTCGGGCAGCAGAGTTGAGGATAGATTGGAGGGGTGCGAGAGTGCTAGATGGAAGGCCACAGAGGAGAATGTTGCAGTAGTCTAGGCGAGAGATAATGAGGGCATGTACAAGAATTTTCACAGATTCAAAGTTAAGGAAAGCACGGATGCGGGAGATGTTTTGAGTTGGAGGCGGCAGGTGGTGGAAAGAGCTTGGATTTGCGGTCGGAAGGAAAGTGCAGAATCCAAGGTCACTCCAAGGCAGCGGACTTTGTTGACCGGGGAGAGTGTGCAGCCATTGATCATGATAGATAGGTCTGTTGAGGGGGTTGAACAAGATGGGGGAAAGATTATGAATTCTGTCTTATCCATGTTAAGTTTTAGAAAGCGAGAGGCGAAGAAGGATGATATAGAAGATAGACATTGTGGGATTCTTGATAGTAAGGTGGTGATTTCTGGACCAGAGAGGTAGATTTGTGTGTCGTCAGCGTAGGAGTGATACTTCTCCTGAGTACGGCGATACCACATGTGTGACACTTTTTTGCAGCCTAGGTGGGCAAAGGGGCCCACATTCTAAAGAGTACCTTTTAGGATTTCACAGGACATTTTTTACACATTTGAATTTCAAACTACTTCTCACGCATTAGGGCCTCTAAAATGCCAGGGCAGTATAACTATCCCACAAGTGACCCCATTTTGGAAAGAAGACACCCCAAGGTATTTCGTGATGGGCATAGTGAGTTCATGGAAGTTTTTATTTTTTGTCACAAGTTGGTGGAATATGAGACTTTGTAAGAAAGAAAAATAAGAAAAAATCATAATTTTCCACTAACTTGTGACAAAAAATAAAAAGTTCAATGAACTCACTATGCCCATCAGCGAATACCTTAGGGTGTCTACTTTCCGAAATGGGGTAATTTGTGGGGTGTTTCTACTGTCTGGGCATTGTAGAACCTCAGGAAACATGACAGGTGCTCAGAAAGTCAGAGCTGCTTCAAAATGCGGAAATTCACATTTTTGTACCATAGTTTGTAAAGTTTAACGCTATAACTTTTACCCAAACCAATAAATGTACACTTATTGCATTATTTTTATTTTTTTATCAGACATGTAGAACAATAAATTTAGAGAAAAATTTATATAGAAATGTATTTTTTTTTTTTAAAATTACAACTGAAAGTGAAAAATGTCATTTCTTGCAAAATTTTTTGGTCAATTTCGATTAATAACAAAAAAAGTAAAAATGTCAGCAGCAATGAAATACCACCAAATGAAAGCTCTATTAGTGAGAAGAAAAGGAGGTAAAATTCATTTGGGTGGTAAGTTGTATGACCGAGCAATAAACCGTGAAAGTAGTGTAGTGCAGAATTGTAAAAAGTGGTCTGGTCATTAAGGGTATTTAAGCTAGGAGAGCTGAGGTGGTTAAAGGGCTTCTGTCACCCCACTAAACTTTTTTTTTTTTTTTTGTGTACTTATAATCCCTATATTGCGTTTTATCCATACATAATGTGATTAATCATTTTGGTTCAGTAGATTCTGCTAAAAACGTACTTTTATAATATTTAAATTACCTGTCTACCAGCAAGTAGGGCGGCTACTTGCTGGTAGCAGCCGCATCCTCCTTTTCATAATGACGCCCCCTCCTCATGTTGATTGACAGGGCCAGCGGACGGGATCTTTCTCTGGCTGGCCCTGTCTGCTATCAAGATCTCACGCCTGCACCGTAACGGTATTCAATCGGCGTAGGCGCACTGAGGGGCGGCCGCTCCATCCTCAATGCGCCGATGACGTCACATCTACACCAGGCGCATTGAGGATGGAGCGGCCGAGCGAGCGTCCTCCTCTCAGTGCGCCTGCGCCAACTGAAGACAGGTACGGCGCAGGCGCCAGATTTTGAATGCAAACAGGGCCAGCAGAGAGAGATCCCGTCTGCTGGCCCTGTCAATCAACATGCGGAGGGGGCGTCATTATGATAGAAGGATGCGGCTGCTACCAGCAAGTAGCCGCCCTACTTGCTGGTAGAGAGGTAATTTACATATTATAAAAGTCAGTTTTTAGCAGAATCTACTGAACCAAAATGATCAATCACATTATGTATGGATAAATCGCAGTATAGGGATTATAAGTGCACAAAAAAACTGTTTAGTGGGGTGACAGAATTCCTTTAATCCACTTGTTCGCGCAGCCGGCATCTTTTCTGTCTTTTTTGAAGAGAAAAATGGCTGAACTTTACTAGACCTAGAGTCGTCTTCTTTGAGGAATAGGACCTTTGATGACGTCGCTACTCTCATCACATGGTCCGTCACATGATCCACCACCTATTCCTCAAAGAAGACAGAAGAGATGCCGGCTGTGCGAACAAGTGGATTAAGGCGACTTAAATTTGTTGTACTGGCTATGAGCTGTGTGCTACGATTGGCCAGCGCTGCAGCAAGGGACAACCCTAATAGAAAAACTCCACCCAGTACAACAGAGGGAGCTGCAGACACCGGAGCCTATACCGGGCGAACGGAGCGGCGCCCAGACATACTAGTAAGTGCAGGGGGACCCCTGGGCGCCGCTCTGCCCACTGATATAGTTAGTTTTTAGTTTTTAAACTAGTGAAAGGTCCTCTTTAAAGGCTATGTACACCTTTTGGGGGTAACTTTTTTTTATTTATTTTTATAGCATTTTACTCATTTTGGGCCAAAGATAGATCTTTTTTTTTCCCAGTCTTTATTAAAAATATTTAGCCATTCTGTCAAAGGGTACTTTCACTTTGTGCTGGTCAGCTAATAAACCTCTAAATTACTAAAAGGTCGTAAACACTTATTTAATCCACATTCTTATTAGTAGTTTAAGAATTGGGACTGAGTGTTTAGGAGGTCAGAGATATGGAGCCGTCAGCTTAGCTACCTGACAGAAGCCGTGAACACACAGGGCCTGCTACTAAAGAATATCAAGGCTGTACAGAGAAAGGGACTCAAAATGTTAAATAAAGTCCAATTGTAAAAATGATTTGGCTCAAAATAAGCGCAATGCTATAATAAATAAATTGCCCGCAAATACTTTTAATGTGAAAAAATGCATAAAAAATACAATTCAAATGAGTCTCCTTTTCTGATAAATAAAAAATAAAGATCATAGGTCTTGCCATGTCTAAAAATGCCTGTGCTACTAAAACATTAACATATTTTATCCTGTAATGGTGAATGCTGTAATGGGAAAAAAAATAAAACTGGCTGATTAATAATTTTTCATCACCTTACCTCCCAAAAAAATGTAATAAAAATTGATAGTCATACACCAAAATCGTATGAACAAAACAGAGCATCCCGCAGAAAAAAAGGCCTCGCACAACTCCTTATACGCAACTATACAAAAGTTATGGGGGTCAGAATATGGCCAGGCAAAGAATTTTTTTTTTTTTAAAGTTTTTATTCCCCCCCCGTATTAAAACACAAGAAAAACTATATAACTGTGGTATCGCTGTAATTGTACTAACCCAGAGAATGAAGGAACATGTAATTTTGCTGCATAGGGAGCACTATAAAATAAACTCAAAAAAACTTTTTTTCCAATTCAACCACATTTGGATCTCCCCCCCCCCCCCCCCCCCCCAGCAGGGTGGATTTGACTTGAATCAAAATGATTTAAATCACTAGTCAGTAAGGCTTGATTTAAATCATAGTTTTCTACATAAAGACTAATTCTTGCTGGTATAACTTATAATATGCAAGTAGATGAAGATTTTTAGAATAACAACTTTTCATATTAGTTTGATTAGGTTGATTCTGCATTCATAGGTTTGTAGAAGTTAGGATTAAGATATTTTTCTCAACTCTGTTCATGTTATAACATTTTTGCTGTGAAGAAGAGGCATGTGATCTCTGCTGAGTAAAATTCAGTTTTGAGAACTGCAAAAGTAAACCAAGCATCTGTGATAATCTCTTGTAGGCAGAGAAACTGCCCAATAATCTTTCGAAAACCTCTGGAAGAGCATGACATTGTGAATGGATTAATGGAATTTATTTACCAAAAAAATTACATATATAGAAACAGAATGTGTCGGCAGATAAGAACCATTTGGCCCATCTAGTCTGCCCAATATACTGAATACTATGGATAGCCCCTGGCCCTATTTTATATGAAGGATGGCCTTATGCCTATCCCATGCATGCTTAAACTCCTTCACTGTATTTGCAGCTACCACTTCTGCAGGAAGGCTATTCCATGCATCCACTACTCTCTCAGTAAAGTAATACTTCCTGATATTACTTTTAAACCTTTGCCCATCTAATTTAAAACTACGTCCTCTTGTAGCAGTTTTTCTTATTTTAAATATTTTCTCCTTTTTTACCTTGTTGATTCCCTTTATGTATTTAAAAGTTTCTATCATATCCCCTCTGTCTCGTCTTTCTTCCAAGCTATACATGTTAAGGTCCTTTAATCTTTCCTGGTAAGTTTTATCCTGCAATCCATGTACTAGTTTAGTAGCTCTTCTCTGAACTCTCTCCAAAGTATCAATATCCTTCTGGAGATATGGTCTCCAGTACTGCGCACAATACTCCAAATGAGGTCTCACTAGTACTCTGTAGAGCGGCATGAGCACCTCCCTCTTTCTACTGGTAATGCCTCTCCCTATACACCCAAGCATTCTGCTAGCATTTCCTGCTGCTCTATGACATTGTCTGCCTACCTTTAAGTCTTCTGAAATAATGACCCCTAAACCCCTTTCCTCAGATGCTGAGGTTAGGACTGTATCACTGATTGTATATTCTGCTCTTGGGTTTTTATGCCCCAGGTGCATTATCTTGCACTTATCAACATTACATTTTAGTTGCCAGATTTTTGACCATTCCTCTAGTTTTCCTAAATCCTTTTCCATTTGGTGTATCCCTCCATGAACATCCACCCTGTTACAAATCTTTGTGTCATCAGCAAAAAGACACACCTTACCATCAAAGTCTTCTGCAATTTCGCTGATAAAGATATTAAACAATATGGGTCCCAGAACAGATCCCTGAGGTACCCCACTGGTAACAAGACCATGGTCGGAATATACTCCATTGACTACATCCCTCTGTTGCTTGTCCCTCAGCCACTGCCTAATCCATTCAACAATATGGGAGTCCACGTACAGCCTTCTACATAATTTAAAAAACAAATCTTTATTTCATGATGGAATAACCTTTGGATGGTAATATATTTTCCTCAAAAAGCATTTTATATAAAAAAAAATCTGATTTTAAATAAAAAAGGTCGTAGGAAATATTAAATGGTTATGGCTCCGGGAAGGCTAAATGTGAAAAATGGAACGTGTCAGGAAAGGGTCAAGGTTACTGTTAAATAGGTGTGTGTAGACAGATGGTGATTTTCAGGTTATTGGGGATTTCAGTAAAAAAAATGACTGCAGGATTATGTTAAGAGCTAAACTTGAGTAAAACATTTAGCATATGTAGAAATTATCCAGACAAATGTGTGACCGGCTGGGTCTCAGCTCTCTAGCTTTTACCGCTGCTGTGGAGGTCACAGTTAAGAGGACGGTCCACTATGGAGGACAGTGTTAAGGGGCAGATTGCTGTAGAGGCCACTGTTAAGGGGGCGGGTTGTTGTGTAAATCACTGTTGAGGAGATGGGGTACTCTGGAGGTCACTAATAAAGGGGCGGTGGCTGTGGAGGTCACTGTTAAGGGGGCGGTAGCTGTGGAGGTCACTGTTAAGGGGGCGGTGGCTGTGGAGGTCACTGTTAAGGGGGCAGGGAACGGTGGTGGTCACAGTTAAGGGGACAGTCCGCTATGGAGGTCAGTGTTAAGGGGCTGGGTGCTGTAGGGGTCAATGTTAAGGGGGTGGGTGGGGTGTTGTGGAGGTCACTGTTAAGGAGGTGGGTTATTGTGGAAATTGCTTAACAAGACTGGATACTGTGGAGGTCCCTATTAAAGGGGCAGCGGGGTACTGTGAAGTCACTATTAAGGAAACGAGGTACTGTGGCAGTCACTGTTAAAGGGACAGTAGCTGTGGAGGTCTCTGTTAAGGGGGCCAAGAATGGTGGTCAGTTTCAGTGGACTGAAACCTCTAGTCAGTGCTAAGGGGCGGGTGCTGTAGAGGTCACCATTAAGGGGCTGGGCTGCTGTGGAGGTCCCATTTTAAGGAGATGGGACGCTGGGGGGCTGTGGAGGTCACTAAGGGGGCGGGGTAATGTAGATATCACTGTTATAGTGGATACTGTCCATCTTTCAACGACACACACAAACATTAAATGAAATATACCCGAGCATAGCCAGGCCCTTCTGCTAGTTCAGTGATAAAGGGACTCACACGGACCTAGTTTTCTCTTTCTTCTTAAAGTGCATCTGACAGCAGTTTTGTACCTATGAAACTGGCTGACCTGTTACATGTGTGCTTCACAGCTGCGTGTCTGCATTGCTGAGAAAAATCTAGTTTTAATATATGCAAATAAGCATCTAGGTGCAACGGGGGCGTTGTCGTTGCTCCTAGAGGCTCCACTTTTTCTGCAAATGTCCACTTTGATTGACGGGGCCAAGCAGTGTAAACGTCATCACACCCTGCCCTGTCAAAGTGGAGAGGGCGCAGCAGTTGCAGAGAGCAGAGCCTCTAGGTGTAACAGCAACACCCCCATTGCTCCTAAATGCTCATTTGCATATGTTAAAACATCAGTTTTCTTAGCAATGTAGGCATATATGCACATGGAACCAACACGTGTGCCTTCAGCTGCCAAGCACACATAACAGGTCAGCCAGTTTCATAGGTACATACCTGCTGACAGATGCCCTTTAAAGGGTTATTTTCACCTTCATTGGGGGCATATGTCTTGGCTATTTTCGTCAGCACCATGGAAGCGGATGGAGCAGTGCGCGTCCCATTCATTTCAATGAGACTTCCGAAAACAGCAGTGTGTGCTGCTTGGCTATTTTCTGCGCTCCGACAGGAATGAATGGAGGCCGGATGCGCATTTACGCTCCGGGACTTTGCGGGCTCTGTTCTAAGAATAGGTGTGGGTCCTCACCTATCAGACATTGGGGGCATATCCTGGTGATATGCCCCCAATTTTTGATTGGGAATCACCACTGTTCTGATGGTGCTCCAGTCCCCGCTGCATTCCACTTCTTGCCTTGACTTGATTTTCTAGTAATGCTAAGAAATGCCCATTTAGGCCACTTTACATCTGCAGACGATTCTTGACATTTTTCCCTGTAGCAGCCGGGTCTCTGCTGGACCCCAATATAGTTTCAGATTGGTGGAGTGCTGCAGTGATGGTTGACCTGTAAGTTTCTCCCATCTGCACACAGGATCTTTGGAGCTCAGCCAGAGTGACGATTGGGTTCTTGGTTATCTATCTTACCAAGGCCCTTTTCTCCTGATTAATTAGTTCAGTGGGGAAGCTAGCTCTTGCAGCAGTGCTGGTTGTTCCAAACTTCTATTTAAGACCTAGTGAGGCCACTGTGCTCTTAGGAGCTTTCAGTACAGCAGAAATGTTTATTTTTTTTGTACCTTTCTCCAGATATGTTCCTCCACGCAATCCTGTTTCTGAACTCTCCAGGCAGTTCTTTCCTCCTCACGGCTTTGTTTTTCCTCTGATATGCATTGTCAGCTGGTGAGACCTATTTATATAGACAGGGCTGTGTCTTTCCACTTGTCCAGTCATCTGAATTTACTACAGGTGGACTCCAAGTTGTAAAAACATATCCGCAATGATCAAGAGAAATGTGAGGCCCCGCAGAGCTAAATTTCAAGTGTTATAGCAAAGGGTCTGAATGCATATGTGCACGTGAAACTTTTTTGAATTAAATTTTTTTATGGCACAAGGCCCGAACACAAAATATGAAAGTGAAAGGGTCTGAAGACTTTCTGAATGCACTTTATATCCATGGTAAGATAATAACAATGTGCAAAGAACCCCAAATAGGAAAAATATACCAAAGGAATGAAGATTTAGTAGTATAAAAAGTGAATACAGACCACTAAGGCTACTTTCACACTAGCGTTCGGAGCGGATCCGTCTGATGTTTCATCAGACGGATCCGCTCCGATAATGCAGACGTTCGCATCCGTTCAGAACGGATCCGTCTGCATTAAAACTTAGAAAATTTTCTAAGTCAGAAAGTAGCCTGAGCGGATCCGTTCAGACTTTACATTGAAAGTCAATGGGGAACGGATCCGCTTGAAGATTGAGCCATATAGTGTCCTCTTCAGGCGGACACCCGAACGCTGCAAGCAGCGTTCAGGTGTCCGCTCACTGAGCGGAGGCTGAGCGCTGGCAGGCGGATGCATTCTCAGTGGATCCGCCTCCACTGAGAATGCATTAGGGCCAGATGGATACGTTCGGGGCCGCTCGTGAGCCCCTTCAAACGGAGCTCACGAGCGGACACCCGAACGCTCGTGTGAAAGTAGCCTAAGCAATGCTCTGGGAGTTACAGGAATAGTTGAGCGCTGGCTCACTTGACTTTTTCCGTGACTCCTGCTACCTTGGGCTTGCGCTTAGTCCCATCTCACCATGGAAACAGTAACACTTCCTGACCATGCATGTACGGCAGAAGTTGGGACTTTAAAGCTGTGTGGGCACCATAATGCTCCGAATCGCCATAAAAATGCCACTTGCGAAAATATTTTGTCTCAGTGGCATCTAAAAAGTTGTGAACACGGGGTTTGCAACTTTTGTAAGCCAGAAATCAGGCGCAGGGAGATGATAGATCTCCCCTTATATGCCTCAGCACTCGGTGACCCTGCTCTGTGACTTTACATGGTCTGAGTTACTTTGGTTCCTTAAGGCCCCTTTCACACGGGCGAGTATTCCGCGCGGATGCAAAGCGTGGGTTGAACGCATTGCACCTGCACTGAATACGACCCATTCATTTCTATGGGGCTGTTCACATGAGCGGTGAAAATAATAGCATTCTGAATACAGAATGCAAAGTAAAATAGTGATGGAGGGGTAAAAAATTAACTCGCCGAGTCCACTTGATCGCGTAGTTGCGGATCTCTGTCTTCTGTAATGTTGAGCTGCCGGCTAAGGACCTGTGGTGACGTCACATCACATGATCCAATCACATGGTGATGAACTATGTGATTGGACCATGTGATGCGCACAGTGACATCATCAGAGGTCCTATTCCTGTGCACAGCAAAGAAGACAGAAGAGAAGCCGGGCTGCGCGATCAAGTGGATTAAGGTGAGTTAAATAATTTCATTTTTTTTTTTAACCCCTCCAGCCTTATTGTACTATGCATTCTGTATTAAGAATGCTATTATTTTCCCTTTTTAACCATGTTATAAGGGAAAATAATACAATCTACAGAACACCTAACCCGAACTTCTGTGAAGAAGTTCGGGTTTGGGTACCAAACATGCCGATTTTTCTCACGCGTGTGCAAAATGCATTACAATGTTTTGCACTCGCGCAGAAAAATCGCGCATTTTCCCGCAACGCACCCGCATCTTCGGGCAGAAAACATGAGGCCCGTGTGAAAGAGGCCTAATACATCCACTTTGCAAAATTATCGCAGTTGATGGTGTAATTTGTAGACAGGAAGAGATACAACAGTCGCATCCTATTACACTACCACACGAATTCAAGGAGACCTTTAGAAAGAGTTTGTGAAGGCAGACTGCTTGGTGAGGTGCTTGGTCTTAAACTCTTGTATCAATGGACGAAAGAAATGCCTTAATGCAGCGTTTTAGTCTACTTTCACACTGGTGTTGTGTCCCTGCCCGAATTTCTTACTGATATAATGCCCTCAGTACAATTCATTACAGCCAATGTTGGGCAGAAACTAGGGTTGCATGATGCTTCGATGACCTCTTTGGTTCAATACCAATGTTGTCGGTGCACCAGGACCTGATCAGCAGAACTTGGACACCAGCTGGAACAAGAGCGTCCTCGCGCAGAAACTGATAAGTCAGAGAGACTCCAGTAAATCTTGGTGAATGCCACTGGGGAGCACAATGGCTGCCATGGGGATGGTTTTGTGGTTTCTTCTAGGAAATTGCTTTGTAGAACTCTAGTCTTCTAGGGGTATGTGCTGCCAGCCTGGTCCTGCTGGGTAATAGTGAGATTTCCACACTTTAGGAGCTGTAAGATGTACTGAGGAGCCACATGTGGCGTCTAGACGGTTTTTGAAACTCATTTTCTAATTCAGTAGCTTGGGAAATAATAATAAAAAAGTCCAATTCATCTATTAGCATCAGGAGCTGTACACATGGTAGAAGTAACACAATGGGATAGATTTGAGTGGCACATGCGCCCTAAAATGAAATTGGCGTTGTGTATAGAAACATGAATTTGGATGTTGTGTGTGTGTGTGTGTGAACTGTGCCAGGGCTTTTGCATCTGGTGAAATGTTCAAAAAGAAAATCCCATGATAACTTTAATGCACGTTTTAAACAGAATTTCAAAAGTGATGCCCCCTGTGTGCCATTAACCGGCCTCTTGTACAGTGGTAGCTGAGAGTGATGTTCTGGCAAGGACTGAGACCTTTGATAGTTTAGTCCTTGCCAATGACGACCGATGGCTACTAGTTATAGTTGCACAAGGGTCACTGTGTCTGAAAAAGTGAAACAGCAAGAGATTAGTTGTTAATTTTCTTACATCTTGTGAGGAGTTTGAAAATCCCTTCAATGATTTGCTGTAGACTCCCCAAATCCCCCCCCCCGCTTTGCTCTTCAAATCCACATTGGGGAGTTTGAAGCAACCTAGCGATGCATGGAGACTTATTTTTCAGGTAATGCTAGCAGCCTAACCAAAGACACCCTCTGTAGACGGCTGTCTCGGGGTTCTTGCTCCTCATTAGTACAGAGTAGGGTACTTGTTGGATGGATGAGATGCTTTAGTCGCCTAAACTGTATGTGGTGGAACGATAGTTCTCCGTACAGTTTGCGTTGGCCCCTCAAACAAGCAATGCTTATATTGTCTATTGCGCTCTTTCCAGACTGAAATCGACCTGTATAAAAGGAGTCTTAGACACCTGAATTGTATATCTGCCTATTTACTGTCATTGACTGACTGGTGCCCAGAACTAAAAGTTTCTATGAAAGGTGCAGGTATGTCACTGCCTCGGTCTGCTGAAGTGATGCCCTTGGGATTATAGCATGGCATAGGGGAAGAAAGCTGTAGAAATCAATAAAGCTTTTGAAGCAGACTGGATGCTGGATTGCAGTGAAGATCAGAGTCCGAGCTGATGGTCCCACCCCCCACCCACCCCCCGCGTAGGTTTGGGCGATATACCGGTATCACGATATATCGCGGTATTAAAAAAACAGCGATATGGCGATATCGCTGTTTCCTAATTACCGCAGTATTTTGTGTAATATAGAAGCAGTCATGTGTACTGACCGCTTCAAAATCTGCGGCCGCCCGCCCCAGCATGAACAGATATTGGACATTTGCAGAGTACTTGTACTCGCGCAAATGTCCCCAATACCACCGCCGATACCTGCTGGCCACTTGCGCGCGCGCTCTTAGCAGTTCGGTGTGGGGGAAGGAATTCTGTGACTCGCATTCCCGGCACCCGACCTCTGAGAGGATGCTGTGATCCGCGCAATTAACCCTTTAGGTGTGGCACCTGAGGGGTTAATTGCGCGGATCACAGCGTCCTGTCAGAGGTCGGGTGCCGGTAATGTTCTTCAGTCTCTGCATTGGTGGCAGTGGGAAGTGCACCCCCCTCCCTCCCCAGTATTAATCATTGGTGGCAGTGCCCACAGGGTCCCCCTTTTCCCCCCCATCATTGGTGGCAGTGGGCAGTGTGCCCCCCGCCTCCCTCCCCAGTATTCATCATTGGTGGCAGTGGCCACAGGGTCCCCCTCCCAATCATTGGTGGCAGTGGGCAGTTCCGATGCAGTGTAATGCTGGGGCTCCAGTAGCGTCCTGGCTGCCATGGTAACTGATCGAAGTCCTGGCTGTCATGGTATGTTAGTGAGCAGCATTATACTCACGTGCGCCGTGGCCGCCGGGCGCTCCTTATCGTAGGTCTGTGCGGCGCATTGCTAATGCTATAAGCATTAGCAATGCACCGCACAGACAGAAGGAGCGGCCACGGCGCACGTGAGTATAATGCTGCTCACTAACATACCATGGCAGCCAGGGCTTCAGTAGCGTCCTGGCTGCCATGGTAACCGATCAGAGCCCCAGCATTACACTGCTGGGACTCCGATCGGAACTGCCCACTGCCACCAATGATGGGAGGGGGACCCTGTGGCCACTGCCACCAATGATTAATACTGGGGAGGGGGGGGGTGCACTGCCCACTGCCACCAAGGATGGGGGGGGGGGGGAGGGGGACCCTATGGCCACTGCCACCAATGATTAATACTGGGAAGGGGGGATGGGGTTGAGTTACCAGAGGGGCTGATAAGAGGGAGAGGCTGGGGGGCACATGAGAGGCTGATCAGAGGCTGGGGGCTGTTTTTTGGACTGAACTTTTGGTTGGTCAGTGGTCACAAAATAAATGTGTTATTTATTTGTTATAATTGGTATCGGTGAGTACTTAAAGGGTTTCTGTCACCCCACAAAACTTTTTTTTTTTTTTTGGATAGTTAGATTCCTTATAGGGCGATATAGGAGAATATAATAGTCTTACTTACTTTCATGCGGCCGATTCTTTATAAAACGAAGTTTTATAATATGTAAATGAGGGCTCTACCAGCAAGTAGGGCGTCTACTTGCTGGTAGCCGCAGCAGCAATCCGCCCCCTCGCCGTGTTGATTGACAGGGCCAGCCGTGATCTCCTCCTCCGGCCGGCCCTGTCAGTAATTCAAAAATCGCGCGCCTCTGGTCATTCGGCGCAGGCGCTCTGAGATGAGGAGGCTCGTCTCCTCAGTGCGCCTGCGCCGATGACATCACCGAAAGAGAAGACGTCATCGGCACAGGCGCACTGAGGGAGTGCTGAGGAGACGAGCCTCCTCATCTCAGAGCGCCTGCGCCGAATGACCAGAGGCGCGCGGTTTTTGAATTACTGACAGGGCCGGCCGGAGGAGGAGATCACGGCTGGCCCTGTCAATCAACACGGCGAGGGGGCGGATTGCTGCTGCGGCTACCAGCAAGTAGACGCCCTACTTGCTGGTGGAGCCCTCATTTACATATTATAAAACTTCGTTTTATAAAGAATCGGCCGCATGAAAGTAAGTAAGACTATTATATTCTCCTATATCGCGCTATGAGGAATCTAACTATCCAGAAAAAAAAGAGTTTTGTGCGGTGACAGAAACCCTTTAAATAAGCGTATCGGTACTCGGTCTAAAAAAAAAATGGTATCGGGACATCCCTACTATAAACCACTTGTTCTGGTTCAGAATTAACCCTGTAATGTGTTTGTTGTTACTAGAAGTCAATTGACTAGTTAGATACCCAAAATGGTGAAAAATGACATATAAAAGTATAACAATTAACGTCTCCTTGTGGCTGCCTGGCTGTCCCCATACAGTGTAACGTCTCCTTGTGGCTGCCTGGCTGTCCCCATACAGTGTAATGTCTCCTTGTGGCTGCCTGGCTGTCCCCATACAGTGTAATGTCACCTTGTGGCTGCCTGGCTGCCCCCATACAGTGTAATGTCACCTTGTGGCTGCCTGGCTGCCCCCATACAGTGTAATGTCACCTTGTGGCTGCCTGGCTGCCCCCATACAGTGTAATGTCACCTTGTGGCTGCCTGGCTGCCCCCATACAGTGTAATGTCACCTTGTGGCTGCCTGGCTGCCCCCATACAGTGTAATGTCACCTTGTGGCTGCCTGGCTGCCCCCATACAGTGTAACGTCTCCTTGTGGCTGCCTGGCTGCCCCCATACAGTGTAACGTCTCCTTGTGGCTGCCCCCATACCGTGGAACGCTGCCCCCATACAGTGTAACGTCTCCTTGTGGCTGCCCCCATACAGTGTAACGTCTCCTTGTGGCTGCCCCCATACAGTGTAACGTCTCCTTGTGGCTGCCCCCATACCGTGTAACGCTGCCCCCATACAGTGTAACGTCTCCTTGTGGCTGCCCCCATACAGTGTAACGTCTCCTTGTGGCTGCCCCCATACAGTGTAACGTCTCCTTGTGGCTGCCCCCATACAGTGTAACGTCTCCTTGTGGCTGCCCCCATACAGTGTAACGTCTCCTTGTGGCTTCAAAGAGTTTTTTTTTTTTTCTTTTAAATGGGCATTTATCGCGATATATATCGTTATCGCGATAAATTTCTTAGTATCGTTATTGTGGGAATATTTTTGATATTGTCCAACCCTACCCCCGCGGGGTGGAACGTTGTTAGCCCTGCATCCTTTATGTAATGTCTAGATGAAGTTATTGCTATCTCTGTGCTATACAATAATTGTATGCCATTCTACAGACAAAATCCTAGACATGATTATGTTGGTAAAATTCTCTCCTCTATAGACATATTAGATCAGTTACTTGTAAGATATCCTACATTTCGCATACTTTTAGCACACTTTTTAAGCAGCCTAGAGGACATACATCATAGGTATGTTTCTCTCCTGTGAAGTTGGTGCTGTATTCGCAGAATGCTCATGGACGTACGTGCTCCCTGATACTTATGTGGGACAGAGTGAATGCTCCAGACCACAGTCGACTGCGCGAAAGATCTGCAAGCCTGTACATGAGTTATTCGGAAGGCGATCGTATGGCGTCTTTCATGTATTACTTAGTGGGTATGCGTTTTCTTTTGATATTTGACTAACCTGCGTGCCTTTTGCTTGTGGCCTGAGGCAAATCCTGTAAGTTTTGTGGCCAACAGCACTTCCAGAATGAGTTGGAAGTCAGTAAATGTAAGTAAAGACTGTAAAACCTATTTATAATGTGTTTATTACTACATGAGTCTTCTGCTAAAACGATTGCAGATGCCCTTCATGATTAGGAAAGGCTATAATATTCTACCTCCATGTTGAGACACTTACAGGATGGCCAGACTTTGCTCAGATTGTAGGCTGCATAGAAAATGTCTGGTTTAGGGCGATTCGCAATTTCTGTCTTCCTGTAAAGTATTGGATCATAGGAGGAGCTGATGGGGAAGCGTTCTCCTTTCCTATGTTTGTATCCATGTACATTCTTGTAAACAGTATATAATATACACAGACCAAATTCTTCCTTTGTATAGTAATGGGCTCCGTATTTGTTATAGTACACGCTGATGCTTCAAATGCACCGTGTAATAGTTATTAAAGGGAACCTGTCACCGGGATTGTGTATAGAGCTGAGGACATGGGTTGCTAGATGGCGGCTAGTACATCTGCAATACCCAGTCCCCATAGCTCTGTGTGCTTTTACGGTGTAAAAAAATAATATTTGATACATATGCAAATTAACCTGAGATGAGTCCTGTATGTGAGATGAGTCAGGAACAGGACTCATCTCAGGTTAATTTGTTTATCAAATATACATAATAAAAGCACACAGAGCTATGGGGACTGGGTATTGCGGATGTACTAGCGGCCATCTAGCAACTCATGTCCTCAGCTCTATACACAAAATCCCGGTGATAGGTTCCCTTTAATCGCTCATCTGTTTCAGAAATAAGGTCCGCAACTCCTGGAAAGTGAGAAAGCATGAGGTATCAATATAAGGGCTCATTCACAAAGCTGCTGTTCGGCCGCACCCGTATTGCAGCCCACAAACAGCGGGTCTGCATTATGCGAGCACCGGCCGCATGCACACCGCATCACTTGAATTGGTCCACAATTCGGAAGATTGATGCGGAACAGAGGCACGGAACTTAATAGTGCTTCTGTGGGATTTCTCTCCGTGACTCCGCACCGTAGCAAAGTGCGGATCTGCAAAATATGGGTACAGACTGTGCAGTCCGCAATTTACACCCCATCAGTATTTTTGGCGAAACAGACAAGAATAGGACATGTTCTATAATTTGTGAAATGGCCACACTTATGCACATGGCACACGGGTAACATCTGTGTGCTTTTTTTGGGACCCATAGAAATGAATGGGTCTATGTGCGATCTTCAAAAAAATGCGGATCAGATGCGGACCAAAACTACGGTTGTTTGCATGAGGTCTAAGGCCTTAGGTGTCAGTTGTAAATTTTTGAGTGTGTTCAATACTGGGCTAAGGCCACCAACCCACAGGTGTGGGTGGACTTGAAGAAATTCTGCACGGGTTTGTGTGGATTTTTGCGCATTTCCACACCAAATCTGCATACAAATGTAAGAGGATTTTGTTACACATATGATGTGATTTTGCCGCTGATCCATTGAAAAGGGTGAAATCCGGGTGTCTCGGGATCCATTATTCCTGGATACTGCATGAAGCCGTCCAGACCCATTAACTATAATGAGGATTGGCAGAGATCCGGCAAATGTGCTAAGAATTGGCCAGACTAAAACTACTGCTCCCATTGCAGCTCAGAACCCATCCGTAATCTCACTGACCACCTACCAGCCACCATTCCTAGTTTTCTTCTATCTGATTTATGAATAAACCGAATACTGTCTTAGTATTATGTTAGTACAACTTTGCTCCTCTATACAGTGTTTTATATCCGCTCCCAATTATTCATTTATACTGTATAGTGCCAAACACTTCAAACAAAAGATCCAAAACATCTTTTACATTTTAAATATCTTGACTATGCAAGCGATCACCTCCACAGTATGAGAATGAGCGTACTCTATTGTAATCACTGTTTAGAGCAGTGATCTGCTGCCCAGAAACGATAATTTAGGGGCCTGCACGAACAGGATTACCCAATGAACGAGCGTTTTGTGCATTGGGCAGATTGTAATATGATCTAATCTGCCTGTGTAAATCCACCTTTAAGGTCCCTTTACAAGGGCCAACCGAGTAGGCAATTATCCAGAACAGGGCTCCAGAAGTGAAGGGAGAGCAGCTACGCATGCATGACCGCCCTACGTTCACTGCCATAGGAGTTCCAGAAATAATTTAAGCGCTCTGCAATTTTCTGAAGTGCTATTGCACATGCATGTTGTGCTCTTCTTCACTTCAGGGGCATCATTCTGAATGACTGCACAGTCACCCCTTTTAAAGGAGCCTTAACCACCTCAGCCCCCAGTGCTTAAACACCCTGAAAGACCAGGCCACTTTTTACACTTCTGACCTACACTACTTTCACCGTTTATTGCTCGGTCATGCAACTTACTACCCAAATGAATTTTACCTCCTTTTCTTCACACTAATAGAGCTTTCATTTGGTGGCATTTCTTTGCTGCTGACATTTTTACTTTTTTTGTTATTAATCGAAATTTAACGATTTTTTTGCAAAAAAATGACTTTTCACTTTCAGTTGTAAAATTTTGCAAAAAAAACGAGATCCATATATAAATTTTGCTCTAAATTTATTGTTCTACATGTCTTTGATAAAAAAAAAAATGTTTGGGTAAAAGTTATAGCGTTTACAAACTATGGTACAAAAATGTGAATTTCCGCTTTTTGAAGCAGCTCTGACTTTCTGAGCACCTGTCATGTTTCCTGAGGTTCTACAATGCCCAGACAGTACAAACACCCCACAAATGACCCCATTTCGGAAAGTACACACCCTAAGGTATTCGCTGATGGGCATAGTGAGTTCATAGAACTTTTTATTTTTTGTCACAAGTTAGCGGAAAATGATGATTTTTTTTTTTTTTTTTTTTTCTTACAAAGTCTCATATTCCACTAACTTGTGACAAAAAATAAAAACTTCCATGAACTCACTATGCCCATCAGCGAATACCTTGGGGTCTCTTCTTTCCAAAATGGGGTCACTTGTGGGGTAGTTATACTGCCCTGGCATTCTAGGGGCCCTAATGTGTGGTAAGTAGTTTGAAATCAAATTCTGTAAAAAATGACCTGTGAAATCCGAAAGGTGCTCTTTGGAATATGGGCCCCTTTGCCCACCTAGGCTGCAAAAAAGTGTCACACATCTGGTATCTCCGTACTCAGGAGAAGGTGGGGAATGTGTTTTGGGGTGTCATTTTATATATACCCATGCTGGGTGAGAGAAATATCTTGGCAAAAGACAACTTTTCCCATTTTTTTATACAAAGTTGGCATTTGACCAAGATATTTATCTCACCCAGCATGGATATATGTAAAAAGACACCCCAAAACACATTCCTCAACTTCTCCTGAATACAGAGATACCAGATGTGTGACACTTTTTTGCAGCCTAGGTGGGCAAAGGGGCCCATATTCCAAAGAGCACCTTTCGGATTTCACAGGTCATTTTTTACAGAATTTGATTTCAAACTCCTTACCACACATTTGGGCCCCTAGAATGCCAGGGCAGTATAACTACCCCACAAGTGACCCCATTTTGGAAAGAAGAAACCCCAAGGTATTCGCTGATGGGCATAGTGAGTTCATGGAAGTTTGTATTTTTTGTCACAAGTTAGTGGAATATGAGACTTTGTATGAATAAAAAAAAAATCATCATTTTCCACTAACTTGTGACTAAAAATTTAAAATTCTAGGAACTTGCCATGCCCCTCACGGAATACCTTGGGGTGTCTTCTTTCCAAAATGGGGTCACTTGTGGGGTAGTTATACTGCCCTGGCATTTTACAGGGGCCCTAATGTGTGGTAAGTAGGTAAATGACCTGTGAAATCCGAAAGGTGCTCTTTGGAATGTGGGCCCCTTTGCCCACCTAGGCTGCAAAAAAGTGTCACACATCTGGTATCTCCGTACTCAGGAGAAGGTGGGGAATGTGTTTTGTGGTGTCATTTTACATATACCCATGCTGGGTGAGAGAAATATCTTGGCAAAAGACAACTTTTCCCATTTTTTTTATACAAAGTTGGCATTTGACCAAGATATTTATCTCACCCAGCATGGGTATATGTAAAAAGACACCCCAAAACACATTCCTCAACTTCTCCTGAGTACGGAGATACCAGATGTGTGACACTTTTTTGCAGCCTAGGTGGGCAAAGGGGCCCAAATTCCTTTTAGGAGGGCATTTTTAGACATTTGGATACCAGACTTCTTCTCACGCTTTGGGGCCCCTAAAATGCCAGGGCAGAATAAATACCCCACATGTGACCCCATTTTGGAAAGAAGACACCCCAAGGTATTCAATGAGGGGCATGGCGAGTTCATTGAAAAAAAATTTTTTTTGGCACAAGTTAGCGGAAATAGATTTTTTTGATTTTGTTCTCACAAAGTCTCCCTTTCCGCTAACTTGGGACAAAAATTTCAATCTTTCATGGACTCAATATGCCCCTCAGCGAATACCTTGGGGTGTCTTCTTTCCAAAATGGTGTTATTTGTGGGGTGTTTGTACTGCCCTGGCATTTGAGGGTCTCCGCAATCATTACATGTATGCCCAGCATTAGGAGTTTCTGCTATTCTCCTTATATTGAGCATACAGGTAATGAGATTTTTTTTTTTCCGTTCAGCCTCTGGGCTGAAAGAAAAAAATGAACGGCACAGATTTCTTCATTCGCATCGATCAATGTGGATGAAAAAATCTCTGCCAAAAAAAGAAAAAGGAGGGGAAAGGCGTCTGCCAGGACATAGGAGCTCCGCCCAACATCCATACCCACTTCAGCTCGTATGCCCTGGCAAACCAGATTTCTCCATTCACATCAATCGATGTGGATGAATAAATCATTGCCGGGATTTTTTTTTTTATATATACAAAGTGTTTGCCAAAGTATATGAACACCGCCACCTCCTCAGCTCATATGCCTCGGCAAACATATGTTTTACTGCAGAGGAGAAATCTCGTCTTGCAGCGCCGCATACACCGACTTGCGTGTAATCTGACAGCAGCGCAATGCTTCTGTCCGAATGCACATCAGTGCTGCAGCTGGTCGATCGGTTGGTCCACCTGGAAGGTAAAAAAAACAAAACAAAAAAGAAAAAACCAGGCCGCAAAGCAATAACTTTATTAACTTTAGAACAGAACATATTAACTTTTTTAAACTTTTTTAACTTTTTTACTTACCGGTAATTTTTTTTTTTTTTTTTTTTTTTCCTTTTATAGAACAAACCTCTCCTTCCCCATGGGACAATGTGCAAAGCGCAAATCGCCCAAAGATGTGGCGAAGTACGTTATGCACTTTATCCCAGGTGAAAGGAGAGGTTTGCAGCAGCTGTGAGAGAAAGGGCCCTAATAGCCCTGTGTGCCTGTCCTGGTGAGATGTGATCCCTATGCTAGGTGTACCTGTGTGTGGTACTTCCGGAAACACTCTCCTAAGCATAGGGCAGGGTGGTCCGGACAGTCAGGACAGAAATAGCGGGTGTCACGCCTTATTCCACTCCTGCTACAGACACGACATTTTTTTCGGGGTGGCGGTTGGGTTGAGGTACCAGCAACGACACTGGGGAAATGTCGCTCGTGTAGACGGCTTACTACACTGGTGGATGGGGCCACGGAACCTCCTGGGTAAAGGAGGTTCTCGATGATCTCTTCCTGGAATTTGAGGAAGGATCGTGTTCTCCCAGCCTTACTGTAGAGAACAAAACTATTGTAGAGCGCCAATTGAATTAAATATACAGACACCTTCTTATACCAGCGTCTGGTTCTGCGGGAAACTAAATAGGGAGCCAACATCTGGTCATTGAAGTCCACCCCTCCCATGAGCAAATTATAGTCGTGGACTGAGAGTGGCTTTTCAATGACACGGGTTGCCCTTTGAATTTGTATTGTCGTGTCTGCGTGAATGGAGGAGAGCATGTAAACGTCACGCTTGTCTCTCCATTTCACCGCGAGCAGTTCTTCGTTACACAAGGCAGCCCTCTCCCCCCTTGCAAGACGGGTGGTTACAAGCCGTTGGGGGAAGCCCACGCGACTAGTTCGCGCGGTGCCACAGGCGCAAATCCGTTCTAGAAACAAATGCCTAAAGAGGGCCACACTTGTGTAAAAATTGTCCACATAAAGATGGTACCCCTTGCCGAATAAGGGTGACACCAAGTCCCAGACTGTCTTCCCACTGCTCCCCAGGTAGTCAGGGCAACCGACCGGCTCCAGGGTCTGATCTTTTCCCTCATAGATCCGAAATTTGTGGGTATAGCCTGTGGCCCTTTCACAGAGCTTATACAATTTGACCCCATACCGGGCACGCTTGCTTGGGATGTATTGTTTGAAGCCAAGGCGCCCGGTAAAATGTATTAGGGACTCGTCTACGCAGATGTTTTGCTCAGGGGTATACAAATCTGCAAATTTCTGGTTGAAATGGTCTGAGGGGCCGAATTTTGTGGAGCCGGTCAAAAGCTGGGTGGCCTCTGGGACGGGAGGTGGTGTTGTCGCTAAAGTGCAGGAAACGCAGGATGGCCTCAAATCGTGTCCTGGACATAGCAGCAGAGAACATGGGCATGTGATGAATTGGGTGCGTTGACCAATATGACCGCAATTCATGCTTTTTTGTCAGGCCCATGTTGAGGAGAAGGCCCAGAAAAATTTTAAGTTCGGAAACTTGGACTGGTTTCCACCGGAAAGGCTGGGCATAAAAGCTTCCCGGGTTTGCGGTTATAAATTGTGTGGCATATTGGTTGGTCTCTGCCACGACTAAGTCCAAGAGCTCCGCAGTCAAGAACAGCTCAAAAAATCCCAGGGCCGTACTGATCTGAGCCGTCTCAACCCGGACTCCAGACTGGGCGGTGAAAGGGGTAACTACTGATGCGGCTGAAGTTGGTGACTGCCAATCAGGGTTTGCCAGCACCTCAGGGATTCTAGGGGCTCTACGGGCCTGTCTGTGCGGTGGCTGCGACGGGGTAACTAGTGCACGTGCCACCGTACCAGCTTCAACTGCCCTTCTGGTGCTCGCTACTTCACCAGGTTGTACGGCAGTGCTGGTACTAGGTCCAGGAAGGGCTGCGCTGCTGGTGTATGCCTCACCACGTGATCCGGCAGCGACAGCCCCACTCTGCTGCTCTTGAAGCGGATCCTGCATAACCTGTGGTCTAGCGACACGGGGCCGGGTACGCCTGGTGCTGTCAGGGACCTCCACCTCCTCGTCCGAACTTTGGGTCAGAGAGCCACTGCTTTCTACAGGTTCATATTCTGACCCGCTAGATTCGTCAGATGAGGGTTCCCACTCCTCATCCGACTGGGTCAGAATCCTGTAGGCCTCTTCAGAAGAATACCCCCTGTTTGACATTTGGACTACTAAATTTAGGGGTATTCCCTGAGACTACCCAAGAAAAAAAGCAAGCCTGTCTAACAAAGGGGAGGCTAGCGAAGTACCGGAGGCCGCTGCGGTTGATAAAAAATATCAAAACTGATTTTTTTATCGCCGCAGAGCGTGTAAAGTGAATGTGCAGTGATCAAAAAAAAATAATTTTTTGTCACTGCGGTGGGGCGGGCGTGGGTGAACGCACGTGTGGGCGACCGATCAGGCCTGATCGGGCAAACACTGCGTTTTGGGTGGAGGGGAAACTAAAGTGACACTAATACTATTATAGATCTGACCGTGATCAGTTTTGATCACTTACAGATACTATAAAAGTACAAATGCTGATTAGCGATACGCTAAACAGCGAATAAAAGTGACTGCGGTGTGGTGGGGTGGGCGCTAACTGATGCTAACTACCTAACCAAGGGGCCTAAACTATCCCTAAAACCTAACAGCCAATACTAGTGAAAAAAAAAAACTGTCAGTTTACACTGATCACTTTTTGTCTTTCACTAAGTGATTGACAGGGGGCGATCAAGGGGTTAATTTGGATGATGGGGGTGATGGATGGTGATCAGGGGCTAAGGGCAGTGTTTGGTGTGTACTCAGTGATGTCTGCTTCTCTGCTGGATCCAACCGACGAAAAGGACCAGCAGAGGAGCAGAGAAGCCATATAACAGATCATATTTACTAATATGATCTGTTATCTGGCTTGTGATTCGATTTTTTAAAAATCAGCAACCTGCCAGCGACGATCATTGGCTGGCAGGTTGCTGATGCAATAGTCCTTTAACTTTTGCCGGCCCGCGATGCGCGGGCCGGCTGTGACCGAAATCTCACGTCTCGCGAGAGGACGCGCCGGCGCGTCCAGGAGGAATTAAACAACCACCTCCAGGACGCGTCTGTGCGTACAGCGGTCCGGAGGTGGTTAAGAGAGGCTAAACAACCATAAATTTAATAAACTACTTGGAATTATAAAGCATAGAATGTTATTAAACCTTCATGACATTGGGCATACTTTTACACAATGCCAAGTCTCTAAAGTTATCAGCAGAGCTGGTGCTACAACCACTGGGTGGGTGCCTGCTGTTTATAGAGTATGTGATCGGGGATGATGCTGATCATAGACCTTTAACCCCTCAGATGCCATAGTCACTCGAGGGCGCTGTTCAGCTACTATGGCAGCCTCTGGCCTTCTCAAGAGAATAACCGCTTGGTTGCTGTGATCCCAATTGACCATGTCAACTGAGGGGGTTTAAGGTCCATTGACCCTACCTCCAGGTGCCTGTGGCAGGGCTCCATAGGAACATAATAAATCACCCTATAGGCTGCAATGGCATTAAATAGAAGTCTATGGGAGAAACAATCAGACAATTGCATGTTCAAATCCCCTAGGTCAGTGTTCCTCAATTCCAATCCTCACGGCCCACCTCCCAGTCATAATTTGAGAATACCTCGCAAAACAAATACCCGTGGTAAGTCCTGATGTATTAACATGGTGCCATATGAGCAATTACTCGTACTTAATAATTAAAATTACATCTTATACTGGCTAAAAAATAAACACAAAACAAAAATTGTGGTAGAAATTGGCCGTGGTCTTTTATTAAGGGTTACATAAATATAATACTGCTGATAAAAACACCATAATAATTAAATAAATAACCAATAAATAAATACTCATTTAAAAATTGAGTCCACAATTGTCCCATCCCCAGCAAAGCTGGGTGACTAACCCACCAGACATGAGGGAATTATCCCACATGTCCCCCCCCCCCCCCCCCCCCCCCCCCTAAAAACCACGGCCTTCTCTATCATGTCCTGCAAACCTGAGTTAAATATATCAATACCTATATCCGACAAATGTACCAAATCATTCCGATAAAGACCCGCAACAAAACCTTCAAGTTCCGTATGTCTTATGGACCATCCATTCAGTTTCGGAAGGAATTTCTCCAAGCTTCTATTAATCCTCTTTCTAATTTTTTCAATGAAACCAAACTGCTCCCCTCTCCAAATCAATCTTGGTATAATTTCAGAGAATATTATTGTTACATCTGGTAACATTGATTTAATACAAACCAGATCTGATTTCATATGATCCAGCAAATCCAAGGTCTTAATTTTCCCCAAGTCATTACCACCAGCATGAATTATTAAAACCTCCGGATATGGTAATGAACTCTACTCACCCTTCAGGATCGGAATGATCTGGTACCATTTTAAACCTCTGAAACCCAACCAAAAAATAGAGATAAAACAAGAACCAAAACAGTTATTCTTAAATTAATTACGCTCCGCAGCCCTTCTTTCTGCCCAGAACACGAAAGAATTGCCCAGAATCCATATAATACTCTCCTTTGGACCTGAAAAAAATCAAATATCATTAAAGAACCAAATTAGGCCTAACATACAACTTAAACCTGTTAGATTCCCAGCGACCAATTTTTTAAATTATTGCCTCATTTAATCCCAGGCCGGCAGCAACTGTTGCCGCGCCAATTCGAAAAGAATGAGACGAATAATTTTCCTTACCCAGATTCAATAATCCCCAAAAATTTTTTAGCACTGCATTAAATTGATAAGTTGTCAACACTGAACCATCCTCATAAATTAAAAATGACCCTTCACTCTGAGGCCTAACTTTAAAAAATTCACCCACTGTCTTAACTGGGCACAGCGGTGATTAGTTTAACATAGCTAACTTAATCCATGCGCCTTTTGCCATCTGATCTGTGTTTGACTTTCGAATAAAAATTCCAACTGAATTAGGCTACTTTCACACTAGCGTTCAGAGCGGGTCCGTCTGATGTCTGCTCAGACGGATCCGCTCCTATAATGCAGACGTTTGGATCCGTTCAGAACGGATCCGTCTGCATTATAGTTTAAAAAAAATTCTAAGTGTGAAAGTAGCCTGAACGGATCCGTCCAGACTTTACATTGAAAGTCAATGGGAGACTGATCCGTCGGCCTCTTGATTCGCTTTGAAATGCGAGATTCAGCGCTATGAGACGCGCCTCCCGATGACCTCACTGACGCCGTCGCCTGCTCCGTGACGTCATTCCGCAGCGCAATGTCACGTGATCCCGCTTCAGCCGACAAGCTGTCAGCCAGACATCGCTGAAGCCACGCCTCCCCTCCTCTTGACTCGGCGCGGTGAATCAGCTTCCTCAGGAGCTCTTCCATCCGAACGGTGAGTTCTGACTTCTGTCTTCTAATTTCAGCCCTTTCGCAGCGGACCTTCTCTCGGAATCTTCAGCTACTTGAAGCTCCAGACTCAGCGCCGCTTTCTTCCTTCACCGCAGCGCTGACACTTCGCTCACACGCCGCTTCTAATCCGCTTCTTCGCCGCTGCTCTATTTATTTCTGCCTGGAAATGCCGGCGAAGCACAATAGCTCTTTTGCAGCTACGCCGGCAATATACCAGGGCTTCAGACGACGTCCTCTTCTTCCAGGCTCCGCGGCGGACAAGCTCCGGACCTGATGCGATCTTCCTTAAGTATTCAATTTTCCCGCCCCAGAATCTCATCCTCCAATCAGGAACAGGCAGAAAACGGGTACCTCAGCAATAGGTAGGCAACAAGGTACCAATCAAATAGAATCACCTCAGAAAGTGTAAAAGAACATTCATTAAAAATCCAAAAGGCGGAAAAAATGGGAGAAACCTGAATTAGATTAACCCTTACCCTACTGCTCAATGACACCATGGTGGGCATTCAGTATAACTTCTGTGCCCACTATCATTAGGGATGAGCGAATCGACTTCGGGTGTGAGTTTGGCACAAAGGTTTCTTACAGTAGAAATTAATTTACGGAGTTATTACCCGAAGTCTCACGAGACTTCACAAATTAATAACTTCGGCTTATCGGAGCCAATGCATTCTAATACTGTACAGCGCGCTCGATATGTACAGTATTCAGTTTTCTGCAAATCGCCTTCAGATAAAGCATCCGAAGTCGATTCGCTCATCCCTAATTAACGCAATATATATCACCTTATTAAAACTAAGCAAATCCTGAAAACCTGACAACAGGTGGGCCCTGAGGCCTGAAGTTGAGGAATCACTGCAAAAGGTGCTCCACAATGATATGCAACTGACAACACTGGCTAATCCCTCAGGCTGATGTTAAAAACGGAGACTTTAGCCAATGTATTCCAGTCAGGAACATAACGGAGCCCTTTTGCACCACCGTCAAGGTATCTCAGTGTGGCATGGGTCCTACCACTAGACTACCTACGGTGTGTGAACACTGTCTGAATGGTTCTAAGATACAACTCACAGCCAAGCTCCCACATACCTCCATAGTGAGATCACTCATGCAGTAGGAGGGGGAATAGGGCTGCAAGCCCCATCTATAACAGGCCATGTGACACAGGCTACCAGGTGCACTAGAATCTTACCAGCAGTGCACAATGGCACATTCCATACATATAAAGACAAATCACTGAAATAAAGTGGCCTAAATGGGAGGAAATGCTCAAAAAACCCAAACACTGTAGTGTGTTTATAACCGGGGGAGCAATTCCTCTGCATGTGATCCGTTGCTAGCGGCAATCCTCAGCAAAAAATACATACAATGGAGGATGTCTGCAGCGGACCACATGTACCACAAAGGCATCCTACACAAGATGTAGCAGTGTGTGGATGAAAATATACAAATACATAAACCACTGCAAAAGGTGCACCACAATGTACTTGCGTCACATGAAGCAGAGTGGAGATTTCAGTGGTTTGTCAAGTATGCTGTTTTTTTGTGCAGTGTGGCCAGGGCTACCGATGGTGTGCGATGTATGACATATTTTTTGGAGTGTTTTTTCCAATTTTAATGTGACAGGAAGTTGAAGATCTGTCAGCAGTTTTGTAACTATGTAACTGGCTGACCTGTTCCATGTGCATTTGGCAGCTGAAGGCATCTGTGTTGGTCCCATATTCATATGTGCCCACATTGCTGAGAAAAATGAAGTTTTATTATATGCAAATGAGCCTCTATGAGCAACAAGGGTGTTGCCATTACACCTAGAGGCCCTGCTCTCTCTGCAACTGCTGCGTCCTCTGCACTTTGATCAACAAGGCGAGATGTAATGATGTTTACACTGCCTGGCCCTGTCAAAGTGCAGAGGACGCAGCAGTTGCAGAGAGCAGAGCCTATAGGTGTAACTGCAACGCCCCCGTTGCTCCTAGAGGCTCATTTGCATATATTAAATCTTCATTTTCCAGGACGTCCTCCATGACAGCACCCATGGAGGATGTCCTTACTGGTTTCTGTTGGGACAGGAAGAGAGAGACAGTTTAAAGGGCCCCTCCCCACCCCCTTGCTCCAGTGTTCTTCCTGTCCCAACAGGGATAGGAGGAGTTAGGCAGCTCTCTCCTAGTAAGTTAGGTAGGGAACGGGGGCGAGTCTGTTCGGGGGGTTCCTACCTCTCCTCCTCAGACTCCGGCAGGCCCCCGAACCAGCACCACTCTGGGAAGCGGTCCCCTGGTTAAGTCCCCGATTCTCTCTCTGGCCGGCCGCATGAATCGGGGACGCTGTTGCCGCTTCTCCCCATCGGAGCTCTGGGCTCGGCTTCGGCTCCTGCCTCCTCTGACGTCAGTTCCTGGCCGCGCTCACGTGACCGGAAGCCGGAAGTAATTACGACGCGATGCGGAAGTAACAAGCAGCATGCTGGAGACACGCCGATCCGGTGGTCTTGCATGTCCTGGGGGTTGACTCTTCCCCGGAATGAGTCCCCCTGGGAAAGAGCAAGTGGAGGCGGAGTCAGGCGGCGATGGGCGGACCGGTAAGTCACCTGAATCTTATTTAAGACGCCAGATGGCAGCCTGCTAGGTTGCATCATGGAGGTCCAGGCGTCCAGCAAGCTTGAAACTTGTTCAGACTCCCCCGTCCAGGCCCCTGTAAGTAGTCACTTGCATACTTTGTACAGGGATAGGTCTTTGGCTCAGCAGTTCCCTAATGGCCTTATCCTCCCTTTTCTCTTAGACCTCTAAGGAACCAGGGCACAGGCCTCATGGGGATCCCAAAAAGAAGGGCAGGAAATGCCCGACCTGCCAAACAAAGCTGCTAGAGTCCTATAAGAAGCAGCTATGCCCAGAATGTATCTCCAAAATTATGAGGGACGAACGGGCATCCCTGCTTTCAGATCTAAGGGATATTGTGAGAGAGGAGGTGCAGGCGGCAACCTCTAGCCAAACACCCCCTCCTCCTTCCCCCCCCTCCTCCAAAAAAGCCAGGATCCAGTCAGGCTCTGACTCAGAGGAAGAAGGGTTATGTGTCTCAGACAATGACGACATAGAGTCCCTCTATCAGAATGAGCAGAGGAGATACTTCTTTTCGTCTGAGGACTTAGATTCCCTGCTTACCGCCATTAGACAGACCATGGCTATTGAGGAGGAGGAACAGACTCGTTCGGTGGAGGACGAAATGTTTGGGGGTCTTAAAGTCAGGAGAAAGAAGGTCTTCCCAGTAAATGAAAATCTTAAAGATCTCATCACAGAGGAATGGGCTGACGGCGAAAGGAAGCTCTTTATTCCCAGGGATTTTAAAAATCGTCTGCGGTTTGACCCAAAGGACACTAACCTCTGGGACGAGGTTCCCAAAGTAGATATCCAGGTGGCCAAGGTCGTGAAAAAAACCTCAATACCCTTTGAGGATTCGTCACAGCTAAGGGACCCCATGGATAGGAAGCTAGACAGCCTGTTGAAAAAATCCTTGGAGTCAGGGGCAACCGCAATTAATACCAACATTGCAGCTACTTCGGTTTCCAGAGCCTTAATCTTATGGATTAATCAACTGGAGAGTCACCTTAGGGCAAGAACATCCAGGGAAGAAATCCTAGAGTCTCTCCCGCTTCTAAAGATGGCCTCTAGTTTCCTGGCGGATGCCTCAGCGGAGACCATTAGATTCGCAGCCAAATCCCAGTCTCAGACTAACGCCGCTAGACGGGCCCTCTGGCTCAAGTCCTGGTCTGGGGACGTAGCGTCAAAGAACAGACTCTGCTCCATTCCGTTCTCTGGCTCGTTTATGTTCGGCCCAGTTCTGGACTCTATTCTCCAGAATGCGGCAGATAACAAGAAGGGGTTCCCTGAGGAGAAACCTAAAAAACCCCAGCCCTTTCGGAGACCCTCGGGCCAAAATCAGGCCAGGGCCTATAGAGGGAAAGGAAAATCGGGCCGCTGGAGCTACCCCAAGGGTAGAGGTAGGGGTTTCCTCTTCAACCACAACACCAATACTGGGAAACCATGACGCCAGACCAGTGGGAGGGAGACTTCGTCACTTTTGGGAAAGATGAAAGAGAGTTACCTGCAATCAATGGATCCTGGACTCCATCAGGGACGGCTTCAGGATAGATTTCAGAACTCCTCCCAGGTGTTCCAGGTGACCTATTTCGAATCTCCTCTCCTCCAACAGCAACTAAGGTCACATATTCAAGACCTCCTGTCTCTGGGAGCTATCACCCAGGTTCCTCCTCCCCAGCAGTTCACAGGCCATTACTCAAGACTTTTCTTTGTGAAGAAGCCAGACGGGTCGATGAGGACAATCATCAACTTGAAGTTTCTGAACAGGTGGGTGACGTACTACAGGTTCAAGATGGAGTCAATAAAATCCTCCACTCCTCTGATCCCTCCAGGTGCTCACCTTTGCACATTGGACCTCAAGGATGCGTACTACCACATCCCCATACATCCCCAACACCAACAGTACTTAAGGTTTGCGGTCAGGTACGGAAAGGAGGCCTCTCACTACCAGTTCCAGTGCCTGCCGTTCGGTATCTCATCTGCCCCCCGCCTATTCACAAAGGTAGTATCCGAAATGATGGCCTTCCTTCGCCAGAATACAATTACAATCGTGCCCTACCTGGACGACTTCTTGCTGATAGCAGACTCGGTTCAAAAATTGCTGGGGGACATCCATCAAACCTTAGCCCTATTCAAGGACTTGGGGTGGATCGTGAACTACCCAAAATCTGACTTGATACCGGACACAAGAAAGGAATTCCTAGGCACTCTCCTGGATACAAGAATACAACACTCTTTTCTTCCAGAGAGAAAACAGACCAATCTGAAACAAAAGATAGTTGTTCAAAAAGAGGAAAACACACTCAATCAGGGAAGCCATGCAGATCCTGGGACTGATGACCTCCTGCATCTCAATAGTACCCTGGGCCCAATTCCACTCCAGGACCCTCCAGAATGCAGTTTTGACAGCTTGGAACAGAGATCACCGTTCTCTGAACTCCAGGATGAAAATATCGGGAAAAGTGATAAAATCCCTGTCCTGGTGGACAGAACCAGGGAATCTGGAGAAAGGAGTCCCGTGGAATTTGACTCCAGCCATAACCGTCACCACGGACGCAAGTCTGAATGGCTGGGGGGGGCACGTGGACCAGCATCTCTTCCTGGGTCCTTCAAGACAAGATAAGATCCTCAAACTACCGGGAACTGTAGGCAGTGCTGAAGACTCTGAGAGCAGCCAAACATCTCCTCAAGGATCAGCATGTCAGGAGCCTATCCGACAACATTACTACGGTATGTTATCTAAAAAGACAGGGCGGTACCAGATGCCCGCTCCTTCAGGATCTTGCAGATCAAATCTTCATATGGGCAGAAAAGGAAGTTCGGTCCATTTCAGCAACCCATCTAAAGGGGTCTCAGAACTCGAGAGCCGACTTCCTAAGCCGTCACAGGATCGACGCGGGAGAATGGAATCTGAACAAACAGGTTTTCAGACAGGTCTGCCAGCTATGGGGTTATCCAGAAATAGACCTCTTCGCATCCAGGGGGAATTCTCAACTGGACTGTTTTTACTCACTAAACCCCAGCGAAAACCCAGTGGCAGTAGACGCCTTAGCCCAGAATTGGGACATGAAACTGGCCTACGCCTTTCCTCCCTTTCCCCTAATCCCGGCAGTCCTAAAGAAGATGAGGACCAGTACCACCACTCTGATCCTGGTCGCACCAGACTGGCCCAAGAGAGCTTGGTATCCCATCTTGAGGGAGATGTCGATCAAAGACCCGTACCCCCTTCCAGACAGGAAAGATCTGTTAACGCAGGGACCTCTGGAGCATCCCAATCTCAACAAGCTGAGACTGACTGCTTGGATCCTGAGAGGCAAACCCTGAGGAAAAAGGGTCTCTCCGATCAGGTAATATCAACACTGCAGCAATGCCGTAAACCTGTGACTTCAGCCATATATCTCAAAATATGGAAGAAATTCTCATCTTGGCTAGTTCAGAATCATCCAGAGTCTAGTAATCCATCCATAGGCAATATACTAGATTTTCTTCAGAAAGGGTTCGATATAGGTCTAAAACCAAGTACCCTCAAGGTACAGATCTCAGCCTTAAGTTGCTGCTTAGATATACCATTAGCAGAACATAGGTGGGTCAAGAGATTTGTCAGAGCAGTCTGCAGAATACGACCCACCCTGAGACAAACAGTTCCTGAGTGGGATCTAAATATAGTTCTAAATGGCCTATGTGATGCTCCCTTCGAACCTGTTGAGGATATTCCCATCAAACTTCTATCCCTCAAGGCGGTGTTTTTAATAGCTATCACTACTGCTCGTAGGATAGGCGAAATTCAGGCCCTGTCAGTTAGGGACCCCTTTTTGAAAGTCCTAGACGATAGGATAGTTCTTAGGCTGGATCATTCCTTTCTTCCCAAGGTTGTCTCAACGTTCCACAGAGAACAGGAGATAATTCTCCCTTCGTTTTGTACCTCCCCCAAAAACATACAGGAGGAGCGGTTCCACTATCTTGATGTGAGAAGAACGGTCCTCGCCTACATCAAGCGGACAAAATCCTGGAGAAAGTCGTCAAACCTCTTCATCCAATTCGGTGGTAGGAACAAGGGAAGCAAAGCCTCTAAAACCTCTTTAGCCCGCTGGATCAAGGAGACTATCAGTGAATGTTATAGACTGCAGAGTTCATCCTGCCCCATAACATTGAGGGCTCATTCTACCAGAGCCATGTCTGCAACCTGGGTGGAGAAGGCTGGAGCTTCCATCGACCAGATCTGCAGAGCGGCAACCTGGTCCTCCTCCACTACCTTTGTCAGACACTACAGACTGGACTCTATGGCCAATCAGGACTTAGCTTTTGGCCGTAAGGTCCTACAAGCAGTGGTCCCCCCCCTAATATGGCGTTCTAAGTTGTTAGTTCTCCATGGGTGCTGTCATGGAGGACGTCCTGGAAACATATGTTTAGTTTACCGGTAAACTGCTTTCCAGGAGTCCGGAATGACAGCACCCAATACTACCCCCCCATTTTTTGTTCCTTCCGGGACACTTTTTTGGTTTGTATATTTGTACTGCTACTGTATACAGTGTGAAGTAACACTTGTTCTTGAAATAAAGATGTGGCAGCCTATCCGGTGTAGTAAGTTATAAACACTGGAGCAAGGGGGTGGGGAGGGGCCCTTTAAACTGTCTCTCTCTTCCTGTCCCAACAGAAACCAGTAAGGACATCCTCCATGGGTGCTGTCATTCCGGACTCCTGGAAAGCAGTTTACCGGTAAACTAAACATATGTTTTCTCAGCAATGTTGGCACATATGAATATGGGGCCAAGTGCACATGTAACAGGTCAGCCAGTTTCAAAGGTACAAATCTACTGACAGGTGCCCTTCAACTTCCTGTCACATTAAAATTGGAAAAAACCCTCCCAATAATGTCATACATCGCACACCATCGGTAGCCCTTGCCACACTGCACAAAAAACAGCATACATGACAAACCACTAAAATCTCCTCCACTCATGTGACGCAAGTACGGAAAGCTTGTACCCTCTGAATAATTTGGCAGAGCTGTAGATCAGTGAAGGGCAGCAGGGCAGAGTTTTGCTGTAACATTTAAACTGTTCTTGCTTTAGTGCCCAGACCTTAAAATGTCTAGCAATGTGAAAAGCGTGTAGTGTCAGATTTCAAATGTTTGTTTGACTGGCGAAAGTGGGCATAAATGCCTTCTGCTCTTAGCAGGGACACGGTGACAGGAGGAGTTTGATCGGTGACTGCCACCTGGAGAAGGGCTGTTGTGGCCAAATGTAAAACTGGTACAGCTAGAAGAGGAAAAAACACACTGGACAACCCTTTGGTTTGGTGACATTTGTTACATGGAGGCGATACAGAGTTAAGGCTACTTTCACATTAGCGGCAGCCTTCTCCGGCGGTTGAACAGCCTGCCGGATCTGTGCTGCCTGTAGTGCACCGTGCCCCTGGAGGTCCGCTCCGTCCCCATTCACTATAATGCATATAGATAGGACCGGCACTCGCTGATATCAATGCAATGTTCTCTTATTGTTTCACATGGAGGAACAATAAAAGATCAGGTGACTCGTTTCGACTCTACGTGACTCTTTGTCAAACCAGTAAATGTGAATACAAAGTGCATTTAAATAGACCGCCGGTTACCACATCAGCGGAAGTGACGTTCTGTAACCACGGAAACATACAAACAAATGAATCAAGAGTTTATACAAAACATTGAAAAGGAACATAAAGAAAACATGTGCGGCACCTAAGGGTTTAACTGCCGCTAATCACAGCTTCCTGTCATATAGGTTGGGCACCGCATCCTGTATTTGTACTAGACGTTAATTATCATTGGTGGCGCAGTGGGCCCGCCCCTCCTCCTCCCATCTCTCCTCATTGGCAGCGCGGCACAGGGGGAGGGAGAGTGTGACTCCTTCTCCCCTGTGCTGCTGAGGGAACATGAGCACGCTGGACGCATTATCGGCAAGGTTAGATGCCGATAACATTAAAAATAATGATTATCTGCCGATTAATACCGGTAACTCCGATAATTGGTAGATCCCTAGTCTGCAATACGGGCATGGCCGGGCAACAGCTGTGTGCATGAGGCCTAAATTTGAGATTTTATAGGTGCCCTTGTGGTAGAGAACGTGTCACCATGAAAATGCAGTACAGTCTGCAGCATATTATAGAGCAGAGCAGATTGATAGATACAGTAGTCAACATTGAAATTGCAACACCAAGAAGGAAGTTGTGGAATTATGGAAGTCACAGGATGAATAGACATATTAATCATATGCAAATAAAAAAAAAAAAATTGAAACAAAATATTCGAAACAACCCAATTTAGGCTGGATTCACATAACCATATCTGTTTTGCAGCAGATATTGTCGCAATGGTTATTTGCAGGAAAATCTGAAACTTTTTTGCCGCTCATAGTGCCGAGAGAACGGGGTGGGGCGGCAGGCCTGTCTTATTATTTTCCACACCAGTTTTTGGTGTGGAAAATGACAAATCTACACCAGCAAGGGAGCTGGCATAGATTGTAGTACAGTCGTGGCCAAAAGTTTTGAGAATGACAAAAATATTAGTTTTCACAAAGTTTGCTGCTAAACTGCTTTTATCTTTCAATAGATCTTTATTGATTTTTTGCATATATCAAAGAAAACAGTGTTCAAGGGAATCGTACATATTACCCGTACATCGGGTCATATTATATTGATGTGTAAATTGTTCGCAGGAGCAAGATAGTAACATGTACTCCAATAATTACATCCATGTGACAGTTGGTATAACCTCAGTACATTCCAATGGCAATGTCTAACAGAGTAAACATGGGAAACAAACCAAAGTGAAAAGGAAAAGAAAAGGCAGAGATTGTAAAGAAGACCAAGACTTTGGGGTGTACATCATATGCAGCAATCAGTACGAGCAGTTCAGTGTGTACTCATCCAGCACCTATGACAGTTTATTAGTGACTATTTGTCAATCCTTGTATGGGTTGGTCCACTGCGCCCATTCCCTTTCAAATCTGCAAAGCGCAAAGCCCTTGTGTGCAATCATTTTTTCAAAAGACCTAGTAGTGTCTACTGAATTAATGATTTCCTGTACAGTCGGGATTGTTGTGCTTTTCCAATACCTAGTTATAGCCAATTTTGTGGCCAGGAACAGATGCATAGCTATGGTCCTAAATTTATACGGAATCTCCGTAATGTTAACAAAGTAAGGCCAAAGCTGGGTCTCTGTCTAGCTCACGGCCTGCTACCTTTTACCACTAGTTGGAAAATGCTAGACCATAAATCATTTAGCAGAGGACAGCTCCAGAGTATATGTATAAGGGGCCCCATACCACCACATCCCCTCCAGCACAGCGGTTCCAAACCAGGATAAATACGGTTCAGTCTCAGGAGTAAAATACCATCTGAGTAAGGTTTTCGAGTAAGCTTCAAGGTGAGATACGCATTTCAGTCGTCTAGTTGCGTAATGGCTGTGGACCATTGCGCTGGGGGGATATCGCGGTCCAAATCATGCTCCCATGCGGTGATGGGCGAGGTTTTTACAAAGGAGTTTTTATTGCCCAGGAACGTATAGAGAGGGCGTATTCCCTTCCACTTGGATTGTGGCAAGTTCCATTGGTTCAGGAGCTCAGCGTGTGAGTGAATTACGAGCTTAGGGTTACTAGCTAATAGGTGGCGAATCCTCAAATATTTATAAAAGTCACTTTTATGAATATTGAAACGGTTTTGCAAATTCTCAAAGGAGTCAAGGACCTCCAGTTGGAGCAAGTCAGCAACCGTTGCTACTCCCCCATCCCTCCATCCCTCTAAAGAGAGATCAGGAATTAGGCATTGCAGCGCCTCTATTGGTGTGACTTTCGCTATGGAAGCGGTCGTTCCACTACCACCACCATGATATTTTTTCCAGACTTTCAAGGAGGTGGAGAGTAAATACGGGAGGGACTGTGACGGTATCTCCTTAAAAAGGGAAGCTAACAATATTGCCTATAAGTTATGGGTTGGGGCAAGGGTCTGCTCGATGTGAACCCAATGTTTGGAGTTATCAGCGGCCCACCACTCCTTGAGTTGTTGAACTCTAGTGGCTAGGTAGTAATCATAGATATTTGGGAGGTTTAGGCCGCCCACTTTCCTAAATTTGGACATAATTGACTTAGCAATGCGGGGTGGGCCTTTCTTCCAAATAAACCTATTCAGTAGCTTAGTGGCCGTGTTAAAAAAGGAGTTGGGGAGGTCTAATGGGAGAATTCTGAATAAATAAAGAAGCTTAGGGAGCACATGCTGCTGAAAGGCTGCTATTCTGCCTAACCACGATAGTTCAGTTTTCGCTATACTGTCCAGTTCTTTTTGAAGCTCTAAGAGGAAATTGGGAAAATTTGCATCATATAATTTTGGTATGGTGGGGGTAAGTTGAACCCCAAGGTATTGGACTCCTGTGGTCTGCCAATCCCAGGGATAAGTTTGTTTTAGCTGGTTTAGGGTGTGGTTGGGTATAAAAAGGGGAAGAGCTTGGGACTTACTCTCATTCAGTTTATAAAATGATAAAGATCCGTAAGTGTGAATGATCTTTTTCACTTCGTGAAGGGACAAGGTTGGGTTAGTCACGGAAAGGATTGTCATCCGCATATAAAGAGAGGATGTGTTGCCTGTCACCTATCCGGATTCCTGATATATTCTCACTTTGTCTGATAGCCTGCGCTAATGGCTCTAGGGATAGAATAAAAATAAGGGGGGAAAGGGGGCACCCCTGCCTTGTACCATTTGAGAGATTAAAAGGGTCTGACAACACCCCATTGGTTAAAACCCGGGCAGCAGGGCCTTTTGTATAGTGCTTCTATAGCTCTGATGGTGGCGACAGGGAAACCCATCTTTTGGAGCACCGAGAAGGCAAACGACCAGTTCACTCGGTCGAATGCCTCCTCGGCGTCCAGCGTGAGAAACACCGCGGGAATTCGCATTTTGTTGACTCTATCGAGGAGGTTTAACACTCTCCTGGAGTTGTCAGGGATTTGCCTCCCCATGACAAAGCCCACCTGGTCAGGGGCAATCAGGGACGGGATGGTCTCCGCCAATCTGTTCGCTAGTAATTTGGCATAGATTTTTAGGTCAGTATTGAGGAGGGAAATAGGTCGGAAGTTTTGGGGATAGTCGGTTCCTTACCAGGTTTGGGCAAAGTGACGATTGTGGCTTCTAGCATCTCTCTAGGCATATAACCATCCGACATAGTCCTCGCTAAGGATGAGTGAAGATGCGGACCTAGGATCTCTGAAAAAAGCTTATAGTAGGAATTAGACAAGCCGTCCGGTCCAGGACTTTTATGATGGGGTAGCTGCTTGATAATACGCAATACTTCCTCTAATGTGATAGGCAAACAGATTTTAGTTTTTTGCTCTTCAGTCATGGAAGGCAATGAGAGGGAGTCGAGGAAATTACCAATGTCATGATCAGAAGGTTGAACCACCTCCTTGTTATCAGCTAGGTTATATAATTGTGAATAAAAGGACATGAACCTATTCGCTATCTCTTTTGGATCATATAATTTGTGAGTTTTGGAGGGATTCCAGAGAAAAGCGATCCAGGAATTCTGGACCTTACGTTTGATTCTATTGGCTAGTAGTTTCCCTGCTTTAGTTGCTTGTGAATAATACATAGCTTTGGTTTTTTTCAAGGACAATTCATATTTATGCAGCATGTGCTCCTTTAGCTGAGCCCTGAGAGAGCATAGCTCTTCTGAGTAACTAGGAGTAGGTGATGCTTTATTCAGAATCTCTAGTGCTCGGATTTTGTTTAATAGGTATGTAATAAGGTGCTCTCTTTTCTTTTTAGCTCTGTGTCAAAGTTTAATAAAAATGCCCCTAATGTAGGCTTTGTGTGCTACCCAGGTGATAGATGGGTTATCTACTGAGTTTACATTATTTTGGAAATATTCGGATAACGCGACTTTCACCTCTGCTTGACAATCCAAGTCAGCCAGTAAGTATTCATTTATTCTCCAAGTCAGGTTCGGAGGGCGGTTATATTGTTCTGAGAATGTCACTGATACGGGAGCATGGTCTGACCATGATATCGTTGCTATGTCTGAGCTTGTGGTGAACGAGAGGGAAGCTCTATCAACCAACGCAAGATCTATGCGGGAATATGACATATGTGAAGGAGAGAAATAGGTGTAGTCACGTTCCATGGCGTGGTGTAGACGCCAAATATCATAAAGGGCCAATTTGGAAAGAAGGCTCATTAACGTATTAGGGTTCCTTCTCGTATTGGAGGAGGAGTCTACAGATGCATCTGGGACCAAATTGAAATCTCCTCAAATAAGGACCCTTCCCTGTTGAACGGATTGGACCTTATTGAGGAGTCTTTGGAGGAAACGTTGGGGATGTTTATTGGGTGCGTAAAGACTTACCAAGGTGTATAGGATGTTGTTTAGATAACAGACGTGTATGATGTACCGCCCCCCGGAGTCGACAATAGAAGACACTGCAGTGTACGCCACAGTATTTTTGATTGCTAGCAATACTCCTCTTTTTTTCTTGGATCAATGAGCCTGGAGAATAACTGGAAAACATCTATGTTGAAGGCGGTCAGCATCAGCAGCTATTATATGTGTCTCTTGGGCACAGAATATGTCACACTTCAGGGAGAGGGCCTCCCTCCACATCCGGTTGCACTTGTGAGGACTATTCAGCCCCCTAACATTAAGAGTGCTAAGCTTTAGTACCATTTGTAATCAATGATGCTATTAACGCAAAAAATACCCTGATGTGGAGGGAGACGCAGCTCCAACAGCTGAGGACGTACACAATTAAACATAGCATAAAGTAGTACTCTGCCAAAAAACATAAAAAGGGTTAAAACTGAGATGTAACACAAAAACCATGACTGGGGAGTCACAACACAAAGTAAGGCACTAGTTTCCCACTTATTGGGGAAAAAGTCCTGCCAAAAGCCAGAACAGAGGATAATAGGACTGCTGCTCCATAAACTAGAAGCAGAAAAAAGGGTCCCCTTTAATGCGCTTTCTTGCGGCGTCTATTCTCCACCAACTGCCAATCTCCAGATCCATGGTGACGTCTAGGAACATCAGGATCATGTGTAGGTTCCACTGTAATGTTCCATGAAGCGAGGGTTGCTTTTCCTTCAGCCACTGAACGGATCACTACCATGGAGCCCTCTTTGTGAATTAAGAGCTTAACCGGGAAGCCCCATCTATAAGCAATGGAATGTGCTCTCAGAGCTGTAGTAATAGGGGCAAGAGACTTCCGAAGCTGTAGTGTCGCTGCTGAGAGGTCCACAAATAGCTTAACCCCTTCATATGGGGCAGGGAGAGACTCCATTTTCCTTGCGGCCATGAGGAGATGCTCCTTAATGTGGAAGAAGTGCACCCTTGCCAGCACATCTCTTGGAACATCATCTGGCAGGTGCTTTGGCTTGACAATCCTGTGTGCCCTGTCAATTATTAAATCACGATCTGTGCTGTTAGGCAGGAGCAGACGGATCAGCTTTTGTATGTATCCTGCTAATTCAGACACAGCGATATCTTCTGGGACCCCCCACAGTTTGAGGTTGTTCCGGCGGGAAAGGTCCTCTAGGTCCGCCATCTTAGCTTTAGGTTGGTTGACTTCCTCAGAGAGAAGCTCATGAGAGTCGATTAAAGTATTATGAGAAGTGGCAAATTCGCCCATCTTTATCTCCACATGCACCATCTTTTCCCCCAGATCTTTAACTGTAGCCTGGATCGGGACTATAGATTTCGCTATCTGTGCAGTAATGGAGTGATGAAATGCAAGAAGCATGTCTTTTAATAGGGTCCCAGAGGCTGGCTGGTCTGATGTCTGCAGACTCTGTAGTGCCACATGTATAGAGGGAGAGCCCGACTGACCCCCATGTGGAGAAAAACACTCACCGGAGTTGCTGGGACCGCGATGTCGTGGCCGCTGTTTATCAGGGCTAGCAGTCGGTGAGGTCTGAGTGATGGCATTCTCAGGGGGAGTGGGAAAGCCTGCCTCCGTCATTCCCTGCTGTTTGAATGAGGCCGTTTCTGGATGAGACTCCACAGGAGGGGCACTGGAAGGAGACTGGTAATGCTGGGGACCAGACGGGGAGAGCGATCCTGGTGAGGAGGAAGGGCTAGAGCCTGATGTGCTGCATGCTCCGTCCCCGCCGGCGCCATCTTTAGTCTTCTCCTGGACAAAGAAAAAGTCCAGTTTGCCTTGTTGTTTCAGGCTCTTCCTGCCTCTGGTCATCATGGAGGCATACAGGGGCTAGGAGGGAGAAGCCAGCGGCAATTTGGTGGTTGCAGAAGGGGATTTGCAGGTCTATAACGCTTTTATGGAGCAGGAGCTCAGGTTCATGCTTCCATCTCTCTCGGCTGCTTGGCCACGCCCCCTAAACTGCTTTTAGATCTTTGTTTCAGTTGTTTCTGTGATGTAGTGAAATATAATTACACGCACTTCATACGTTTCAAAGGCTTTTATCGACAATTACATGACATTTATACAAAGAGTCAGTATTTGCAGTGTTGGCCCTTCTTTTTCAGGACCTCTGCAATTCGACTGGGCATGCTCTCAATCAACTTCTGGGCCAATTCCTGACTGATGGCAACCCATTCTTTAATAATCACTTCTTGGAGTTTGTCAGAATTAGTGGGTTTTTGTTTGTCCACCCGCCTCTTGAGGATTGACCAAGTTCTCAATGGGATTAAGATCGGGGGAGTTTCCAGGCCATGGACCCAAAATGTCAACGTTTTGGTCCCTGAGCCACTTAGTTATCACTTTTGCCTTATGGCATGGTGCTCCATCGTGCTGGAAAATGCATTGTTCTTCACCAAACTGTTGTTGGATTGTTGGAAGAAGTTGCTGTTGGAGGGTGTTTTGGTACCATTCTTTATTCATGGCTGTGTTTTTGGGCAAAATTGTGAGTGAGCCCACTCCCTTGGATGAGAAGGAACCCCACACATGAATGGTCTCAGGATGCTTTACTGTTGGCATAACACAGGACTGATGGCAGCGCTCACCTTTTCTTCTCCGGACAAGTCTTTTTCCAGGTGCCCCAAACAATCGGAAAGAGGCTTCATCTGAGAATATGACTTTGCCCCAGTCCTCAGCAGTCCATTCACCATACTTTCTGCAGAAGATCAATCTGTCCCTGATGTTTTTTTGGAGAGAAGTGGCTTTTTTGCTGCCCTTCTTGACACCAGGCCATCTTCCAAAAGTCTTCGCCTCACTGTGTGTGCAGATGCGCTCACACCTGCCTGCTGCCATTCCTGAGCAAGCTCTGCACTGGTGGCACTCCGATCCCGCAATTGAATCCTCTTTAGGAGACGATCCTGGCGCTTGCTGGACTTTCTTGACTTCCTTGAAAATCTTGATTCTATAAATTGTTGATTTGAGGTGCAATCTTAGTAGCCACAATATCCTTGCCTGTGAAGCCATTTTTATGCAACGCAATGATGGCTGCACGCATTTCTTTGCAGGTCACCATGGTTAACAATGGAAGAACAATGATTTCAAGCATCACCCTCCTTTTAACATGTCAAGTCTGCCATTTTAACCCAATCAGCCTGACATAATGATCTCCAGCCTTGTGCTCGTCAACGTTCTCACCTGAGTTAACAAGACGATTACTGAAATGATCTCAGCAGGTCCTTTAATGACAGCAATGAAATGCAGTGGAAAGTTTTTTTTGGGATTAAGTTAATTTTCATGGCAAAGAAGGACTATGCAATTCATCTGATCACTCTTCATAGCATTCTGGAGTATATGCAAATTGCTATTATAAAAACTTAAGCAGCAACTTTTCCAATTTCCAATATTTATGTAATTCTCAAAACTTTTGGCCACGACTGTATGTCGCACGGCCTGCTGGAGGAAACGGCGCCTCCAAATCACGTTTGGTACTTCCACCTGTAGTGCAGAGGGACCATGACCTGCATCTAAATCACCATTCTTAATAAATGTCCCCCAACATGTCCTATTCTTGTCAATCTTGTAGACAGAGAGGACATTTCTATAGACGTGAATAAAATACACGCACAGCCGGTATCCGTGTTTTGCAGACAGACCTAACTGTTTTTATGGTACGTGTGTACCTATGCTGTTCGAGGAGGGTAGTGTTTACAGATGTACGACCTAGTCAGTTCCCTGTAATCTATATGTCTTCTGCTGCTGATTCTTTTTATTATATGTAATATTGAATTGTTATATATTTTTTTTAAACATTAATTTTTGAGCCATATTTTTATATTTGATTTATTTTCATTGAGGTACTCCAGGAAAACCTTCAATTTATCTGACAGATGTTAGACGTACCGGCCTACAGTTTCCGGGGGCTGTTTTTGACCCCTTTTTTTTTATATTGGCACCACAGTTGCCAAGCACCAATCCTGTCGCATTGTACTTTACCATACTTTGTAAAATACATTATATAACTATATTAGTCAGTCTGTTTGCAAATAGTGGAACACCCACTCTGAAAGCCGGGCCCTGTGCCAAACCTGTAACGATACACCTATCACGATACACCTATCCCGATACTGCACTGCTGAGAAAATTTGTTTTAATATATTCAAATGAGCCGTTAGGAGAAACAGGGGCGTTGCTGTTACACCTAGAGGCTCGGCCCTCTCTGCAACGGATGTGCCCTCTCCACTTTGTCAGGGCCAGGCGATGAAAACGTCATCACTGTGCAGAGTGCGTGGCAGTTACAGAGAGCTGAGCTTCCAGGTGTACCAGCAATGCCTCAATCGTTCCTAGAGGCTCATTTGAATATTTTTTTTAAAAAATTATTTTTTTTCTCAGTAATGCAGACACATATGAACATGGGACCAACACAGATGCCTTCAGCTGCCAAGCAAACATGTAACAGGACAGTTCCGTAGGTACAAGTCTGCTGACAGATGCCCTTTAAAGGTGGTTCAGTAATCACTACCATTCAGACTATGCAGTGCTCCAAAAAAAATATATTTAATTTAAAATACAAATAATTATAATTAAAAAAAAACTTGGAGGAGACAATGAGACACAGGTCACAGTAGTGAGTGTTAATGTAACAGACTCCATCTTGTCTTGAAACAAACTTTTCCAAACTGCTTAAGGACATTCCAATATAAGGTGTAAGAGGGGTGGTGGGCTAGAAGACTTGTTTCGGTTGCTAAGGCTAGGCAGACCCTGTCCACACATTCCACCATAACCTGCTCTGTCCTGACATGAGGCTATCATGCCCAGTTATCTATAATCTGATTGGTCAGTGTCCTTTGGCCAGTGGCTATGTGCATAAATAAACACTGAGAAAGAAGGAACCCGGACTCCTGTTGTCCACCAACTCTGTGTGCTTATTGTCCCCAATGCAGCACCACATACCTCTTCGCATCCATTGACATCTCCGGTCAGACCTTCTTTCCTCTTCTCCTATTTTTGACCCAGACTTCCATGATAAATTCTTTCATCCGCATCTTGTCTCTACAGAGTTTGTTACACAGTGGTGTTAGATTTCTTAATTTTTCCATCAACCTCCCCATCCTGGTGTCCCGACAGTGTCATCCCAATACTGTGCTTGTTGTGCTCCCCAATGCCCCAGTTTCTATGCTGCTGAAAAGTGACCCCAGTAGACAAAATTGGGGTTATTTATCAAACAGGTGTAAAGTAGAACTGGCTTAGTTGCCCAAAGGAACCATTCAGATTCCACCTTTCATTTTCCAAAGGAGCTGTCAAAAATGAAAGTTGGAATCTGGTTTCTATGGGCCACTAAGCCAGTTCTACTTTACACCAGTTTGATAAATGACCCCAATGTCTGTAGAGTCACCAAAACTAATGTCCCTGTAATTGAAATGCACCTACAGTGCCTCCCTAATAGCTTTGTCCCCCACACTCCCCCCATTAAGTAATTTTCCCTCACTGCCCCCGTCCCTTTAGTAATATGTCCTCTTGTGCCCTCCAGTAATTTCCCCCAAAGTTGGCATACAAAAAAACACACAAAGAGAATACTCACCTGTGTACCAGCAGTCGCTCACAGATGGTACAGGCCGGAATGGTGAGACAGGAATGCACATGTCACTGTGCAGCTTCCTGGCACAGGCGCATGATGACATCATCATACCTGCATACTTCGGGATTTTACTACTGCATAGGCCTGAAGCCTATGGCAGTCATCGGCGACACAGGAGGGAACTATGTGCCCCATGCCCTGCTGCAGTATTTAGTCCAGTCGTAGTTGGCAACAAAACTAAAAATGTTGGGTGCCATCTGGAGCACTGCTATAAAGTTTTATCCTAGAGATATGCCATAAATGTCATTTGATGGAATATCCATTAAATTCAGTAATCTTTATTTAGAAATTTCTCAACGGAAACTGTTTTGTGCCTTATCAAGACTACAGCATCAAAGGGGTTAAATGATTTGGTACAGGCTTCTCTCCGGTCAAAACCATTGCACTGAGATGTCAGCTGTAATATAATGGTCCCCTGCGCCTCCGTACATATACGCTCTTTAAATATGTGGAAGGGGGGTAATTAATTCTAAGAAGCCGCGGTGTAGTCTCGGGAGCCAGGTAAATACACGCACACTACCAGTCCGAGCATAGGAATTCTCTAGCAGTGCCTCACTATAGAAATCTAGTCTATAATCCTATAAAAATATTATCTTTTATTGTATTCTTAATAAAGTTCATTAAAATGTATTGCTGAAAATCTAAAACTGTGAACTTAAAGGGGTTTTCTGTCGAAAGAAAATTTGCAATTGCCATCTATTTTTAATATACATTTTACTCCTATACTTTAATTACTTTAATCTCCTTTTTACTTTATACCACCTTTTGTATAAAGACTGATTTTTTGTGATTTTACCTGCATCACACGGAGGTCAGCGAAGCCGATCTGACATCAGGAAACGCAGTGGTGAACTTTTTATTTTATTTTGTATTTTTTGTTTATTTAATCTTTGCAATGCTATTCTCCTTTTACTGGAATTTCAGTAGTTCAAATTGTTCTCAACACAAGGGAAATGGTTCTCTTTCCCTACTGTGAGATGTCTGAGCACGTGACCTAAGATTTTGGGCTTTCTGCCAGTGTTCAAGCAGCATGGGTCCTTCCCCCTCATCATATTCATTGGTCTATCCATCATTGATTAGGGATGGGGGGGGAAGTCAAGGAATCATGGAGTGCTTGTAAAATTGTAATGGAGATATTTGTAAAATGTCTATTTCTAACAGCTGGTATTTGCCACAAGGTTTTTTATATTTTTTTTATAAGGGGTATCTGATAGGTGTGGGTCCAAAACCCGGAGGATCAGTGATCAGTTAAAATATCTCAGAAAACCACATTTAACTCTTTACTTGAAGTGGACGGACACATATGCCTCCGATTCCACTGCTGGAATTGTGATTGGAAAGTACTTCTCTAACCTGTATTTAGCTGGGAATTATATGTGTGATGGTCAAAGATTTTTCTGGGTTGTCTCTAGTGATTTAAAGGAGATATCTGACCCCAAGCCAGATAGTGATTATCTAAGGGCAGCTCTAACTATATTTAATAATTAAAATATAAAGCTCACAATAAAATGCAATTTCATAAAAACAATAATTCATAAAATTATACAATACAAAAACTGTTTTTAACCTAAGAATTGCGTGTACACCACAGTAAACATCTCTGTTAGTCCCTTACAGAATGAATGGAGCTATTGTACATGCTCAACCTGGTGCTCTATAAGATGGGCGAATTGGGCCCCCTTCTCTGGGTCAGTGGGGGTCTCAGATGTTAGACCCCCAAAGATCATTTATCTCATATCCTGTTAATAGGGGATAACTTTAAAGGGTTTGTCTGGTTTTATATTGATTACCCATATCACCTCTCTTACTTAGGCCTCATGCAATGATGCAGCATCTGTTTTTTTTGGAGGATCTGTTTTTTTTCCACAGATCCCTTGTAATAAATGCCTATCCTTGTCCGCAAATGTGAAAAAAGTAGGACATGCACTTTTTTTTAAATTTTTTTTGCTGAAGGGAAACACTGACAATGGACGCGGAACACAATCGGATGAACGATCAGCATTTTTTTTTGCTGACCCATTGAAAGAAATAAATGGGTCTCCATCCTATCCGCAAAAAAAAAGGGAACGGAGGCCAAGAAAAACGTCGTGTGCATGAGGCCTTAAAAATAGGTGTTATGTCATTGTAATCTTGCCTGTGCTAACTGGTTTTAGGTATAGCGCTTGTTTCTTAGGCCTCTTTCACATGAACGTAAGGGGCCCGTGCTGTGGACTGCAAATTGCTGTCCGCAATGCACGTGCACAGACCGTGGGGCAGCCGCATGCGGATCGCAGACCCATTCACTTGAATGGGGTCTGCGATCTGTCCGATCCACAAATATAGAACAAGTTCTATCTTTTTGCGGAACGGAACACCACAGAAGAACTCCATAGTGCTGGTGACCCGTGTATTGCGGAACCGTGGTATGCAGGCCGCAGCACGGGCACGGAGCCCTTACATTCGTGTGAAAGAGGCCTCAAGTAAATATTAGTGTCAGTAAATACAACTGACTATAGGACTCCAGGTAATTGGTAAACAATGGGTTTGTGCACACCACCCAGTCCAGTAGCCACACATAAATATCACTATATATATATATATATATATATATATATATAACTGCACTCCAGATTAAAAGTGAAAATAGTGAGCTTTATTCACCCATAGTATGGCAAACTTGCTAGTTTGCCATACTATGGGTGAATAAAGCTCACTATCTTCACTTTTAATCTGGAGTGCAGTCCTATTTTCTTCAAATTGCATTATTGGGCCATTGCCCTTGTGGACATTGCACCCGTTCTTTGGTTGGTGCTCCTGCTGGATCTCTATATATATATATATATATATATATATATATATATATATATATATATATATATATATATATATATATATATATATATATATATATATACACATATACACATATACACACACCAGAAAAAAAGAGAGCGGCACTCCAAATAGTAAAAGCGGTGAACCCTTTATTCACACCAGTGGTGCAACGTTTCGGCTCTAGTCACGAGCCTTCCTCAAGCAAAGATACAACTCAAATAACAGTGGTTATATAGGGAGTACAAATCATGTGGACACAACCCAGTGGGTGTGTTTAACAAATCATAACAATAATATACAGTGAATGCACATAATGCAGAGAAATATGCTGATCATCATGAAAGTGATACGTGCTAAATTCAAAACATATGTACGGATCAAGTACATAGACCTGATCAGATGGTGTATCAACATTGATTTTACATAAGTGTAAGGAGGGGGAGGAGCAACGAAGTGATATCGCAAGACATACCCATCCAGCAAGGAGGCTCATTCAATGCCGTGAAGTCGGCGTTGTAGATGTCATTCTGCACAGGCGTGGCGGCCCACCAATAGTGGATATTCAACAAGCTGGAGAGGCTAAGCATCATCGCACTAGGCCGACACCCCTACGTCATTGCAGACGTCATCACAGCAGGACACAGTGTGTTGTCCCATGCGCATGCTCAGTAGAGAATCGAGCTAAAGACGCCATCTTTGTAACTGGAGAGCTGCCCTTAGATAATCACTATGTATATCTCTATCTCTATCTCTATCATCATCTCTATCATCTCTATCTCTATCATCATCTCTATCTATCTCTATCATCATCTCTATCTCTATCATCTCTATCTCTATCATCTCTATCTCTATCATCTCTATCTCTATCATCATCTCTATTTATCTCTATCATCATCTCTATCTCTATCATCTCTATCTCTATCATCTCTATCTCTATTATCTCTATCTCTATTATCTCTATCTCTATTATCTCTATCTCTATTATCTCTATCTCTATCATCATCTCTATCATCTCTATCTCTATCATCATCTCTATCATCTCTATCTCTATCATCATCTCTATCATCATGTCTCTTTTGTTCTGCGGGTTGGTGCAATTACATCAATGCTAAATTTTTTCATCATCCTTTTGCACAATAGCATGCCATGCACGAAAAAAACGAGTTGTCACAGCCTTTCCAAAACCCTTAGGCCCCTTGCAGACAAGCGTGTCCAGATGCATTGCGTCTGTGATCAGTGAAAATCGTGCAGGTAGGTACGCAATTGCAGTCAGTTTCGACTGCGATTGCAGTCCGATTTTATTGCGCGGGTGCAATGCGTTTTGCACGAGCGTGATAAACTGACTGTGGTACCCAAACCCGAATCTGGACTTCTTCACTGAAGTTTGGGTTTGGGGTTCTGTATATTTTATTATTTTCCCTTATAACATGGTTATAAGGGAAAATAATAGCATTCTGAATACAGAATGCATAGTAAAATGTGGTGAGTGCGATTAAGTCATCAAAGGTCCTTTGGCAGGTCCTGAAAGAGGAAGAAAGAAGATGCCAGCTGCGCAAACAACAAGATGAGGCGAGTTCAATAAAAAAATATTTTTAACCCCTCAATGGACATTTTACTAAGCATTCTGTATTAAGAATGCTATTTTCCCTTTATAACCATGTTATAAGGGAAAATAATACAGTAAATTGATATTTATCAATTTACTTAATCTCCTAGCAACCATGCGTGAAAATCGCACTGCACTTGCTTGCAGATGCTTGCGATTTTCATGCAGACCCATTTATTTCTGTGGGGCCTGCGTTGCGTGAAAAATGCAGAATATAGAACATGCTGTGATTTTCATGCAACGCATAAGTGATGCATGAAAAGCACCGTTCATCTGCACAGCCCCGTTGAAGTGAATTGGTCCGGATTCACTGCGTGTGCAATGCGTTTACCTCATGCATTGCACCCGCGCGGTATTCTCACCCGCGTGAAAGAGGCCTTAGCCTTATTTTTCTGTCTGCCGATGTATGAGGGCGTTTTTGTTCAACTACTTGTTATTGGCATATAGTTTGATTACACAAGACAAAATAATTATTGGCATATAGTATTCACAGAAAGAGGACTTTATTTTTGTATGAACAATTGTTATCTTAGTGGCTCCATTTTGGGTTACTTATAACTTGCGTTTAATTAACTTTCTTTGGTGTGGTAGTGGAAAAAAATCCTCCATGTTTATTTATTTTTTTACAACTTAACTTTTATATAGTTAACCATGCAGTATAAGTAACATGTTTCTTTTATTCTGTGCGTCGGTGGGATTATGGCAATACCAAATATGTATAGTTTTACATGCAATTTACTACTTTTACACAATAGCACATTTCATGTGACATATATAGAACCCTAATTTTATTTTTATTTTTTTAGTGCAGCCACCCTCCATTCAATGCTATGTGTCTTCTGAAAATAGCCAAGAGCACTCTAGTAGTGAACGGAGAGCCACAGTGTGCCCTCCTTCACTCCTGGGGCCTTGTTCTGAAGAAAGGAGGTTGAACCTACACCCACCTGACATTGATGGCATATCCTAGTGATATGCCATCAGTCCCTAAAATAGATGGGCTAACCCCTTTAATCACCCAGCAATCCTTTAACGCTTCAAAGTTGTGGCTTAGTGTTAAATGGTCCCTACCCTTTAAACAAACTTTGCCAACATCAATATTACAGGTGAACAAAAAACATTAGGGTTCACCTAAAAATATTTTATGCCATCTTTTGGCATAAAAACTGTTGCAACTCCCCTATTTGACCAGACTATATTAAATCACACGGCCAGTGTCCACCTTTTAGACAGTTGGGTTGGACGAGGGTGTGCCTGCGCCAGGACTCCAGCCATGGCAAACTTACTAACATGTACACCTGGATCTGGGGTTGACATAGTTTTTCAGCTTGGCATGTGGATGCCTTAGATTAGATTAGCTATGTTTATGACAAGGCACACGCCTAGTCATAAATTTGCCTAATCCTCCGGCTGCGCAAGGAGAAACCAAGACTGGCGTGAAAATTTCGGTCTTTGTAAATGTATCTAATTGTCTTGAGAGTGCAAGTTGGACTGTCGGCTCACTGGTTACATGCTGTCCATAGAAGTCTATGTAGAGGTGAAGGAGTATGAGAGAACAGTCTGATCTCTCAGAATGGTAATTTTAGCCTGGAGTTGATTATTATCATCTGGTAAAATGTTAGAAAGTTTTATATTTCACCTGGGCTATTGATTTATGCAAAGTTGTGTAAAAAAAAAAAAATATATATAAAATTGTGACCATATGACCTTGAAATACAAATATGACTTCCATACGTAAAGTGGTACGATCATCTAAGTCTTTGAAGTTCTTACCAAAGTTAGTGTTTGAAGTATAAGGTCATGAATGGATCAAGTAGCAGACGTTTTACTGTCTGACAAGAGCCTTTTTTTGTTCTGGCTTCAGTTAAGGATTTCCAATAGACTCATTGAGAGCTGAAACAACAAAAGGACATAGGACAATTACAACGACACGACACATAAGGAAAATTAAAGGAAGGGGAAAAATAATAATAAAATAAATAAAAGTTAACTGATATTCAAAGGTCTTTTATTGTAAGTGATCAAAAGCGTCATCCCATGCTTGCCAGATCTTTGTAAATCTATCGACTGAGTTAGTAATACATGCAGTTAAGTATTCAATTTTCCTAACTTCCCTTACACTATGTATGAGGTCCATTCGGGTAGGCGCCTCAACCAAAACCTCGCAATTAGCCGCCTGGCCGCCATTAACACCTGAAGGACTAAAAGGAGGAATTGTTTCTTTAATGACATTTTTGGCATATTCAATAAGTAAAAAAAAGGTGTAAAAGGAAAATGAATTGCGAGGAGTTGAAAAAAGACAGACTCCACCATTCTCCAAAAGGGCACAATCACAGGACATTCCCAGAAAATGTGAAGGTGAGTCCCCTCACCTGTCATACACCTCCAACATCTATCAGAGATATCTTGGCTAAAGTGTTTTAATAACTGTGGGGTATGATACCAAAACATAAGCACTTTATATGTGTTTTCCCTATATGTGACACATGAAGACGACTTCGCTGCTCGTTCCCATATCTGTTTCCATTCTGCATGTGCTATAGGATGGCCTAGAATTACATCCCATTTAGTCATGTAGGAGTGAGTGACAGAGGAGGATGATAGGATAAGGTAAATGTCTGAAATGAGACCCTTCGTTGTAACCGTCAATTTACATAGTTTCTCAAATGGTGTAGGGGTTGACACCTTCATTGAGTGAAAGAGGTCCGAAAAAAAATGGCAAATCTGCATATATTGATATCTAGAAGACTCCGGCAATTGATGCAAGGAACGTACCTCATCAAATGAAAAAAAGCCCAGAGACCTATAGTTTACAACATCTGCAAATCTGAACAGCTTCCTGGGAAACCATGTTTTAAGAAAAGCTGTGTGCATTCCCAACTTAAATAGTGGATTATACAGAAAGGAGATCATAGAAGATTTTTCCGATGCAAGTGAAAACAGTCTGTTACATCTCAACCATATGTTACATGTAAAAGACATGGGGCCTAATCGCTCAGGTCTAAGTGAAGGTTGCAGGGAATACCAAATGAGTGAATTCGGATGTACAGGGGCTATCCACAGCTTCTCTATTTCCATCCATCTGGAGTACGCATACATATTGGACCAGGCTGGCAGTCTTCTAGGGTGTGTAGCCCAGTAATATTTTTTAATATTTGGAACTGCCAATCCACCTTGAGTTTTGGGTGACATTAAAATTGAGCAAGCTATGCGATGCCTCTTTCCATTCCAGATGAACCTGAATATACATGATTGAAAATCACGCAGCTCCTTCTCAGGAACAGGAATTGGGAGAGTTTCAAACAAATACAGCAATTTAGGCAAGATATTCATCTTAACTGATGCTATACGGCCCAATAAGGAAATGGGAAAAGGCATCCATTTAATCAGTAAGGTTTTGAGTTCTCGGAACATGGATGGAAAATTTTGAGCATACAACGAGGAATAAGTAGGGGTTAAGTTGACCCCCAAATACCTCAGGGACGTTTCCGTCCATTGAAAATTAAAGCTGGATTTTAAGGTGGTCAAATTTATCAGCGGATAGGTTAAGGGGGAGAGCCTCCGTTTTTGTGGTATTAATTTTATAGCCGGACAATCTACCATAAGTCTCTAGTAATTTAAAGAGGTTGGGGAGCGAAATATGTAAGTCAGTTAATGTTAGCAGGATATCATCAGCGAATAGTGAAAGTTTGAATTCAACTGCATTCACTTTAATCCCATGAATATCAGGATGAGAATGTATGGCCGCCGCCAGGGGTTGTATGCATAGAACGAAGAGCAAAGGGGATAGCGGACATCCCTGTCGCGTACCATTTTTTTATAGGAAAAGGCAAAGAATGAGCATACTTCATTTTCACTATCGCTGTAGGTTGGGCATATAAAACATGGAGGGCTGTAAGGAAGGGGCCTTTTAAACCGAAAGCCTCCATGGCAGAGAACATAAAAGGCCACCCTAAGCGATCAAACGCTTTCTCTGCGTCAAGACTTAGCAACAATGCCGAGTCTCTGCGCTTATTCGTGATGTCAATTAAATCAATGGTCCGCCTTGTATTATCTCCGCCCTGTCTGTCTCGAACAAAGCCCACTTGATCCTTATGGATCAGTTGGGGTAACCAGTCTGAAAGTCGGTTAGCCATAGTTTTCGTGAAAATTTTCAAATCCGAATTAAGAAGTGCAATGGGCCTATAATTTCCACATTCTAGGGGATCTTTACCTGGTTTAGGTATTAAAGTTATATAGGAGTGTGACATTGAAGTGGGTATTGGGGACCCTTGTAAGAAAGAGTTGAACAATAGTGCAGGGCTCGACAAATCCCAGGCGCCAGGTCGCCATGGCGACTAGGAATTTTGTCCTGGCGCCTGGGTATTTGCCCCTGCTTGAAGATAGGCCCAGCAGCCGGGTGCAGCCACGGAGGGTTAGGACCGCGAGCAAAATGAAACTTTTTTTTTTATTTTTTATTTTTTAAATCACTTGCGCCCAGGTTAGGACTGCCACCCTGCCCGGTCCCCTCAGCTTTCGGCTCCATCGTGGTTTGGCCACTCTCTCTCGCCGTCTATCGGTCGCAGCGTGCTGATGTCGCCGTGCGTCATCTCCAGGGCAGTTGAAGATGGCGAAGCCTTTACCGGAGCCCGGCCGGTACTTATGTGATAACTGTCCGGCAGACATCAGAGCCCGTGTCCCGGGGGAAGAGGAGTTAGTGCAGGCGAGGCAGAGCGGGAGCACAGGTAACGGCACTGCACTCACTGACAAGTGGAGGAAAGACAATCAGCCCATCATCATTCCTCCTGCTGTACACAGCAGGGGACATGATCGGGCAGCGCAACATCCCAGGACACCAAGTGCTGCCAGGTCCCTGCACGGCCGGCTCTGCGGCGGTGAATGATACGCTCTGCACTTATCCGGTAGGCTCAAAGTTTGTAATGTCTGTTGGCCTCGAGCACGGCCATGAACCAAGCGGGGAGCTGCATACCTGCTGCCGTCATTAGGCCGGAGCTCCTGCTAGCCACAACTGGTGGCCATTCCTGCACCGTGCTCTATCCCTGCAGTTACCATTCGGCCATTTCTTAGTTCTTTCCCTTTCTAGGAAAGCTGGGTGACAGCCTGCATACCACACAGAAAGCCGGGTGGCAGCTCCTAGGAGAGCTGTGTGGTATACAGGCTGTCTGTCACCCAGCTTTCCTGGTCTCCTGAAGAGAATATATCTCAGTATAGGAACATTTAGATATGTTATCATATGATTTACCCATTCAGGAGTCTTGGAAAGCCGGGTTGCAGCTCCTATGAGAACTAAGACTACTGAATGGCCAAATCCTCTGTTGACTTCTCTATATGTTCCCATACTGTGATATATTCTCCTCAGGAAAGCTGGGTGACCGGCTGTATACCACACAGTTCTCCTAGGAGCTGCCATAAGACTCCTGAATGGCCAAATCATCTGATGACTTCTCTATATGTTCCCGTACTGAGATATATTCTCCTCAGGACTAGGAGACCAGGAAAGCTTGGTGACAATCCATGAGAGAGCTGGAAGGTCCCTCAGTCTTCTTAGGGTAATTCCAATGGAAATATTTTCCACAGAGGATTACCTGTTGTGGATTTATATCAGACTCTACATGTAGCGTGTGGATTTTCTGTGGAATTCAGCCACGATCAGTTACACATGGTGAAATCCTATATTACCACGGTGTGGATTTGAAATGTGCACAGTAGGTTCATTTCCGTGTGGATTTTATGAAGTGTGAGGATTTTGGGTAAAATCTTATCCATTTTGCTGGTATTTGCTGCAATACGCTGTGGATTTCATAGCTGCAGTTCTATGAGATGAATGAGCCCGGACCAAACATCCTGGGGAAGGGATCTCCGTTCTGTCAGCTGCAGCACAGGGATTATACACACCGTGACGTCACAGCACAGGGATTATACACACAGTGACGTCACAGCACAGGGATTATACACACAGTGACGTCACAGCACAGGGATTATACACACAGTGACGTCACAGCACAGGGATTATACACACAGTGACGTCACAGCGCAGGGATTATACACACAGTGACGTCGCAGCGCAGGGATTATACACACAGTGACGTCGCAGCGCAGGGATTATACACACAGTGACGTCACAGCGCAGGGATTATACACACAGTGACGTCACAGTACACTGATAATAAACAATGCCCATGTTGTTTGGTTCTAGACTTCTTTATATGTTAATTTAATAGGTGTTATTTTTGTCACTGAAAATAAGGCTTTATAAGGTAAAAAAAAAAAAACGGCTCCTAACTTTTTTAGCTGGCTCCTAGATTCCAAGGAAATTTGTCAAGCCCTGCAATAGTGTCATGTGGCAGAAGAATATCGGAAAATGTTGCGTAATAAATGTATGGTAGACCATCTGGCCCAGGGGCTTTATTATTGGGCAGTTGTTTCAGTACTTCCTGTAATTCCTCTACAGTAATGGGAGCGTTTAATGAGGCAAGAGCTTCTCCCGACAACTGAGGAAGATTACATTTAGAAAGAAAGGAATCCAGGAGGAGTCTACTTCGCCCCGGGTCAGATGGGAGTTGTTGAGGGATAGAGTAAAGTGCCTTGTAATAATCCTGAAATAAGTTGGAGATGACCTCTGGGTCATACACTATTGCCCCATCCCCTCATTGCAGTCGGAGTGTTTATAGTGCCAGAATCCCGAAGCTGTCGAGCCAAGAGGGTATGCGGTTTGTTCCCCCACATATAAAATCTTTGTCGCGAATATAATAATTTTTTCTCAGTTTTATAAAACATTAGTTCCTTCAATCTAGCACGTAGGGTTATAATGCGCCTAAGCAAAGGTCGCGAGCATCGGGATTCTAGCATTTTCTCTAAGTCCTTCAGCTGTGAGGTGATAATGTGTCTTTGCATAGTACGATCTTTTTTCAATCGAGACCCCATAGCTATACATGTGCCTCTTTCTTTCCCATTCTGACATTCAGTTTGGAGTTCAGGAGATTGTCTTGACCAGGACCACACCCCTAAATACATTGAAGCAACTGCCATGTGATTGGTTGACTAGATAATTGCATTATAGAGAAATAGAACAGGTGTTCCTAATAATTCTTTAGGTGAGTGTATAGTGTATTAAATAACTTATTTTTAGGTGGAAAGATAAAAAAAACCTGCAATTTTAAAGCAGACTTTTCACCAGTTCTGACATTACAATATAAGTACTTGGCACTGTAGGGTATTAGATGTCATTGCAGTAATTTGTTTTCAGATCGTCTGCTCTGTTGCCCCTCTGTGTCTCCAGTTCTGGTTTCCCGCCCTGTATGCGTATGAGTTTTTGGATTTTTTCCTGGCTGTGACACGCTCCGCTGCAAGGGAGAAAGAGATGCCCCTGGGAAAAGCTGGTGTCTCCTCCTACCTGTACCTTTGCTATCTATTAGCATACAGGGTGTCAAAACAGAACGGGGGAACAGAGCAGCCGATCTGAAAAAAAATTACAGAAATGGCATCTGCTAATTGTCAGGACCGGTGAAAGGTCCTCTAACATTATTTCATGGATTTTAATTACGGTGTTATATGGGTCACTACAATGATGATGATGAGACATTTCTATATATTTTTACCATTTTTCATTTCCTCCTGCAGCTGTCGGCTCTGCAACTGCTCCCCTTCCTCCTCTAGACTGGAGAGGGGGATGGGGGGGGGGGCTGCTTTAGCTTCTCATATCTCTGGTTTGGTAGCAGCTAGAGATATTGGCTTTGTATTGTTTGAAAGCTTTCAAACAATGCCAGAATGACAGCAATATCTTTAGTACAAGGAAAGTTATCACTGATAGAAATCTGGAAGCAGTGAATGCAGCTTGAAAGTAAAAGCAGGTTTTACTGCGATTATTCCCAATTCGATTTCTAACAGGCATATCAACTGCTTCTCTTGGGCTAAGGGCTCATGCACACAACTGTGTGCTGGCTGGGCCCGTGCTGCGAACCGCAAATTCACTTGAATGGGTTCCGCGATCCGCATCCGACTGTCCGCACTGCAAAGTAGTAGTGCATGCACTAGTTTGCAGTGCGGAGGCACGGCCAGAAACACCACGGAAGCACTCCGTAGTGCTTCCGTGGTGTTCCGATCCGTGCTTCCGCACCGGATCTACGTATTTGCGGACCCCTTCAAGTGAATGGATCCACATCCGTGATGCAGGGTGCACACGGCCGTTGCCCCGTGTATTGCAGACCGGCCATATGCGAACTGTAATGCGGCCAATCAGGAGATGGCAACATCTAAAGCACCTTCCACTTTTGCAGGCTCTCGGCTCCTTTTTCCAGCCTGCAATATCTGTTTTTTTTGGGGTTTTTTGGGGACAAAATCCCTTTTCTATGGTCATTAAAAAGTAAATCAAACGACAGATATTTCTTATTGCCTCATATTTAATATTCCAAACTATAATTGATACTTATACCATATGGTTGGAAAAAAAATCCTAGCTTTTTTGTCTCCAGAAGAAAATTTTTTATAACGTGATCAATATAAGTTGTATGTTCCGCAAAAAGTTACTAGTAAAAATTACTGCTTCTCCCTCCATAAACAAATACTCGCACAACTCTGTCAACAGACAAATGTGTTTTGGGTCCCTGTTTGTTTCAGGATCCTATTGGAAATACAAATAAAGAAGTCTGATATCCAATCCAGTATATGTGAAATGCAGCGGACACTATAGAGAGTAAGGGTACTTTAACACTTGTGGCAGGACGGATCCGACAGGATGTTCACCCTGTCGGATCCGTCCTTCCGTTATTTCGCTGGACCGCTGCTCTGTCCCCATTGCCTATAATGGGGACGGGGGCGGAGCTCCGGCGCAGTTCGCGGTGAGAGGCCGCCGGACTAAAAAGTCGGACATAAAGGACTTTTAGTCCGGCGGCCTTTCGCGAAATAGCCTAAGGACTGATCCGACAGGGTGAACAGCCTGTCGGATCCGTCCTGCCGCAAGTGTGAAAGTACCCTAATCCCAAAACTCCACTTGTAAAACCACAGAAAAAAAGGAGTTCCGCGCAGTCTCTACTTATGGTTAGTCGGTCATTGCATGCGATGTACAATCTCACAGAAATCCTTCCTTATATACGTCTGAGATTGCGCAGTTTTTCTTTAGCCCTCGGGGTACTTCAGATCCAAATGTCATAGCCTTTCCTCAATGCCGAGTGATCCTCTAGGTGTTAAATACTTTTCTTCACTTCAGTAAGGGCTATGAGTTTTTATGAAATTTTAGATGAATGAAGCAAGTCTTAAATCTTGTAAGTACAATAAAAACCTGTTTTAATATCATAAACACGGTGAGCACTATGCATATATCCATTTATAGGACCTCTTGCTGAAGTGAAGAAAAGTATTGAACACCTAGAGGATCACTCGGCATTGAGGAAAGGCTATAACATTTGGATCTGAAGTACCCCGAGGGCTAAAGAAAAACTGCGCTATCTGACAGACTTTTATATAAGGAAGGATTTCTGTGAGATTGCACATCGCATGCAATGACTGACTAACCATAAGTAGACTGCACGGAACTATTTTTTTTATTTTTTGGAAACCGCTATCTCTGTGGTTATGCAGTGTCCTCTGTGCATATTCTTTAGGCCGGCTGGGCTCATGGAAGTGCACATTTGTTTGAGTGTGCAGTAGCTCCCAGCCACCTTTCTGCTTCCGTAATGCTATTGCTCTTCCCCATAAAGGCTTGTTTTTTGCCGGCAACAGTATACATATTGAGGCGCCTTTTTCAAGTCTGCTATGCTTGTTTTGCGACACAGAAATGTTGCAAGTGTGCAGCGTTTTTTTTTTTGTTGCAATTTTTGCAACTTTTGCTAAAATTTGTCGACATTTGATGAGCTTTGCCACCTTCAGAAGTGGAGTGAAAAGTTGGTTGGGATTACAGATTAGAACAGTTTGTCTCCTCCTTTATATCACATTTTAAAAAGTCACAAAAAAGTTGCATCTCCACCCCAGGCAACCCCGTGGAGTTCTTTCAATGGCTAAACCACATTGAGCTTTTGCCAAACTTAATAAAACCAAGCCCCTATTCATAAGATTGGTGCAGCAACACCAACCAAAGACAGACGTAAAACTGACACAAAAAACAGCAAATGATAGATTCCCCCTATAATGTTTATAAATACACGTTTGGCAGAAAATCTCTACCGTTTTCCCTGACCTGATTGGGCTCACATGACACTTCTGAAGTTACACACATTGTTTCTTTGTGTGTGTGCTATACATCTCACGTGTAATTTATCCCAGGTTACCACCTCCAATGTGTCTCATCCCTAGTGACAATACACACATGGGCCTCATCCCCACTGTATCAGAAATGCATGTGTGAAGAGTGCAGACCACGCATGCGTGTTCGACACAGTGTACGTCTGTGGAGTGACCGTGCTCCTTCAGTCCCATAGAAATTAATGGAATGTTGGATTGACGTGCACACTGCTGCTCCATTCAGATAGGGGTCCTGTGGACCCCTTGCTCTTGGGATCACAGGGGGTCCCATCAGTCTGGTCCCCTTTGATTCCCTTATTTATCACCTCCAGGTGCCTATTACTTTGTGATTGGCTGGATTCCTTTTTTCATCAAATTATACACTGCTCGTTTCCATGGCTATGACCACCCTGCAGCGGTGACCGTGCTTGCACACTATAGGAAAAATGCCAGCCTCTCTGGTAGCTGGACCATGGGAGTGTACACATGTGCAGCAGCTCCTGTCCTGGCCATCTCATATCTGCACAGCAGCGATGGCTTGTAACCCCTTGATACGAGCAGTGTATAACATGGTGGAAAAATGAATCCAGACAGTAAAGGAGACAATACGGACAATCACAATACATTAGTAAGTGCCTTGTATTAACTTTCTCTACATGATGCATGCCATTTACTGAAGTGAGACAACCCCTTTAACCGCCTCCGGACCGCCTAATGCAGGATCGTGTTCCGGAGGCGGCAGCTGCAGTCACGCATATACGCGTCATCTCGCGAGACGCGAGATTTCGCTCAAAGCCGGCCCGCGCATGCGCATCGCGGGCCGGCAAAAGTTAGAGGAGTATTTCGTCAGCAACCTGCCAGCCAATGATAGTTGCTGGCAGGTTGCTGATTTTTTTATAATCGAATCACAAGCCATCTAACATCTTATTTTTATAAATATAAGGTGTTAAATGACTTCTCTGCTGGTCCTTTTGGTCAATTGGTTCCAGCAGAGGAGCAGACATCAGTGAGTACCCACCAACACCACACTTAGCCCCCAGATCACCCCCCATCACCCCAATTAACCTCTTGATCACCCCCTGTCAATCACTAGTGAAAGGGAAAAAAGTCATCAGTGTAAACTGTCACTTTTTTTTTTCCACTAGTATTGACTGTTAGGTTTAGGATAGTTTAGGCCCCTTGGTTAGGTAGTTAGCGATCGTTTAGCGCCCAGCTCACCGCACCGCAGTCACTGATTCGCTGATTAGCGTATCGCTAATCAGCATTTGTACTTTTATAGTAGCTGTAAGTGATCAAAACTGATCAGTCAGATCTATAATAGTATTAGTGTCACCTTAGTTCGCCCTCCACCCAAAACGCAGTGTTTGCCCGATCAGGCCTGATCGGTCGCCCACACGTGCGTTCACCCACACCCGCCCCGCCGCAGTGACAAAAAATTATTATTTTTTTGATCACTGCACAATCACTTTACAAGTGCTGCGGCGATAAAAAAAAAATCTGTTTTGAAATTTTTTATCAATCGCAGCGGCCTTCTATACTTCGCCAGCCTCCCATTTGTAAGACAGGCTTGCTTTTTTTCTTGGGTAGTCTCAGGGAATACCCCTAAATTTAGTAGTCCAAATGTCAAACAGGGGGTATTCTTCTGAAGAGGCCAACAGGCTTCTGACCCAGTCGGATGAGGAATGGGAACCCTCATCTGACGAATCTAGTGGGTCAGAATATGAACCTGTAGAAAGCAGTGGCAGTCTGACCCAAAGTTCGGACGAGGAGGTTGAGGTCCCTGATAGCACCAGGCGTACCCGGCCCCTTGTTGCTAGACCACAGGTTGCGCAGGATCCGCTTCAAGAGCAGCAGAGTGGGGCTGGCGCTGTCGGATTACGTGGTGAGGCATACACCAGCAGCGCAGCCCATCCTGGACCTAGTACCAGCACTGCCGTACAACATGGTGAAGTGGCGAGCACCAGAAGGGCAGTTGAAGCTGGTACGGTGGCACGTGCAATAGTTACCCCGTCGCAGCCACCGCACAGACAGGCCCGTAGAGTCCCTGAGGTGCTGGAAAACCCTGATTGGCAGTCCCCAACTTCAGCCGCACCTGTAGTTCCCCCTTTCACTGCCCAGTCTGTAGTTCGGGTTGAGAAAGCTCAGATCGGTTCGGCACTGGGATTTTTTGAGCTGTTCTTGACTGCGGAGCTCTTAGACTTAGTCGTGGCAGAAAGAAATCGGTATGCCACTCAATTTATAGCCGCCAACCCGGGAAGCTATTATGCCCAGCCTTTCCAGTGGAAACCAGTCCAAGTTTCCGAATTAAAAAAAATTCTGGGCCTTCTCCTCAACATGGGTCTAACCAAAAAGCATGAATTGCGGTCATATTGGTCCACGAACCCAATTCATCACATGCCCATGTTCTCTGCTGCTATGTCCAGGGCACGATTTGAGGCCACCCTGCGTTTCCTGCACTTTAGCGACAACATCACCTCCCGTCCCAGATGCCACCCAGCTTTTGACTGGCTTCACAAAATTCGGCCCCTCATAGACCACTTCAACAAATTTGCAGATTTTGTATACCCCTGAGCAAAACATCTGTGTAGACGAGTCCCTTATACATTTTACCGGGCGCCTTGGCTTCAAACAATACATCCCAAGCAAGTGTGCCCGGTATGGGGTCAAATTGTATAAGCTCTGTGAAAGGGCCACAGGCTATACCCACAAATTTCTGATCTATGAGGGAAAAGATCAGACCCTGGAGCCGGTCGGTTGCTCTGACTACCTGGGGAGCAGTGGGAAGACAGTCTGGGACTTGGTGTCACCCTTATTTGGCAAGGGGTACCATCTTTATGTGGACAATTTTTACACAAGTGTGCCCCTCTTCAGGCATTTGTTCCTAGAACAGATTGGCTGCTATGGCACCGTGCGACCTAGTCACCGGGCTTCCCCCAACGGCTCGTTACCACCCGTCTTGCAAGGGGGGGAGAGGGCTGCCTTGTGTAACGAAGAACTGCTCGCGGTGAAATGGAGAGACAAGCGTGACGTTTACATGCTCTCCTCCATTCACGCAGACACGACAATACAAATAGAACGGGCAACCAGTGTCATTGAAAAGCCCCTCTCAGTCCACGACTATAATGCGCTCATGGGAGAGGTGGACTTCAATCACCAGATGTTGGCTCCCTATTTAGTTTCCCGACGCACCAGACGCTGGTATAAGAAGGTGTCTGTATATTTGATTCAATTGGCGATGTACAATAGTTTTGTTCTCTACAGTAAGGCTGGGAGAACAGGATCCTTCCTCAAATTTCAGGAAGAGATCATCGCGAACCTCCTGTATCCAGGAGGTTCCGTGGCCCCAACCACCAGTGTAGTGAGCCGTCTACACAAGCGACATTTCCCCAATGTCGTTGCTGGTACCTCAACCCAACCGTCACCCCGAAAAAGATGTTGTGTCTGTAGCAGGAGTGGAATAAGGCGTGACACCCGCTATTTCTGTCCTGACTGCCCTGACCACCCTGCCCTATGGTTAGGGGAGTGTTTCCGGAAGTACCACACAGAGGTACACTTAGCATAGGGATTGCATCTCACAGGACAGGCACACAGGGCTATTAGGGCCCTTTCACTCACAGCTGCTGCAAACCTCTCCTTTCACCTGGGACAAAGTGCATAATGTACTTCGCCACATCTTTGGGCGATTTGCACATTGTCCCATGGGGAAGGAGAGGTTTGTCCTATAAAGGTAAAAAAAAAAAACACCGGTAAGCAAAAAAGTTAACTTTCAGTTCAAAAAGTTTATTAAAGTTTATATGTTCCATTCAAATGTTATTATAAAGTTAATAAGTTTATTGCGTTGCGGCCTGGTTTTTTAAAATTTTTTTTTTTACCTTCCAGGTGGACCAACCGATCGACTAGCTGCAGCACTGATGTGCATTCTGACAGAAGCATGGCGCTGCTGTCAGATTACACAAAAGTCGGTGTATGTGGCGCTGCAAGACGAGATTTCTCCTCTGCAGTAAAAGATACGTTTGCCGAGGCATATGAGCTGAGGGGGCGGCGGTGTTCATATACTTTGGCAACCACTTTGTATATAAAAAAAAAAAAAAAAAAAAATCCCGGCAATGATTTATTCATCCACATCGATTGATGTGAATGGAGAAATCGGGTTTGCCAGGGCATACGAGCTAAGTGGGTATGGATGTTGGGCGGAGCTCCTATGTCCTGGCAGACGCCTTTCCCCCCCCCCCCCCCTTTTTTTTTTTTGCCAGAGATTTTTTCATCTACATTGATCGATGCGAATGAAGAAATCTGTGCCGTTCATTTTTTCTTTCAGCCCAGAGGCTGAACAAAAAAATAAGTATCTCATTACCCGTATTCTTAATATAAGGAGAATAGCAGAAACTCCTAATGCTGGCCATACATGTAATGATTGCGGAGACCCTCAAATGTCAGGGCAGTACAAACACCCCATTTTGGAAAGAAGACACCCCAAGGTATTCACTGAGGGGCATATTGAGTCCATGAAAGATTGAAATTTTTGTCCCAAGTTAGCGGAAAGGGAGACTTTGTGAGAAAAAACAAAAAAAAAATCTATTTCCGCTAACTTGTTGAAAAAAAAAAATTCTATGAACTCTCCATGCCCCTCATTGAATACCTTGGGGTGTCTTCTTTCCAAAATGGGGTCACATGTGGGGTATTTATACTGCCCTGGCATTTTAGGGGCCCTAAAGCGTGAGAAGAAGTCTGGGATCCAAATGTCTAAAAATGCCCTCCTAAAAGGAATGTGGGTGCCTTGGCGCATCTAGGCTGCAAAAAAGTGTCACACATCTGGTATCGCCGTACTCAGGAGAAGTTGAGGAATGTGTTTTGGGGTGTCATTTTACATATACCCATGCTGGGTGAGATAAATATCTTGGCAACAGACAAGTTTTCCAATTTTTTTTTTTTATACAAAGTTGGCATTTGACCGAGATATTTCTCTCACCCAGCATGGGCATATGTAAAATGACACCCCAAAACACATTGCCCAACTTCTCCTGAGTACGGCGATACCAGATGTGTGACACTTTTTTGCAGCCTAGGTGGGCAAAGGGGCCCACATTCCAAAGAGCACCTTTAGGATTTCACAGGTCATTTTTTACACATTTTGATTTCAAACTACTTACCACACATTAGGGCCCCTAGAATGCCAGGGCAGTATAACTACCCCACAAGTGACCCTATTTTGGAAAGAAGACACCCCAAGGTATTTCATGATGGGCATAGTGAGTTCATGGAAGTTTTTATTTTTTGTCAAGTTAGTGGAATATGAGACTTTGTAAGGAAAAAAAATATAAAAATCATAATTTTCTGCTAACTTGTGACAAAAAATAAAAAGTTCTATGAACTCACTATGCCCATCAGCGAATACCTTAGGGCAGGGATCAGAAACTACAACTCCCAATATGCTTCATTCACTTCTAAGGGAGTTAGAAGCGCAGCCGAGTATGTTTGCATGCTGGGAGTTGTAGTTCCACAACAGCTGGAGTGCCGAAGGTTGCTGATCCCTGCCTTAGGGTGTCTACTTTCCGAAATGGGGTCATTTGTGGGGTGTTTGTACTGTCTGGCCATTGTAGAACCTCAGGAAACATGACAGGTGCTCAAAGTCAGAGCTGCTTCAAAAAGCGGAAATTCACATTTTCGTACCATAGTTTGTAAACGCTATAACTTTTACCCAAACCATTTTTTTTTTTTTTTACCCAAACATTTTTTTTTTTATCAAAGACATGTAGAACAATAAATTTAGAGAAAAATGTATATATGGATGTCGTTTTTTTAAAAAAAAAATTACAACTGAAAAATTTCATTTTTTTGCAAAAATTTCGTTAAATTTCGATTAATAACAAAAAAAAGTAAAAATGTCAGCAGCAATGAAATACCACCAAATGAAAGCTCTATTAGTGAGAAGAAAAGGAGGTAAAATTCATTTGGGTGGTAAGTTGCATGACCGAGCAATAAATGGTGAAAGTAGTGTAGTGCAGAAGTGTAAAAAGTGGCCTGTCATTAAGGGGGTTTAAGCACTGGGGGCTGAGGTGGTTAAAAGCATTGTGGATACACAGAGCCTATAAATACACACACAATTTCTTATCCGTTAGGAATTGTCAAAACAGGTTAATTACACTTATTACAATTATGGTACAGTGGAGCATACAGTAGTTGATCAATTTCAAATGTGAAAACATGTGACCATAGCCTTAGGCTGCGAAAAGTCAGAAAAGTCTTCAAAGTGAAAAGCAGATATGACTGTAGGATGAAAGCTTGACTCCGATGAGTTCTAAGATGGAGAATTTTTTCTTCCACTAAATTAAGCTCATATGTTAAAATTTGTGACCTGCAGGCCCTTCCTCTATGCTTCATTCACAGATTGTACTTCGAGATCGTGACTTCATGTTTTAATGGGGATGTCTAAGATATAATTATAAATCTCAACCATGGCCTGCGATAGCTTAAAGTGAAAAAGCCTTCTCATACTTCCCAGCACTGTTCTCTCTGCTCTTCTGGGTCTCCTGTGGACGTGGCTGTAGACCGCACATGATTGCTGCAGCCAATTATTGTCATTGGCTGCAGTCGGGATGATCTGTGCATGACACAGTGAAATGCAGGTATTCGGAAAGTCAACGCTGCAGCCAATCACTGTCCTCAGCCTTAGGCCTCTTTCACACGGGCGTTGCGGGAAAATGTGCGGGTGCGTTGCGGGAACACGCGCAATTTTTCCACCCGAGTGCAAAACATTGTAATGCGTTTTGCACTCGCGTGAGAAAAATCGCGCATGTTTGGTACCCAAACTTCTTCACAGAAGTTCAGGCTTGGGATCGGTGTTCTGTAGATTGTATTATTTTCCCTTATAACATGGTTATAAGGGAAAATAATAGCATTCTGAATACAGAATGCATAGTACAATAGGGCTGGAGGGGATAAAAAAAATATGAAAAATAATTTAACTCGCCTTAATCCACTTGATCGCGGAGCCGGCATCTCCTTTTGTCTTAATCTTAGCTGTGTGGAGGAACAGGACCTGTGGTGACGTCACTCCGGTCATCACCTGTTCCATCACCATGTTGCTCCACACAGCTAAGGAGATGCCGGGCTGCGCGAGCAAGTGGATTAAGGTGAGTTAAATTTTATTTATTAACCCCTCCAGCGCTATTTTAGTATGCATTCTGTATTCAGAATGCTATTATTTTCCCTTATAACCATGTTATAAGGGGAAATAATAATGATCGGGTCTCCATCCCGATCGTCTCCTAGCAACCGTGCGTGAAAATCGCACCGCACTTGCTTGCGGATGCTTGCGATTTTCACGCAACCCCATTCATTTCTATGGGGCCTGCGTTACGTGAAAAACGCATAAAGAGGAGCATGCTGCGATTTTCACACAACGCACAAGTGATGCGTGAAAATCATCGCTCGTGTGCACAGCCCCATAGAAATAAATGGGTCAGGATTCAGCTCGCGCATCGCATCCGCGCGGAATACTCGCCCGTGTGAAAGGGGCCTTCGATTGCTGGGACAATGATTGATTGGCTGCCATCCTCGCTGCAGTTTTTTAAACGAGCAGCACCAGGCGGACCAGACCAGCACCACAGAGAACTGAGGATAGTGGTCCTTATAGAACGATTTTTCACAAGCTACTGCAGAGCTTGTCCCATAAGTACAATTTGTGGGTCAAATCGTAAGAATTGACTTAGTGATTCAAGTGCCTGGCTAATTTATTCGTTCTTCGGGTGCATTATTTTCTACGGCCAGCAATAGTATTGGATTAAAAATAAAATGACGTAGAAACTAGGGTTGTTGTGGGTATCGAAATTTCGATGCCCAATCGATACTTTTGTCCCGGTATCGATACGATACTGGGATTTCCATTTTTTTTTTTATACTGGGCTGTGCTGCTGTGCAAAACAGCAGCACAGTGGAGAAGGAAGCAGAGTCTCGCTGCCACCAATAAGGAGAGAGGGGCGGTCGCACTGCGCCACCAATGATAGGAGGATTTTAAATGGGCCCGGACTTTAAGTTACCAGGCTACATAGAGAGGCGCCCAGGAATGTCCCTGCACTTACTATTATTCCTGGGCACCGCTCCGTTCGCCCCCCGGTGTGCCCCATTACTGTCTCCTGCTCCATATGCTAATTACTACCATCGGCTTCTCTCCTGGGCGTCTCCTTCTCCCTGGCTGTAGCACTGTCCAAAGGCAGCGCAGAACGTTACAGCAGGGAGAAGGAACACCCAGGAGAGAAGCTGAGGTCTCCTGCCCATTGCTCCAATAGTAGTAATTAGCATACGGAGCAGGAGACAGTAATGGGGGCACAGCGAGCGAACGGAGCGGTGCCCAGGAATAATGGTAAGTGCAGGGAGATCCCTGGGCACCACTCTATGTAGCCTGCTCTTGAAAGGTCCTCTAACTTTTAATACAGGAGGCAGGTGCCGGCAGCAGAATCGCATAGCCGGCACCCTGCCTCTGACAGGAAGCTGCGATCAGCGGCAGTTAACCCCTCAGGTGTGGCACCTGAGGGGTTAACTGCCGCTGACCTGCTGCCAGTTTCCGCCTCCTGTATTAAAGGTTAATTAGCATTGGTGGCACAGTACGCCCGCCCCCTCAACCCCCCCAGTATTAACCACCTCAGCCCCCAGTGCTTAAACACCCTGAAAGACCAGGCCACTTTTTACACTTCTGACCTACACTACTTTCACCGTTTATTGCTCGGTCATGCAACTTACCACCCAAATGAATTTTACCTCCTTTTCTTCTCACTAATAGAGCTTTCATTTGGTGGTATTTCATTGCTGCTGACATTTTTACTTTTTTTGTTATTAATCGAAATTTAACGATTTTTTTGCAAAAAAATGACATTTTTCACTTTCAGTTGTAAAATTTTGCAAAAAAAACGACATCCATATATAAATTTTGCTCTAAATTTATTGTTCTACATGTCTTTGATAAAAAAAAAATGTTTGGGTAAAAAAAAAATGGTTTGGGTAAAAGTTATAGCGTTTACAAACTATGGTACAAAAATGTGAATTTCCGCTTTTTGAAGCAGCTCTGACTTTCTGAGCACCTGTCATGTTTCCTGAGGTTCTACAATGGCCAGACAGTACAAACACCCCACAAATGACCCTATTTCGGAAAGTACACACCCTAAGGTATTCGCTGATGGGCATAGTGAGTTCATAGAACTTTTTATTTTTTGTCACAAGTTGGTGGAAAATGATGATTTTTTTTTTTTTTTTCTTTTCTTACAAAGTCTCATATTCCACTAACTTGTGACAAAAAATAAAAACTTCTATGAACTCACTATGCCCATCACGAAATACCTTGGGGTCTCTTCTTTCCAAAATGGGGTCACTTGTGGGGTGGTTATACTGCCCTGGCATTCTAGGGGCCCAAATGTGTGGTAAGGAGTTTGAAATCAAATTCTGTAAAAAATGACCTGTGAAATCCGAAAGGTGCTCTTTGGAATATGGGCCCCTTTGCCCACCTAGGCTGCAAAAAAGTGTCACACATCTGGTATCTCCGTACTCAGGAGAAGGTGGGGAATGTGTTTTGGGGTGTCATTTTATATATACCCATGCTGGGTGAGAGAAATATCTTGGCAAAAGACAACTTTTCCCATTTTTTTATACAAAGTTGTCATTTGACCAAGATATTTATCTCACCCAGCATGGGTATATGTAAAAAGACACCCCAAAACACATTCCCCACCTTCTCCTGAGTACGGAGATACCAGATGTGTGACACTTTTTTGCAGCCTAGGTGGGCAAAGGGGCCCATATTCCAAAGAGCACCTTTCGGATTTCACTGGTCATTTTTTACTGAATTTGATTTCAAACTCCTTACCACACATTTGGGCCCCTAGAATACCAGGGCAGTATAACTACCCCACAAGTGACCCCATTTTGGAAAGAAGACACCCCAAGGTATTCCGTGAGGGGCATGGCGAGTTCCTAGAATTTTTTATTTTTTGTCACAAGTTAGTGGAAAATGATGATTTTTTTATTTTTATTTTTTTTCATACAAAGTCTCATATTCCACAAACTTGTGACAAAAAATAAAAACTTCCATGAACTCACTATGCCCATCAGCGAATACCTTGGGGTCTCTTCTTTCCAAAATGGGGTCACTTGTGGGGTAGTTATACTGCCCTGGCATTTTCCAGGGGCTCTAATGTGTGGTAAGTAGGTAAATGACCTGTGAAATCCTAAAGGTGCTCTTTGGAATATGGGCCCCTTTGCCCACCTAGGCTGCAAAAAAGTGTCACACATGTGGTATCGCCGTATTCAGGAGAAGTTGGGGAATGTGTTTTGGGGTGTCATTTTACATATACCCTTGCTGGGTGAGAGAAATATCTTGACAAAAGACAACTTTTCCCATTTTTTTTTATACAAAGTTGGCATTTGACCAAGATATTTCTCTCACCCAGCATGGGTATATGTAAAATGACACCCCAAAACACATTCCCCAACTTCTCCTGAGTACGGCGATACCAGATGTGTGACACTTTTTTGCAGCCTAGATGCGCAAAGGTGCCCAAATTCCTTTTAGGAGGGCATTTTTAGACATTTGGATACCAGACTTCTTCTCACGCTTTGGGGCCCCTAGAATGCCAGGGCAGTATAAATACCCCACATGTGACCCCATTTTGGAAAGAAGACACCCCAAGGTATTCAATGAGGGGCATGGCGAGTTCATAGAAATTTTTTTTTTTTTGGCACAAGTTAGCGGAAATTTATATTTTTAATTTTTTTCTCACAAAGTCTCCCGTTCCGCTAACTTGGGACAAAAATTTCAATCTTTCATGGACTCAATATGCCCCTCACGGAATACCTGGGGGTGTCTTCTTTCCGAAATGGGGTCACATGTGGGGTATTTATACTGCCCTGGTATTCTAGGGGCCCTAAAGCGTGAGAAGAAGTCTGGAATATAAATGTCTAAAAATTTTTACGCATTTGGATTCCGTGAGGGGTATGGTGAGTTCATGTAAGATTTTATTTTTTGACACAAGTTAGTGGAATATGAGACTTTGTAAGAAAAAAAAAAAATAATTCCGCTAACTTGGGCTAAAAAAATGTCTGTATGGAGCCTTACAGAGGGGTGATCAATGACAGGGGGGGTGATCAATGACAGGGGGGTGATCAGGGAGTCTATATGGGGTGATCACCACAGTCATTGATCACGCCCCTGTAAGGCTTCATTCAGACGTCCGGATGCGTTTTGCGGATCCGATCCATCTATCAGTGCATCCGTAAAAATCATGCGGACATCTGAATGGAGCTTTACAGGGGGGTGATCAATGACAGGGGTGTAATCAATGACAGGGGGGTGATCAGGGAGTCTATATGGGGTGATAACCACAGTCATTGATCATGCCCCTGTAAGGCTTCATTCAGACGTCCGTATGCGTTTTGCGGATCTGATCCATCTATCAGTGCATCCGTAAAAATCATGCGGACATCTGAATGGAGCTTTACAGGGGGGTGATCAATGACAGGGGTGTAATCAATGACAGGGGGGTGATCAGGGAGTCTATATGGGGTGATCACCACAGTCATTGATCATGCCCCTGTAAGGCTTCATTCAGACGTCCGGATGCGTTTTGCGGATCGGATCCATCTATCAGTGCATCCGTAAAAATCATGCGGACGTCTGAATGGAGCTTTACAGGGGGGTGATCAATGACAGGGGGGTAATCAATGACAGGGGGGTGATCAGGGAGTCTATATGGGGTGATCAGGGGCTAATAAGGGGTTAATAAGTGACGGGGGGGGGGGGTGTAGTGTAGTGGTGCTTGGTGCTACTTTACTGAGCTACCTGTGTCCTCTGGTGGTCGATCCAAACAAAGGGGACCACCAGAGGACCAGGTAGCAGGTATATTAGACGCTGTTATGAAAACAGCGTCTAATATACCTGTTAGGGGTTAAAAAAAACACATCTCCAGCCTGCCAGCGAACGATCGCCGCTGGCAGGCTGGAGATCAACTCTCTTACCTTCCGTTCCTGTGAGCGCGCGCGCCTGTGTGCGCGCGTTCACAGGAAATCTCGCGTCTCGCGAGAGGACGCGCCGGCGCGTCCAGGAGGAATGAATCAACCACCTCCAGGACGCGTCTGTGCGTACAGCGGTCCGGAGGTGGTTAAAATCATTGGTGGCAGTGGCCACAGGGTCCCCTCCGCCTCATTGGTGGCAGTGGCAGCTACTGATTGAAGCCCCAGCATTGTAATCCTGGGGCTCCGATCGGTTACCATGGCAGCCAGGACGCTCCTGAAGCCCTGGGTGCCATAGTCGGCTCCCTGCTGCTGTGTGTACTATGCACAGGGCAGCAGGGAGTGTGTGAAGTCCTATTCACCCTAATAGAGCTCTATTAGGGTAAATAGGAAAAGGGATTAAAAGATACCAGGCTCTAGCCCCTAAGGGGGGAAATGGTTATTAAATAAACTGTAAAAAAAACAAACAAAAAAACACCAAGTATAAATAACTCTTTCCCAATTTTACATATATAATATATACACAATAAATAAATAAACATATTACCTCGCCACGTCCGAAAAGTCCAAACTATTAAAATATAAAAAATGCATGCGGTGAATGCCGTAACAGAATTTTTTTTTTTTTATAATACTTTTTTTTTTTGCGTGGTATCTAGTATCGCAACACTTTTTTATGGTATTGAAATCGAATCTAATTTGGTATCGCAACAACTCTAGTAGAAACTTCCTGTCCTTTTTATAATCTACTCCTGCCTTGCGGCTTCATAGTGCTGTCAAAACAACCTTGGGGCTCCTGCATATATAAGTGTTTTCCGGTCCACAAAACACGGATCCTGGCTGTGTGCAAGGTGCTTTTTTATTTTTTTCTAATTTCCCTAAAAATGTCCTATTCTTGTCGGCAAAACAGACAAGAATAGGACATGTTCTATTTTTGTGTGGATGAGAACAGCACACAGATCAGATGCTGTAGTTTCAGTCCGCATGAGCCCTTAGGCTAATTTGGATTTTTGGGTGGAGATTGTTGACTGCAGATTTATGCAGTGTATGATAGAGGGGTAGGTTTATTAAATCTGGTCTGAAGGAAAACTGACTAAGGGCTCATGCACACGACCATATGTATTTTGCGGTCTGCAAAAAAACAGATCCGCAAAAATTATGGATGATGTCCGTGTGCATTCTGTATTTTGCAAAACGATACAGTACTATCCTTCTTAATGCAGACAATAATAGGACATGTTCTATTTTTTTGTGTAATGGACCTACAGAAACGGAATGCACACGGAGTAACTTCAATGTGTGTTTTTTTTTTTTTGTTTTTTTTTTTGGCGGACCCATTTAAATAACTGGTTCCGCATACTGTCCTTAAAAAAGACAGAACGGACACAGAAAGAAGGCTAAGGCTACATGCAGACAACAGTGAAAAATAAATTTGTCCAATAGGTCGGCATTGCAGGTAAAATCTCTTGGTGCTCACGTCCTAGGATCAGCATCCCATGTAATGGTAGCAATGAAGGACCAGCACTCACTTCCAGATGTTCTCAACAATCGTGTTTGTCACATACGTTCCTGTGACTCGTTTCGACAATCTTTGTCTTTCAACTGTAAAAATCACATTACAAGCGACCTTTAAATAGCCCAACCCCAAACAAGGTGTAGGAATCACATGATCGTGATGTCTTAAGACACGCCCCCCAACTTAGCTAAGAAAAAAGGAAAACCGTGCACAAAATGAATGGGAATAGTCCTCTCAATTATCAGTCTTAATATACAGTGAAGTCTCACGCTATTTCAACTGTGAAGAAACGCAATAGGGGTGGGCGATATGGTATAAAATCTATATTGCGATATAATTTGAAGCATGTGTGATATACGATATTTGGGTCGGCTATTGGATAGTGACACCTAACGCTAGCGGTGGTGTGGTGGAACTGCTTACGTAAGGATAGCCTAAAGGAGGCTACCCTAGGATGGAGGAGATGAGAGCTGAGGGCTATGGGTGGGAGGGTGTGTTGTCCTGTGAGATCGCGTCGCTTTGGGAGAGCGCCGCCCCCACATTATGTAGCCGCAGCTGGAACCTCCCCTCACACAAATGCGGCGTCTGCCGTGCCTATACTTGTGATCGGGTCGGCTATCAGATAGTGACACCTAACGCTAGCAGTGGTGGTGTGGCGGAACTGCTTATGTAAGGATAGCCTAAAGGGGCCAAAAAGGAAACGCTAGACACGGATGGGTCAAAGAACTCATGTTACAGAATTACCGCAATCGTTTCTGGAAAGCAGCAGACATTTCTGAGCGAGGGTTGGGAATGTACCTGGTATAGCATGAGGACTGCCATCGACCTAGTTTCTTGATGATGTGCATCGGAGTATCATTTTTTGATGCCGCAGATGCGGTGCCTATCCTGAATGAATGCCCAGTGATTGACCGTGGATTTACCTTCGAGTTGGACAGCAGGATCCGTACGTGTTTTAAGAAACCTGAATGCTAAGGGCAACGGAGCCATGAGCTAATAGGGGAGATTGTGCTGAGGCCTGCCTGATGGTGTTTAACCAATTCTGCAGGACCGCTACCGGGCACCAGGCATTCCTGCTGGGAAAATATCTCACTTGTATGGTTTTCCCCAGCCGCGCTTTTTTGGAATGATGCAATGAGAGTGAGAACAGGGAACCAACCTGCACAAGATGTCCCTTCTGAAGGTAATCGGGGGAGGAACCTGTGCATGTGAATTCACCTGGGCGTAGGAAACCGTAGAAGCTGAGATATAACGCCGTCTTGATGAGTAGACTGGTATGGTGTCCGAAAGACTCGTTGTCTAACATGTGAGACAGGGATTTGAACATCTCCCCTGTGACCGGTTCCCGTGACATCTTAGGTCTCACTGTTGTACATAGTATCCCCTTCAAAATGGCTTTGATGGGGTGTGCCAAAAATAACGATGGTCTATCAGGGTATATACTGTACCAGAAATGCTGGATGCCGGTTAAATATAATTTGATTGTGCTATGGGACTGTTTCAGGGTCTCGTGGCAGTATGCTATGAACGCTAAGATGTATGAAACATGGTCTAAGTCAGATTGCGGAAATAAGCGTTAGAACGTGATGAAGTGTCCCCAGGCAGTATTGTAATTCCTCTGTGTGTTTTTGGAGAGTGACTGATTAATGAGGGACCTAGCCACGTCCAAGTGCTGCCTCAATCCATGTAGAGGAGGTTGTGAGCTGGTATTGGAGTCGGGAATGTGTCTGCGTCTGGAGAAACCTGGAAAAAAGACTGCATGTTAAGTCTGGCCAAGGCATCTGCGGCCAAATTTGCCTTCCCGGCAATGTGCGCAACCTCATAATGAAAGTGATGCTGCAACGCCAACCAAACGAAGCGCCTTAAAAACGCCATGATTTCCCCGGATGCTGATCTCCCTTTGTTGACCAGATCTACCACGACCATATTGTCTGAAACGAAAAGCACCGTCTTGTTGGCCCAAAAACTACCCCGTGCCTGCGCCGCTGCGACTATGGGGTAAATCTCAAAAAGCGGTGATGATCTGTAAAACCCCGGGATGCTGGATACTTCTGCCGGCCAAGCGCTAGCCATCCAGTGTTCGCCATAGATCGCAGCAAACCCCACTGATGACGAGGCGTCTGTATGTATAACGGGGGAGTTGTTGGAGACCGCGGGTATGAATAATGAGACTCCCTTCCAGTGCACCAGAAACTGGTCCCACATGAACAGATCCGCCATGGCCTGGTGATCGAGATGAATGATAGTCTTGATCTGTCGCCTCGGGCAACAAACGAAGGAGCCTAGAGATGAATGATCTACCCTGGGGGATGATTCTCATGGCAAAATTGAGCATCCCTAAGACGCTCTGCAGCTCAACTCTAGACGTGACCCCCCCCCCCCCCCCCCCCCCCCTCCTGCACCAGGCTGTGTACCGAATGTCTGATTCTCAACAACTTATCCTCAGGTAGACTGGCCTGGAAGGTAGCCGTGTCTAATTGGATCCCTAAAAAGGTTATCCTAGTGCCGGGCCCATTCGTTTTGTTGTCTGCAACGGGTACATGGAGATCCCTGAAAACCTGCATTAATGTACACTGCTCAAAAAAATAAAGGGAACACTTAAACAACACAATGTAACTCCAAGTCAATCACAATTCTGTGAAATCAAACTGTCCACTTCGGAAGCAACACTGAGTGACAATTTCACATGCTGTTGTGCAAATGGGATAGACAACAGGTAGAAATTATAGGCAATTAGCAAGACACCCCCAATAAAGGAGTGGTTCTGCAGGTGGTGATCACAGATCACTTCTCAGTTCCTATGCTTCCTGGCTGATGTTTTGGTCACTTTTGAATGCTGGCGGTGCTTTCACTCTAGTGGTAGCATGAGACTGAGTCTACAACCCACACAAGTGGCTCAGGTAGTGCAGCTTATCCAGGATGGCACATCAATGCGAGCTGTGGCAAGAAGGTTTGCTGTGTCTGTCAGCGTAGTGTCCAGAGCATGGAGGCGCTACCAGGAGACAGGCCAGTACATCGGGAGACGTGGAGGAGGCCGTAGGAGGGCAACAACCCAGCAGCAGGACCGCTACCTCCGCCTTTGTGCAAGGAGGAACAGGAGGAGCACTGCCAGAGCCCTGCAACATGACCTCCAGCAGGCCACAAATGTGCATGTGTCTGCTCAAACGGTCAGAAACTGACTCCATGAGGGTGATATGAGGGCCCGACGTCCACAGGTGGGGGTTGTGCTTACAGCCCAACACCGTGCAGGACGTTTGGCATGTGCCAGAGAACACCAAGATTGGCAAATTCGCCACTGGTGCCCTGTGCTCTTCACAGATGAAAGCAGGTTCACACTGAGCACATGTGACAGATGTGACAGAGTCTTGAGACGCTGTGGAGAACGTTCTGCTGCCTGCAACATCCTCCAGCATGACCGGTTTGGCATTGGGTCAGTAATGGTGTGGGGTGGCATTTCTTTGGAGGGCCGCACAGCCCTCCATGTGCTCGCCAGAGGTAGCCTGACTGCCATTAGGTACCGAGATGAGATCCTCAGACCCCTTGTGAGACCATATCCTGGTGCTGTTGGCCCTGGGTTCCTCCTAATGCAAGACAATGCTAGACCTCATGTGGCTGGAGTGTGTCAGCAGTTCCTGCAAGACGAAGGCATTGATGCTATGGACTGGCCCGCCCGTTCCCCAGACCTGAATCCAATTGAGCACATCTGGGACATCATGTCTTGCTCTATCCACCAACGTCACGTTGCACCACAGACTGTCCAGGAGTTGGCAGATGCTTTAGTCCAGGTCTGGGAGGAGATCCCTCAGGAGACCGTTCGCCACCTCATCAGGAGCATGCACAGGCGTTGTAGGGAGGTCATACAGGCACGTGGAGACCACGCACACTACTGATCCTCATTTTGACTTGTTTTAAGGACATTACATCAAAGTTGGATCAGCCTGTAGTGTGTTTTTCCACTTTAATTTTGAGGGTGACTCCAAATCCAGACCTCCATGGGTTGAAAATTTGATTTCCATTTTTTTATTTTTGTGTGATTTTGTTGTCAGCACATTCAACTATGTAAAGAACAAAGTATTTCAGAAGAATATTTAATTCAGATCTAGGATGTGTTATTTTTGTGTTCCCTTTATTTTTTTGAGCAGTGTATTAAGATCACCTGGAGACCGGGAAGAGGGTTCGATTAACAAAAAGTCGTCCAGGTAATGTATGACATGGTATGCGTTGAATTTGTGCTCCAAGATCCAGTGCAGGCACTTGGCGAATTGATCAAATAGCCATGGACTAGATCTGGAACCAAACGTTAACTTGTTAGCAAAATAATAATCCTCGCATTTGATCCCGTGCCACTGCCATAACTGCGGTAAAATGGGGAGGAGTTTAAAGGCATCTGTGATGTCAGCTTTGGAGAGCCATGCCTGTTTACCTAAGGACAGAATGACCTGGATGGCTTCGTCAATGGAAGAATATTTCATTGAGAATTCCTCGGCTGGAATGAGCGAGTTGAGACTGGGTGTGGATAAAGAATGGGGAGCTGACAAATCATAAATCAGTCTTTTTTTATTTGAGAATTTCCCAGAGACCACCCCTATGGGGTTGATCCTAAAGAATTCAAACGGGGGTTTGACAAATGGACCAATGAGGTAGGCCTTCCCTAATTCTGCCTAGATCAACTGGGATACTACTTCAGGGTTGCTTAAGGCAGATTGTAAATTCCTACATTTAAAGGAAGCCTGGGGTATGGCAACCTGTCCTGTGTGGAAACCTGTTGAACATCCGGAAATAACAAAATCAACCCATGCTGTGTCTGGATGACCCGACATGTACACCGCAAGAGTATCAATATTCACCACGCTTAGTCATGTGGGATTGTGCCCTTTTTGTGTGCAAGCGATGCCGGGGTGTGCCCTGAAGCAATTGGCGCAAGGATGTAATAAGCGGCACTGATTATAAAAACAGCCCCCCGCGTTGAAATTATTACATATTTGCGACTTTCCCATATATCTAATGGGCCGACCTAACTTATCCACCCCAGAGACCGTTTTAGACTGGAACGGATCCGTGGAGTTTTTAGGGATGGGAAGGTCTACCCGCGCGCTGGCGTTTGCACACCATTCTGCCGAATGACAATAGGACCCGCAGTTGACGCATGCCGGTGCTTTGAGCCTGGCGAAGTGTCGACAGAATAACTCTGTATCCATTACAGCCCAATCAACGTTATGCTGGAATTGGGCTTATAATGCTGCAGCTTTGGCGGAGAAAGAGGCGATGATATTCATAAAATGCTGTGCCCCCATACTTGTGGCCTAGGTCCACCACCTTATAAAGGTAAATGTCTAATTCTTCTCTGTGCATTGGGGACACTGAGCAGATCACGTCTCTGTACAAGCTGAAAGCTAATACAAATTCGGTGATGCTGAGCTTTCTGTTCAGTCTAATGTCCCTGGATTTTAATATGACTGACACTTCGCCGCACGCAATTGTTTTGTTGTCCGGCACCTCATGAGTGGCAATCAATAAAGAGGCTAGGTTAATGTCCTTACCCTCTAAGATGTCTTTCCTCAGATTGACGGGAATGAAGTGAGACAGGGATATGTTGGGAAAATTGAGCGGGCGATTGATGCCTGTGCCGGCGGACGTGGATGGAACCGCCGGACCCTGACTGTCGCCAGTGGAAGTGGATGCCCTGCTTTCAATGACTTCAAGTCTGGCCTGGAAGTTGGACATGGAAGAAGACATGTTGTTGATAGCTACGTGCAGCTGAGTGATGGAAGTTTGTATGGTGTTCATTGAGACTATCTCTTGACTGGGGCCCGGGTCCGACTGAAGAAGACGATACAGTTCGGCCTTCCTGGCAGATGCGGGGAAAGGGATGCCTCTCCTCAGGAGTTCCGCTGCCAATTTGGGAATGGTCCAGGATCTTAAGGAATGGGTGTGCTCCCTATCAGACAGTAGATCAAGACTTCTTGGCGAATCGACCGTACCCTGGCTCCCTTGATCCTGTGATGGTTCCATCTAAAATAGTATGAGACCTGAAGGCCGTGTTTCCCCAATGTGCCCCTGAATGCGCATGCACTAGTGTGCCCTGGACTTGATCACCTGTGAAATAGTACATTAACCGTGCGCCCGTACCTGGTGATGATATGAATACAATATGTGCGCATGTCCCCCAAAACAAAGTGAGTAATGTGACCCTTGCTGTTGGAAGGAAATGTGTGCGACCTGACAATATGTTGGAGCATGAACAGAAGGTTTGGATGTAACTTAGGAGAGCTGTATTAATGAGTGTTTTTTTTTTTTTTTTTTTTTTTTTAAGCCTGTAGTAGTGACAGGACATGAATCGGGTCCAGCACTCCCAAGGGATTTTCGTTTTGCCTGTGGTCGTGACAGGACTTAAATCGAGTCCTTAAAGGGGTTATCCGACCTAAATAAATAAATCTATTCTAATTGCTTTTATTGTAGACCAGTGAAAGATTCTTAAAATCACTTTCATCACCTATCTATCACTATTTGGCCAGTTCAGTTCTGGGTCATGTGACCCCTGACGTCAGTAAGCCTGCTCTGCTGATGACGTTTCGTTTACAAGCTTCTCCCTGCTTGAGGGAGTGGCCAGGCTCTGTAAACGAAACGTCAGAGCCTCTGGTGCCCTCCCCCCTCCAGCTCTTCTCACTGCCTCGGCTCTGGTATGCGATCGCTCATGTGCAGTACATACCAGAGCCAAGGTGATCTCTTCTCTGGCAGCAGGGTATGTTTGTCCCTCCTGCATTCACTGGGGCTAGAGGTGGCAGTTTGTAAACGTTCCCCTCTGCATCTGGGGATCGTTATTACAGCCCTGCCCCCCCTCCTCCCCCACACTAGTACACATTGAACACCCCCTGGGAAATATAAATAAATAATTGGCCATCATTATTATCAACATCATTATTCAGCTATATAAAATCCTTATCTGCCACCAATATATGGATTTATCTAAGCAATATCCATATTGAATATATATTTGAATAATATAGATATTGCTTAGATACAGTTAATGCTAATGATATTTTCACACTAGTGGCAGGACGTATCCGACAGGCTGTTCACCCTGTCGGATCCGCCCTGCCGCTATTTGCCTGTGCCGCTGGACAGATCCGTTATTGCAATTCATTTCTAGACAGATCCGCACCTGGATCCGTCTACAAATGCTGTCCGTTGTCACACTGATCGGCGGATCCAGCAGGCACGCAGCTCTGACGACGGAGCTGCCTTGCGGATCCGGCGTTGCAAAATAACTGAAGGACGGATCCGTCCTTCCGGTCTGCGCATGCGCAGAACATGAAAACTGTGAAAAAGTCTGCCAGAGGGATCAGTCCATCCACATGGCAAGCGGATAGACGGATCCGTCCTTCCGATCTGCGCATGCACAGAACATGAAAACTGTGAAAAAGACTGCAAGAGGGATCCGTCCATCCACATGGCAAGCGGATAGGTGGATCCGTTATTGCAATGCATTTCTAGACTGATCCGCACCTGGATCCGTCTACAAATGCTGTCAGTTGTCACACTGATCGGCGGATCCAGCAGGCACGCTGCTCCGACGATGGAGCTGCCTTGCGGATCCGGCATTGCAAACCAACTGAAGGACGGATCCATCCTTCCGGTCTGCACATGCACAAACCGGGAATACTGTGAAAAAGACTGACAGAGGGATCCGTCCATCCGCATGACAAGTGTGTATTTATTTATTTTTTTGCTAAGTGCAGAGCAGGGTGAGGGGAAGGTCAGGTTGTTCACGCCCAGATATATTCATGAGGCAGAGCTCAGGCTTTGTTGTTATACGCCCCCTCAGCATGTACTTCAGCATGTAAACAAAGCAATGACAGGACCATGAAAAGGTGTACATATGGGTTTTAACTTGATGAAATCTAGCTTAACCAAATTATATGTATATCCAGATGGATTTTAAGTGTGTTTTTTTTTTTTTTTATTAACTCTGATAACCCCTTTAAGTTGTGAAGGACCGAGTTTGCCTGTAGACGTGACAGGACTTAAATCGTGTCCAGAGATCGTGATGGACTAGCGTTTGCCTGAAGTCGTGACAGGGCTTAAATCGTGTCCTGATAGCGTGATGGACCTACTGTTAGCCTAAAGTCGTGACAGGACTTGAATCATATCCGAAGACGTGACGGACTTGCGTGCGTGCGTACGTGAACGTGCAGGCGCTCCTAGTTGGGACCAAATGGAATTCAGACTACTGGGTATGGTGATGGCGCTATTATGAAGAAAAAAAGAGGGTACCAAAGATTATGCGTGGCTATCATGGAAGTCGTGCTACCCCCCCTGAGCCGAATAACCCTAAGAGCAGGAGTTCTTATCATGCAACAGAATGATTATCACTATCGCAGGCATTTTACCCCAGCATGCAGCTAACCAGTAACCAACATTTATTTATTTATTTTTTCTCTTTACCTTGCCGAGTTAGCAATGAACCTGCCACCCTGTAGAAAAAGTACAAACATGGAGTGAGTGCATCCCCAGCGTGTGCTGGAGCCATAAACCCTGCAGCCCCCTGCCAATACCTTTGTATGTTAATAAAGACCTATGTAGTAGTTGAAGTTAGCTGCCACGTGCCCCCACCTGCAAAAAAAAAAAATGTTTTAATTTTATAACTATTAGCCTCCTTACGGGCTAGAACCCTTGTCATATTCACCCTAATAGAGCTCCATTAGGGTGAATAGGATTTCATACTCTCCCTGCTGCCCTGTGCTTTGTGCACACAGCAGCAGGGAGTTCCCCTTGGCAGCCAGGGCTTCAGCACCGTCCTGGCTGCCATGGTAACCGATCGGAGCCCCGCGATTACACTGCTGGGGCTCCAATCAGAAGCGGCCACTGCACCACCAATGCGTGAGGAGGGGGGACCCTGGGGCCACTGTCACCAATGATTTAATCATGTGGAGGGGGGGGCGCAATTAATATAATACTTAGAAGAGGGGGAGGAGCGGTGGCCACTGCACCACCAATAACTATAGTTAATGCCTTAATACAAATGTAGCCTGCGTGTGCCTGCCATATCCCATACCCGGCCTCTATGACTGCGTGCTGCAATCCGCCGCAATGAACCTGAGGGGTTAATTGCGGAGGATTGCAGCGCACAGTCAGAGGCCGGGTATGGGATATGGCTTGCACACGCAAGCTACGATTGTATTCAGGAATTAATTGGTGGCGCAGTGGCCACAGTCCCTCCTCTCCTACTCCGTTCTCATTGGTGGTCAGCGGCAGCTGCACACAGTGGGGAGGGAGAAACATCCACACAAATGGAAGTCCACATGGGCACTTCAAAACGTATTTGACATCATTGCTGTCACAGGTAAAAAAAACAAAAAACGTATGGGGATATGTTCCCCAGATCGTGGGTGAGTGAGGAAAGAGCCCTTAATAATGCTAGAGCAGTGTATACATCCAAGGCAGGGAAAAGTTCCCTGTCTCGGGGGGTGGCAAGAACTTTTTGTTTCAAGTCCCTCTGATCACTGCCTATGTCAGCTTTACCAATCTTATCGCGGACATTCTCCGCTCTTTTGTAACATATCATAGGTCGACTCTGGAATTCTTCAATTGTAGGGTAAGATTCACTTACAAAGTGCCAAATGTTTATTTATTACCGCTCTGATTTTTATGTACCTATGGATGTATAAATGGCTTCTTTTAGGTTTTTTTCAGCTGTATGTGGGTTTCTGTCCCTTTGTTCCTGTAACAGATGTGGGGGATATCCCCTTTCTCTGAATTTAGCAGACATTTCATTTAATCTGATTTCACACTGTTCAGGAGCATCCACAATATGTCTCACCCGCTGGTATTGGGAATATGGTAACGATCTCTTTGTGGTGATAGGGTGATTGCTGGTATAAAAAAGTATACTATTGCAGTCAGTATCCTTAATGTACAGATCAGTGTCAACCTTGTTGCCTTAACCCCTAATTACCCACGTGTCAAGAAAGGAGATCCGATCTCTATCGTAAACTGCCACACGGAATTAATAGAATCTGTGAATTGCAACAGGGTTCGAACGTCACACGCAGAATAAATCGATGCCAAAAAATACAATATTGTGTATATATAATGGATTGGAGTAAATAAAATCCTGTTCAAACTGTGCCAATTTATTTACTCCAGTTACAAAAGAGCAGAGAATGTCCGCGATAAGATTTTTTATTCCCCCCCCCCCACTTTGTTTATTAAACATTTTTCACTTTTCATATATCAACATATGTAATAAAAGAGAAAAGAAAAACTTTTACAGACATCATGTCTTTGGTATTGCATCTAAAATACAGAACATATCAGCAGCCATATAATATAGACAAAACCAATCAATATTCCATTTAGAGAAAGAAAAAATAAATAACAAAGTAAAAAGAAAAGGGGGAAAACAAAGAAGGGTAAAAGGGGGGGGGGGGGGGGCAGGAAGGTGGTTAACCCAGAAATCTATCCTTTATTACAAGTGCAGCTCCTCGTGGTGGGTATCCCAGCGGGACCAGATCTGCAGAAATTTGTCTACAGTTCTTTGAGATACGGCTGTATAATATTCTAATGAGCGAATCTCCTGGTTTATGGGAGTAATAATCCGTCCTAGACAAGGGAGTGGTTCTTTTCCAAAAGAGGGCAATCAAACCTTTTGCGGCAGTGAGAAGATGCAAGAGCAGCCTGGAGACGTGACCTCCCATATCCCTAGGTGGGACATTCAATAGGTATGTAAGGGGGTCCAACCTCACTGAACGGCCCAAAATGTCCTGCAGCACAGAAGCTACTATCCTCCAGAAGGGCACAACTAAGGGGCACGTCCAGAATATATGGTATATGGAAGAACCATTGGTTGAGCATCTCCAACAGACATTAGGGATACCTGTTTAAGGTATGTAGCACCTCTGGGGTATGGTACCAGCGCATGAGTAATTTCAGTTGAGTTTCTTTAATGCGATAAGATTGGTAAAGCTGACATAGGCAGTGATAAGAGGGACTTGAAACAAAAAGTTCTTGCCACCCCGAGACAGGGAACTTTTCCCTGCCTTGGATGTATACACTGCTCTAGCATTATTAAGGGCTCTTTCCTCACTCACCCACGATCTAGGGAACATATCCCCATACGTTTTTTGTTTACCTGTGACAGCAATGATGTCATATATGTTTTGAAGTGCCCATGTGGACTTCTATATGTAGGAGAAACATCCACACAAATGGAAGACCGGTTTAGTAAACACAAATCCAATGCTGTTACCGGTACCGCATCATTTCCATCATCAGAGACCTAACATAGCACAATTGTGATTTCAAATTATTGAAGGTGTAGCACAGCCGAGACGAGGAGGAGACAGGAATCGTTAACTCATGAGACGAGAGTCCTATTGGATCTATCTGCTCCAAACAGTTAATAACCCCATATGCTACCATTGGCCTTAAAACGGACGTGTGACAGCCATTAAAAAAAATTCCATCACATGTCCGTTTTTTTTCCTGTGCCTGTAGGCTAAATTTCTTTAGCAAGCCATTAAATAAAAAATTTCAGAACGTTGGGCTATAAGGTTTGATCCTTAGAACTGGCTTCAGTTGACCTGTGGTTGGTTTCTTGAAGTACTAAGCTTACGTCCCAGATGTTCATGTGTGATGTGATAGTATCACGTGTCACCATGGGCTCTGCTGCTGTATCAGGAGAATGATTCTATAGACAAGGGATCAGCAACCTCCGGCACTCCAGCTGTTCTGAAGCTACAACTCCCAGAATCTAAGTGTGCATGCTGGGAGTTGTAGTTTTGCAGCAGCTGGCATGCCGGATGTTGCTGATCTCTGCTATATATGTGTGGGTATCGGTGACTACTGGCATGTAGCTTGGTGGCCCAGGTCACTGCATTTTGTAGGTAAGACTTTGCATTTTGTATTGGTGACCACGAATATACTGTATTATCCTATTCATCACAATGATAGACACAAAGCAATTACTATACAAATGCACAAATTATGTGATGTTAAAACTTGTTGGATGATTGTTTTACGAAATGAGAACAGTTTGTGCGTTCCGTAGCAATAACGTTTTCTACTATTTACTGCATTGTGTGTGTAAACCAAAAGTCTTCAAGGACCATGCAAAACTGAGACTAAAATAAGGCACACTTGTAGTTCTTATTGTAAATTTATTTCTTAGGAATAAGAATACTTCTTGGCAACAGGGGGTCACATATGTGCAGTTTACAACTAATCATATAAAGAGGACCTTTCATGGGTCCAGACATTATAAACTAAGTATCAGGATACGTAGGGCATAGTGCAGGGGTCTAACTGCACTTACTATTTTTTCTGGGTGCAGCTCCGTTCGCCTGCTGTGGCCCCCGTTGTATTCTCCCGCCTGGTATGCTAATTTTAGCATCGGTACAGGGAGGAGGAGACTGCCCTGTTTCTCAATGGGTGTCTCCCTACTCCCTGGCAGCGCTGTCCAATCACAGCGGAGAGCTTGACAGGCAGGGAGAAAAAAGAAAAACTCACCTTCTCCCTGGCTTGACGGTGGCAGTTCCGATCGGACCCCCAGCAGTGTAAGCCTGGGGCTCCGATCGGTTACCATGGCAGCCAGGATGCTACGGAAGCCCTGGCTGCCATAGTCGGCTCCCTGCTGCTATGTGCACAAAGCACAGAGCAGCAGGGAGAGTGTAGAGATCTATCAGGGTGAATAGGACAAGGGATGAATGATCCCAGGTTCTAGCCCCTAAGGGGGGAAATGGTTATTAAATAAAAAGTAAAAAAAATAATAATAATAATTTAAATTAAAAAAACAAACAAACACCAAAATATTAAGTTTAAATCACCCCCTTGCCCAATTTTACATATAAAATATATAAACAATACACTAAATTACATGTCGCCACGTCCGAAAAAGTGCGAACTTTTAAATATTTTAATAGTATCTCCATTTTTTATTTTTTTTTTGCCATCTGGTCCCGACAAAAATTAGATTAGCACTGTTCTATTATGGTCCAGACGTTCCATAAAATCTGGAATGCATGTGGCTTTTTTGGTGATATAATTTTCTCACGTGGTATCAAGTATCGCAATACTTTTTTCTGGTACCGAAATCGAGTCAAAATTTTGGTATCGTGACAACCCTAGGTAAGACGTGTGCTTTTTTTTAAAAATAAAATATATATATATATATATTTATTTATATATTTATTTATTTATTTTTTTCCCTTAATCTTGCCGTAATTATGTATTTTAAATTTGGCGACTAAAAATTTAAATTTGGCACCAAAATTTTTCAGGTTAGGAGCCAATGGCTCCTTGAATTTATTTTTTTTTTTTTTTTTAAGTCGGGAGCCCTGCATATTATGTGTCCAGATAACCTGTCAATATCAAACACAAGTTGTGTTTTTTTTCTCCTTTCTTTAGGCTGGTAATTACACTAGCAGATGAGTCAAGCCATTGTCGGAAGATCGCTTGCTCGTCAGTGGAGGAGACTGTTGCTATTACATGCAGCCTTCTCCTTCACAGTATGGAGAGGAGCAGATCACAAATGCCATTGCTCATCTCCATACAGACTTGTTTGCCGGCAGCAGATATTTATTACGCAGCATGATCTGCTGCTGCAAACAATGATTTTTTAAGCCTGCTGAAGGATTGTTTGAGGCCACTACCAGGCCACAATGGGGGACATTGCGGGTGACCCTGGGGAAGCTCGTCCCCGTCGCAGCCTGCTATTGGCTGGTACTGATATTGAGCACCCTGCTGTATCTGCCGTCATCACTGAAAGCACTGACCCCAGCAGATTAACACCTCAGCATTGTGGGGGAGTGAGCTCCCTCTCCAACTCAATTTGTGCCGCACAATGCGATTGTGTGGTGCAGACTGTTGCCATGGCACCTGGATTTCTTACAAAGGCCTCTCGGCCTGCCATGTATGGAAGCCCATGAGGTCCAGCACCCCTGCCAGGTCTGATAGGCAGCTGTCAATGGGAAACAGACAGCTTCAATGCAGTATAATACAGCATGAGACAAAGAATATTTGTGGTCTAGTGAGTCCGGTCAGCAAGACCACTAGACCAAGAATATTCTTTTCTCAATTGAGTGATGATGGGTACAGTTAGATTTTACTCTAGTTAGTAAACCCCATCACCAGACAGGAATATGTAGTCGGCTCCAGACAGTCTTTTAAACCTCTAGGGATAGTCGATTGGCATCTTTCTCTACCCAGTATAGTGCAGTAGTCAGTCATTAAGCAGTTCTTGCCTTTTTTTATACCAAGAGGCATGCCATTGTGTAGCAGAATATCAGTGGGCAACATCTTATCACGTAGCTTATCCAGAAGTCGCTCTAAGGCCCTATGTATATGACGGTTTCTGTTTTGGGCACCTCAAAATACCAGTGTGGTGTTGCATCCACGTTTTTGCGTAAACTTTGACTTAAGAGTCCGCATTTTGCAGACAAGTATAGGACATGTACTATCTTTTTGCTGAACTGACATATTGATGCGTAAAGCACACAGATCATCAGTATGGTTTCCATAATTATATCTGTTTCACAAAAAGACAGACTGGGGGTCATTTATCAAACTGGTGTAAAGTAGAACTGGCTTAGTTGCCCATAGAAACCAATCAGATTCCACCTTTCACTTTCCAAAGGAGCTGTCAAAAATGAAAGGTGGAATCTGGTTGTTGTTGGCAACTATACCAGTTCTACTCTACACCTGTGTGATAAATGACCCCATATGTCTGCAAATGCACACCATGGACCCATTGAAAAGCATGGACTTGCGGACTAAAGGATATACATTGCTGCGTTGTAATGGTAGCTACTGGTGCAGCATGCTAAGATATACGTGAATGCATGCTCAAATCACTACTTTTTCTTCCACCGAACATTCCTATCAGATCAAACCACATATTAATTGTAATAACCCATGTCATTTACAAGATAATGTGCTTGTAATCTACAATATGTGGGCTGCACTTCTCGCCCCCTGGAGAAATAAATTGGTGTACGTATTGTAGGAGCCCATTCAGACCTTAACAATTCCAGCTCCCCCTCCACAAGCAGTTCCCAGCATTTTAAACCTAAACATGATGGTCACACAAGGTATCTTATACTAATGGCAACAGAGCTTGTACGGAAACCAACAAGCGGAGGAGATTGGAGGAAACGCCTACTTGAGGTGGGTTCACATGGTTAGAATCCATAAGACGGAAGCCTTTAAGAGGGGCAGTGTGACTGACAGATCTGTCCTGGTTTCCACTATGCAGGAGTCCAGGCCTGCATAACGGAAACCAGGACAGATTGGTTATGCTGCCCATAGACTTTTGTTATGACTGAATGCAAAACGGAAGCCTTTAAGAGGCATTCCATTTTGCCTTCCGTCATAATAGAAGTCTATGGGCAATCTTATTGGATCAGTCTGGTTTCCGTTATGCAGACAAAAAGTCCTGTTGACAGGACTTTGTTTTCCGTCTTGCATAATGGGAACCAGACGCATCCGTTATGATTCCTATAGACCAGGCATGCTCAACCTGCGGACCTCCAGCTGTTGCAAAACTACAACTCCCACCATGCCCTGATGTAGGCTGATAGCTGTAAGCTGTTCAGGCATGCTGGGAGTTGTAGTTTTGCAACAGCTGGAGGGCCCCAGGTTGAGCATGCCTGCTATAGACTTCTGTTATGACGGATCAAAATGGAATGCCTCTTAAAGGCTTCAGTTTTTACTTCCGTCTTATGGATTCCGTTATTTGCCGTTATAATGGAAAACAAAAACTGAATCCATAACGGTGATGTGAACCCGCCCTTAAAGGGGTATTCTGGTTGTTTGAAGTTGTCCTTATATCCTGTTAGATCAGTGGGGGTCTTACTGCTGGGACCCCCACAATCACAAAAAGGGGGGCACATGCACGTTCATTCGTTTCTGTGGGAGTTCCGGAAATAACAGAGTAGAACGCTGGTTATGCCACTTGGTCTCCGTCTTGGGTCAGATCTGCTGTATTGTTACTGACTTTTCTGTGTGGTCCTGCTTGTGTTCTACCTAATGCAATAGTCACCTAAATTGCAGTTTTTGCTCTGCTTACATTGGCGGTTCCTTCGCCCACATGATGGAGTATCTGGTATTGGGAGTCTATTTATATCTGAAGGCATTTGGCTGAAGTCCATGCCATTATTAAAGGGCATCTGTCAGGCAGATTTGTACCAATGAAACTGGCTGACCTGTTACATTTACACTTGGCAGCTGAAGGCATCTGTGTTGGTCCCATGTTCATATGTGTCCATATTACTGAGAAAAATGAAGTTTTAATGTATGCAAAAAAGCCTCTAGGAGCAATGGGGGCGTTGTCATTACACCTAGAGGCTCTGCTCTCTGCAGCTACTGCCGTGGCCTCTGCACTGTGATTGAATTTAGCCAGGTGTGATCACCTTTTCGCTGCCTGTCCCTTTCAAAGTGCAGAGGGGGTGATAGTTACAGAGAGAGCTGAGCCTTTAGGAGTATTGTCAACGCCCCCCATTGCTCCTAGAGGCTCATTTGCATATATTTAAACATCTCTACGATGTGGGCACATATGAACATGGAACCAACACAGATGCCTTCAGCTGCCAAGTGCACATGGTACAGGTCAGTCTGTTTCATAGGTACAAACCTGCTGACAGATGCCCTTTAAGGACTTATTTGGAGTTTGAAATATGCAAGAGATTTCTGGATGTGCGCAGCATGTTTCTAGCTTTAAATTTTCTAATAAAGCTTCAATGATTTAACTTTTTGCTACAAGCAGAAAAAATATATATATTTACGTCCACAATGGCCATGTGACTAATGAAATTACAGGAGCACCTCTTCAAACAGTTGATCATCCGTGCTTCCACTCTCGTCTGTCTTTTCTGTATCTGTCTGTCATCATAAGTACAGTATGAGATATTTCAGTTTTTTGGTCTCGACAATCCTGGTACAGATGGTCTTGTCTCGTGATATCTCAGCTTTGGAAGAATACATAGTTAAGAGGGCAGAAAATTTTAATATTTTGCTAATCTAAGGGTACATTCACACTAGCGTTAGAAGAATCCAGCAGGCAGTTCCGTTGCCGGAACTGCCTGCCGAATCTGGAAGTCCGTATGCAAACAGATATCATTTCTTTCCTTATGCGTCTCTTGTCAAACCCGGAAAAACAGATTTCTTTTTCACTGATTTTAAAGGTCTGCGCATGCGCAGACCGGGAAACCAGATCAGTTTTTCTGGAACACTTGGTACCGGATCCGGCAAGTGTTCCGGAATTTTGGCCAGAGAAAATAACTGAAGACATCCTGATGCATACTGAACCTTTCCATTCAGAATGCATTGGGACAAAACTGAAGCGTTTTTTTCCCCCCGGTATTGAGCCCCTATGACGGAACTCGATACCGGAAAACTTTTAACGCTAGTGTGAAAGTAGCCTAATTTGAGGAAATACTTTACCTGACTGTTGTCTTTCTTTACAGTTGTCCTTATTTAGCAGTGAAGATTACTCCTGCAATTCCTGTAATAGGCGGAATCCTTGTCTTCTTTGTGATGGGGACGTTACTGCGGACAAGTTTTAGTGATCCAGGTGTCCTTCCACGTGCCACTCCAGATGAAGCAGCAGATTTGGAAAGACAAATAGGTGATTTAAGATGAGTGTTACAAGTAGACATCCTCCATGGATTAGAAAATAAGCTGAAGGATTTATATAAAATGTAAAAAAAAAAAATAGTACGTTTTTAAATCCTTTGTCAGAGTCCATTGTTGAATTACACACTTTAAGTTGCCATTTGTGCAGTCTGTGGATACGTCTTGTGTGATAGTCTGTTCGACACCGGCTGTTTGACTTAATATTGTTGCACAGCTGGTCAAAAAGGGGGCAATTTTTACATCTAAAATCAAGTTTCTTGATAAATAACCCCCATGGTGTCAGACTATGGCAACACTAAATAAGTCTGGTATTGCCATAATCTTACCTGAACAATGAAGTTAATGTCATTCTTAGGGTACTTTCACACTTGCATTGTTTGATTCCGGCAGGCAGTTCTGTTGCAAACTGTATGCAAACGCATGTAATTTTTTCAGACTGATCAGGCATTTTTCAGACTGATCAGGTTCCTGGTCAGTCTGAAAAATGCCTGATCAGTCAGAAAAATGCATTGCAATGCCGGATCTGTTTTTACGGTGTCATCAGGCAAAACGGTTCCGGTATTTTTATTTATTTATTCTCATTTTTAAAGGTCTGCGTATGCGCAGACTGGAAGGATTGATCCGGCACTAATACATTCCTACATTCAGGCAAGTCTTCAGTTTTTTTCGCTGGAGATAAAACCGTAGCATGCTACGGTTTTCTCTTTTGCCTGATCAGTCAAAAGGACTGAACTGAAGACATCCTGATGCATCCTGAACAGATTACTCTCCATTCAGAATGCATGGGGATATGCCCGAGTTCTTTTCCGGTATAGAGCCCCTGTGACGGAACTCTATGCCGGATAAGAAAAATGCTAATGTGAAAGTAGCCTTACCGCCAGCGCTGTGGAGTCGGAGTCTGAGTCGAGGAGTCTGAGTCGGGGGAAATTTTGGGTACCTGGAGTCGGAGTCGGCAAACAATGCACCGACTTAGACTCCGACTCCTACTCCTACTAAATTTAGATTGGAATAAAAAAAAAAAGCAGGTTTAAATGTCCCAATTCACAAAAAGTTATAATTAATGACTTCTCTACTGTAAGAATAAAGACCAATGCATGCAGTGCCTCACGTAACCGCAAAACTAACACGTTAAGTGACCGTGAAGAAGCATGCTTTTCATGTGCTTCACTATATGGCACGCAACGCACAATTAGGAGCTGCAATACTTATACTTTCCATAGTGTTGTGTTCTGCTTTTACAGGGAACGCAGCGTCCATGTGTAACCTAGCCTCTCACTGATAAGGGATTAAAAAAATATGTTTTTTGCAGGACTAGAGAGTGAGACACTTGTATAAGTGAAGGGAATGGAGGGCCAATAGTTCAAGACTGAAGCTGTAAACCATTGGAAAAACTGCTGTCATTTAGCTAAGGCTATAAAAACTTGTAAACTCTGATTGTTAGCTTAAACTTTAAACATGACTATGGGATTCTCCTAGGAAAATCATGTTTTAGAATAAATGCCCCTTCCTGGATCCTCCCACTGCCCTATCTTCAGCAGAAGATCAGCACACAAAGGAGAAAGCAGCTTCCCAGCCAGTAGTCCTGTGGTAGGTTGCGTTTCTTTCCCTCAAGGAATGTATAAAATACATTCGCATATTAATACAGAGAAGTCGGGGAGTCAGAGTCGGAAGTACATAAAACTGAGGAGTCTGAGTCAGAATATTTATCTACCGACTCCACAGCCCTGCTTACCGCACAGTGAATGCTGTAAAAAAAAAATCGCAAAGAATTGCCTTTTTTCGCCATTGCCACCCCACAATTTTATTTTGCATGTTTCTCAATACGTTTTAATGGAATCATTTAATTGTTTAGGAAGTAACTCGTCCCGCAGAAAAAGAAGCCCTCTTATGACCATAACAAATCCACATTTCAATTTTTACATTGAAATTAGAGTAGTTCAGAAATCTGCATCTAAATCCGCAAAACAGAATAGTTTGTGACAAATTTTATTTTATTTTTTTGCAGATCCGCAATTTGCGGACCGTAAAACATATACGGTTGTATGAATCTAGCCTAACATTTGTTTGCTGATTATCGCGCAAATATGACAACTGTCATAGTATTATGCAATGGACAACGCCACATTTTTACTTGCATTTTTCATTATTTTCTTAATTACAATAGGTAAGATCTAGAGGAAGAAGATTTATCTTTAGTTATGTTTTGATTGTTCATCTGGCCCAAACGCCTCCAGTTCCCTGTAGAAATATGGACATTTTCTTTGGTTTTCTTGTTTCACTGTATTGACCTCTTTCTTTCCCTCATTCATAGATGTTGCAAATGGGTCAACGTCAGGTGGATATCGACCACCCCCCAGAACGAAAGAAGTTGTTATAAATGGACAAACTGTGAAACTGAAATATTGTTTTACCTGCAAAATCTTCCGCCCACCTCGTGCCTCACACTGCAGTTTATGTGACAATTGTGTTGGTGAGTAGAAGTAGAAAAATGTTAGCACAGAGCAGCTCCAGTCAGAAAGCCATCTTTCTGTGTATGTGCACCACATCTTCCCCTAGGCCGCTTTCATCCGCAGCATGTCCAAAGTTTTGTGCGGATTTGTTTCCAAATACGCACATTACAGTCTGTGCAGTGCATGAATAATGAAGGAAGAAATACGCATGTAAATCCTGAAGCAATCCTGATGACAATACTGATGGTATATCCTCTAGATCCTGAGCCAGAATACTGACTGATTTTAATACGCTCGTCTGAAAGCGGCCATATACCAGAATGACAAAACCACACACCTGACAGCACTGGTGGGCTATACAACCATGTTAAAAAAGCAGTCCCATTCAAGTTTCCATGAAGCGTATAAGTAGCACGGCTACTCAGTAAAATTCATCCAGTTGGGTTAAGGAGGAAGAGAGGCTCCAGTAGGACAGATTTTTACCTTTTTAGCTTGTTTGACCAAAAGGTAAATCTACATACGTACAAATAAAGAGATTTTTATTTTCAGTGGCAGTGCTTCCGTGGGGTTTCATCCCGTACTTCCGTTCCGCAAAAAGCTAGAACATGTCCTATATTTTTGCGTAACGGCAGGATCGCGGACCCATTAAAGTGAATGGGTCCGCGATCCGCTGCAGCTGCCCCACGGTCGGTGTTCGTGCATTCGCGGGCCGCAGCACAGCCACGGGGTGCACACATTCGTGTGCAGGTGGCCTAAATGGGGTTATGCAGGGGTTTTATATTGGTGCGCTATCCTCAGGATAGGTCATAAAATCTGATCGACAGGGTCTGACACCCATCACCCCCGCCGATCGAAGAGGAGGCAGCGCTCCACACGAGTATTACTTCCTCTTTAGGCCTCTTTCAGACGGGCGTTGCGGGAAAATGTGTGGGTGCGTTACGGGAACACCCGCGATTTTTCCGCGCGAGTGCAAAACATTGTAATGCGTTTTGCACTTGCGTGAGAAAAATCACGCATGTTTGGTACCCGAACTTCTTCACAGAAGTTCGGGCTTGGGATCGGTGTTCTGTAGATTGTATTATTTTCCCTTATAACATGGTTATAAGGGAAAATAATAGCATTCTGAATACAGAATGCATAGTAAAATAGCGCTGGAAGGGTTAAAAAATAAATAATGGAACTCTCCTTAATCCACTTGCTCGCGCAGCCCGGCATCTCCTTCTGTCTCCTTTGCTGAACAGGACCTGTGGTGACGTCACTCCGGTCATCACGTGATCCATCACGTGGGTAAAACATCATGTGATGACCGGAGTGACGTCACCAAAGGTCCTGTTCAGCAAAGGAGACAGAAGGAGATGCCGGGCTGCACGAGCAAGTGGATTAAGGTGAGTTACAGGTTTTTTTTGTTTTTTTTTTAACCCCTCCAGCGCTATTGTACTATGCATTCTGTATTCAGAATGCTATTATTTTCCCTTTATAACCATGTTATAAGGGAAAATAATCCTGATCGGGTCTCCATCCCGATCATCTCCTAGCAACCGTGCGTGAAAATCGCACCGCATCCGCACTTGCTTGCGGATGCTTGCGATTTTCACGCAACCCCATTCACTTCTATGGGGCCTGCGTTGCGTGAAAAACGCAGAATATAGAGCATGCTGCGATTTTCACGCAACGCACAAGTGATGCGTGAAAATCACCGCTCATGTGAACCGCCCCATAGAAATGAATGGGTCGGTGTTCAGTGCAGGTGCAATGCGTTCAACTCACGCATCGCATCTGCGCGGAATACTCGCCCGTGTGAAAGGGGCCTTACTCTGCGTGTTTCAAAAGCCTCGGTGGTGCAGTGTAATTGCAGTCATTTGCTTGCTGCAAGGTAAACTGTGATCAGCGGTTAGGCCTCATGCACACGGCCGTTGTTTGGGTCCGCATCCGAGCCGCCGTTTTGGCAGCTCGGATGCGGACCCATTCTCTTTAATGGGGCCGCAAAAGATGCGGACAGCACTCCGTGTGCTGTCCGCATCCGTGGCTCCGGTCCGCGGCCCCGCAAAAAAAATATAACAAGTCCTATTCTTGTCCGCGCTTTGCGGACAAGAATAGGCATTCATATTGACGGCCGCCTGTTCCGTTCCGCAAATTGCGGAAGGCACATGGGCGGCTTCCGTTTTTTGCGGATCCACGGTTTGCGGACAGCAAAAAACGGCACGGCCGTGTGCATGTAGCCTTATGCACACTCCCTGTCACTTTTTAAAAGTGAGCAGAGATTTGGGTGGAGCATAACAGGAGTGGGCATGGCCTCACACATTCTGACAGATTTACTGCATTTACGCCAGATGTAAATTATGGCACTAATCTATGCCTGCTTTGCTGGTGCACAGACAACCCACAGATGTGCCAAATGTATTAAGTGCACCTCTAAAAGGGGTTGAACAGCCATATATTTTGGTGACCTGTCGTCGGGATAGGTAAACAATATTTCATTGGCAAGGGTCCAACACCTGACACCCCTGCCAATCATCTGTTTGAGGAGGCAATGCTCCATGCGAGCCCCATTTCCCTTCACACTGCGCCTTATCTCCTATGGAACGGCGACTTAGTGTAATTAGAAATATTTGCTTCATTCACTTGTATGGAGCAAGTACTTGTATTACCCTGCACTTATGAGACTGCAGTGTAATGAAGAGGAAGCAGTGCTTGCATGGAGCGCCACCTTCTCTTCAAACAGCTGATCGGCGGGAGTGCTGTGTGTCGCACCCCTGCTGATCAGATATTGATGACCTATCCTAAGGCCTCTTGCACACGACCGTTGTTGTGGTCCGTATCCGAGCCACAGTTTTTGCGGCTTGGATGCAGACCCATTCACTTCACTGGGGCCGCAAAAGATAACCTCTCCTATTCTTGTCCGTTTTGCGGACAAGAATAGGCAGGTATATCAATGGCTGTCCGTGCCGTTCCACAAATTGCGGAATGCACACTGACTCCATCCGTGTTTGCGGACCCGCAATTTGCGGACTGCGAAACACACAACGGTCGTGTGCATGAGGCCTAAGGATGTGATATATAGTTTGTAGTAGATAACCATGTACAGTTGCAAGAAAAAGTATGTGAACCCTTTGGAATGATATAGATTTCTGCACAAATTGGTCATAAAATGTGATCTGATCTTCATCAGTCACAACACAACAATAGACAATCACAGTCTGCTTAAACTAATAACACACACAGAATTAAATGTTACCATGTTTTTATTGAACACACAATGTAAACATTCACAGTGCAGGTGGAAAAAGTATGTGAACCCCTAGACTAATGACATTTGGAGTGAGGTATCATCCAACCGGAGTCCAATGAGATGAGATTGGAGGTGTTGGTTACAGCTGCCCTGCCCTATAAAAAACACACACCAGTTCTGGGTTTGCTTTTCACAAGAAGTATTGCCTGATGTGAATGATGCCTCACACAAAAAAGCTCTCAGAAGACCTACGATTAAGAATTGTTGAATTGCATAAAGTTGGAAAGGGTTATAAAAGTATCTCCAAAAGCCTTGCTGTTCATCAGTCCACGGTAAGACAAATTGTCTATAAATGGAGAAAGTTCAGCACTGCTGCTACTCTTCCTAGAAGTGGCCGTCCTGTAAAGATGACTGGAAAAGCACAGCGCAGACTGCTCAATGAGGTTTAGAAGAATCCTAGAGTGTCAGCTAAAGACTTACAAAAGCCTCTGGCATATGCTAACATCCCTGTTAGCGAATCTACGATACAAAAAAAAACTAAACAAGAATGGATTTAATGGGAGGATACCACAGAGGAAGCCACTGCTGTCCAAAAAAACATTGCTGCACGTTTATAGTTCGTACAAGAGCACCTGGATGTTCAACAGCAGTACTGGCAAAATATTCTGTGGACAGGTGAAACCAAAGTTGAGTTGTTTGGAAGAAACACACAACACTATGTGTGGAGAAAAAGAGACAAAGCACACAAACATCAAAACCTCATCCCAACTATGAAGTATGGTGGGGGGGCATCATGGTTTTGGGGCTGCTTTGCTGCGTCAGGGCCTGGACGGATTGCTATCATCGAAGGAAAAATGAATTCCCAAGTTTATCAACACATTTTGCAGGAGAACTTAATGCCATCTGTCCACCAGCTGAAGCTCAACAGAAGATGGGTGTTGCAATAGGACAACGACCCAAAGCAGAGAAGTAAATCAACAACAGAATGGCTTAAACAGAAGAAAATACGCCTTCTGGAGTGGCCCAGTCAGAGTCCTGATATGCTGAACTGAAACAGTTCTGTAAAGAGGAATGGTCAAGAATTACTCCTGACCGTTGTGCACATCTGATCTGCAACTACAGGAAACGTTTGGTTGAAGTTATTGCTGCCAAAGGAGGTTCAACCAGTTATTAAATCCAAGGGTTCACATACTTTTTCCACCTGCACTGTGAATGTTTTCATGGTGTGTTCAATAAAAACATGGTAACATTTAATTCTTTGTGTGTTATTAGTTTAAGCAGACTGTGATTGTCTATTGTTGTGACTTAGATGATCAGATTGCATTTTATGACCAATTTGTGCAGAAATCCATATAATTCCAAAGGGTTCACATACTTTTTCTTGCAACAGTATATCTCACAGCGCCGGCGCGGGATATCTGCAGCATAACAAGTTAGTACAAAGGCGGTCAGAGGGAAAGGATGGGCGGGCAGAGGGTAGGAAGGGGCGGGGGGATGCAATGAGAAGGCTGAGCAAGCAGGGCACCTAAGAGTAACGCCGCCCTGGGCACTTGCGAGCCCTCATTTGCATATCTTAGATCGTTTTTGAGGGTTCTATAAGTCCAGGATTGATGCCAGAGGTAACGTTTTTATTAACTGTAAGCATGCTAGGGAGCTGTGGGAAGGGTTAAAAAAGTGAAATGCTGGTGACAGACTCCCTTTAATAAGCCAGGTATACATCTGGAGCAAAGAGTAGAAAATCACAAATCATACTGTCGTCAGGACTTTGTCGAGTCGCCATTACAAGGATGGGTTGTATAATTATATAGTGTGATCACATTGTGTTCAGTACTCAAAATTATTAGTTACTATATCCTCCAAAATGACAAGAAAATGTGCATGTTCATTATTTCTGACATTTATGCTTTTTGAAATGTTTGAGTGTTAAACTACACTATAGATTTATATACTCGTTTTCTAAATGGTAAAAATTAAAAATGAACAAGAAAAAATGTAAAATAATGACATGGGTGGTGTGCACTGGTGGTCCATATTTCCAGTATTGGTGCCCTCGGTTGTCTTCTGCTGCGTCTGTTGGTATCACCACTGCAATCAGTAATTGGCTACAGTGGTTGCATGTCAGCACTGCATGTCATTGCAGCTAGAATGGAAACCTAGACCAGCAATGGACCACCGGGGCAGGGGGGGATTTTCGGGTGAGGAATATTTTTCATTATGTTGAAGGTAATCTGTCACCAGGAAAATCCCTGTTTTAAAGGGGTTATCCCATGACTAATCTAAAAAAAATTAAAATCAGTCATCACATAATACATGACAAACCTTTTATCTAACAAAGCTAGAACCAGCCCTGTATCTCACATGGATCCAGAGATTTCCCCATTCATTGTTCTAATTTATATCAAGCCGACAGCTCAAGGGGAGTGTCTTTTCTGCTGCAGCTCAGGGGGCGTGTCCATATTCTCCCTATCACAACTCGGGAAGCACCTGAGGGATGAAACTGAGCATGTGCGGCCTTTTCAGTGAGCCTGTCAAAGAAATAAGAAAAAAACAAACAGCAGGTGGTGCTATACAGATTAATTTTATTGAATAACTCAGTGGCTATGCTAAATTTTTAATTACATACAATTAAAGTATTCAGATCCAGTTGCTGGTCTGAAAACTGTAAAATATTTTTGGTGGGACAATCCCTTTTAAAGGGAATGTGCCGTCAAAAATACCTATTTAGGGCTACTTTCACACTAGTGTTTTTACTGGATCTGGCAGGGTTCAGCAAAAGTGCTTCAGTTACTGATAATACAACCATCTGCATCTGTTCTGAACGGATCCGGTTGTATTATCTTTAACATACCCAAGACAGATCAGTCATAAACTCAATTGAAAGTCAATGGGGGACGGATCCGCTTTCTATTGTCAGAGAAAAATGATTCGTCCCCATTGACTTGCATTGGGGGTTATGCCGGATCAGTCTTGCTCCGCAGCCCAGGATGGAGAGCAAACTAAAACATGTTGTGGTTTGCTCTCCAGTATGGGAACGCAACTAAACGGAACGGAATGCATTTTGGAGCATTCCGCTCTGTTCAGTTCAGTTTTGTCCCCATTGACCATGAATGGGGACAAAACTGAAGCGTTTTTCTCTGGTTTTGAGCCCCTATGACCGATCTCGATACCGTAAAACTAAGGGTACTTTCACACTTGCGGCAGAGGATTCTGGCAGGCAGTTCCGTCGCAGAAACCTGACATTTTAACAGGGGTGTGTAGACTTTTTATATCCACTGTATAAGGATGCGTGCCATTTTTTGGTTGCAACTGCCAGAGTAAATTGTAGGGGACGAACCCTTTAAACCAACTTTGCAGGGCTAGCTCAGCTAAATGTAATGATACCTTTCACTTAGTAATGCTTTTCTTTACACCGTAGAAAACATACTGTTAACGCATTATTCACGTGACCATATTTTTGCTCTGCATCTGATTATCATTTTTTGTGTATCAGATGAGGAGCCATTTATTTCAATTGGGTTGCAAAAGATTTGGACAATACATAGTGTCCGTCCAGAGGACCTCCCCCCCTCCCCAGTCTGCTGGTCTGTTTAGGCATTTAGAACATAGTGCGGGATCTGCGGAAGGGGAAAATGCAGGATGCCTATGGCCGATGTCCGTATTTTGTGGATCCGTGGTTTGCAGTCCTGTGAATGGGGCTTAATTCAAATGCAGGTGCACGGTTAAGGGTGAGTTCACACTTCGGTTATTTCCATCAGTGATTGTGAGACAAAACCAGTAGTGAAACCTACACAGAGATCAGGTATAATGGAAAGCTCTGCACCTGAACTGCGAACTCGGCATAAGTTCTCCAAGGTTGGGCCTAAGCTGCTCTGCGCGCACTTGCACCTTTGCCTTCCTTTACCAGTCCTCTTTCTCTCTTGGTTGACCAGGCCAGATTCCTGCATAGTCTCCTCTGGCCTGGTCAGCCATGGAGAGGGACAGGCTGGCAGAAGAGGCAAGGGTGCACAGTGTCATTGGTCCACCCTTGGTGCACTTAAAGGGTTTCTATCACCTCGTTTTGACATAATTAGCTATCAGACACTAGCGATCCGCTAGTGTCTGCTCTACCAAACAATGCTATTATTATACTACCTTTGTGTGCAGCCGTTTGCCTAAAAAAAACGAACTTTTATTGATATGCTAATGAGCCTCTAGGTGCTATGGGGGTGTCTTTTCAGCACCTAGAGGCTCTGTCTACTCACACAAAATGCCGCCCAGCGCGTCCCTCCAGCCCGCCCATCTCCTCTGGAATGCGATCCTCCCTCTGAGCCAGCAGATGAATTCTCGCGCCTTCGCCGTGCGCGTCTGTATTCGGCGCAGGCGCAGTGAATGTCTGACCGCTCCCTGCACAGACATCTCCACTGCTTGCTGCCAGGCGTCGTCTGTTCCTCGGAACACTCTGACGTCATCGGCGCAGTGGAGATGTCTGTGCAGGGAGCGGTCAGACATTCACTGCGCCTGCGCAGAATACAGACGCGCAGGCGCGAGAATTCGTCCGCTGGCTCAGAGGGAGGATCACATTCCAGAGGAGATGGGCGGGCTGGAGGGACGCGCTGGGCGGCATTTTGTGTGAGTAGACCGAGCCTCTAGGTGCTGAAAAGACGCCCCCATAGCACCTAGAGGCTCATTAGCATATCAATAAAAGTTCGTTTTTTTTAGGCAAACGGCTGCACACAAAGGTAGTATAATAGCACCTAGAGGCTCATTAGCATATCAATAAAAGTTCGTTTTTTAGGCAAACAGCTGCACACAAAGGTATTATAATAGCATTGTTTGGTAGAGCAGACACTAGCGGATCGCTAGTGTCTAATAGCTAATTATGTCAAAACGAGGTGATAGAAACCCTTTAACTGCTCATTTTGTATAGAGATTTCTGTCACCCCACAAAACTCATATTATTTTTTTTTGGATAGTTAGATTCCTCATAGCGCGATATAGGAGAATATAATAGTCTTACTTACTTTCATGCGGCCGATTCTTTATAAAACGAAGTTTTATAATATGTAAATGAGGGCTCTACCAGCAAGTAGGGCGTCTACTTGCTGGTAGCCGCAGCAGAAAACCGCCCCCTCGCCGTGTTGATTGACAGGGCCAGCCGTGATCTCCGCCGGCCGGCCGGCCCTGTCAGTATTTCAAAAATCACGCGCTTCTGGTCATTCGGCGCAGGCGCTCTGAGATGAGGAGGCTCGTCTCCTCAGCACTCCCTCAGTGCGCCTGCGCCGATGACATCACCGAAAGAGAAGACGTCATCGGCGCAGGCGCACTGAGGGAGTGCTGAGGAGACAAGCCTCCTCATCTCAGAGCGCCTGCGCCGAATGACCAGAGGCGCGCGATTTTTGAAATACTGACAGGGCCGGCCGGAGGAGGAGATCACGGCTGGCCCTGTCAATCAACGCGGCGAGGGGGCGGTTTTCTGCTGCGGCTACCAGCAAGTAGACCCCCTACTTGCTGGTAGAGCCCTCATTTACATATTATAAAACTTCGTTTTATAAAGAATCGGCCGCATGAAAGTAAGTAAGACTATTATATTCTCCTATATCGCGCTATGAGGAATCTAACTATCCAAAAAAAAAAGAGTTTTGTGGGGTGACAGAAACCCTTTAAAGGTACTGCAGAATGACGCAACAGATCACGAAGTGAAAGGTGTCCTTACAGTCAGATGACCTAGCTCTATGAGCCATTGCGCCTGTCTTCCCAGAACAGCATCGGCATGCTCATCTGGGGACCTGCATGTAAACATGAATTATTCCTATTAACCCATAGTGACAGACTCCCTTTAATTGTTTGATTACATTTCTTTTATTGTGTGTGGGTTTTTTTTGTTGCCCATTTTGTGTACGATGTGGTAAACCTGGCACTGCCATCCACCCCTTTTGTTTTTTTCTATTGATCTTTTGGAGTGATTGCCCTGTTTAGCCTTTATGCCTCTTTTTGGCACGTCACTAATTACAGAGCAGAATTATAAGCAATGGATGTAGCAAACATGGAATATAGTGTACATTTGTAATTGCCACATTCTATACTAATGGACCTTCAGTAACTTAATAGGCTTTTTCTAGGTAACACAACAAAACCTAAGGATACGCCATCAGTATTAGATTGGTGGGCGCTCCGATTCTCTGCACCCATGGCAATCAACTATTTGAAGAACCCTACAGCTGCAGCCTCATCGCGGTTTCATTGGTCCATACCCCAAATGCCATACACATAGTAGCGTCTGTTTGTGAGTTGGACTTCCACCAGTATGATATTGAGGGCCTATCCTAAGGACACGCCATCTGTGTTATCTCAGAAAACCCTTTTGAATACAAGCCGGTCATGATCACATTGGCATTCATGCACGTTAATTCAGTTATAAAACATTTTGATTAACCCTGTGCCATATATATCTTTTGTTTTTGCCTCTCATTTCAGAGCGCTTTGATCACCACTGTCCCTGGGTGGGAAACTGCGTGGGGAAAAGAAACTACAGATTTTTTTACATGTTCATTTTATCTCTGTCATTTCTGACAGTCTTTATATTTGCATTCGTTATCACGCACGTTATACTTCGTAAGTATGCAGGGGAAGCCAGGTTTTGGGTTTTTTCATCTTTCATCCTAATTTGTTAGTGGTTTTATTTATTTGCATGTGAAAAATTGCATGGAGTATTGGGAGCAGTTTTATGCTAAGGGCAGCATGGTTTCCAACTTATTATTCATTCCATAATTTAATCAGGCTTCTGAAAATGAAATTCCAATTTCCTTTTGTAAGGAAATGAACATGTATTGTATGGAGTTTGCTTCTTTAACTTGTTTCTTCTGATTGGTAGATTGTTTAACACTAGACTTGAGACAGCTGACCTACTTTTCCTAAAAGTACTGATGAATTTTTAATTCATCTTAATGTAGTCAACACCCACATAAAAAATGTATGTAATTTTCATTTTTTTTAGCCCAGTTTACTGAATTCTTCATAATTTTACTGTATGACTGAAAATCTTATGCATAATTTACTTCAGTGAAAAAAATTAAATAAAACCTTGGATAAATTAATACTTTACCAAAGAGATACTAACTAGTCTGCACATCACATTAAGGCCTCCTGCACACGACCGTATGGCTTTTTCAGTGTTTTGCGGTCCGTTTTTCACGGATCTGTTCCGTTTTTCCGTTTTGTTTTTCCGTATGGCATATACAGTATACAGTAATTACATAGATAAAATTGGCCTGGGCATAACATTTTCAATAGATGGTTCTGCAAAAAACGGAACGGATGCATTTCCGTATGTGTTCCGTTTTTTTGCGGACCCATTGACTTGAAAGGAGCCACGGAATGGGATTTGCGGGCAATAATAGGAAATGTTTTATCTTTGAACAGAAAAACAGAAATACAGAAACGGAATGCATACGGAGTACATTCAGTTTTTTTTGCGCAACCATTGAAATGAATGGTTCTGTATACGGAACGCAAAAAACGGCCAGTAAACGGGGAAATAAACCGGTTGTGTGCAGGAGGCCTTATACACATTAATCTGGCCCACAGGAGATCCCAGTTTTTGTTGCATAGGGTGTATCATACCCCAGTCCAAAAGGTGGCCTTGCATCCAGATGCAAAACGTCCTCTGTTTTGGGGGATATTCTGCTCTACTGCCTTTTTCAGGTAGTGTTTCATCGAGTGAACAGTTCACTATATTGATTCCCTAAGAACTCCATTAGTGGTAGTACTGAGTCATGTAGCAGATCTTCCTGTGTTGGAGGCCCAAAAATTGTCTATCAAACCTCCAAATTGTTAGTTCACAGCCAAGATATTGGGAATTAATGAACCATCTTAATGGCGTTATTAAAATAGAAAAGGGTATTTATTTTAAACGAGGTGCTATGAAGACATGTCTGTGGTTTCTATGGTTGCAACTCCAAACTTGCCTCCTCATCTTCTTTGGGATAGGTCTACAGTGTTTTCCATGTTTGCCTCTATCATGCGGTGAAAACTGAGATGGGGGGCTATAACCCTGTGATGGCTACAGTAGGGCTGGGCAATTTTGCCAATAATTATTTTTTTTCCAACTCTGTGGATGGTTTTCGATTTGAATCTCATTTTCCTTATTTTTGTTGATTAAACTAAAAAAATACCATGACAGTACTGAACCATTTACCAGGAGGAGCACTTGTAGAGTAGTGCTGGTACGTGTTACCAGCATCCCTTGACAGGTTATTGCTCACACCAACCAAAATGAAATTATTATTATATTTTTTTTTTCAGTACTGGGGATGGGTCATCAATAGTGGATCGGTGTGGGTCATGCATGGGACACTCCCACCAATCAACCTTTATCTGGAAGTTGATTGCACCAGATCCTGCATAGTGGATGGAAGTAGGGGCAGACTGGGAACTTAAAAGCCCTGGGAAAATCCCAAAAGTTGTAGGTCCAAACTGACAGAAGGCAGGGACAACACAAGTAGGTGGGCCAGCAATAAGATAATTCAGCCCATCACCACCCCCAGCAAAACCAAATACCATAGTGCAGCACAATATATTGCCCCAGCAAAACCAAATACTGCCCCCGCAATCCGTCCCCTAGGCACCATCTATCGGAGCTTGATGGGGAGGGGGGGCAGGTGGATACATACTTGTGCGGCTTTCTCCATTGTAGTTTATAGGAATCGAGAAACGCTCGGCTAAAACCACAGACATGTCCAGGCTCCTATTCTTGGGAATGCCAGTTAGTAGAATACGGGACCCCATTTTCTCAGCAGTCGAGGGGGGGGGCGGGGGCGGGGGTTAATAAGTGGGAACCCCCTATCAGATGTTTATGGAAAAATGTTGGGAATGCCTCTAGGTTTTAATGTGGTCCTATGGCCCTTGTACACAAGAAAAAGGTCTTCTGTCTATTGTAGGCAGTCCTGGACATTAGAACCAAATGATCCGGTTATGCCAATATGTAGTCACAATTATGGGTCACCTGGTCCTCGGCAACATACCAGGCACAGAATGGCGAGGTGGCACAGGGCACATGCAGAGAGCAGACCCTCCAGTGCCCTTATCTCATACACCATGGAGTGACAGCTTTTCGCATGTCTGTTATGGTGAAGCACTGCAGCAGCCACAAGAGGAGGAGCTATAACGGGAGTCTCCGCCCACCGGGGGTTTCTATCAATAGTGCTGATAGCGGATCATCCCAGGCCCCCTCCTGCAGTGTCAGGGGGAGTTATGCGTGCACATGTTCCTATACCTGTGCTCCCAGTTCTAGGCACTACAGCGCTCCCCTGTCTCCCTGGCTAAGCCCCCTGAAATGACAGCCAGTGGGAATGTCAGTCTCCAAGCAGATGGTCCTGAGAGCCATGTCTCTCTCATGCTGCTGCTGTCTCTCCCGCCTTTTGTCTGCACCTCCTCTCCAGCCCCTACTCTCCCTCCCAGCAGGGTCTTCACTAATCTTTATTCAGAAACAAGGCGGACTTATGAGGAGGCAGTGAGGCAAAAGACAGCGGGGTTGTGAAAATCAATTCGAGTCTGTTAAGAAACAGAATAGTCAAAAGCCTCAAAGGCTAATTAATCAAATGAATTTGATCGCCCAGTCCTAGGCTACAGCTGACTGGCCTTTAATAGGTTGTTACTTTTATGTGTATGCATCTTATTACTTGTATGGACACTCTTCCTCCTGGGGAGTGGGAGCCAAAGGGACTTCTTTTTGTATTGTATTATTTACTTGAAAATAAAATTATAAATGGTAAAAAAATATACTACTACTGCTTGTAAGAATAGAAAAAAAACTGCATCATGTGACTATTATATTTTGGCATTCGGCAGATTCTAGTTGAATGGATTAGTCAGTGGCTGAGGGACAGGCAACAGAGGGTTGTAGTCAATGGAGTATATTTAGACCAAGGTCTTGTTACCAGTGGGGTACCTCAGGGATCTGTTCTGGGACCCATATTGTTTAATATCTTTATCAGCGAAATTGCAGAAGGCCTCAATGGTAAGGTGTGTCTTTTTGCTGATGACACAAAGATTTGTAACAGGGTTGATGTTCCTGGAGGGATACACCAAATGGAAAAGGACTTAGGAAAACTAGAGGAATGGTCAAAAATATGGCAACTAAAATTTAATGTTGATAAGTGCAAGATAATGCACCTGGGGCGTAAAAACCCAAGAGCAGAATATACAATTAGTGATACAGGGATTTTGGGGTCATTATTTCAGAAGACTTAAAGGTAGGCAGACAATGTCATAGAGCAGCAGGAAATGCTAGCAGAATGCTTGGGTGTATAGGGAGAGGCATTACCAGTAGAAAGAGGGAGGTGCTCATGCCGCTCTACAGAGTACTAGTGAGACCTCATTTGGAGTATTGTGCGCAGTACTGGAGACCATATCTCCAGAAGGATATTGATACTTTGGAGAGAGTTCAGAGAAGAGCTACTAAACTAGTACATGGATTGCAGGATAAAACTTACCAGGAAAGATTAAAGGACCTTAACATGTATAGCTTGGAAGAAAGACGAGACAGAAGGGATATGATAGAAACTTTTAAATACATAAAGGGAATCAACAAGGTAAAAAAGGAGAGAATATTTAAAATAAGAAAAACTGCTACAAGAGGACATAGTTTTAAATTAGAGGGGCAAAGGTTTAAAAGTAATATCAGGGGGGCGTGGCTTCGGCATGGCGGCGTGAGGACGTGTATGAAGAGAGCTCCGTGACCAGATTCAGGAGAACACGCAAAGACTGCTCCCCTACTCGCCTTTCCTGGCCATGACTAAAGGGAGACGATCGAGGAATCAGCCTGCGGTCCCCCCTGAGCAATCCATCGGCCGCTTCCTCCGTTCCAGCCAGCAGGGAGGTTGTGACTCACCCACAATGGCCGCCGCTCCTCCGTCACTGCGCCCAGCAGCACCGCCGTTTTCACCAGCGCCGGCATTGGAGACCGCCCGGCCGCAAGATCGACACCTGGGGGTTGAGAGCACTTACCAAGCGGTCTCTGCAGTGAGTAGCCAGGTCGCCAGCCTGACTTCTTCATGGCGCCACGCTGCATCCTCCCAGCCAGACCCTGCAATTACCGCTAACCAGGCCGGTTCTGGGCCTATTGAATCGGAGGGCCTGCGTCCCGCTGCCGCTTCTCCCTATGAGGTAAACAGACACCCTGCCGAATCTAGGCAGCCTATGGACAGGGCCCCTGCCCACTTGGTGTCCCCTGTCACTACTTCCAAGGAGAGCCCTGTGGTAGATAAGACTCCTCCCTTGATGGCAGCTATTCCCACTCCAGGCCGCATGAGCCCGGTCCCAGCTACCCAGTCCCTTAGCCAAAACGTGCCGGCCATCTTCTCCACGCAGTTACAGCAACCAGAGGAGCCACTGGGGTCCCCTTTACCCCCACCCTCCATTGACCGCACGCTGGCAGAACTCTGGGAAATGATTAGGGCCCTACCCACTAAATCAGACCTGGAGGCTCAGTTGGCCCGTATTGAAAACAAACAGGCTCAAGCCCTGCAAGCTGTCCGGGATGACGTCCATCATCTGGATGACCGTTTATCCTCGCTAGAGCACCGCTATGCGGTTACCGCTTCCGTGGTTCATTCCCACTCAGAGTCACTATCTGCACATACTCTTCAAATGCAAGATTTCTCTCTACACCTCGACGACGTGGAAAATAGAGGCCGCCGGAATAATCTTAAGCTTCGCAACATCCCGGAGTCTGTTCCTAATGACCAATTACATTCCGTCGTGGTCAGCATCTTTAATTCAGTCTTGGACAATTCTCCTCAGACCAAAATTGAACTGGACAGAGTCCATAGGACTGCAGGACCCAGAAACCGTGATGTAGACAGACCGCGTGACGTCATATGCCGGGTCCATTTTTATACAGTCAAAGAAAGTATCCTGCGCAAGGCCTGGGAAAAGAAGGAGATTTACTTTGAGGATATACCAATCTCCATTCTGCCTGATGTATCCCGTCTGACCTTATCGATGAGAAGAATGGTCAGGCCCCTGTTGGAAGCAATCAAGGACGCAGGAGCATCCTATCGTTGGGGACATCCATTCCATATTATTGTCAGATACCCTAACGGCCAATCCATACAGGTCCGTTCTCTGGACCTCTCGGAAGTCCAGAGAGACCTGACTGAGTATTTTGCGACTAATATAACTCCCGAGAGCGACCCTCTTACCATATGGGAGGCCCATAAATGTTATATCAGAGGCACCTTTATTAAACTAGGGTCTCGTTTGAAGAAGGAAAGGGCAGCAAAGATATATACTCTCCTAGCGCGAATACACGCGATTGAACAGCAGCACAAGGAGACACTGGACTTGCAGCTGGGAGCGGAACTTACCCAGCTGAGGGACCAGATTCGCTCTTTGTGCCTTTCAAAAGCCAAAGCGACCTTGATTAAGTGCCGTAGACATTTCTATGAACACGGTAACAAACCAGGCAGAACCCTAGCACGTGCGTTACAAAAGACAAGGCTGCGATCCTTTGTCCCCCAGGTATCTCTCCCCTCCGGTAGAAAGACCTCTCTCCCGAAGGAAATAGCAGAAGCATTTAGATCCTACTACCATACCCTGTACAACCTTGACGACTCATCAATCCGTTAGCCCTGAATCCAGACCCTCAGTGAGAACGTATCTTGAATCAGCGGGTTTGCCATCTATGCCTCCAGAAGCGGTTTCTGACTTGGAGACACCCATATCACTGTCTGAGTTACAGGCAGCTATTAAGGACTCTCAGACAGGAAAGGCCCCGGGTCCAGATGGACTTAATCTTTCCTACTATAAACTGTTTAAGGACATTTTGCCTGTCCATTTTATAGCTGCCTTTAACTCATTGGATGGGGCCCGCACGCTTCCAAATGACACCCTTAGGGCACATATCACAGTAGTCCCCAAGGAAGGGAAGGACCCCTTAAGTTGCCAGAGCTACCGTCCCATTTCCCTGATCAATGTGGATCTAAAATTGTTTTCCAAAATACTGGCCACTCGCCTGTTACCTCATTTACAGAAATTAATCCACTTAGACCAAACGGGTTTTTTACCTCTAAGAGAAGCCCGCGACAGTACCACGAGAGCAATTAACATGATCTACCGTGCCGTTACTTCCAAGACTCCAACTTTATTCCTATCTACCGACGCCGAGAAGGCGTTCGATAGGGTCAATTGGGAATTTATGTTCGAGACCCTACGCTGTGTGGGTATGGGGGACAAAATGATGGCTCGAATTACTAACCTCTACTCCAACCCCTCGGCGGTGGTCAAGGTGAATGGTCAGTTTTCCATGCCCCTGTCCATCCGTAATGGTACGAGACAGGGCTGCCCCCTATCCCCTCTAATATTTGTGATTTGTCTAGAGCCGCTTCTGTGTCACATAAGGGGGAACCCCGATATTTCAGGACTACGGATTCATGAGACTTCGCACAAGGTTGCAGCTTATGCTGATGATCTTTTGTTCTTTCTTACCAACCCCAGAGTTACCCTTCCAAACCTTCTTCAGGAGCTTAAAATATATGCTCACTTCTCGAACTTTAAAATTAATTATCAAAAATCGGAGGCCCTAAACATAACCCTTCCCCCCTCCTTGGTTCAATCTATTTCAGAGAACTTTTCATTTAAATGGGCTCGTTCATCCTTGAAATACCTGGGGATTCTACTGACCCCCACACTTGCGGAGCTCTACCAGGTCAACTATCCACCCCTTCTTCGAACCATAAAAGCAGACTTGGACAGGTGGCATATTGGTATGTTCTCTTGGTTTGGAAGGATCTCTATTTTTAAAATGAATATCCTGCCAAAGATTCTATTTTTCTTCCAAACCCTACCGATTCACATCCCCAGACTCTTCTTCCACTCTCTCCTGAAAATGCTGACCCATTTTATATGGGCAGGCAAACCGTCCAGAATAGCCAGGTCAATACTTTTTCGTCCTAAGCTGGAGGGTGGTCTTGGGCTCCCTGATTTCCTTTCCTATCATAGGGCATCGCATCTTCTTAGGATAGTTGATTGGTGCCGACACCAGGCATATAAACAATGGGTCTCAGTTGAGCAGTCCTTCCTGTCTGCTCCATTGTCAGCCATTCCTTGGTTGTCCACCCAGGTCCCATTGGAGGCTCGCTTACACCCAACAATTGGCCCTTCCCTGAAAGCCTTAGCCAGCATTCAGAATCGCCCAGGTATTTCTCTATCCCCCTCTCCCATGTTCCCTATTTTCGGGAACCCTCAATTTCCCCCAGGGTTAGAGCGAGGTCCTTTCAAAGAGTTAATGAACTGCAACAAATTTAGAGCCCACCATTTGATTACCTCGGATCAATGGCTCACACCACAACAGATCTCGGAGTCTGTGGGTCTGCCTACCCTCAACCCCTGGCAATCTAGACAACTCACTCACTTTCTGTCTACACTTCCTCCTGCGTCTACATACATTCGTGCTAAGACAGATTTTGAGGCCCTCTGTGAACAGTCTGGAGTGACTAGACGTACCCTTTCCCGCACATATAGTCTGCGAACATCCCCCCCCCCCGGACCAACCTCCCCCTAATTTGATCTCCCAATGGGAAACTGATTTAGCAATAACTCTTTCTTCAGAACAACGGTTGAGGTTATATACATGTATTCACAAATCTTCTATGGCCAGTAATGTCCAGGAGGCGGGTTTCAAACTTATGTCACGTTGGTACAGGGTCCCAACTAGGCTCAACTCCATCTTTCCATCTACCTCGCCCATGTGCTGGCGTTGTGGCTCTGAGAGGGGTACATTATTACATGTATTTTGGTCTTGTCCCCTTCTCTCGGCATTCTGGGATTCTGTGTGGGGGATTATATCGAAATTTACTACATACACCCTCCCGAGGGAACCGGCCTTTTTCCTGCTCCATCAGTGCGAGATTCCTCTGTCATCCTACAACAAATCTGTGGTAAGACATTTGGTGAACGCGGCGAGAGCTTGCATCCCGTGCCTATGGAGGCAGTCTTCCGCTCCCTCCGTAGCAATGTGGATCAGTAGAGTCCAGGAGATTATGAGAATGGAGGATCTCACTTCTTCTTTGAGACACACAGAGAAAAGATTCTCTAAAACTTGGAGTCACTGGTTGATCTTCTATGAATCGGCTGAATGTAAGTCGCTATTGTTACCTGAGTGAAAGTAGGGTTTGCGATTGCTGTCCCCCTTTCCTTTACCCTTCTTCCCCTTTCCCCTTCTTCCCTCCCCTGTTTCCCCATCTTCGTGTCTACAATTTGTTTGTATTTCATTTACATAATTTTGTTCCACAGTTGTTTGTGGTTTCTCCCGAGTAGGGATATAGAATTCTACGACCCATTGATTGACATTTACTTTACCTTTGCTGTGATACTGAGATTTATTCAACATCTGTCTCGTTATTTGTCATGATTTGAGGTCATTTATTTTATTAATGCTATGATACTGAGATGTATTCAACATCAGTCTCATTGCTTATCATGCTTTGTTCCTTTGAAAATTTAAAATTAAAATAAAGAATTTATAAAAAAAAAAAAAAAGTAATATCAGGAAGTAGAGAGTAGTGGATGCATGGAATAGCCTTCCTGCAGAAGTGGTAGCTGCAAATACAGTGAAGGAGTTTAAGCATGCATGGGATAGGCATAAGGCCATCCTTCATATAAGATAGGGCCAGGGGCTATCCATAGTATTCAGTATATTGGGCAGACTAGATGGGCCAAATGGTTCTTATCTGCCGACACATTCTATGTTTCTATGCTGTTCACTATTCACGTAAAAAAATGAATTTTTTTATTATTATTAGTAGTATCAGTAGTAGTAGTCTCTTAATGTCTCCATACTGCTTAAAGAACACGTTTTCGGGTACCCCTTCAATCAAGTGTACAGGGGCCTGTGCTCCTATTTGAATGGAACGGGTCACACGAGCACCTCTGCTCCATTCATCTCTATGGGACTGTCAGCAACGCATAAGGACTCTGCTTTCTTTGGCAGATCTGTAGTGCTGAATGGAGCTGCAAGTGGGTATGTTTTAATACAACAGTGAAAGCAAATTTTGTACAGTGTTGGGAAATTAGTATGATATTAGCTTCTAAGTAAAGGTGGCCATATACATTAGATAAATGTTGGCTGGACAGGCCGACCATTTAATATGTATGAAGGCAGAGGTCACAATAGACCACTGTTCAGGCCATTTTACTCCCTTAAAAAAAAAAAGGCTCACACATTACATGACTTTTCCCTGCCATTCATTAGTTCAGTGCCCGCTGAGAATGGTGCCTGAAACAGCCTATAACAAAGCTCCTTACAGCAAGGAGCATTATTGGTTGGCTTCCCAGACCTTTCAGCACACTGCTGTGGAGGGAGAGCGCGATCTACATGTATAACTACCTGCGCACACCATCTGCACATGGCAGCTCTACCAGGACCCAGAGCACCATGTACAGGAACTACAGCAGTGCCTGCCCCACTACCGGTGAATGGCAGCGGTGCCTGCGGTTTCTACTCAGGATGAGCCCAGTAAGGTAGCTGCCCTTTTTGTGTGGTGAGGGGCACTGGGTAGAGTGTACACAGAGTATCAGTGCGAAGATGTTACACTATGTGAATTCATCCGTCATGTGGCGTATGGCCTTCAGTGAGTGTATGCTTTGACTAGGAGGAAAGGGCCTGCCCGTGGCACTGCCGTTTTGAAGTGGCCCTGTACATGTGGAGGGCAGTAGGTTTTGTGAGAGGAAGACAGTGGCAGAAAGGCCTGTGTCCTGCTGTGTGTGTATGACATGTCATAGGATCCACTGGTTTCAGAGCTTTAGTTTCCTGGAGTCAGGGCCCCCAAAGATGCCTGTAGTCCCCAGAGATCTCTGCAGCTGTATGCCACCTGTAACCGTACTCATTTATGACCTGTCTGACTTGTGTCTTAAATCCCAATACTAAAGTACAGGGATGTCGGGTGCAGTATATTTGACTGTACTTTATATTGGCTTATTAACTCAGAGGGGGAGGGTGATACATTTACATGGGGAAGTGATGCTGATTACTTGGGATTGTATTTTGGAGGGGGCTAAATGGAGGGGAGAGATGTTATTTAGACTAGTAATGGTTCCCCTGCATAAATACTTATTTCATAAGTATACATAAATCTTGGGGCATCTTCACACCACCGCTATTTATTTCTGTCCATTAGATGAGCAGAATGACCAACATAATGGAAGTGGCGGTTTGGGCACATAACTGAGTTGTACAGACTCCATGGACTATAATGGCATCTGTTCAGTTTCTGTTCTTGATTTGCCTTTTTACCAGACAGTCTTGCAAGCAAGGCTTTTATGTCTTGGCTTTTTGACAAAATCAGCAACAGAGACCCCGAACTGAGCCTCCAACGCAGATGTGAACAAGCCCTTAACATTATGTAAGCCTGTGTATTTATTTCTATTACTGCAACTTTCGTACCCTTCTCTGCTAAAAATGCTCCTCTAATATAAGAGAAGTATTTTTAATCTTCCAGTAAAAATTTTTTATGCAACCTGTGTGTGAGGGTGTTCTGACAGCAGATGTCAGAAGATCAGGCAGTTTATTTTCAGTATGCCTGATCCTTTAGCTTTCAAGGGAGATGAGCTGTTTGTAGAGGTGCCAGTGTTTTGTCCTCCTTTGCAAACACATGCATCTTTGGCCAAGTGTTCATTTATATAGGGGGGAGCGTTGTAAGGGCTCATGCACACTGCCATTGCAATTTGCGGTCCCTAATGCATGGGCAACATGTATGCGGATTCTGCAGACTGATCCAGACCTATTCAACTTTAATGGGTCCGTAATCCGTCCCCACTGTAAAAAAGTAGAACATGTTCTACTTTTTTGCAGTGCAGAGTCACGGAGAGAAACCCCACAGAAGCGCTCCGTAGTTCCTCCGTGCGGTTCTGTGCCTCTGTTCTGCACTGCACCTTCCTGATTGCGGACCCATTCAAGTAAATGGGTCTGCATCCGTGATGCGGTGAGCACACGGCCGGTGCCCACATATTATGGACCTGCTGTTTGCGGGCTGCAATACGGTCACAGCTGGGCAACGACCGTGTGCATGAGCTCTGTCAGCTCAATGTTCTTCACCTTCTTCCATTTTGATTTTGGATGTTTTTTTCAACATTTAAGTCACATTACTAGCTTGATACATTTTCTTCAAGTTTCTTCATGGCATCCTCCGGGAATAGTGAATGTATAGAGATGGTAAAATAGTATACATTTATCACAGTGTCAACCTCTTTAGTGCCTATGTAGCAGTTCATTTTCAGCAAACAGGAGATAAATTTAGAATGAAAAGGACCACTTAAAGGGACCCTTAACATGCAAATGAATGATCAACGTAACCGATAGATAATTGTGACCAGGGTTTTCAGTATGTTTCGGAAAACACTTGTAGAAGCCCCACAGAGAGCACAAGGTTAATGTTCAGGTCATGGGTTTCATTTTTCTCTGGGGAATGGATGAGGGGGCATGGCCGAATGTATCATTCCCCCCCACTATTGCTGACCTAGTGGGGGAATGCCCCTCCTGCAGCCAGTTGTCTTACAGCAAGACACTTCATACTGAGGAGAAGGAGGGTAGCGTGACTGAAGGCTCTCCTGTAAAGAGGATTCAAGTAAGTAGAGCAGGCTCACAGGAGCCCGCTCAGCTAAATCCTGGCATAGCCCATCTGTAAGTGCTGTGCTTGAATTTACCTAAGATCAGGGTGGAGGCAGGAGCAGTGATCTGTACAAAGTGCTCCACAGTACACACATACACCGCCAACATGTCAGCATGTACAACTGTAGTGGCAACTTCAGATGGCTATTTCTCTATTAAAAAACATTAATAAAGTATATTAGAAAAAAGAAATTTAGGACATTTAGAGCATTTTAAAAACCAATTTATTTTTTTTATTTTTTTTATAAAGTTTAGTTACTCTTTAAATGATTCTAAAAGTTTACTACAGCTTCACTGCTTCCACTTTTTTCAGTCCTGCTTCTGCTGAAATCAAGTGTAAATTGAATAATAAGTGTACAGTTTTGCTTTGTCCCTCTTATTTTTTTATTTTTTTTAATGTCTAGGCTCGCAACAATCTGGATTTCTCAATGCCTTAAAGGACAGCCCGGCAAGATATCCTTTACCTCAGTAACATGTAGTAAAGATTTACCCATGGAGTTTAAAAGAAGGGTTTATATATAATTTGCTTGTACTTGTATGAATTTTTTTTTTTCGTAGGCATCGATTTATTTGTGGTGTGTGTGTGTGTGTGTGTATATACATATCAGGGGTGGCCAACCCGCGGCTCTCTCGAGGCTGCATGCGTCTCTTTGCCGCTTCAAGTGGGGCACTTGCGGTGGAGATGGGAAGCAGCTGCGCAGCCTAATAGAGAACATGATATGTGCCGCTCTCGGCGCGTACCATGTTCTCTTCACTAGCACAGTGGAGAAGGAGGGAGTCCCTCCCTCTCCACTGTGACGCGGCTGCCACCAATGGGGTGATAGCAGGGAGGAGAAGGCGAGCGGTGTGTACTATTCATTGGTGGCTGTTCCGATCGGAGCCCCAGCAGTGTAATCCTGGGGCTCCGATCTGTTACCATGGCAGCCAGGACGCTACTGAAGCCCTGGCTGCCATAGTCGGCTCCCTGTTGCGGTGTGTACTATGCACAGGGCAGCAGGGAGAGTGTGAGATCCTATTCACCATAATAGAGCTCTATTAGGGTGAATAAGACAAGGGTTCTAGCCCCTAAGGGGACTAATAGTAAAAAAAAAAAAATATATATTTTTTTTTTGTACAAACAATAAAAAATAAACATATTACATATCACCATGTCCGAAAAAGTGTGAACTATTAAAATATTTTAAAAAAATAGTTTTTTTTTTTTTTTCTGGCTTTGTGTCCGTAAGGTTGGCCACCCCTGGTATATATATGTATGTGTGTGTGTATATGTGTGTATATATATATATATATATATATATATATATATATATATATATATATATATATATATATATATATATATATATTATTTATTTATTTATTTTTTATATTTATTATATGTATATAACCTCCACAGCAGCCGCCCCTCTCCTTAACAGTAATTTCCACAACACCCTGTCCCCTTAACAGTGACCTCTATAGCAGACCGCTCCCTTAACAGTGACCTCCACAGCAGCCTGCTCCCTTAACAGTGACCTCCACAGCAGCCTGCTCCCTTAACAGTGACCTCCACAGCAGCCTGCCCCCTTAACAGTGACCTCCACAGCAGCCTGCCCCCTTAACAGTGACCTCCACAGCAGCCTGCTCCCTTAACAGTGACCTCCACAGCAGCCTGCTCCCTTAACAGTGACCTCCACAGCAGCCTGCTCCCTTAACAGTGACCTCCACAGCAGCCTGCCCCCTTAACAGTGACCTCCACAGCAGCCTGCCCATTTAACACTGTCTATCCTTTAACGATGCACTGAAACATTAAATGAAATAGATGAAATATACCCGTGCGAAGCCGGGTCCTTCTGCGCAATATTCATATATTACTGCAGCTGGGGAATCTATTGTGACTTTTGTCAACTCCCTAATGTACGGACAGTTCACTGTTGTCTGAGGAATGAAGAAACTGAAGTTGATACTACTGGTAGAAATATCTGTTAGGGTGGTGTCACACACAGCTTTTTGTGGCAATTTTGATGGTTTTTTTGAGCCAGAAGTGGATCCAGCAGGAAGGAGACATACAGTATGTGTTTGCCCTTGATGTTTCCCAATCCGTCCCAACCCACTTCTGGCTTTGGCTCAAACAACTGTATAAAAAAAGCTGCGTGCCGTGCTGCACCACCCTTATGATGTTCCTTCACTAATGTGGATCTTCCTTGACTTCTATTTCACCGTCCTCGAAGCTGTGGTGTGTTTCTTTTCTGTTTGGTCAATTGTTGGCTTGTCCGGTTTCCACACATATTTGATCAGCTCAAATCAAACTACCAATGAAGATGTAAGTACAGGAATTGTGCTATAGAGTATTATTTCTTTAGTACTTATGTAGTAGCAACAAATGTGGTTGTGTGTTAAAGAGATTATATTACCCTGTAATATTACTACTAACCTTAGAGCTGGGATCATTCATGATGAGCATTAACCATTGTTTTGTGCTATGTAGAATAATATCAAAAGATCTTTTATTCCCCATGTTATCTCGATGGACTTTCTACCTTTGCATATTGCCAGTCTACTACTACCATACTACTACTCAGGGGTGTAGCTATAGGGGAAGCGGCTGCTTTGGGGCCCATCTAGGTGGGGGACTAAAAGATTTTCTTGTCAGGACCCTGTCAGCAGTGACACTGTAGGAAACGGACGGAGCGGCTGCCGGGCCTTGTTTGAGAGCACGATTGACTACCCTCAGGAGTCGGAAGTTGCTGGGAGAGGGGCCCATTCAAAAATTTGCTGTGGGGCCCAGTCATTTCTAGCTACACAACTGCTAGCCAGATATTAATACAGTGCTAAATGTTTTTGCTGGTCTGAGGGGAGGCGGGCGGGGTCGATATCCCTACTTTTCTTAGTTTCCACTCTATTCATCCCTGGCTTCTCCATCTGCTTAATTAGAATGTTTGATCCTGTAAAACCCAACCTGAAAGTTACTATTGAATAGTAATGTCTTAAGATGACCTGGTTTTATATTTAGACTTCTCTACATGAAAAATGCCACTTGCTGAAGTGAGACAACCCCTTTAATTATATCCTATATAAGCTCATGGTTTTCATGGTCAGCCAGTCTGGGACACAATATATTTGCTCGCCACACAGTATTTTACCTGAATACAGTCATCCAGATTCTAGTGAGCCTGTGCAGAATGTAAGATGAATTTGTAGCACTTCCCTTAGCAGTAAGTATTTTATCCTCCTTATAATTGCAGATTAAAGGTTCCTGGTCAAGTAAACGAGGGAAAGAAAACTATAATCCTTATAGCTATGGCAATATTTTCACGAACTGCTGCTCTGCTCTTTGTGGACCAATAAACCCAAGGTAAAGTTCTTGGAAGCCCTACCTGTGTCATTAGGCATGTTGCCTAGTAATACTAGCCTGGCTAAAGATGCCTTTCAACCCCCTTTAATGCGGCATGTTGCCTAGTAATACTAGCCTGGTTAAAGATGCCTTTCAACCCCCTTTAATGCGGACATGATTTCCATAGTTGTACTGGCCCTCCATATTTGTCACAGAAGCACAGCCTCTTTTTATCACAGTTTTGTCTATATAATTATTTTCTTATTCTTTGTTTTAAGCTTAATTGACCGCAGAGGAATTGTGCAAGCTGATATGGCACAATCAGTCACACCATCCAATGGATTGACTATGTATGGTTCTACTCAATCCCAGAGCAATATGGTAAGATAAGCTAAGTATTAAGTCTTTCAGAAAAGCTGAGCGTTACGTGCTGGATCTCGTTTTAAAGGGTTTTAGACTTGAATCTATAGTACAGCTAACTACTGCAGCCGGAGAGCAGTCTAAGATAGTGTGCTTCATCTGATGGGGCTATTGTATTGACTGGCAGGCCATCCTGGGATGCTGTGCCATTTTACAACTATACAACACATGTTCCGAATCCCAAAATTGCTAAGTGTCAAGAAACAAAGCAAATAACATAATAAAAAGGCCGACAGGATTGTGTGACCACACAGATGTGCTGCTGTACTTGTGGATTTCATATCCTTTACGTGAGCATGCAGACCTGCTCTGATTTCTTTAGCCTAGCACACATCTTCCCACTTTTTTCTCAGTTTTGTGAACCTGTAGAATTATTGTATTTTCACTTATAATGAACATGCAGTATTAATTTATTTTTGTATTCTTTATTTTTCATTAAGATAATGCACACTTACAATCAGTGACATTTTGTAGCATGTGTACGATTTTGTCACAAAAACATGTGAAAACTTTACAATTTTGTCATAAAACAGGTATAAACGTTGTACTTAGTTTACATGTAGATCATACATTATCCTAGCGTCTCCATGTCTTCCCCTCCTTCGAAGAGGATGAGGGCCACGACATGAAGAAGCCAAGAACTGAGAGAGGGGGAAAGAAAAAAGGGTGGGGGGGGGAGAGGATAGATGGATATCCATAAGGTATCTGAGTTACCAACATAGCATATTTAAAATGTCTTCTTGCACACATAAAGTGTTTTAGGAGTTTTCCTGTTGCCTTTGAGCCTGAAACTGCTTCCATGGTGCCCATAGTTTAATATACCTATCATTGGTTCTGTTAGCTCTTCAAAAAGGCTGATTTGGTTCGTTTTTGAGAGCCATTCCTGGAATGACGGAGGCTCTTTACTGAGCCAGTGAATAGGTATGAGGGCTTTTAGCCGCTGCTAATATGAGTGAATAGGTTTTTCTTTGGTAGGTAGGATGGGCTTGGCCTTGCCAAGACAATTTGATCAAGTTTGAGGGTGAAGGAGGCTGAGCAGACCTTTTGGATAGTTTCCTCAATCAGTTTCCAATATGCGGTAATAAGTGAGGCACTCATACCATATATGGGACAAGGAGCGAACATGTGTCTCAAATCTCCAGCATTCCCTGGATTGCGATAGATTGTGTGTATAGAGCTAGTCTGGGGTTCTGTACCACTGGGTTAGTAGTTTTGTAATGGTTCTCTTGTAACCTGGTGCATGTCGAGAAACCATGTGATGTACGAAGAATAGCTTTTATCTCCTCATCTGTTAGTGTAATGTTTAGCTCCCTCTCCCAGGAGTAGAGGAATGCTGATTTAAAACAAGCTTGTGGGGCGATAAGTGGAGAGTAGAGTTTGCTTACTTTCCTCTGTGCTGGTAGACCTACTGATAAAATGGTTTCAAATGTCGTACGTTGTCTTTTAAAGGAAAAGGCCTGTAGGAACCTCTCTGCTACTCTCTTGAAATGTGCTATATGAAGTGAGTTAGAGGGTGCATGCTGCAATATATTTTGTAGTGTTTCTTGTGATGGCATCACATTAGAATGGAAGAGATCAATAATAGCGATATCTCTAAGCTGTTTCCAAAAATCCGCATAAGACGAGTTGATGCTAGTTACAACAATAGGGAGTAGGCTCGAGGGGAGCTATGGAGACAGGGAGAGTGTCGGAGCATCCTTCAAGGATAACCAGACTTGACATATGGAATTTCAGTAGTGGGTCAAGGTCTGCGCGTCTAGGAGTGCCTGCTGTCGGCCACCATAGGGTTTTCTGCAATGAGGAGCCTAGAGAATGTTGTGCCATAATCTCCAAATCCAATGGTTTGCTAGGCTTGATCAGCTCCAACCATCTGTTTAAATGTATAGCTTTATAATAAGATGCGATGTCAGGTAGGCCCATTCCCCCATAAGTCTGTTTTATCAGCAGAGTGTAGGGCAATCTGGGCCTGCCTCTTTTCCAGACAAATTTAGAGAACATAGATCGAATAGAGCTGAAGAAGCTGACTGGTATCATTGTGAGTGTATATAATATTTTCGGGATAATGTATGTCTTTAGAAGATTCTTGCGCCCCATCCGCAGTATTAATTTTATTACAATATAAATAATTTTATTTACAGCTTAAGATGACCTTAAATCTTAATGTGTACATTATGGTCATAGAGTTGATCAGATGACTTATTTTTCTATTCCCACTTAAAATGGGAATCTTCCTCAAAGTGGAGTTAGAGTTTACAATGTGTATGAAGATCCTTATGTTCATTTTGTTAAGTGTTTCTTAGCAGCAACAGAACAAAGTTGTGTGGGGTGGACAATGTCTTTTTCTTTCTTTTTTTTCTTCCCCCTTCATTTGATACAACACATTGACATTTTAGGCCTCTTTCACACTTGCGTTGTCCGGATCCGTCGTGCACTCCATTTGCCGGAGGTGCCCGCCGGATCCGTAACACCGCAAGTGAACTGAAAGCATTTTAAGACAGATCCGTCTTCAAAATGCGTTCAGTGTTACTATGGCACCCAGGACGCTATTAAAGTCCTGGCTGCCATAGTAGTAGTGGGGAGCAGGGGAGCAGTATACTTACCGTCCGTGCGGCTCCCGGGGCGCTCCAGAATGACGTCAGGGCGCCACATGCGCATGGATGACGTGATCCATGCGATCATGTCATCCATGCTCGTGGGGCGCCCTGACGTCATTCTGGAGCGCCCCGGGAACCGCACGGACAGTAAGTATACTGCTTCCCCACTACACTTTACCATGGCAAACAGGACTTTAGTGTCCTGGCAGCCATGGTAACCATTCAGAAAAAGCTAAACGTCTGATCCGGTAATGCGCCGAAACGACGTTTAGCTTAAGGCCGGATCCGGATTAATGCCTTTCAATGGGCATTAATTCCGGATCCGGCCTTGCGGCAAGTGTTAAGGATTTTTGACCGGAGCAAAAAGCGCAGCATGCTGCGGTATTTTCTCCGGCCAAAAAACGTTCCGGTCCGGAACTGAAGACATCCTGATGCATCCTGAACGGATTTCTCTCCATTCAGAATGCATTGGGATAATCCTGATCAGGATTCTTCCGGCATAGAGCCCCGACGACGGAACTCTATGCCGCAAGTGGGAAAGAGCCCTTAGTCTTCAGTTTCTAAATTACACTAGAGAAATTAAGAGTAATCTGTCACCGTTTTTTTTTGGTGTCCAACTCAGAACTATGGGCAAGATAAACTAGTGACAGGTTTCCTTGGCAAATTTGTTGCCAAAATCTGGTATTGAATATCTCCAGTGCATGCCAATGAGTCCCCATATTCATGAGCTCCTGGCTCTCCCCACCCTTCTGCCTCTTATTCATATGGGGAAAAACTGTAAGTCAGAGGCAGGAGGGTGTGGAGAGCCGTGAGCTCATGAATATCAGGACTCATTGGCATGGCATGTGCTGGAGCTGTTAGAACCTAGCAGCAGAAACCGGTGACAGATTCCCTTTAAAGACCTGTAGGCAGAAATAGGCTTTCTGTTTAGTTTGATAAATCATTAGCCCGCTCATCCAGTATGTATACCTCTACAGGAGTCTGGGCAGAACTTCCAGTTTAGGTGATTCCACTATCCACAGCATCTTTCAGCGCCATAAAGTAGTGAGTCTCTGAAATTAGTCACCTGCCTGCCACTGAGATACACAGAACTTACTGTTTAAAGGGAATTTTCATGCTTCATGTATTGATGGTAGTATAAATATGAGGCACACAGAATATTCTTTGCAATTTAAAGGTAATTTTATTAAGAGGTTCATGATCCAGTTTATAGAAAATTAAATGCTGCGTAACCTCTATCCATATATGAGCTGGACAATCCTGATATGCCTTCATCCCTGACCACAGAAACCCCAAGCCACTGAAGAAGGTCCCTAAGGACCAAAACGTCCGGCTCATATATGGATAGTGGTTACGCAGCATTTAATTTCCTATAAACTGGATCGTGAAAGCCACTAAATAAAATTGCCTTTAATTTGCAAAGAATATTCCATGTGCTGCATATTTATACTACTGTTGGATGACTGTTGGGTCTTTGCTGGTAACAGGAAGTGCAAAGCAGTGTGCGGTACTCCATTCTCTAATATACTGGCTCCATGTATTCATGACCTATCTTTAGAAGAGATCATCAGTTTCAAATCAGGGGCGTTCTGACACCTTGCTCCCCCACCGATCAGCAGTTTCCTTCAGCCTATGGCACTGGAACTGAAACTCTGATTGGGAAGGTCCATTCAAAGTGTAGTGGCCATGCCAGTTTACTGCAGCTGAACTCCCTTTCAGTTCATAAAAAATCATTTATATTTTCATCACTTTTCTGTTCCAGCACCACAGCCCTTGTCTCCACCCAACCGGAAGTGATGAAGGTCCCATTTTTGATCACATGACTTCTGCAGTGAGTAATTATGCGTGCAAGAAAGGCATGTCAATGGCAGTGACGTGCTGTCCTTGAAAAGGTGACCTATGAGTCCTCTGACTGCAGCAGCCATGTGACCAAGAATGACATGCCACCACTTATGGTCCCTAGTAAGATGGAAGCTGTGGAGCTGAAACATTCATAAGTGATGGTGTTTTTTGTTTTTTTGTCACTTTGATTTTGCTGCCTGCCATTAACTTTTTAGTTATATTGGAGAACACCTTAACACCTTGTTCACATTTTCCGTTTTCTTAATTTTTCTAATTATATTGAGAGAGAGTTTATATTTTGGTCTCCTATTACTAAATGGGTTTCCCAAGATGGTAAATGGTCCTTTTTTAAACTAAATGACGGCAGAAAATTATTCTTTCTGATTTATTCTACAATATCTTTATTGGACACATGGTTATAATTTAGACGTTTTCCACTTGCTGCACTACCTTTTAATATATCCCTGTTACAACTGGGAAAACCATATATTAAAAAAAATGCTAAGCTAATTTCACACAGTTATGTTCAGTTGGGAAATACGCTTATGTGACAGCCGCATTTCCTCATATAATGCCATGAGTACAGCAATGGACAGGCAGGAACTCGCAGCATCATAAATCATGATGCTGTGAGTGGAGGTCAGAGGAGCAGTGTTTGGTCCAGGAAATGCATCTATTACATGAAGTGTTTTTCTTGGTCTGAATACTCTCGTGTGCTCGTACACTTAATGTGATGGTTGAATTAGTATGCTGCAAGCATGGACATCAGCTCTAAAGTATATTTTGCCTGCTATTTGTCACCGAACAAAACCAATCAATGCCAATACAGCAAGATAAGTTCATTTTTGTGTTGCTGCAAGCCGTGTCGGAGAATGGCTTCAGCAATTTCTTTCAGCTGACAGATCATTAGCTTAGAGCTGGAAAGACCCGATGCTCTTTCACCTATTTATACTGTGATGTGAGAATCTGTGCCAGGCAGGCAAATTGATTGCTGGGTAACAATTTATCATTTTGTGGTACTTCTAGTATTAATGTAAGATTTTACAAATGAATTGGTACTATAAAGCCCTATACAGTGGTTTTAGAAGAAATCTTATTAGCCGGTCTATGTAGTTTTGGACTGTTGCTCTACTTAAAGACCTGTCTTCTCTCCTGACACTTGTTTCAGTAAACACCAAATTGTAACATCAGCTTTGTTGTTTCCATTACTCTGCTCCGTTATAGGAGCAGAAAAGCGAAAATAACAGATGCCGGATTCAGCTCATAACTGACCTGAATGGAGCCAAACTCATCCTAGTAACTTTTAGGCCCCGTTTCACACAAGCAAGTTTTCCGCGCGGTGGCAATACATGACGGGAATGCACACATCAGTTCTACTTTGCATGAAAAATCGCAGCATGTTTTATATTCTGCGTTTTTCATGCAGCCCTGGCCCCATAGAAGTGAATGTGGCGTAGTGAAAAACGCATTGCATCCAGAAGCAAGTGCAGATGAGATGAGTTTTTAACTCATGGTTGCTACGAGATGTTGTTTGTAAACCTTCAGTTTTTTATCATGTACGTGAAAAACGCATTGCACTTGCGTGGAAAAAACTGCACGCAGTTGCAGACAAAACTGACTGGACTTGCTTGCAAAATGGTGCGAGTTTCACTGAACGCATCCGGAGCCAATCAGTCACGCTCGTGTGAAAGAGGCCTAAAGGAGTTCTGTTCGGGAGCCGGCTTTTTTTTTTTTAGCAGAGAAAATAATTTCTGCAGACAGGATTTTTCTGTCCACCGTTTTTGACAGAATATGTAAGGCTTCCTTTACACTGTATCTTACATTATATTCAGTAGTACTGCTAGGTATCTCAGGGTTTTCAAAGTCTGCTGCAATGGATGTGGTCTAAAAAGGAAGTGGCAAAAATACTAAACTCAATACTCCAATTTTCTGTCTTCAAAAAAACCACACATCTTGATGCAAGCTTCTTTTGTTTATAACTTTGAGGTCATAGCCCACGCTTGCAAAAACAGTGGGTGGTGCTTGTCCTAGCAGTTATCAGTATGTACACACCTAGCAGGCATAGATTTCAGTTCTGGCACATGGACAGCTTTCATCTTTACAGGTTAAGGCCGGTGTATAAAATGTCTGTCCTAAAAAACATAAATTTACATCTCCCTTCATAGAAATTTCCAAAAAGCTTGCACCATTTTCCCAAGTGCTTACAGAAGACGCTGCTGCTATAGCTCCTACTTTTTATTTTTATTTTTTTAATTAATATTATAAATGGCTTCTTTAATAGTTGGTTATGTATTATTGTGACATTCAGTGTTAACAAAAGCATACATTGTTTTTCTGTTCTGTCTTGGGGTGCACTGAATACACTTCTAGACAGTAGTCCTAAATAAAAAAAAATTATAAAAAAAAAAATCTGGACAGTTAAACCCTTGAGTTTAACTTATATCATCACCCTCTTTGCCCTTGTACTGAGTGATGTGAGATTTAAGCAGCAGGGGAGGGGGACGCTGAAATGCTAGGTGGGTGGGCGCCTTTAAGAGTGCTCATTTAATTTATATATGCCTATGATTATTTTTTATATTTATTAGTAAGTACACAGTCAAAGCTGAGCGGCTGCGTTCAGACTGCTGTATTGCAGCCACATTTTAGTGTTCATATTGGATCTACGGTTCAAGTGAACTATGAAGATCTAGGTATGGTTCACTTTGAACCGTTGGGATCCAGGTGTTGTGGCTTTACTATGAACACTTAAATGTAACCATGGTATAGACATTTGAGTCTCACACATTACAGTTTACAACCGTATTTGCCATCAGAAGTGGATACACAGAACAGGTCTATATCTTGATATTTCCCTTGTGCTAGGGATTCCGCTTTGGTTTAATATATTCACACATTTGTTACATTTACTTGCCTCCAAACCAACCTCATTCAGATAAATGGAACTGATATTCAGCAATAATTTTGCCATGTCTGAATATACCGTACACTTTGGCTTTCAAATACTGGTGCTTAAGACTACTTTCACACTTGCGTTAGGTGCGGATCCGTCTGGTATCTGCACAGACGGATCCGCACCTATAATGCAAACGCTTAGATCCGTTCAGAACGGATCCGTTTGCATTACCATGAACAAAATGCAAACGGATCCGTTTTGACTTTACATTGAAAGTCAATGGGGGACGGATCCGTTTGAAAATTGAGCCATACTGTGTCAACTTCAAACGGATCCGTCCCCATTGACTTACATTGTAAGTCTGGATGGATCCGTTTGCCTCCGCACGGGCAGGCGGACACCTGAACGCTGCAAGCTGCGTTCAGGTGTCCGCCTGCTGAGCGGAGCGGAGGACAAACTGAGCCAGACTGATGCATTCTGAGCGGATCCGCATCCATTCAGAATGCATTAGGGCTGGACGGATCCGTTCGGGGCCGCTTGTGAGAGCCTTCAAACGGAACTCACAAGCGGAGCCCCGAACGCTAGTGTGAAAGTAGCCTAATACGTATCTGAATCTGCAATATGTGAATCGGGCCTTTTTGTGAATAATAATTTTGGTGGATCTTAAATCAGGATCTTGGGAACACCTAACTGGTGTGTAAGCTGGGAGTCTTTTATCTTGGGCTGTCTTCAGATCTGCATTGGAGGCTCTGTTAAGATGCCTTGATTATCTGGTAAAATGCTGAGCTGGACACAAATAGTCCATGGGCTGTGTCTGCCACCATTCATGCTCATTTGACAGATCAAGCACTTCTGTTATTTTTATTCTTCTGCTCCTATAATGGAGCAGAACACAGGGAATATTAGCGCAGATGTCGGCACTAAGGCTGGGTTCAGACCTGAGCGTATTTGATATGCGCGTTTAACGCGCGTTTTTGTCGCACGTTTTTATGCTTGTTTTTTGCAATAGTAAACGCGCGTTTGACGCGCGTTTGTGTGATTGACTGCAGTGTCCTATGGCCACAAACGCGCGTCAAAACGCCCCAAAGAAGCTCAAGAACTTGTTTGAGCGTAGGGCGTTTTTCAGCGCGTTTTTCAGCGCGTTCAAATGCGCTGTAAAACGCTCAAGTGAGAACCAGGGCCATAGGGAAGCATTGGTTTTCATGTGTTGAGCGTTTTAAAGCGCGTTTGAACGCGCTGTAAAACGCTCAAGTGTGAACCCAGCCTAATAGTTGCACTGCCTTAAAGGGTATGTCCTAGTGCAACATTGTATCCCCTCTCCACAGGCTTGTATCTCTGGCAACCCAGTAGAGTTGAATGGAGCGGAAGCACACGCGTGTGTGCCACTCTTCACATGAGGAAACACTGTCCCACTTCTAGTGAATGGCAGGGCCCCAGCAATCAGTCCACCGTCCATCAGACACTTATCTCCTGTCCTATGGATAGGGGATAAGTTGTTGTCATGGGACAACCCTTTTAAATCCGTAAAATAGAATCTGAACCTTTTCTAAAACCACAAAGTTGCAACAGCGCTTCTTGTAGCACTTTGCACCTTCACATTTCATCTGCTCTGCTTTTCCAGTATGCAGAGTAGGAATCCATACTCTGGAAAGACTGAAATGAGAAGGCTTAGAGCACTCCGAGAAGGGCTGTAGCACATTTGTAGTTTTAGCAAAGGTTTAGGTCTTCTTTTAATGTTTCAGTAACACTAGATTGATCCCAGCATTGCCTTAAGAACCAATATTGTATGTCTTTTGAAAGCTAATTCTAACTCTTCTGTATTTTCTCTTCATACCTTTTATTCTCCCTTTTGATTTGCCTACCTTCACATCTGCCCTTCTTTATTTTTGTTTTCTTTGAAATGCCCTTTATTTTCATATTTGTATTCCTCCATACCCCTCCGTTCTGCAGTGTGACCAAGACCAGTGCATTCAGAGCACCAAATTCGTTTTGCAGGCTGCAGCCACACCACTTCTGCAGACTGAGCCTACAATAACGACTGATGAGCCACCACTGCCTGGGAAGACTACCATAAATGCACCATGTGCTCCTTTAGCGCTTGGCCAGCCAACACCACCATCTTCAATGCCAAATCTGAACTCAGAAGCTGTTTTAACAGACATGATACCCTTAAAAGAGGACATTGGAAACCATCAGTTCCTAACACCAGATGAAGCACCATCACCACCAGGAATGCTGCCAGCAAACAGCCCTGTGACTCACAGCCATACCATGCATGTCCTAAACCTTGTCAGTCAAGACTCTTTGCATGAAGACTCTGTGCGTGGTCTTGTAAAGCTCAGCTCTGTCTGACCAACTCTGACACTACCCATCAAACTTAATGCACAAAGGTCAAACCCTGTGATAAGATTGAACTCTGATTATGAAATATGCCCACTGTACAGTAACACAGTGGCAAAAAGTTATTTCGGCAGTTATCTCCATTTTACCAAAATGGTTAACTTTTTTTTTTTTTTTTAATTACCTCATTCTGCCTCATATAAAAAAAATATTTTCATGAGTTACTCAGATGGATTTGTAGAAATGGCTGGAATGTCCTGTAAATAAGGGAACACAGCAGGATATCTGTGTTCTGGTCGCAGTGCGTTCATCTGCTTGTCGGATTCTCCATATGTATACGTTAATACTATTTTGGATTCTTCCTAACCAGTGCAAATCCAGTGGATTTCAAAAGTTAATTTTCTGGAACATCTTTCAGCCATTTGCCAAGCATCTTTGTTCTAAATATCAAAACAACCTGCACGGTGTTCCAAGAATGGCAAGGTCATGTTCCAATTATGTCCATTTCCCAAGATACAGTGCCGCATTGTTCGTTTGGTATGGATATACATGTTTTTTTTCCTTTTTAGGTTATTTGGTTAAAGGGAATCTGTCAGATACTTTTAGCATTTTAAGCTATCACCATCGCTATGTTCACTAAAGTACCTTATTTCCAGCAGTCTTCTTTTTACTTCGTTTTGTCCTTTTGATATAAAAGCGCTTTTCATGATATGCTAATGAGGGTCCAAGGTGCCCAGAGGGGCGTTTTTTTCCCTCTCCGGTGCCCAGTGACGCCCCCCTGCAGTGCCCAAGAACGCCTCCTGATTCTGAAATAACCTCCCACAGCCCCGGCAAACGGTTCCACCCCCTCCCCATGTCAGTCTACCTTCTAGAAATGTCCCGTCCTTCTTCCTGTCGGCGGCCAGAAAACTCGCGAAGGTGCAGTACCGCCTGCGGCCTGCGCGATCATCAACCTCCTCAGGGCAACAGTGCTCAGGTTACATCACTGGGCTCGGCGCATGCCCAGTGAGACTTTTGAGGCTGTTGCCCTCAGGAGGTTGATGATCGCGCAGGCGGTACTGCGCCTGCGCGAGTTTTCTGGCCGCCGACAGGAAGGAGGACGGGGCATTTCTAGAAGGTAGACTATAACATGGGGAGGGGGCGGAACCGTTTGCCAGGGCTGTGGGAGGTTATTTCAGAATCGGGAGGCGTTTTTGAGCACTGCAGGGGGGCGTCACTGGGCACCAGAGAGGGGAAAAAACGCCCCTCTGGGCACCTTGGACCCTCATTAGCATATCATAAAAAGCGCTTTTATATCAAAAGGACAAAACGAAATCAAGTAAAAAGAAGACTGCTGGAAATAAGGTACTTTAGTGAACATAGCGATGGTGACAGCTTAAAATGATAAAAGCAGGTGACAGATTCCCTTTAAATTTAAGAGAATTGGGAAAAGGCACATTTTCATTTTTATTTTTTTAGTACATTGTACCTATTTTTTCTTTCTGATAATAAAGGGCTTTTGTTGTTAAATGACAATGCATCAAGTTAGTCACTTGTAAAAGTTTTTAGGTATGATATATGCCATCACACTTTCTTCCCAAATATGTGCTAAGACATCAAATAAAGTAACCTTCTGTTTTCTTAAGTCTCTGGTGAATTCTATAAACATCGATAAGCGTTTTCCTTTGCATATTCAATTTACATATTGAAGTAAGATTTGTAGTTAAAGGTTTCTTGTAAATGACTCAGTTTGAGGAATAGTCATGTACATTTTTTGACAGAATACAGTGTTTTAAATAAAGGCATTGTTATAAAACTGTACATCTTTGAATAATCTCTGACTGGTCATGGTTTATGAGTAGGTGATATAAGTATATACATACAGGAGCCAACTTAGGAGACCCATACAGTGGGACTGAGAACCAGCCCTCATATTGTACTTGGGCATCCAGATCTTCTCAGTGGGCTGTGCTGTCCTACACTGCTTACCTGTTAAACATGCCTATTTTGATGAGACCAGCCAACAGTCTTATATGTACTGGGCTGTGCCAACAGATGATGTCGAGAGGGGGTTGCAGGGGTAGAGGATAGGGCCTTATTCTCCCGGAAGACAAGGCACCATGTGTATATGATGGTAGGGAGGAATAGCTTTTCTGGGATTTTATTACTGGTAACCTATCCTCAGGATAAGTAATGATATCATAACGGCGAGGGTCACCCGGGACCGCCGCCGATCAGCTGGTTGAAGAGAAGTCTTATACACTTGAATAGGAAGGAACAGGCCCATTGAAGTGAATAAGTGGGCCTGTAATTACACCTGCTTGCTGCTACGATGTCAACGGAGAGCAGGTAAAGAGTGAAAGGAAGGCTGCACTTGCACGGAGCGCAGACTTCTCCAACCAGTTGATTGGCAGCGGACCTGTCCTGAGGATAGGTCATCAAAATCCCGGAAAACCACTGTCTCCTTATAGTAGGTCGGATTGAGTACAAACCGTAATGATTCTACTGTATATTTGACTAATGATGTTTGTGGCTTTATTTAGAGGTCCCGTGCTATACAGATTACATAGTTTATAAGGCTGAAAAGACTTCGGTCCATCTAGTTCAGCCTTGACCTGCATTGCTAATCCAGAGGAGGGCAATAAACCCCATGAGGTGGAAGCCAATTTTCCTCATTTTAGGGGGGAAAATTCCTTCCTGACTCCAATTTGGCAATCCGAATAACTCCCTGGATCATCAACCCTTCTCCAGAATTCTTGTAACTGTAATCTGTAATATTATTACACTCCAGAAATACATCCAGGCTCCTCGAACTTTTAGTGAATTCACCAACACCTCAGGCAGAGAGTTCCATAGTCTCACTGCTCTTACTGTAAAGAATCCTCTTCTGTGTTTGTGTAAAAACCTTCTTTCCTCTAGATACAGAGGATGTCCGCTCGTCACAGTCCTGGGGATAAGTGGATGATGGGAGAAATCTCTGTACTGCCCCTGATATACACTGATCAAAAAAATAAAGGGAACACAAAAATAACACATCCTAGATCTGAATTAATTAAATATTCTTCTGAAATACATTGTTCTTTACATAGTTGAATGTGCTGACAACAAAATCACACAAAAATAAAAAAATGGAAATCAATTTTTCAACCCATGGAGGTCTGGATTTGGAGTCACACTCAAAATTAAAGTGGAAAAACACACTACAGGCTGATCCAACTTTGATGTATTGTCCTTAAAACAAGTCAAAATGAGGCTCAGTAGTGTGTGTGGCCTCCACGTGCCTGTATGACCTCCCTACAACGCCTGTGCATGCTCCTGATGACGTGGCGGACGGTCTCCTGAGGGATCTCCTCCCAGACCTGGACTAAAGCATCTGCCAACTCCTGGACAGTCTGTGGTGCAATGTCACGTTGGTGGATAGAGCGAGACATGATGTCCCAGATGTGCTCAATTGGATTCAGGTCTGGGGAACGGGCGGGCCAGTCCATAGCATCAATGCCTTCGTCTTGCAGGAACTGCTGACACACTCCAGCCACATGAGGTCTAGCATTGTCTTGCATTAGGAGGAACCCAGGGCCAACCGCACCAGCATATGGTCTCACAAGGGGTCTGAGGATCTCCTCTCGGTACCTAATGGCAGTCAGGCTACCTCTGGCGAGCACATGGAGGGCTGTGCGAACCTCCAAAGAAATGCCACCCCACACCATTACTGACCCAATGCCAAACCGGTCATGATGGAGGATGTTGCAGGCAGCAGAACGTTCTCCACGGCGTCTCAAGACTCTGTCACATGTGCTCAGTGTAAACCTGCTTTCATCTGTGAAGAGCACAGGGCGCCATTGGCGAATTTGCCAATCTTGGTGTTCTCTGGCAAATGCCAAACGTCCTGAACAGTGTTGGGCTGTAAGCACAACCCCCACCTGTGGACGCCGGGCCCTCATATCACCCTCATGGAGTCTGTTTCTGACCGTTTGAGCAGACATGCACATTTGTTGCCTGCTGGAGGTCATTTTGCAGTGCTCCTCCTGTTCCTCCTTGCACAAAGGCGGAGGTAGCGGTCCTGCTGCTGGGTTGTTGCCCTCCTACGGCTTCCTCCACGTCTCCTGATGTACTGGCCTGTCTCCTGGTAGCGCCTCCATGCTCTGGACACTACGCTGACAGACACAGCAAACCTTCTTGCCACAGCTCGCATTGATGTGCCATCCTGGATAAGCTGAACTACCTGAGCCACTTGTGGGTTGTAGACTCCGTCTCATGCTACCACTAGAGTGAAAGCACCGCCAGCATTCAAAAGTGACCAAAACATCAGCCAGGAAGCATAGGAACTGAGAAGTGTTCTGTGGTCACCACCTGCAGAACCACTCCTTTATTGGGGGTGTCTTGCTAATTGCCTATAATTTCCACCTGTTGTCTATCCCATTTGCACAACAGCATGTGAAATTGATTGTCACTCAGTGTTGCTTCCTAAGTGGACAGTTTGATTTCACAGAAGTGTGATTGACTTGGAGTTACATTGTGGTGTTTAAGTGTTCCCTTTATTTTTTTGAGCAGTGTATTTATATGTAGTTATTAGATCTCCCCTTAGTCATCTTTTTTTTAAATTGAATAACCCTAAATTTTACAATCTTTCTGGATACTGTAGTCCACCCTTTGCAGTTATTACTTTGCCTATCTTGTTCACAGGAGCTCAGAACTGTACACAATACTCAATGTGTGGTCTGACAGTCATTTGTAAAGTGGCAGGACTATGTTCTCATCACGAGCATCTATTCCCTTTTGATGCACCCCATGATGGTTTCTACGGTTATGTTTGCTGTCCTCTAAAATTCCTAAGTCATTTTTCCATGTCTGTTACCCAGTGTTTTACTATTTAGTAGGGACTGGTGACTTGTATTTTTTTTTCTACCCATGTGCATAACCTTACATTTGTGACTGTTAAACCTCATCTGCCACTTCTCTGCCCAAGCCTCCAATCTATCTGTAGTAGTCTATTGTCTTCTTCCGTGTTAATAACTTTACACAGTTTAGTGTTTGTTTATTTGCAAAAATTTATATTTTACTGTGCCACTGTTCTATAAGATCATTAACCTCTTCACGACCGCAATCTGTATATATACGTGATAGCTGCACATACCCCGTGCAGCTATCACGTGTATAGACGTCAAGCCAGCTCTTTAATCCAAGCGCTGCAAAGCGCTTGGATTAAAGCTTCTGCCCGAGTCCTGCTGCTGTCACGGACAGCATACAGTCTAGTAATGCCAGCAAGGGGCCAATCAGAGTGGCCCCTTGCCGGCAATCGATCCGATTGGTTAGTCTGTGCAGACTAACCAATCGGATGGCGGCAGTGTTAAAATGCCGGTTTCAGGCTCTGATCTGCGCTCTGCAGATCACAGCCTGAAATCGGTAATGTGTCCTGAAGCCCCCGATCTGTGCCCCCTTCTTGTCCTTCTTCTTACCCTGCCCCCGATGCGGTCCGCCCCCTCCTGCCCCGATCTGTAATAAATAAAATGCTGCCCCCGATGCGTCCGCCCCCTCCTGCCCCGATCTGTAACAAGTAAAATGCTGCCCCCTGCCCCCGATGCGTCCGCCCCCTCCTGCCCCGATCTGTTATAAGTAAAATGCTGCCCCCGATGCGGTCCCCCTTCTGTGTGTGATGGCGGCGGCTCCATTCCTGAGCCGCCGCCATCAGCAGCGTGTGTCAGCTCTATGCTGACACTGCTGTAACCGCATAGATGCCGCAGTAGCGGCATCCATGGGGTTAATAGAGGGAGGAGGCTCCCTCTCTCTCAACCATCAGGGCTGCTGCGATCGCAGCGCCCGATGGTTGCCATGGCAACCGGACGCTTTGCAAAGGCGTCCGGTTGCCATGGCATAGGCGTCCGGTGCTGCCACCTACAGGCATCTGATTGTATTATACTTTGCAATGCAAAAGCATTGCAAAGTATAGTACAACCATAACCCCCTCTGGATCTTCAAGATCCAAGAGGGAACTGATAAAAAAAAAAAATTGAAAATAATAAAAGTAAAAATAAATAAATAAAAATGTAGAAAAAAAAAAAATCCTTTTCCTATAAAAAAAAAATATAACAAAAACCACACATATTAGGTGTCACCGCGTCCGTAGCGACCATCTCTATAAATATATCACATCATCAACCCCGTCCAATAAACACCATAAAAAATAAAAACTGTGTAAAAAAATAAGCCATTTTTGTCACCTTACATCACAAAAAGTGCAACAGCAAGTGATCAAAAAAGGCGTATATACCCCAAAATAGTACCAATCAAACCGTTACCTCATCCCGCAAAAAAAGCCCATATTTAAGACAATCGCCCAAAAAATAAAAAAGCTATGGCTCTCAGACTATAGAGACACTAAAACATCATTTTTTTGGTTTCAGAAATGCTATTATTGTGTAAAACTTAAATAAATAAGAAAAAGTATACATATTGGGTATTGCCACGTCCGTAACGATCTGCTCTATAAAACTGTCACATGACCTAACCCCTCAGATGAACGCTGTAAAAAAAAAAAAAGAAAAAAAAAGGTTCCAAAATAGCCAATTTTTTGGCCACCTTGTCCCATAAAGTGTAATAATGAATGATCAAAAAATCCTATGTACCCAAAAATGGTACCAATAAAAACCAACTCTTTCTTCAAAAAATGAGCCCCTGCACAAGACGATCGGTAGAAAAATAAAAAACATATGGCGTTCAGAAAACCAATCCAGCAAAATCTGCCTTCCAAAAACCATACGGTGTTCCTTTCCTTCTGCGCCCTGCCGTGCGCCGTTACATCAGTTTACGACCACATGTTGGGTGTTTCTGTAAACCACAGAATCAGAGTAATAAATATTGAGTTTTGTTTGGCTGTTAATTCTTAATGTGTTAAAGAAAAAAATGTAATAAAATAGAAAATCTGCTTAAAAAGTGAAATTTAGAAATTTCCTCTCCATTTTCCTTTAATTCTTGTGGAACACCTAAAGGGTTAATAACGTTTGTAAAATTGGTTTTAAGTAACTTGAGGGGTCTAGTTTCTACAATGGGGTCATTTATGGGGGTATCTACTATATAGGCCCCACAAAGTGACTTCAGACCTGAACTAGTCCTTAAAAAGTGGGTTTTGGAAATTTTCTTAAAAATTTTAAGAATTGCTTCTAAACTTCTAAGCCTTGTAACGTCCTAAAAAAATAAAATAACATTTCCAAAATGATGCCAACATAAAGTAGACATATGGGGAATGTTATGTAATAAATATTTTGAGGTATCACTTTCTGTTTTTAGAAGCAGAGAAATTGAAATTTAGAAAATTGCTAATTTTTATTTATTTTTGGTAAATTTGGGATTTTTTCATAAATAAAGGTGATATATATTGACTCAAATTTATGACTGTCATTAAGTACAATGTGTCACGAGAAAACAATCTCAGAATGGCGTGGATAAGTAAAAGTGTTCCAAAGCTATTACCACTTAAAGTGACGCATGTCAGATTTGTAAATCTTGACCTGGACACTGGGGCATCAATGACCTTTGGTCATGAAAGGGTTAATAAATATATTGAAGAGAAAAGGGCCCAATACTGACCCCTGAGGTACCCCACTAGTGACAGTGACCCAATCTGAGTATGTACCATTAATGACATCATCTGTTTTCTATCACTGAGCCAGTTACTTACCCGCATACACACATTTCCCCTCATTCTCGTTTTATGCACTAACCCTTTGTGGGACAGTATCAAATGCTTTGGAGAAGTCAAGATATGACATCCATTGTCTTGCTGCGGTCAAGTCTAGAACTTACCTCCTCAAAGAAACTGAATAAATTAAATTAGTTTGACACGTTCCCTCATGAAGCTGTGCTGATATGGAGTTATTCACTTATTTTCATTGAGATATTCCAGAATAGCATCTCTTAGAAAACCCTCCAACCGTTTACCCACAATAGATGTTAAACTTACTGACCTATAGTTTGAGTTCTGTTTTTGACCCCTTTTTGAATATTGCTAAGCGTCAATCCTGTGGAACACTCCTTGTCATTATAGAGTCCTTAAATATCAAATAAAGGGGTGTCTCTTACACTACTTAATTCTCTTAGTATACAAGGGTGTATACTATATGGACCGGGTGATTTGTCTATTTTAATCTTTTTAACACCGCTGCACTTTTTCCTAAGTCACAGGCCACTTTTAATGGCGAATTTATTTTGACACTGCAGTTCACCTGACAGTTCATTTTCCTCAGTGAATATGGAGCCGGAAAAATTATTTAATAGCTTTATTTTTTCCTCATCGCTCTCTACAACTCCTCCCTCATCTCTCTGCAATGGGCTAACACTCTCTGATGTAAACTTTTTACTTTGTAAGCTTTTATCTGTCTTTTATATATTCTATTTATTTCCTTTATAGTTTTTCAATGCTTTCTCACTACCTTCCTGTTTTAGCTATTCAAATGCTTTATTTTTGTCATTCATTGCTCCCTTTACATTTCTATTTATCCACATAGTTTTTTGTTTTCTTGTTCCTTACCCTTTTCTTCCCATATAGTATGTACCTCTTATAGTTTGTAGTTTAGGATACCTTTAAAAATATTCCATTTTGTGGCTGCATTTTTATTCTAGAGGACATTCTTAGCTGGTCATATTGTGCTTTTTGGAAGTCTGGTGTTTTTGTGCCTCCCTGAAGAAACACTCTGTTGGATGACAATTGGAAGGTGGTTATTTTATTATCACCGTTTCCTGCCTGTCCCCCAATCTGCACATCTGTTGCTCTGTCAGTTCTATTGGTTAGTACTAGGTCCAGTATGACCGTCCCTCTAGTCTGATCATGAACGAGTTGGGAAAGGTAATGGTCTTTGGTTATTGCCAAGAACCTGTTTCCTTTATGGGGTCTACAGGTTTGTGTCCTAGTCTATATCTGGGTAGTTGAAGTCCCCCATAATAACTACCTAATTATGATTTGCCGCCTCATCTATTTCTCTTAGTAATAGATTTTATGAGGACTTGGTTATATTAGGTGGCTTATAACAAACCTCTATCAATATTTTATTATTGTTAGGGTCCATTCACACGTCCGTATGTGTTTTGCGGATGTGCAAAACACTGACACCGGCAATGTGCGTTCCGCATTTTGTGGACCGCACATCGCCGGCACTCTCATAGAAAATGCCTTTTTCTTGTCCACAATTGCGGACAAGAATAGGACATGTTCTATTTTTTGGCGTATCCGCAAATGCGGACAGCACATTCCTGCCCCATTGAAAATGAGCTGGTCCGCAAAATTGCAGAACGGATGCGGACCCATTTTGTGGACGTGTAAATGGACCCTTATCCTCACAGCACACTTGCTTTGCCTATCTCGACACCCCAGAAAGAAAGATACTAGGTGCTCTAAGGTTGCCTTCACCTGAAAGAATTGATACAGTATTTCAGGAAACATAGCAGAAGCATGCATGGTGGGCCTACCTGACAATGTAAACATCATGCAATATTAAATGATATTTAATAATTCCTGAAATACTCTTTAAGAAGAAATGTTAGATGTTTTCCAACTAGATGCTTTTGACATATCTGCAGGATATTGCCTTTAGGTGTATTTGGTAGGTGTCTGACCACTGGGATAGACATCAGTCCTGAGATCTGGGGTCCATTGTCCCTGTTTCTTGTGGAGAGGTGTCCATAACATTCATCAGATACCCAATGAATATGCAATTAACTAAAATGTTCTTACAATATAATTTTTTTTATATGTACAACCTGTTATTTTCTATTCGGATTTATCAGTTAAACCAGTATTCCTATCTTAAATGGGACCTGTCACCTCTCCTGACATATCTATTGTAGTAACTACTTGCATTCCCCATGTAATAATTCTGGAGCATCTGTTCCTATGATGTTTCATTCCTTTATTTCTACTAGAACTTTATGAATTGCCATAGGGGGGGTGTCCTTGTACAGTCTGGCAGTGGCAGCACTTATTGGGCAGACACACACTACTGGTAACATACCACAATACCTTTACTGCAGACTGCTGGCAATTTATACACCTCTAGCAGGAATGGCACAACATGGAATCATAAGAATAGATTCTTCAGAATTGGTATTACATGAGGAATGCAAGTAGTTATTAATACTGATATGTCAGGAGAGATTACAGGTCCTCTTTAAGCATTCATAGCATAAGATGGGAGATTTCTTGGAGATACCTTGGTACCCATTCTGTGACTTGGGCAACATCCATAGACTCTAATGGAGAGAGCCATACATACTTAAGGGGTAACGTGGGTGGGACCATCATTTATATTATAAATGCTTAAGACAGGAACACCCCTTTTAAGGATTACTTAGTATAATCTATTTAACATAACATTGCATCATTGGAAGACTCCTACTGTAGTGAGACTGTAGAATAGAGGTGTACACATCACTATAGTAAGTAGTGTCACTATGGCTCAAAGCTCTAAAATTATGAATCTATTACCAGTGTTGATTAAAGCTCCATTTAGTTTTATGAAACTGTAAAGCATTTATGGATAACCATTGTTTGGTATCTCAGAAAATATAAAAAGATGCATTTATTCTATCATGTATTGTTTAAAGGGGTAGTCCAGCTGTTTAATAAAGAGGCCCCCCCCATGGTGTAAAATACAGTGCCTTGTAAAAGCATAAACCCTAACCCGTTAGCAGCTACTTGCAATGCAACAAAACAAACTAACAGATAAGTGTAAGGGTACACGTCCCTATTCAGTATTCTAAGTAACTAAGCCTATGGGAATATTAAAAACTAAAGAAATTTTATTAGTGAAACTTCTCTAAAATCTTGGGGTGCACAACCCACTCAAATTACAACAAAGGCTTTTAGTAGGGGTTACACTGTCTGGTGTGTAACAAATATAACCAGGCAGTGAAACCTGTGGATCTGGGCTGCAGTGGTGTGCTCGTGATGTACTGTGGACACCTAATAGCACCCCCACCGTATTGTCAGCAGCCTGATCACATTACCCCCACTAACAAAACTATCTAGTGGCCAGCTCATCAAAGCTAATAGTGCGCCACCAGCGTATGATCCTAGATGTGGTCAGCGTATATGCTATCTCAAGGACACATTAAAGGCTGTCGCAGACCGAACATGGCTAGCATCTAGTATCTCCTGCTAGTCCCTAATCCTAGTATCTCCTGCTAGTCTCTAATATACAGTACATAAACCATATATATGCTACAAACATACACATAAATACAACATATACACTACAAACACATACCACCCAATTTTTTAAAAGCCTAAGGAGCTAAACTATGGAATGGAAGCGCTCCTCTCCAGCTGCTGCCGCCAGAGCATCGGATTGGGATTCAGCTGGTATCGCGGTGTAATTTTAACATCCAGATCTGGAGAACCTGAGGGAACTGGCTGAATCCCATGCCTGGAGCCAGGTAAGTATATTCAGTTTGAGGGGCCAGGGCATATGGGGGACATTTTTTTTAGTCTCTGATAACCCCTTTAAAGGTGTTTGTCCTTAGATGAATAGCTTTTACCTGATGCCAGCAACCTGCCTCATTAAGTAAAAGATTCATACTTGCCTGTTCCCAGCCGCTCCAGTGTGTCCATCTTCTAGTCCATTAGTTGTTTCCTTCTGGTACAGCATGGGCTTGGTCACATGCTCTGCTGCTGGCATTAGGTAAAAACAACTTATTCCTGAACAACTCTTCAAAGGTCTATTGGTTTATAAAGTACACATTGTAACAGGATTGAGAGTTATTGCAAATTATTCCAATACTGAATAGTCCCCAGTTGTAGGTGGTGTGTCCTAAGGTTCAGTGCTGGGTCCACAATTATTTAGCTTATTTATTGAAGGAGTTTTCCAAAATATTTTTACTGATGATCTATCCTTGACCCCCGGGACCCTGCCAATCAACTGGTGAGAAGGCACCAGCGCTCTAAGTAGCACCACTGCTTTCTTGCAGCTTTGCCCAAGCCATGTTGCGTCACATGGCCTAGACACAGCTCAGAATAGGGGTGTTTTGAGCAAAAAGCCCTCCCCCCTTTCCCGCACACAGACTTTACTTGACCTGTAAAGGGAAGATCACTTACCAAATTCCTGGCCCTGGCTCCCAGCTCCTTGTCCCGGTCTGCGATGCTCCACTTCCCTCCTTCCATGTAAACATCTGGTTTGACATTGCCACAGCCAATCACTGGCTGTGGCAAAGACACACGACCATTTCTCATGATGTAAAGGAAGCCTGTGACCGCCGTGAGCAGGGATTGGCTGCAGCGATGTCAAGCCGGATGTTCACATTGAGGGAGCACAGTGGAGCATCGCAGGCTGGTAGAAGGAACAGGGAAACAGCGCCGCAAAGCAGGTAGGTAACTTTTCTTTACTCATCTGGCAAAGTGGGGGTGTTTGCTAATCCTCATTTTTGCGCAATCATGACAAATGCATCTGTCAACCCTATTAAACTGTGCATACCACCTGGTTAGATTGACCTTGCTTATAATGATACCTATCTTGTAAATTCAGTATGCACCATTCACAAAAATACTTTTATTATTTATGCAAATGAGGGGCTGAGTGCACTGAAGGGTGTGGCCAGCAATGGAAAGCTGAGGTGTACCAAAGGGCTAGGCCCCATCCCTCAGCATGCCTGGTTTAACAGGGGTTAATAATTGCAGTATTTTAATATCCATACGATAGATTGCAAAGCTGGAAAGAATATTGGTAATGGGGTACAATTGGATAAAAATCCAAAAGTGCCATTGTTTATGGGCTTTCTTTAAATGGCATTCACTTTTTTCCTACTTAAAATAATATAAAGCTTTTAATATGGGGCAAGCTATAGTTTTTATTGATACCGTTTTGGAGTATGTATGACCAATTTTTATTCAATTATTGTGTTAAATTTTATTCAATTAATTACCTTTTTATGAGGTGAGGCGCTGTGATGTATGATTTAAATTTGTACAAAGGGGAAAGGGCAGTAAATTTTTAATTCTTTAGTGTTTTTTTTTTTATATTTTAAAAAACCAATTTCTACTACCTGTATTTTTAGACCTCCCCTTCCTGCTCAGTAAGGGACTTGAACATGTAAGATTACTTATACCAAAGAATGCAGTAAAATAATGTTGCAGTCTATGGCATTAATGCTGTGTGAACTTTACAACTGCAGGCCATGGTAACAGAACAGCTCCTGTGAGCTTGATGTGGGAGGTTGCATTCAGTTTTCAGAGTGAGCCCTCTCCCTCTAAGGCTCCATTCACACGTCCGTAATAATGGGTCCGCATCCATTCCGCAAATTGCGGAACGGGTGCAGACCTATTCATTCTCTATGGGGAAGGAATGGATGCGGACAGCACAGTGTGCTGTCCACATCCGCATTTCCAGAGCGCGCCGCCGATCTTCCGGTCCGCAGCTCCAGAAAAAAAATAGAACATGTCCTATTCTTGTCCGCAATTGCGGACAAGAATAGGCATTTCTATGGGGGTGCTGGACGGGTGTATTGCGGATCCGCAATGCACTACGGACGTGTGAATGGACCCTAAATGATCTCTCGGATTCAATGATTGCAGTTGACCACAGCATCTGAGATGTGAAATGTCTTTGATCATGGACACTGCCAGCGAATCAGAAAATTACCTATTGTTTAAATCAAGTTTTTATGTTAAACATATCTAGGATTGTTGGGCCATAAACACAGTAGACTGGAGGGGAACCTTTCTTTGACTTTTGAGATTTTTTTTTTCTGCATGCTCTGTGACCTATGCAGAGGTTAGGGAGAAATAGATAAACGGTGATTAGGGAATGCTGTGATATATATATATATATATATATATATATATATATATATATATATATATATTTGCAAAAAAGGGCAGCACTCCAGAAAGTAAAAGAAGAAAAAACTTTAATTACCCATATGGGACAGGCGACGTTTCGGCTCAATGTGTGAGCCTTTCTCAAGCTTGAGAAAGGCTCACACATTGAGCCGAAACGTCGCCTGTCCCATATGGGTAATTAAAGTTTTTTCTTCTTTTACTTTCTGGAGTGCTGCCCTTTTTTGCAATTTTATCTATTTGGATTGGCTTTATCCACACTGGGCCAGCTGCACCCATAGCTTTTCCTCTGACGGTGCTGCCACTGAACTTTTTTGTTTTTTTATATATATATATATATATATATATATATATATATATATATATATATATATATATATATATATATATATATATATACCCCTGCCCCTTGCTGAAAGCTGTTTTTTTTTTACCCCGGGCCAGTTTTCACCTTCCTGCCCAAGCCATTTTTTGCAAATCCGACATGTCACTTTATGTGGTAATAACTTTGGAACGCTTTTATTTATCCATGCCATTCTTAGATTGTTTTCTCGTGACACATTGTACTTCATGATGGTCATAAATTTGAGTCCATATATTTCCCCTTTATTTATGAAAAAATCCCAAATTTACCAAAAATTCACAATTTTCAAAATTTCATTTTCTCTGCTTTTAAAACCAAGTGATACCTCATCAAATATTTATTACTTAACATTCCCCATATGTCTTATGTTGGCATCATTTTGTAAATGTAAGTAATTTTTTTTAGGACGTTAGAAGGCTTAGAATTTTAGAAGCAATTCTTTAAATTAAGAATTTCCAAAACCCACTTTTTAAGGACCAGTTCATGTCTGAAGTCACTTTGTGGGGCTTACATAGTGGAAACCCCTCATAAATGACCCCATTGTAGAAACTACACCCCTTAAGCTACTCAAAACTGATTTTACAAACGTTGTTAACCCTTTAGGTGTTCCACAAGAATTAAAGGAAAATGGAGATGAAATTTCAGAATTTCACTTTTTGGCAGATTTTCCATTTTAATCTTTTTTTTTTTTTAACACATCGTGGGTTAACAGCCAAACAAAACTCAATATTTATTACCCCGATTCTGCGATTTACAGAAACACCCCACATGTGGTTGTAAACTGATGTAAGTGCACACGGCAGGGCGCAGAAGGAAAGGAACGCCATATGGTTTTTGGTAGACAGATTTTGTTGGACTGGCTTTTAGATGCTATGTCCCATTTTTTAAGCCCCCCTGATGCACCCTTACAGTAGAAACTCCCAAAAAGTGACCCCATTTTGGAAACTAGGGGATAAGGTGCCAGTTTTATTGGTACTATTTTGGGGTATATATGATTTTTAATTGCTCTATATTACGTGGCAAGGTAACCAAAAAATGGCTGTTTTGGCACTTTTTTACAACATTCATCTGACAGGGTAGATCATGTGCTATTTTTATAGAGCAGGTTGTTATGCACGCAATGATATCAAATATGTCTACTTTGTTTCAGTTTTACATAATAAAGCATTTTTGAAAAAAAAATGTTTTTGTGTCTCCATTTTCTGAACACCATATTTTTTTTTTATTCTGATTGTCTTCTGCAGGGGCTTGTTTTTTGCAGGAAGAGTTGACATTTTTATTTTGGGTACATTTTTTTTTTTTTTTGATCATTCATTATTACACTTTATGGGGCAATGTGACCAAAAAATTTGTAATTGGGGTTAGGTCATGTGATATTTTTATAGAGCTGGTTGCTACGGATGCAGCGATACCAAATATGTATACTTTTATTTATTTTTTTCACTTTAACACAATAATAGCATTTTTTTAACAAAAAAATAAAAAATTATTATGGTCTCCATAGTCTGAGAGCCATAGCTTTTTTTAATTTTTTTGACATTGTCTCCTTTTTTTTGCGGGATGAGGTGACTGTTTGGTACTATTTTTGATTGCTTGATGTTGCAATTTTTGTGACGTAAGATGACAAAAAATGGCTTTTTTGGCACTGTTTTTATTTTATTTACGGTGTTTATTTTTTGCGGGATGAGGTGACTGGTACTTTTTGGGGGGCATACGCCTTTTTGATTGCTTGGTGTTGCAATTTTTGTGATATAAGGTGACAAAAATGGCTTTTTTTTTATTCGTTTTTATCTCTTACAATGTTCACCTGAGGGGTTAGGTCATGTGATATTTTTCTAGAGCTGGTTGTTACGGACGCGGCGATACCTAATATGTATACTTTTTTTATTTCACTTTAACATAATAATAGCATATTTGAAACAAAAAAAATTGTTTTAGTGTCTCATATTCTGAGAGCTATATGATTTTTATTTTTTTTAGAGCTTTTCTTATGTAGGGTCTCATATTTTGTGGGATGATGTGACTGTTTTATTGGTATCATTTTGTGGGACATACGCCTTTTTGTTTTTATTGAAAAAGTTCATATGAAACAGGTATACAAATTATTTATGACAGTATACATTTCAGTTTCGATGTACTTATAAAGCAACCTATATAATTTAATATACATAGCATTAATAGTTGTGCACGGTATATAATGAGTAAATATACATGTAATTGTGTACAGAAATTGGTGATATTAGATCTTGAGAAACTCTTTATTACTAAACCAGCAAGGACCGTAGTCTTAACAATCTCAAGACTTTAAATTTAAACTTATAATATACAGAACAGTAATAGTTATGCTTAAATATTTACACATTTGTAAGATCTAATTGCAGAAATATTAAACTTTGAGATATTCTTTATTATCAATCTAGCAAGGACAGTAGTCTTAAAGAGGACCTTTCACCGATTTTTACCCTATGAACTAAGTATACAGATATGTAGAGCGGCGCCCGGGGATCTCACTGCACTTACTATTATCCCCGGGCGCCGCTCCGTTCTCCTGCTATGCCCTCCGGTATCTCCGTTCCCTAAGTTATGGTAGGCGGAGTCTGCCCTAGCGCTGGCCAATCGCATTGCAGAGCTCACAGCCTGGGAGAAAATAACCTCCCAGGCTGTGAGCTCTGCGCTGCGATTGGCCAGCGCTAGGGCAGACTCCGCCTACCATAACTTAGGGACTGGTATCTCCACCTACTATAACTTAGTGAGCGGAGATACCGGAGGGCATAGCAGGAGAACGGAGCGGCGCCCGGGGAAAATAGTAAGTGCAGTGAGATCCCCGGGCGCCGCTCTACATATCTGTATAGTTAGTTCATAGGGTAAGAATCGGTGAAAGGTCCTCTTTTAATTAACAAACTCAAATTAAATCACAATATACACAGCATTAATAGTCATGCATAGTATATGAAATATAAAATAAATAGTCACAGTATTGTGTTGTCATATTGCAGAAGTATTGAGTCCTGAAATACTCTTTATTAACCAACTAGAAAGGACCGAAGTCTTTATTAATAAACTTGAGACTTTGCGAAAAAGATCCTAAAACAACCCATACTTCAGTCTATGAGTATTGTAAACATGTGTATGCCGCGTGCCATTTAATATATGTAGCAAAGATAACTGGGGGAGGGGAGGAGAATAGTTAGGCCTAAGGGGGTATCAGGGTTAGAATGTGAGCTTGACTCATCGGTGTATAGGCTTTAATGTCTACAGTTGATCAGAGAAGGTTAAAGATAGTCACTTTTAACAAATGAGTTCCAAAGATCCCATGTTGTATGGTAGTGGTGTAACTTATCCTCTCTCAGTAGTCTTGACTTCTCAAGATTGTGTAGTGTGTGCATTTCTTTTAGCCATTCTGGAATTCCTATAGTCTAGGAATTAGAAGTTTGGCAGCATTGAAGATATGTAGTGTGAGGGGATGTTTGAGGAGCGGCAGTCGAATACACTAAAGAAGAATAAATAGTTTTGGTGGAATCTCAACACGGGTATCAAAAATATGACCCAGAATAGAAGAAATATTCCTCCAAAACACCTTCATGCATTTGCAGGTCAACCATATGTCTGATAGTGTACCATGTTCTTCCTCACATCTCCAGCACAAGAGGGACACATTTGAGAACATATGATGTAGTAATAGCGGGGTTCTGTACCACCGTGACACCAGTTTAAAATGCATCTCCTGTATTTTGGGGGATACTGACTTCGATCTGGCATTTCGGATGATCTCTCATTTCGGTGTCATTGAAAGTGATCCGTAACTCAGAAGCACATTTGGAGAGATAGGAAGGAGGCAAATCAGAAGTTTTTATTATATTGTATATAGTAGAGATCGGTCTCTTGATTGGAGACCCAATATTTATACTTTTTTGGATCGTGGTCATAGGTAGAGAGAGGGAGTTTAAACGGTGCCGGTTCAGTTAAAGGGGTTATCCGAGTTAAATACATTTATGCTAATAACTCTTATAGTATTATATGAAACTATTTAGTAAATCACTTACATTAGCTATTTTGCTCTGTTTAGCCAGTTCACATTTGGGTCATGTGACCCCCGACGTCATCAACCCTGCTCAGGCACTGACGTTTCGTTTACAAGCTTTTCCCTGCTTGAGGGAGTGTCCAGGCTGTGTAAACGAAACGTCAGAGCCTCTGGTGCCCTCCCCCCTCCAGCTCTCCTCACACTGCCTCGGCTCTGCTCAGGCACTGACGTCTCGTTTACAGCCGTCTCCCTGCTTGAGGGAGTAGCCCGGCTCTGTAAACGAGACGTCAGAGCCTTTGGTGCCCGTCCCTCTCCTCACACAGCCTCGGTGATGGTAAGCGATCGCTCATGTGCGATACTTACCAGAGCCGAGGTGATAGATTTTCTCCAGCAGCAGGGTATGTGTCTGGCTCCTAACCTCACTTGGGCCAGTTTACACGTTCCCCTCCCGCTTCTGGGGACTGTTATTACAGCCCTGGCCCCCTCAACAAGTCCCCATTATAATGTTAATACCCCCCCTGGGGAAAAAAGGAAATAATTGTCCATCATATAGCTTAGATATAGCTATATCTATATCTGCATCCAAGATATATCTTTATCTAATCTATAGCTTAGATACAGTAATAGCTTAGATACAGCTGTAGCTTAGATACAGCGATAACTTAGATAAAGAGGTAGCTTAGATACAGCGGTAGCTTAGATACAGCGATAGTTTAGAATCAGCAGTAGCTTAGAATCAGCAGTAGCTTAGCTACAGCGATAGCTTAGATACAGCTGTAGCTTAGATACAGTAATAGCTTAGATACAGTACTGCTTAGATACAGCTGTAGCTTAGAATCAGCGGTAGCTTAGATACAGCGTAGGCTTAGCTACAGCGATAGCTTAGCTACAGCGATAGCTTAGCTACAGCGGTAGCTTAGATACAGTAATAGCTTAGATACAGCTGTAGCTTAGATACAGCTGTAGCTTAGATACAGCTGTAGCTTAGATACAGCTGTAGCTTAGATACAGAGTTAGCTTAGATACAGCTATAGCTTAGATACAGAGTTAGCTTAGATACAGCTATAGCTTAGATACAGCTATAGCTTAGCTACAGCGGTAGCTTAGCTACAGCGGTAGCTTAGCTACAGCGATAGCTTAGATACAGCGGTAGCTTAGATACAGCTATATGTCCATCTTATAGATAGAGCCGTAGCGGCATCCTAGCCGTAGCTGTATCTGAGCCGTAGCTGTATCTGCAATGTGACGGGAAGATCTTCCTGTGTGAGCTAGGAGATGATCATGTGACTGTTTTTTAAAATGCAAACTTAGGTTGTGCAGAGCAGGGTGAGGGGAAGGTCAGGTTGTTCACGCCCACAAATATTCATGAGGGAGAACTCAGGCATTGTTGTTATACGCCCCCTCAGCATGTAAACACAGCAATAACAGAACCATGAGAAGGTGGACATATGGGTTTCTCTCTTAAGAAATCAAGCTTAACCAATGTATATGTATGTCCTGATGAATTTTGAGGTTTTAATTTTTTTTCCCATAACTCTGATAACCCCTTTAAGGTCTTTTCAGATCTCAACAGAAAGGCACACTGAGAGCAGCACAAATAGGTTTGGCCTGCTCCTCAGTCTCAGTGAAATCGTTTAATTTGTATAACATATGAATCAACCTAAAAGAAAAACATTGTTAACAAGTAGATTATCTATCAGTCATGTTATCAACTCTTTGACAGTTCCTGAAGATTTAATTTCTGGGTGGCAAAAAGTACATCTTTGGGTTCTCTGATTACCATGGGTTTTCCATTATGGGTATTGAGAAGTCCAAACGGGAAAAGCCACTTGTATTTTAGTCCTCTTTCTCTTAGTGCAGTGGTGAGTGGTTATAGGTTTCGTCTCAGTTCTAAAGTTTGCCTGGAGATATCCTGGAAAATACGAATCTCTAGATCATCATATTCAATTTCTTTTTTGCCATTCTTGCTTTCCGCAAAATTTCTTCCTTTATCTTGAAATCCAGAAGGCAGCAGAGTATGTCTCTTGGGGTATCATTGTCAGAATTCCTTGGTCTGTATACTCTATGGATCCTCTGGAAACCCAAATCAAAGGGTTCTTCTTTTTTCAAAAGTTTGCAAAAGATCTGAGAGACAACTGTTGTTAATTCTTCGTCTAAGACTTTGTTAGGCCTTTGATCCTCAGATTGTTTCTTCTAGATCTGTTCTCTAAATCATCTAGATGCAGTCTAAGCGAATGTCTCTTTTTGCTGTTTTAACTTTTTGGAAAGAAAGTTAGCATGAGAAGGTAGACTCCTCCTCTGACATTCTGGACGAGATTTGTCTAATGTCCGACCTTAATTCCATGATATCATCTTTGATAGTTGTAATTTCTTTTAACATATCTTTGAAGCAATCTTTTTTTGAAAGAGATTTAATAAGAGAAAGAATGTTCTCTGGTTCAGAGGACGCATCTTCTTCTTCTTCTTCACTGTCAGACCATTCTCCAGCGTTAGAAGCAGTGTTTCTTTTTTCTTTCTGTTTTGACGATCTGTCTTGCTCCATTTGATAAGATCGTACGGGTTTTTGTGAGACTGACAGTTTCTTGGGACTTTTGTGGCTTTTTCGAGCTGTTGTCCCTTAACTAATTTGTTAGATACACTGCGGCTGCATTTAGATGAACCACTGTAGCACTGTGGTGCATATATAGAAGTATGCACACTCTGTATGATCTACATTAACTACATAACTGAGGAGTAGCGTAAGGAAATATGCATCTTGTCAGATTTCACATGGTGGGAATCATTTCAAGATATAGTTTCTCTGTAAAGATCACTGGTTTGACCAGGTGGGTCAGCAGGTATTTGCACTTTACATATGACTCTTGCAGAGCTTACAGTGGTACATCCGTCTGTGCACGGCTAGTTTGGCCCAACTGAGAGCTAAGGCTCTTAAGATTTGCAGATGATATGCTTTGTGGAGCTTTTGAGGCTTATGTTCGTGCCTACTTTGTCCCCTAGCTCCCGCTGGGGGAGATTTATGCCTCCGCTCGTTCAGAGCTTGCGCTCCTGGGCTAATTAACCACCTCAGCCCCTATAGCTTAAACACCCTTAAAGACCAGGCCACTTTTTACACTTCTGACCTACCCTACTTTCACCGTTTATTGCTCGGTCATGCAACTTACCACCCAAATGAATTTGACCTCCTTTTCTTCTCACTAATAGAGCTTTCATTTGGTGGTATTTCATTGCTGCTGACATTTTTACTTTTTTTGTTATTAATCGAAATTTAACGATTTTTTTGCAAAAAAATGACATTTTTTACTTTCAGTTGTAAAATTTTTACACTTTCAGTTGTAAAAAAAACGACATCCATATATAAATTTTTCTCGAAATTTATTGTTCTACATGTCTTTGATAAAAAAAAAAATGGTTTGGGTAAAAGTTATAGCGTTTACAAACTATGGTACAAAAATGTGAATTTCCGCTTTTTGAAGCAGCTCTGACTTTCTGAGCACCTGTCATGTTTCCTGAGGTTCTATAATGCCCAGACAGTACAAACACCCCACAAATGACCCCATTTCGGAAAGTAGACACCCTAAGGTATTCGCTGATGGGCATAGTGAGTTCATAGAACTTTTTATTTTTTGTCACAAGTTAGTGGAAAATGATGATTTTTTTTTTTTTCTTACAAAGTTTCATATTCCACTAACTTGTGACAAAAAATAAAAACTTCTATGAACTCACTATGCCCATCAGCGAATACCTTGGGGTGTCTTCTTTCCAAAATGGGGTCACTTGTGGGGTAGTTATACTGCCCTGGCATTCTAGGGGCCCAAATGTGTGGTAAGTAGTTTGAAATCAAAATGTGTAAAAAATGACCGGTGAAATCCGAAAGGTGCTCTTTGGAATGTGGGCCCCTTTGCCCACCTAGGCTGCAAAAAAGTGCCACACATGTGGTATTGCCGTACTCAGGAGAAGTTGGGGAATGTGTTTTGGGGTGTCATTTTACATATACCCATGCTGGGTGAGAGAAATATCTTGGTCAAATGCCAACTTTGTATAAAAAAATGGGAAAAGTTGTCTTTTGCCAAGATATTTCTCTCACCCAGCATGGGTATATGTAAAATGACACCCCAAAACACATTCCCCAACTTCTCCTGAGTACGGAGATACCACATGTGTGACACTTTTTTGCAGCCTAGGTGGGCAAAGGGGCCCATATTCCAAAGAGCACCTTTTCGGATTTCACCGGCCATTTTTTACAGATTTTGATTTCAAACCACTTCTCACGCATTCGGCCCCTAAAATGCCAGGGCAGTATAACTACCCCACAAGTGACCCCATTTTGGAAAGAAGACACCCCAAGGTATTTCGTGATGGGCATAGTGAGTTCATGGAAGTTTTTATTTTTTGTCACAAGTTAGTGGAATATGAGACTTTGTAAGGAAAAAAAATAAATAAAAAAATCATAATTTTCCGCTAACTTGTGACAAAAAATATAAAATTCTAGGAACTCGCCATGCCCCTCACGGAATACCTTGGGGTGTCTTCTTTCCAAAATGGGGTCACTTGTGGGGTAGTTATACTGCCCTGGCATTTTCCAGGGGCCCTAATGTGTGGTAAGTAGGTAAATGACCTGTGAAATCCTAAAGGTGCTCTTTGGAATGTGGGCCCCTTTGCCCACCTAGGCTGCAAAAAAGTGTCACACATGTGGTATCGCCGTATTCAGGAGAAGTTGGGCAATGTGTTTTGGGGTGTCTTTTTACATATACTCATGCTGGGTGAGAGAAATATCTCGGCAAAAGACAACTTTTCCCATTTTTTATACAAAGTTGGCATTTGACTAAGATATTTATCTCACCCAGCATGGGTATATGTAAAATGACACCCCAAAACACATTGCCCAACTTCTCCTGAGTACGGCGATACCACATGTGACACTTTTTTGCAGCCTAGATGTGCAAAGGGGCCCACATTCATTTTATGAGGGCATTTTTAGACATTTGGATCCCAGACTTCTTCTCACGCTTTAGGGCCCCTAGAATGCCAGGGCAGTATAAATACCCCACATGTGACCCCATTTTGGAAAGAAGACACCCCACGGTATTCAATGAGGGGCATGGCGAGTTCATAGAAATTTATTTTTTTTTGGCACAAGTTAGCGGAAATTGATATATATATATTTTTTTTTCACAAAGTCTCCCTTTCCGCTAACTTGGGACAAAAATTTCAATCTTTCATGGACTCAATATGCCTCTCACGGAATACCTTGGGGTGTCTTCTTTCCGAAATGGGGTCACATGTGGGGTATTTATACTGCCCTGGCATTTTAGGGGCCCTAAAGCGTGAGAAGAAGTATGGAATATAAATGTCTAAAAAAATTTACGCCTTTGGATTCCGTGAGGGGTATGGCGAGTTCATGTGAGATTTTATTTTTTGACACAAGTTAGTGGAATATGAGACTTTGTAAGAAAAAAAAATAATAATTTCCGCTAACTTGGGCCAAAAAAATGTCTGGAGCCTTACAGGGGGGTGATCAATGACAGGGGGGTGATCAGGGAGTCTATATGGGGTGATCACCCCCCTGTCATTGATCACCCCCCTATAAGGCTCTATTCAGATGTCCGTATGTGTTTTGCGGATCCGATCCATGTATCAGTGGATCCGTAAAAATCATACGGACATCTGAATGCAGCCTGACAGGGGGGTGATCAATGACAGGGGGGTGATCAGGGAGTCTATATGGGGTGATCACCCCCCTGTAAGGCTCCATTCAGATGTCCGTATGTGTTTTGCGGATCCGATCCATGTATCAGTGGATCCGTAAAAATCATACGGACATCTGAATGCAGCCTTACAGGGGGGTGATCAATGACAGGGGGGTGATCAGGGAGTCTATATGGGGTGATCACCCCCCTGTAAGGCTCCATTCAGATGTCCGTATGTGTTTTGCGGATCCGATCCATGTATAAGTGGATCCGTAAAAATCATACGGACATCTGAATGCAGCCTGACAGGGGGGTGATCAATGACAGGGGGGTGATCAATGACAGGGGGGTGATCAGGGAGTCTATATGGGGTGATCACCCCCCTGTAAGGCTCCATTCAGATGTCCGTATGTGTTTTGCGGATCCGATCCATGTATCAGTGGATCCGTAAAAATCATACGGACATCTGAATGCAGCCTTACAGGGGGGTGATCAATGACAGGGGGGTGATCAGGGAGTCTATATGGGGTGATCACCCCCCTGTAAGGCTCCATTCAGATGTCCGTATGTGTTTTGCGGATCCGATCCATGTATCCGTGGATCCGTAAAAATCATACGGACATCTGAATGCAGCCTTACAGGGGGGTGAACAATGACACGGGGGTGATCAGGGAGTCTATATGGGGTGATCACCCCCGTCATTGATCACCCCCCTGTAAGGCTCCATTCAGACGTCCGTATGCGTTTTGCGGATCCGATCCATCTATCAGTGGATCCGTAAAAATCATACGGACATCTGAATAGAGCCTTACAGGGGGGTGATCAATGACAGGGGGGTGATCAGGGAGTCTATATGGGGTGATCAGGGGTTCATAAGGGGTTAATAAGTGACAGTGGGGGGGTGTAGTGGTGTTTGGTGCTACTTTACTGAGCTACCTGTGTCCTCTGGTGGTCGATCCAAACAAAGGGGACCACCAGAGGACCAGGTAGCAGGTATATTAGACGCTGTTATCAAAACAGCGTCTAATATACCTGTTAGGGGTTAAAAAAAAATCACATCTCCAGCCTGCCAGCGAACGATCGCCGCTGGCAGGCTGGAGATCCACTCGCTTACCTTCCGATCCTGTGAGCGCGCGCGCCTGTGTGCGCGCGTTCACAGGAAATCTCGCAAGATGACGCGTAGATGCGTGACTCTGCGCAGGGCTGCCGCCTCCGGAACGCGATCCTGCGTTAGGCGGTCCGGAGGCGGTTAAAACAGTGTAATTGTCCTTTTTGATTATATGAGAACAGTGTGTCTTCTCAGTTCTCCAGCTTGTTCCCTGCTATTTATTATACTCTGAAGGGGGGTAATCAGAGGTGGAGTGGGGTTTAAACACTTCTATGTTTCTGTAGAGCTCTTTATCTGCAGGAGCTTGCCTGTGACTGATTACAGTACTCTATCGGCACCTCAGTCTCTGTATCTGTGTTATTCAGGCTCTGCTTAATACTGCTCTGGCCCTTTCACAGTGAGCGCTCTTACTCAGTGAGCGCTGATGTATGAGTGCTTCAGTATGAGCGCTACTACTCAGTGCTGATGCCGGCCAGTCTCTGTGACACTCAGGCGTCCGCCCGATGCAGCTGCGGGTCCTGCTGTGCCTGTCACTTTAAGCGCCGAATTTATTATTTTCTTTCTGCCTTTCAGCTCAGACAGCAGTTGCACTCGGCAACACTCACATTAGGGACCGGGTAGTAGATGTGCAGTCTTCTGTACCTTCAAATGCCTGAAGCCGGCCCCAGCTGGGTGTAGATTTAAGCTTGCGCTTTACAGCAGTCGTTCTCTTCACCGGCCGGCGGCTGTAAGAGACCGACGCTTTAGGCCCCGATCTTCACAGCGCTGGTATCGGCTCAAAAGCTCATATAAAGCTGATGTGACGGTGCCACAATGTCAGCACTTCATTGTCCGAGTCTATTTTGTATGAAAATTCACATGAAATGCGATTTAAATCGCTTAAATTAGCTATTTAATGCAGAGCTCTCTGCCTGTGCTTCTGCTCAGCGGCTAGCTCCGCCCCCGACATACGCCTTTTTGATTGCTTGGTGTTGCACTTTTTTAATGATGTAAGGTGACAAAAATTGCTTTTTTTGACAGTTTTTATTTTTAGCTTTTATGGTGTTTATCGGATGGGGTGGATCATGTCATATATTTTTAGAGCCAGTCGGTACGGATGCGGCGATACCAAATGTGTGGTTTTTCTATTCTTTTTTTTTTCTTTTTTTTCTTTATTATAAAATCTTGGGGTCTGATCCCCTGTGCGATGCATTGCAATACATCTGTATTGTAATGTATTGCCTGTTAGTGTATTACACTGAGTAATACACTAACAGGTTGCCTATGAGACCCAGCCTGGTGCTGGATCTCCTAAGCACCCGTAGAAGGCAGGTCCCGAAGCAGTGCAAGGCAGCTTGGGGACCCGATGGGCTCCCTCACCCGCAGAAAACCCCTTTTATGGCCCGGTCAGGGCCGACCGCGGCCTAGAAGGGGTTAATGCGCCAGCATCTATGTTTTCACTGATGCAGGCGCATACAGAAGAGGTCCAGCAAACGGGAACATCCGGTCCCCTGCAGCTGATCGGATGGACGCAGGTCCTGCACCCGCTCAATCAGCGGGCCGTAATAGTACGGTGCTGGGCGGCAAGTCACGTCCCGCTGCGCCGTCAGGAAGAGGTTTAATTTGCTCTGAATCTGTCCAGGAGTTATCAGCTGCACAGAAGGATCAAATTGCACATGTCAATACAAGTCTATAGACAGGAGCAGGGGTTGTTCAGAGCAGGAGTAAGACAGAAGAGACAGATAAAGGAAGTTTAGATCTCAGCCCAAGAGCTTTATTCACAATCATGCAGTTCCCTACTTCTCTGTAACTACCTCCTTGATCCTGGGGATTCTTAAGAGAAAGTTAGGATGCAGATTCTCTTCTTTCTGTGTGCAGTGGATGGGAGCTAGTCTCCACCCACTCTGAGAACTACAAACCAGAAATTCAAGCATGCACAGGGGAAAACTGCTAAAACAATGTCAGATACAAGTCATAGTGTCCAGAAATAGTTGTTCCTCATGTACACACACTATAAGGCTACATGCACACTACCATATGTGTTTTGCGGATCCATTGTAACAATGCCTAAAACTGACAAGAATTGGACATGTTCTATTTTTTTATTTTTTTTTGCGGTGCTTCGGAATGGACATACTGATGTGGACAGCACACGGTGTGCGGTCTGCATTTTTTGCGGACCCATTGAAATTAATGGGTCCGCATCCTATCCACAAAAACAATGGAACAGACACGGAAACAAACAATGTTCGTGTGCATGTAGCCTAAGTGTGTATACAAAATATAGTTGTAAGTCACTGATTATGCCTCTCCATGTGCTGAGAGCTGTTCACGGGGGTATTCTTAAAGGGGATATCCCATGAATAATGTAAAAAATTTGATCTAGTACATGACTCTTTCTAGAATCAGCCCTGTACCTTGCATCAATCCAGAGCCTTTGCCATTCATTGCTTCAATTACTATGCTAGATTTATTTCAAGCTTGGCACCTCAGGGGGTGTGTCTTTTCTGCTGCAGCTCGTGGCAGTTGAAGGATGGAACTGAGCATGTGCTTTGATTTTGGTGAGCTGAAAAAGAGCAAACGGCAGGTGCCACTGATAGATTTCAGTGGCTATACTAAATGTTTAATTACATGCAATTACAAAAGTATTCAGATCCAGGTGCTGGTTTGAAAAATTTAGAATTTTTATCGTGGGACAACCACTTTAAGTTAGAAAAAGCAGAAATATAAATTTCAAGTTTTACAGAATCTTGTCCCACAAAAATATCTGCTCAGCGTCTCCTGCTCTATATTTTGATGCCTGCAGACTGCATTACATTTTGTGGTGACGGGTCCTCTTTAACAAGTTTGAAGTTGGTCCTGTGTCTATTGCTGTTTCAAAATGTAGGATTTTTTATGGAAAACGTAAAAAAATGTCATGCTGCAGTGATATATCATGAAAGTAGGGCATTTAAGTAGAAGCAAGCATGGTCCTGTGTCTATTTATTGCTGTTACAAAATGTACATGTTATGGCACCCCCTGCTGTTCTTTTGATTTCCTTTTGGAATGTCTACCTAATCTGTCCAGTGGCAGTGGTCACACATGCTCGTTAAACAAAACATGCAATGCAACAGCTCACTGCAAACCAAATAAAGTACAAAATTGCATCATAATTGCAAATGCTATACTAATAAGTTAGAGCTGCTTGGCAAATCGTTTTGTACAAAATTATTTGAGCCCATCTGCCGCACGTCAAGGTGATCTCTAGTTAGACGGGTTCCTAACACAAAATTTTACCTGTTATGTGCCATGACGGCTATCATATAATTCAGAAAGTGCAGGTTCCACATGCATGCTGGATCCGCCTAAATTTCGGTCATTTTTGGTGCCAAAATGGCCTCCATTATATCCACGGAAAGCAGTTACCAGCATGCATGCCGGGCCCACTCCACACCACCCCTGGCGCCAAAAGGTCACCAAGGACTGCAAGGAGATTCCACACATGCTCAGTAGCTGTAAGTGGACATTCTGAAAGGAGTGTGTATGTGTGTGTGTGTATGTATATATATATATATATGTATATATATGTATATGTTCAAAAAATAGAGCGGCACTCCAGGATAATGTGGAAAATAGTGGTTTATTCACCCATTGGTGACGCAACGTTTCGGCTCCAACATGAAGCCTTTCTCAAGCAATGTAAGCAGGACATTCAAAACATTATATAGCCAAAGGAAATGACATCACAGTGTCATGTGATCACACATCTCAAGGAAAACATTAACCCTTGCTGTGACAAATTGCAGAATCAATATACACAACTCTACTAAAATCGGTATAAATTGTTCAAAATATACATAATTATACGTGAGAACTGTGCAAAGATGCTTATAAAGTGCATGATGACCAACAATGATCATAATAAATACACACAATTGTTATATGCATTAATATATAGTGCATGAAATAACTAATGATACAAAGTGCGTGTGTGCAGCTGATGGATGGAAACACATAGTAGAGGGCGTGCGCACAGACACACTAACCAGCAAAAGAACGATCCCCCATCTCATGCGTACCCTCATCGCAACAGCGCATGCGCCTATTACCGCGCATAGTATTGCCATCATAGAAAATCGCATCACTGATAAAGAACATGCACATTTATTCACAATTGTAGAAGTGGTAATGCCGACAGCAGCCATAGCGCATGCGCCATGACATAACGTCAGCAACAATTCCTTAATGCGGAATACAGCAAACAACATTATCAAGCATGTCAAAACGTTACTTATTGGATCTATGTGCGGAAAGGAGGGCACCATTAAGCACCCACACCCCAGCCAAACATAGAGAAAACCTGAGACTGGGAACTGCGTTAACAGCAACCCTGCCCCAAATTATCCCTATGGATCCAGTAACTACTTAACGAGGGATCTCCTCATCACAAACACACCACATACTCAGGAGACTGGACATAACGTAATTGCACGTAATTTCACCACGGACCAATATAAATCCTGAGTATGACATTGTATATTATGGGTGGTAAACACCGATTATGTGGCAATGCACAGATGGTTGTAGCCGTATATAGTTAACCTCCTGCCCGCTTTGTGTTGCTGTCAGGAGCGAAGATACCTGTGTAATGCATAGGGTTGTCACATGTACCTATTATTGTCTATATTACTCATAACTGAGGTTAGTGCAGGATGTTATCTATCTATTTTATATTTTTCTGCTGTTTATCAGTTTGCACCTGAATTTGGCCTGGCCAGATATTTAGGGTTTAGGGAGCTCACTCTGCTGATAGATATTCTGCCCACAGGCCTTAATATCAAGGTGTATTGGTGGTATCTGTCAGGAAGAGTGACTTCAACAGGTCCGGGGACATGTTCCAAAGGATAATATTGCCTATACAATGTAAGTTAAAGTATCCGTTTAAGATGAGGTTCCTTATATTTAAGTATGGCTAACCCAGTGAAATTTCTGAGCTGGAACGTTAGAGGGGTTAAAGATGCCATTAAAAGAAAGGCTTTGATGGAGTGTGTTGAAGTGTACCACCCTGCGGTTTGCTGTCTACAGGAGACGCACCTCCTTGCGGAACAATCCCATTTGCTTACCCCTAGGTGGGCAAGTCATTATCATTCTACTTACTCCTCATATGCAAGGGGAGTAAGTATACTGATTTACAGACAGCTGGATTTTAGCTGCATAGATAAGAGGATTAATACGAACAGATGCTATGTCTTCCTTTATGGCAAACTTTTTTATGTTCTATGTATTATATGTGGGATATACATACCACCGCCATATTCCCTGCTTGTAATTAAGAAGTTGATGGCTTTTCTGTCAGACTATGCAGATACCCCAGCAATGATACTGGGGGACTTCAATAATGTAATATGCCCTGAATGGGATAGAATGTCCGCTTCCGTGACACAATCTGAGAGGCTGCTTATGCCGTTTGGGAGACTTAGAGGAAGCGTCATTGATGGATTTTTGGAGGCTGCGTAATCCACATGTACGTCAGTATTCTTGCTGTTATAGCACGTATCAAACATTGTCTAGAATAGATTTAGCCCTAGGGAATGAAGCGATGGGCTGCCGTATCTGCGATATCAAATATTTAACCAGGCAGCTTTCAGATCATTCTTCTAGATTAGTATCTGCCAACTTCCTACCCTCTGTGACCGGCTGTAGGCCATTATGGAAATTCAATCCATTTTGGCTGTCTGTTTTGCCCACAGTCCAAAACATTGGAGATATGTTAAGAGTTTTTTGCCTTTAATCTTCCAGATGCTTCTTCGCTGATAGTTTGGGATACCATGAAAGCCTTTTTGCGGGGAGTGCTTATTGCTGAGGTTAATAAAAAGTGAAATGAGTCCCAAGCGACGGTAAGAAAATTAGAGTGCCAAACGGTTGAGGCAAAAACTCAATGTCATGCAGCCCACGGAAGTGCATAGAGCTCAATGGCAGGAAGCACAACATAAACTGAATGATAAACTTCTTCTTAGGGCAAAAAACAAACGCTTTTTCCAAAAACAATCATTTTATGAAGAGGGGGAGAGGACAGGTAGAATGTTGGCATTGCTCTCCAAAGCGCAACAGCCCTCTGCGTATGTCGCTGCTCTTCGTGGGTTGTATGTACGGCTCAGGACAAAGTTTTAGATATTATGCATGTATTTTACTCATCCCTTTACGAGTCCAAAATCACTGCAGGGGATACAGAGATTACAAATTTTCTAGATGGGCTCCAGCTTCCTAAACTGAGTATTGATCAGGTAACGATTTTAGATGGTCCCATAACAATCACAGAATTGGAAATGGCCCTGAGTGATCTGTCTAATGCTAAGGCCTGCTGAAGTGTACAAAACATTCGCCCCTATCTTGCTTCAGAACTGCCTTAATTCTACATGGCATTGATTCAACAAGGTGCTGATAGCATTCTTTAGAAATGTTGGCCCATATTGATAGGATAGCATCTTGCAGTTGATGGAGATTTGAGGGATGCACATCCAGGGCACGAAGCTCCCGTTCCACCACATCCCAAAGATGCTCTATTGGGTTGAGATCTGGTGACTGTGGGGGCCATTTTAGTACAGTGAACTCATTGTCATGTTCAAGAAACCTATTTGAAATGATTCGAGCTTTATGACATGGTGCATTATCCTGCTGGAAGTAGCCATCAGAGGATGGATACATGTTCTCATTCTGTTTATGCCAAATTCGGACTCTACCATTTGAATGTCTCAACAGAAATTGAGACTCGTCAGACCAGGCAACACTGTCTTCAACAGTCCAATTTTGGTGAGCTCGTGCAAATTGTAGCCTCTTTTTCCTATTTGTAGTGGAGATGAGTGGTACCCGGTGGGGTTTTCTGCTGTTGTAGCCCATTCGCCTCAAGGTTGTGCGTGTTGTGGCTTCACAAATGCTTTGCTGCATACCTCGGTTGTAACGAGTGGTTATTTCAGTCAACGTTGCTCTTCTATCAGCTTGAATCAGTCGGCCCATTCTCCTCTGACCTCTAGCATCCACAAGGCATTTTTGCCCACAGGACTGCCGCATACTGGATGTTTTTCCCTTTTCACACCATTCTTTGTAAACCCTAGAAATGGTTGTGCGTGAAAATCCCGGTAACTGAGCAGATTGTGAAATACTCAGACCGGCCCGTCTGGCACCAACAACCATGCCACGCTCAAAATTGCTTAAATCACCTTTCTTTCCCATTCTGACATTCAGTTTGGAGTTCAGGAGATTGTCTTGACCAGGACCACCCCCTAAATGCATTGAAGCAACTGCCATGTGATTGGTTGACTAGCTAATTGCATTAATGAGAAATAGAACAGGTGTTCCAAATAATTCTTTAGGTGAGTGTATATATGTGCTGTGCCCCTGTCAAAGACAAAGCTGATTCCATCCTGAAGTAAATAAAACCTCGTTGATGGTTGCGGGGTAAATAGGACAAGGTGAAAGCAAACCGGAAAGGAAGTTGAAGCAATAGGGAAAGTCCAACTCTTCGCTGTTTAGGGCGTTGAGAGAGTACCTCACTTTGCCTGTTCACCTTTGGTCTATTTCCCGCAAAAGGAGGGATTTGTGAGAGATGTGTATGTGGTGTGAACATTCTGTAGTACACTTTTTTTGTCCACAAGATGGCTGCAAGCCAGATGTTTGAGCCATGTGTGCATTCTTTTGTTTAAGGTAAATAGGGGAGGGGGGAAATGGGGATTACATTACAGTTTTCAAATATACCTATGAACTCAGTTGAAGTTGCTGAAACCAATCCTATCAGGTTAAGGAGCCAATAGTCTCTACTTAAGGAACACCCCTTTTGTGATGTCATGTCTGCTATTTAAGTCAATGTAATGTGAATAAAGCGCCTCTTCTACCATGGCTCAGGGAAGAGAGAAGATGCTTTCATGAAACCACCTAGTGTGTCTGGTCTCATTATAAAGCAGTATGGTGTACACATACTTATACTTCTAATTGATTTGGCACCACACAAAGAAGACGAAGCGCATGAATTCCGCTAACAACTGTCACTACTTTATGCTTCCCTCAGTGTGGTCAGTATAAAAATGACAGGCTCCCTTTAAAAGAAGCATTCCTAGAAAAACATTTGGTCTAGTGGTATTGTACATAAGCTCTATACTATACAATTTGCTTACCAGTATTTATGTATTAGCTTCTCCATTGAACTTTTATTCTACCATTCACTGCTCCATCAAGTGCCCAGAAAGCGGTGCTTCAAGCAGCGACTTGTGGAGAGCACTTCTGAATGAAGCACCGCCTCTCAAGACACTTGCACAAGCAGTGCTCAACAGAATAAAACATCATATTCACGTTATCCCTGGTAATAAAAGCCCACAAAATGTATGTTTGTCCTTACCTAGCGCTGTCAGCAGTTTTACATGATCAAAAACTCCCTTTAAAAATTTTGACTTTACGCTATAACTCTCTTAGAACTTACTAGCCTGCCTCCGCTGTTTAAATATTCAAATATTCATACTTACCTGCTCTCTGTGGCCCCGATCATGCACGCAGGCTCTTGTCCTCCATCTTCCACTATGTGGCTTGTTTACTTCCTCTGGGCGGCTTCGTTACTACTTTTGGGCACATTGAAGTCAGTCATTGGCTGCAGTGGAACCATATTCACATATCCAGGCCTGTGAGGAAGTAAACAAGCCACAGGCCGAAAGATGGACACACCGGAGCACGAAGGACCAGAGTGGTGGGGAGCAGTTAAGTATTATAGAATATGGCAATACAAAGACATACCACCGGCGCTGATTACAGTGGTTAAGCAGCAGTGTCAAAAACAGCTCCGCAATAGCTGTTATGAAAGGGTTACACACATCATTTATAAAAGAGAGAGACACCGCGCTCAGCCTAGTTAACCTGACCCTTATTAACCTCTGGTTCTGATCGTGTAAAACCTATCCACCTCAGTTTGAAATAGCAAGATTAGCTTGGTTCTGATGTGTGGGATTAGGGGACCACCTTCTCGGGCGTTCCAATATGCACGTTTTCTTCTGCACAGAGGCAAATAGCAGGTAGAATAGGCTGTATGGAGTTCGCTCCGGCCGGTAGCGAAACTCCGCTTGTACCTGCGCTCACGCTCACAAGGGGAGCTGGTGATGTCACCTGTTGAGCTACGGGCCGCTGTAAGCACCAAGAAACCTTCCCTCTCTCTCTTTTATAAATGATGTATTATAGAATATGACCCTATTGTCTGATAGGTGCAGGTCCCACCTCTGGTACCCACACATAACAGAACGGGGAAGGTGGTGGCCGGAGGACCCCAGGTTTCCCTGGGTTCAGCCGCCACCATATTACTGAATGGAAGCACACTGCACTCGCGCGGTCACCACTGAGCCAGCACTCGGCTATTTTCAGAGGCCCCATAGAAATGAATGAATGGAGAGCGGCTGCGCATGACCAGTGCGCCCTCCACAACTTTCAGGGCTCCATTCTTGATCCTAGCGATATGTCCCCACTGTCTGAGATGGGAAAACTCCTTTGTTAGGTATTGCCAGCCAACCCCTTTAAAAGAACACTAAACTTTTAAACCTATATAAAAAAAACTAAATAAATAAGTTTAAAAAAAGTCCCTCTTGGGGTGGGTTCACATCACGATTTAGGTCTCCTCCCCTATTGACTATAATGGACTCCATAACCTGTATAAGGCTACATGCACACAAACGTGGTTTGGTTCCGCATCCGAGCCGCATTTTTCCTTAGCCCCTCAAAAATAATAGAACATGTCCTATTTTTGTCCGTTTTGCGAACAAGGATAGGCATTGTTACAATGGATCCGCAAAAAAAACGGATGCCATACGGACGTCATCAGTTTTTTGGGCGGATCCGCAATTTGCAGACCGCAAACCACATACAGTAGTGTGCATCTAGCCTAATGCTGAGAGGTCTACAGGAGGGGATCAAAGAAGCTCCAAGGCAACAATTAGGTGAGTTGTGTTTGTAGCATTTAGTTTGTGGTCAGACCTCTCAGCATTGTAGCAAAAATAAAAAATAAAACTGCAGTGAATTTGCTGGGAAAATGTCACTTGTGAATATTACTTATAGGCCTCATGTACATGACCGTATCCATTTTCATTTTGTGGTCTGCAAAATATGGATACTGGCTGGGTGCATGTCACATTTTTCTACTAGAACTGGCTAATTTTGTCTGCAAAACAGACGAGAATAGGACATGTTCTATAATTGGCCACGTTTATTACAGACCCACAAAAATGAATGAGTCCAAAACTAAAGTTGTGTGCACGAGGCTTTAATTTGTGAAAACTGCTCCCAAGACCCTGACCCAAAACTAGCTGCTTCAGTTGGGGAGCTAGAAGCGGGGATTTATTTAGGCACATTTAGTATTCAGCATTCCCTATTAGTGCTATATGCCATGTTACTCAGCTTTCCTGGGACCCTGAAAGGAATATATTGGTCACTTTTGCCTAATTTAGGAGCATGGGGATTTATTTAGGCAGGTTTTGTATTTAGTAGGCCCCATTACAGCTCTGCTTGCTATATTACCAAGTAGTGGTCATGTACTGCCACCAAATATTTTGTAAATATTGTGCCTCGGTGCCTGTTGTACTGCTTGGTCCTGGGCTGAAAGTAGTAAGAAAAAACTAGAAGTGAGAAATACAGCCAAGGAACGGTTCGTGTCCCAATCTGGAAAACAAAATAAACATTTTTTTTATTTGATGGCAGGTATTTTTTTAAGGATAAAGGGCAACGTTCCATTAGACATAAATCATATGCCCTTGATTTTGTAGCTATTAAATGATTTATTAGAATTTTATTTTTTGTGGATTTATTTTAGGAATGTGCGTATAAATAAATCGCTGCATGTTATTTTCGATTAACTTTCAATTATTTAAAACTCCATCCAGCTGAAGTGCTAGAAGCCTCTTGCTCCCATATCTGAATTCTTTAACCATGCCCGTACATGGCATTTTCCAGCGAGGACCTCCAAGGAGAGGGATGTCAAAGAAAATAAACTGTACTTTTTGCTTGTTGAAAAGTGTTATTTCTGAAAGCTGAACAGCATTTCACAAGTCTACTTGTGAGATGTGAAATGTCATGTAGTAACATGTGGTGAGCAGTTTATTCGTGCTTAACTATTGGTGTATAATAGATGTGCATATATGTGAAGTAACTGTCTAAAAGCAAATGCATAATCAAGTGGTAGTTGTATTCCAGTGATTCAATGTTTTGGCAGAATTTAGCCTTTTTCACGCTTAGGGTTGTATTACCCCAACAGAGTATCTGACCAAATTCTGTCCAATCAGACTAATAATGGAGGGGTGTAACAAAAGATGTGTGTGTAAATGGCCATCTGACCAATGATTGGTCAGAAAATCTGTCAGATAATCTGTTGGTGTAAAACAGCCCTTAGTCATGAGAAAAACAATGTACGCCCTCTTTGAATTCTATTGTTTTACATATTGGGATATCAAAACAATCTGGTCCTTAGAAGGTCTGGCTGACATGTGGCTTGGCAGCTGAAGGCATCTGTGTTTGTCCCATGTTCATGTGCCTGCATTGCTGAGAAAAATGATGCTATAATATATGCAAATGAGCCTCTAGGACAGGGTTACTCAAGTACTTTTTGTAAAGGTCCATATACCGGAGTCTGCTGTAGGATGAAGATCTGAGCTGCAAAACCCCAAAAATATATAGAGAGGGCCAACACCGTTGTCGTGTAGCGCTGTATTATTATTATTATTATTATTATTATAATATTATTTATTATTTTATTATTATTATTATTATTATATATATATAATTTTTTTTTACAATAATCCACACCTCCAAGCCCACCTAATCTCCTTTCTGCCAACCAAACAGTAAGAATTTTCTTTCAATGCCTTTCAGGGTGATCCCTTGGTGCCCCTACACATTATGATGCTCCTTAGTGCCCCTGACATATTGCAATGCCTCCTTAGTTCCTCCCCACAGAGTATAAATACACTAAGTGCCCCCTCACAGTAGGATGATCCTTTAGCTGCCCCTCACACAGAATGAGCCCCACTTAAAAGCCCCCAGAACAAAGTGATGTTCTCTACTTGCCCCCTTACACATTATGATGTACCTTTAAATGCTCCCCTCACAAAGTGATGCCCATTAAATGTCCCCCAAACAGTATGATGTACCCTTAAGTAGACTTTACACAGTATAATGCCCCGTTAAGTGGCCCCCACACAGTGCTGCCCCTTAAGTTCTCCCCACATAGTATGATGCCCCTTTAGATGGCCCCAACATTGATGCCCGCCTAATAATTATGCACCCTTTGGTTGTCCTCCTCACAGAGCTATGCCCAGCTCCCCCCCAGTTATGCCCCCTAGATGGCCCCCACAAACAGTTATGCCCACTTTAGTGGACCCCTCACAGTTTTGTCACTTAGATGTCCTCCTTCAAAGAATTATGCCACCTTATATGGCCCTACACACACACGAACACACACACACGCACGCACGCACGCACGCACGCGCGCACGCACACACACGCGCCCCCCCTTTACTGCTCCCATCCCTCCCAGGATTATGTAGCTCCCCCCTCAGAGTAGTGCCTCCGGAGTAAAAACTCACCTATCGTATGTTCCCCTGACCAACAAAGCCGCTCCACACTGTGTTCTGCTGTTTGTGGAAGAGCGCAGCAGGCGTGATGTCAGTACATCGCGCCTGCATGCACTGGACTACGAACAGCACAGGAATGGTGAAGAAGGAAGCTCACTGCTCTCTGCTTCACCATTTTATTCAACTGGATCTGTGTCCTCAGGACATAGGATAGAGTTGAAAGTGGGACATGCAGGCAGCGGCGTGCCTAGGTTGTTTGGCACCCGGGGCGGGTCCTTTCTCTGGCACCCCCCGTCCCCAATACTTAAAAAAATTCGTACCCCCTCACAGTAGTAGTGCCCTCATTGTACAACCTTCACAGTAGTTTTGTACAGATGTTTGCTCCCTAATAGAGTTGAGCGAACACCTGGATGTTCGAGAAGTTCGGCCGAACTTCCCGGAAATGTTCGGGATCCGAACCCGACGCGAACTTCGTCCCGAACCCGAACCCCATTGAAGTCAATGGGGACCCGAACTTTTGGGCACTAAAAAGGCTGTAAAACAGCCCAGGAAAGAGCTAGAGGGCTGCAAAAGGCAGCAACATGTAGGTAAATCCCCTGCAAACAAATGTGGATAGGGAAATGAATTTAAATAAAAATAAAAAAAATAAAAATTAACCAATATCAATTGGACAGAGGTCCCATAGCAGAATCTGGCTTCACGTCAGCAGAGAATCAGTCTCTTCATGCCATAGCAAAGAATCTGGCTTCATGTCAGCAGAGAATCAGTCTCTTCATGCCATAGCAGAGAATCTGTCTTCATGTCAGCGCAGAATCTGTCTTCATGTCATAGCAGAGAATCAGGCTTCACGTCACCCACCACTGGAACAGGCCACTGTCACATATTTAGGCCCAGGCAGAGGAGAGAGGTCCCGTAACAGAGAATCTGGCCTTATGTCAGCACAGAATCAGTCTTCATGTCATAGCAGAGAATCAGGCTTCACGTCACCCACCACTGGAACAGGCCACTGTCACACATTTAGGCCCAGGCACCCAGACAGAGGAGAGGTTCATTCAACTTTGGGTTGCCCCGCAATATAATGGTAAAATGAAAATAAAAATAGGATTGAATGAGGAAGTGCCCTGGAGTAGAATAATATATTGTTAAGTGGAGGTAGTTAATATCTAATCTGCACAAGGGATGGACAGGTCCTGTGGGATCCATGCCTGGTTCATTTTTATGAATGTCAGCTTGTCCACATTGGCTGTAGACAGGCGGCTGCGTTTGTCTGTAATGAGGCCCCCTGCCGTGCTGAATACACGTTCAGACAAAACGCTGGCCGCCGGGCAGGCCAGCACCTCCAAGGCATAAAAGGCTAGCTCTGGCCACGTGGACAATTTGGAGACCCAGAAGTTGAATGGGGCCAAACCATCAGTCAGTACGTGGAGGGGTGTGCACAGGTACTGTTCCACCATGTTAGTGAAATGTTGCCTCCTGCTAACACGTTCCGTATCAGGTGGTGGTGCAGTTAGCTGTGGCGTGGTGACAAAACTTTTCCACATCTCTGCCATGCTAACCCTGCCCTCAGAGGAGCTGGCCGTGACACAGCTGCGTTGGCGACTTCTTGCTCCTCCTCTGCCTTCGCCTTGGGCTTCCACTGGTTCCCCTGTGACATTTGGGAATGCTTTCAGTAGCGCGTCTACCAACGTGCGCTTGTACTCGCGCATCTTCCTATCACGCGCCAGTGTAGGAAGTAAGGTGGGCACATTGTCTTTGTACCGGGGATCCAGCAGGGTGGCAACCCAGTAGTCCGCACACGTTAAAATGTGGGCAACTCTGCTGTCGTTGCGCAGGCACTGCAGCATGTAGTCGCTCATGTGTGCCAGGCTGCCCAGAGGTAAGGACAAGCTGTCCTCTGTGGGAGGCGTATCGTCATCGTCCTGTGTTTCCCCCCAGCCACGCACCAGTGATGGGCCCGAGCTGCTTTGGGTGCCACCCCGCTGTGAACATGCTTCATCCTCATCCTCCTCCTCCTCCACCACCTCCTCCTCATCCTCCAGTAGTGGGCCCTGTCTGGCCACATTTGTACCTGGCCTCTGGTGTTGCAAAAAACCTCCCTCTGAGTCACTTCGAAGAGACTGGCCTGAAAGTGCTAAAAATGACCCCTCTTCCTCCTGGGCCACCTCCTCTTTCATCATCGCCCTAAGTGTTTTCTCAAGGAGACATAGAAGTGGTATTGTAACGCTGATAACGGCGTCATCGCCACTGGCCATGTTGGTGGAGTATTCGAAACAGGGCACACAGGTCTCGCATGGAGGCCCAGTCATTGGTGGTGAAGTGGGTCTGATCCGCAGTGCGACTGACCCGTGCGTGCTACAGCTGAAACTCCACTATGGCCTGCTGCTGCTCGCACAGTCTGTCCAGCATGTGCAAGGTGGAGTTCCACCTGGTGGGCACGTCGCATATGAGGCGGTGAGCGGGAAGGCCGAAGTTACGCTGTAGCGCAGACAGGCGAGCAGCGGCAGGGTGTGAACGCCGGAAACGCGAACAGACGGCCCGCACTTTATGCAGCAGCTCTGACATGTTGGGGTAGTTGCGAATGAACTTCTGCACCACCAAATTCAGCACATGCGCCAGGCAAGGGATGTGCGTCAAACCGGCTAGTCCCAGAGCTGCAACGAGATTTCGCCCATTATCGGACACCACCAGGCCGGGCTTGAGGCTCACCGGCAGCAACCAATCGTCGGTCTGTTGTTGTATACCCCCCACAACTCCTGTGCGGTGTGGGGCCTGTCCCCCAAACATATGAGTTTCAGAATGGCCTGCTGACGTTTACCCCGGGCTGTGCTGAAGTTGGTGGTGAAGGTGTGTGGCTGACTGGATGAGCAGGTGGAAGAAGAGGAGGAGGAGGAAGCTGAGGAGGAGGAGACAGGAGGCAAAGAATGTTGCCCTGCGATCCTTGGCGGCGGAAGGACGTGCGCCAAACAGCTCTCCGCCTGGGGCCCAGCCGCCCCTACATTTACCCAGTGTGCAGTTAGGGAGATATAGCGTCCCTGGCCGTGCTTACTGGTCCACGTATCTGGGGTTAGGTGGACCTTGCCACAGATGGCGTTGCGCAGTGCACACTTGATTTTATCGGATACTTGGTTGTGCAGGGAAGGCACGGCTCTCTTGGAGAAGTAGTGCCGGCTGGGAACAACATACTGTGGGACAGCAAGCGACATGAGCTGTTTGAAGCTGTGTGTGTCCACCAGCCTAAATGACAGCATTTCATAGGCCAGTAGTTTAGAAATGCTGGCATTCAGGGCCAGGGATCGAGGGTGGCTAGGTGGGAATTTACGCTTTCTCTCAAATGTTTGTGAGATGGAGAGCTGAACGCTGCCGTGTGACATGGTTGAGATGCTTGGTGACGCAGGTGGTGGTGGTGTTGGTGGTACATCCCATGTTTGCTGGGCGGCAGGTGCCAACGTTCCTCCAGAGGCGGAGGAAGAGGCCGAGGCGGCGGCGGCAGAAGAGGCCGAGGCGGCAGCAGCAGAAGAGGTAGCAGGGGGAGCCTGAGTGACTTTCTTGTTTTTAAGGTGTTTACTCCACTGCAGTTCATGCTTTGCAGGCAGGTGCCTGGTCATGCAGGTTGTGCTAAGGTTCAGAACGTTAATGCCTCGCTTCAGGCTCTGATGGCACAGCGTGCAAACCACTCAGGTGTTGTCGTCAGCACATTGTTTGAAGAAGTGCCATGCCAGCGTACTCCTTGAAGCTGCCTTTGGGGTGCTCGGTCCCAGATGGCGGCGGTCAGTAGCAGGCGGAGTCTCTTGGCGGCGGATGTTCTGATTTTGCCCACTGCTCCCTCTTTTGCTACGCTGTTGGCTCGGTCTCACCACTGCCTCTTCCTCCGAACTGTGAAAGTCAGTGGCACGACCTTCATTCCATGTGGGGGTCTAGGACCTCTTCGTCCCCTGCATCGTCTTCCACCCAGTCTTGATCCCTGACCTCCTGTTCAGTCTGCACACTGCAGAAAGACGCAGCAGTTGGCACCTGTGTTTCGTCATCATCAGAGACGTGCTGAGGTGGTATTCCCATGTCCTCATCATCAGGAAACATAAGTGGTTGTGCGTTAGTGCATTCTATCTCTTCCACCCCTGGGGAAGGGCTAGGTGGATGCCCTTGGGAAACCCTGGCAGCAGAGTCTTCAAACAGCATAAGAGACTGCTGCATAACTTGAGGCTCAGACAGTTTCCCTGATATGCATGGGGGTGATGTGACAGACCGATGGGCTTGGTTTTCATGCGCCATCTGTGCGCTTTCTGCAGAAGACTGGGTGGGAGATAATGTGAACGTGCTGGATCCACTGTCGGCCACCCAACTGACTAATGCCTGTACCTGCTCAGGCCTTACCATCCTTAGAACGGCATTGGGCCCCACCAAATATCGCTGTAAATTCTGCTGGCTACTGGGACCTGAGGTAGTTGGTTCACTAGGACGTGTGGCTGTGGCAGAACGGCCACGTCCTCTCCCAGCACCAGAGGGTCCACTAACACCACCACGACCATGTCCACGTCCGCGTCCCTTATTAGAGGTTTTCCTCATTGTTGCTGTTCACCACAATTTTGAGAATGGCAAATTTGGGAATAGTTTTTCAACCCAGAACAAAAACTGTGCTTTTACGGTCACTACAAATAACTTGACCAGCTAAAACAGTACAGATTTGGTTGTATAGAAATGTCAGGTCTTTTTTTTTAGGCGCTGGGTGACAGGCTCAACTTGCCCCTGATGTAGTATATGGCCAAAAAATAACCACACTGTTGATGGTTAAATGCACTTGGGTGACACAGGCTCAGCCTGCACCTGATGTAGTATATGGCCAAAAAATAACCAGACTGTTGATGGTTAAATGCACTTCGGTGACACAGGCTCAGCCTGCAGCTGATGTAGGATATAGCAAAAAATAACCACACTATTGATGGTTAAAAGCACTTGGTGGTAGCTTGTGCTGGCGCACCACAAGCCACAAAATGGCCGCCGATCACCCCAGAAAAAAGTGATATAAAAACGCTCTGGGCAGCCTAAAAAAAGTGAGCAAGTCGATATTAGCACTTCAATGATCCACAGCTGGAGATCGATCACAGAATGAAGTCGTTTGGAGGAGTTAATCTGCCTAATCTCGCCCTAACGTCGCAGCAGCAACCTCTCCCTATGCTTGAATCAGCAGAGTGACGTGCAGTGCTACGTGACCCAAGCTTATATAGAGGCTGGGTCACATGCTGCACTGGCCAATCACAGCCATGCCAATAGTAGGCAAGGCTGTGATGGCCTCTTGGGGCAAGTAGTATGACGCTTGTTGATTGGCTGCTTTGCAGCCTTTCAAAAAGCGCCAAGAAAGCACCGAACCCAAACCCGGACTTTTACGAAAATGTTCGGGTCCGTGTCACGGACACCCCAAAATTCGGTACAAACCCGAACTATACAGTTCGGGTTCGCTCATCCCTACTCCCTAACAGTAGTTATGCCCTCAATGTGCCCCTCTCGCAGTAGTTATGCCCTCAATGTGCCCCTCTCGCAGTGGTTATGCCCAATCTGTGCCCCTTCACAGTTGTAATGCCCTCCTTGTGCCCCCTTCACAGCAATAATCCCCATTGTGCCCCCTTCACAGTATTAATCCCCATTGTGCCCCTTCATAGTAGTAATCCCCATCGTGCCTCCTTCACAGTAATAATGCCCCTTAATAGTAGTAATGCCCATTGTACCCCCTTCACAGAATAATGCCCATTGTGCCCCTTCATAGTAGTAATCCCCATCGTGCCTCCTTCACAGTAATAATTCCCCTTAATAGTAGTAATGCCCATTGTACCCTCTTCACAGAATAATGCCCATTGTGCCCTCTTAATAGTATTAATGCCCCATGTGCCCCCTTCACATTAATAATGCCCATTGTGCTCCCTTCACAGTAAGCGGCAGTTTAAATTGTTTTGCCATTTTCTGAGAACCTAACTTTTTTCTTTTCCCTCGACATGTATGTCGATGTATGAGGGCTTGATTTTAGCAAAATGACCTGTAGTTTTCATTATGATTTTGGGGTACATACCTTTTTGGTCACTTTATTGTTCCACATTTCTCCCTAAAAACAATAAAACAGCGATTTTATTTTTTTAAAAATTTTTTTTTACATAATTAACTGTTTAGCATGATGGACGTTATTAGTTTATTCTGCGGTTTGATATGATTATGCTGATATAAAATTTGTTTTTTGGTTTTTTTTGGGGGGGAAAAAAATAAACAAACGTACAAATCTTTGTCCCCATGTTCTAAAAGCGATTACTTTTTATATTTTCAACTAACCGCTAAGAGCAGGCTATTTTCTATGGGTACCCTTTTCTGGTATATACAACTTCTTTTGAACTATTTGTATTATGTTTTTTACGAGGTGGGGTGACTAAAAAAACAGCAATTTTAGCATTTTTACAATTTATACCGTGCACTGGTTAAATGACATAACTATTTTGAACCGTTTTTGGGTTGTTTATAGCTGTGGCAAAACCAAATATGTGTAGTATTTTTTTCATAATAAAGCCTCCTTTATTGATAATGTCGTTTTGGGGGCATTTTGCCATTGACAATATGGCAAAATGCCCCCAGCTGGTTTTAGCTGAAATATACAAATGGCTGATGCAGGTAAATCGAGTTGTACAAATTAAGGTTCACCTTGACATACAGTTAAGTCAGGGTACAGAAGGGTGTTAAATAGTACCTGTCACTAGGGATGAGCGAACTTGTGTTTTACAAGTTCGGGTTTTATTACAACTCTGTTACCAGGGGCCATACCACAGGAAACTAGATGGATCCGTTATGCGGCCCATAGACTTCTATTATGACTGAATGCCTCTTAACCTCTTCAGGACAGAGGGCGTACAGGTACGCCCTTATGTCCACGGAGATCGGAAGCCGGTGCCTGCTCAAATAATTGAGCAGGCACCTCGGCTAAATGCGCGGGGGGGTACCGTGACCCCCCCCATGTCGGCGATCGCCTCAAACCGCAGGTCAATTCAGACCTGCGGTTTGCGGCTTTTACCTATTGCGGTGGCGGCGGTGCCATCGGGTCCCCATGGGGCTGTAGGGGGGACCTGATGGCATGGAAGGCAGCGTGATGCCTAAGGAAGGAATCGTGCTGCCTTCCGGTGACGATCCTGTGAGATCCAGCCCCCTGGATCTCACAGGCCGGAAGCTGTATGAGTAATACACACTGTATTACTCATACAGCCAATGCATTCCAATACAGAAGTATTGGAATGCATTGTAAAGGATTAGACCCCCAAAAGTTCAAGTCCCAAAGTGGGACAAAATAAGTTTTCCCCCAAAATAATTAAGTTTCAAGTAAAAATAAATAAAAACGTAATTTTCCCCAAATAAAGTAAAAAAAAAAAATAGGGGGGGGGGAAAAAAGTATACATATTAGGTATCGCCGCGTCCGCATCGACCGGATCTATAAACGTATCACATGACTGAACCCCTCAGATGAACACCATAAAAAAATAAAAACTGTGCTAAATAAACCATTACGTCACCTTACATCACAAAAAGTACTACAGCAAGCGATCAAAAAGGCGTTTGCCCACCAAAATAGTACCAATCTAACCGTCACCTCATCCCGCAAAAAATTAGCCCCTACCTCAGACAATCGCCAAAAAATAAAAAAAAACTATGGCTCAGAATATGGAGACACTAAAACATCATTTTTTTTGTTTTAAAAAAGCTGTTATTGTGTAAAACTTACATAAATAAAAAAAAGTATACATATTAGGTATCGCCGCGTCCGTATCGACCGGCTCTATAAAAATATAACATGACCTAACCCCTCAGATAAACACCGTAAAAGATTTAATATAAAAACTGTGCTAAATCATTTTTTGTCACCTTACATCACAAAAAGTGTAATAGCAAGCGATCAAAAAGTCACACGCACCCCAAAATAGTGCCAATAAAACGGTCATCTCATCCTGCAAAAATCATACCCTACCCAAGGTAATCGCCCAAAAACTGAAAAAGTTATGGCTCTGACTATGGAAACACTAAAACATGATTTTTTTTTTTGCTAGAAAAATGAAATCATTGTGTAAACTTGGGGGTCACTTATTTGGAGTTTCTACTCTAGGGGTGCATCAGGGGGGCTTCAAATGGGACATGGTGTCCAAAAAAAACACTTCAGCAAAATCTGCCTTCCAAAAACTGTATGGCATTCCTTTCCTTCTGCTCCCTGCCGTGTGCCCGTACAGTAGTTTACGACCACATATGCGGTGTTTCTGTGAACTACAGAATCAGAGTCATAAATATTGTTTGGTTTGGCTGTTAACCCGTGCTTTGTAACTGGAAAAAAAATATTAAAATCGAAAATCTGCCAAAAAAGTGAAATTTTGAAATTGTATCTCTATTTTCCATTATTATTATATTTCCAGTATTCTTGTGGAACACCTAAAGGGTTAAAACTGTTTGTAAAATCAGTTTTGAATACCTTGAGGGGTGTAGTTTCTAGAATGGGGTCATTTTTGGGTGGTTTCTATTATGTAAGCCTCGCAAAGTGACTTCAGACCTGAACTGGTCCCTAAAAATTGGGTTTTTGAAAATTTCAGAAAAATTTCAAGATTTGCTTCTAAACTTCTAAGCCTTGTAACATCCCCAAAAAATAAAATATCATTCCCAAAATGATCCAAACATGAAGTAGACATATGGGGAATGTAAAGTAATAACTATTTTTGGAGGTATTACTAGGTATTATAGAAGTAGAGAAATTGAAACTTGGAAATTTGCAATTTTTTACACATTTTTGGTAAATTTTGGTAATTTTTTTATAAATTAAAATTATTTTTTTTCACTTCATTTTACCAGTGTCATGAAGTACAATATGTGACGAAAACACAATCTCAGAATGGCCTGGATAAGTCAAAGCGTTTTAAAGTTATCACCACTTAGTGACACTGGTCAGATTTGCAAAAAATGGCCTGGTCCTTAAGGTGAAATAAGGCTGTGTCCTTATGGAGTTAAAGGCATTCCGTTATTGAAATTCTATGATGGAACCGAACCCGAGTTCGGAAAATGTTTTTTTACAGTACAAATTAATTTATGAAGTTATTGCGCAAAGTCTCGCGAAGCAATAACTTCAGCTGATCTGAGCCAATACATTGTAATTCTAATAAGTATTAGAACTAAGTTTTATGCGAATAGACTTCGGATGTTTCATCCGAAGTCGATTCGCTCATACCTAGTGGTAACGGAATCCATAATGGAATTGTAATAAAACTCAAACTTGTAAAACACAAGTTCGCTCATCCCTACCTGTCACCTGGTGAATGTTTTTAAGTCTCTGATTCCTGATCTCCCCCCTTTTCATTTATTTAAAGTACAGATGTAGTCGAGCTAAAAGAGACAAAAGCCATTGAGATACATTGAAAAAGTTAAACCTTTTTGTGCCATTTTTTTACTTAACGGGTTAACCATGAAGTTTAGCTCAGCTGCATCTGTAATTTAATGTATTTTGCATAATTTATTTACTTTACGTATAGCGCTTCCTATTAGAGCCTTTTTCAATCTTTCCAATCATTTTACCTTTTTACTGAAGTATAAACTACTATTGATTTATAAAGCAATTAACTAGTATTTTTCTTATATTTTAAAAAGTTTTTTATTTGTGTTTTAAAGATACATCATAACATCAAAAAGTACAACATGTACAAGACAATAAAATTGCGGCCTCGTCTACAATGCGAAGGATCAATCGCAATAAAGTCGCGGTTATATACAGTGTATACATTGTGCAATCTTAAAGCAGTAAAAAGAAAACAGACTAGGATAGGGCGGGGTGGAACGGTAGGAAGGGAGGCGAACAGTACATCTCATATCCCAAAAATGAAAGGTAAGTATATTGCCTAGAGGAGGTCTGAATGTGAGAGAGAAGATCAGTTATGCTAATATTCAGTACTTACAGAGATGAAATATCCAGGGTATTAAGCGCTGTTATCTTTCTGAGCTAGAGATCAGAAAAAAACTAGCAGTCTGGCTGTAGCTAGTAAAATCTGGCATAGCACTTGTATGTGTTTAGACCCCTTGAAGCCAGAAAAAATACTAATTTTGGGGATACTGAACCGTCATTTTGTAAAGCTTGGATAATAACTTCCAAATATCTGTCCAGTATGCAGCGATTCTGGGGCAAGTCCGCCATATATGCCCGTAAGAGCCGATGTCATTATTGCATCTCCAGCAAATGGGACTGATGCCTGGGAACATCTGGTGCAGACGTTGAGGTGTGTAGTACCATCGAGTCAGAATCTTATAGCTGTTTTCCTGCAGCTTGACACACCTGATATTGAGGAACGCGTCTCTTGTTCTGTAAAATGGATCCCTAGCTCTTGTTCTCATGAGGAAACAAAAGGATACGTATTGGGACCTATAAGACATAGTAAAATGTATAATTTAGAGATCTTCTTTTTGGGTTCCTTGCTTTGTAGTGCCAGAGTCTCAAAGGCAGAAAGCTCTGAAGGGGCTGGGGAAAGCACTTGTGTTTTAATATAATGCAGGACATGGCCGAGTTGAAAGGTAGAGACATGGTAATGATGGGTTTGCTCTTAAGCTCGTATAGGATGGATTATCCTCCTCGGGGCAAATAGACAAAAGGGGGATGTTTAAAGATCTCGCTGTATCAGTCAGTGTTGCCCAAAAGGTCGGTGAGGATGCGCATTGCACATCTCATATTTGCATAAGGGCGGGGTGGTGGTAAACTAAATATAAACTTAGTCTATTCAAATCTTTACTGTATAGTGTTATAGTGCTGGTAGTGCAGAGCACTGTACAAACTAGAGAGCGTAGTATTTTTCTTAAATGTGAAAAAATATGTATATAACGCTCTGCTGTCTATGTCAAAAGGATGCATATTTAAAGGGGAAATCTGGCATGATAAGAAATCTCGGGCATGACCTTCAAATGGTTAAAATAAAAATAAAGGAGTTTATATTTGTCTTCAATCCCTCACTGCTGCCCTTACGATTGGGTTAGTGTACTTACTGCCCTCCTCTACCTGGGCTCGACTGTCATCTTCTGTTTTGACACCACTGCAGCCAGCATGACTGTTTAACATGACACAATGGTAGCAGATCAACGCTGGGGCCAGCGATTGGCTACAGTGGTGTCAAAACAGAAGTTGACATCCTGAGAATGCAACAGAGCAGCCAAGGGCGAGAAGAGAAGGAGTGGGGAGCCAGCGCCAGGAAGCAGGTGAGTAGGCTTCCATCCTCCGGTTTGCTCAAGGAGGAGTTTTCCCTCCCTCCAAAGGTGCATAACCCCTTTTAATGTACTGTAGAATGTCTGGTCTTTCCCCTTCATTATGCTGATAGATGAATGAGCTGTAAATACATTTCTGATTTGAAATTTATTCTGAGTATTTCAGAATAATAGTTCACTTTCCTAGTGTGGCATAGTATTAAAAAGTGTTTGTTTCTGTTATTCCTTACACTAGGGGCTTGTGTGTGAGTCTTTAATATTTTATTTTTTTTTTTGTGGTAAATTTTCAGGGACAAATACAGGGGACGTCTGTGCAGTTGGATCCTAATTAAACCATAAAGATGCCAAGGAATCATCGTGCAACTAATCAAGAACTGACCAAATTTGTTGGAATGACCAACACAGTTCAGGTTGTAATGGACATGCTGGAAAATGTCTATGACTTCTACTGCATTGCACGATGCTATTGCACTCCACCTCATGTATATAATGCAGTGTAAATGCAGTTTTTCATAGTCAGATTTATTTCTGATTTATTAATTTGCAATTAAGATTTGTAAACTTCAATTTAATAAACAAACTTTTGTGCCAAACGTTTTGATCTTAATCATTGTAACTGCTTCTTTCTGAGCAGAAAATGTTATTGTGTAAAGCAAACTTTTTGACCAACAGGTTCAGTCTCATCCACCATAGCCAAGATTGCATCAGCAGTGTCTAGAAGTTAAGACCCCACCGATCATGACAACATTTATTTCATGTAAATGGAGTTCCTGACAATTATGCGCATTGCCACTCTATTCAAACTTTATGGGATTGCTGGTGATAGCCAAGAGTTGCTCAACTGTCGTTTCATTCATACGGGGAGCACACGACCCCCCACTCTCATGATTGGTGGGTGTC